>NC_141057.1:56689066-57889066 GCF_041138505.1 Cibotium barometz | reverse complement strand
ATGAATAGATGATAACTACATTGGTATGGGAACTAGTGCTAATTCAAAAATCAACTCGACCCTTTGTTCTTCCCCTTCTTGAGTATAAGAGGATGTGGGGTGTCCACATTTCAATATTCTTGTGGATGATGCGAGTCCTCTTTTGAGAGAGTGAAGAAAGAGAAATGTATTATTTCCCTCTATGCATTTATTATCTTATTTGTATAACATAATGAGGGACCATTTGTTTAAAAGGGGTAATAATACTGTCATGTGGGTGTGAGTTTTGGATTTGACACATCATATGTCCTATGTGTTAGGATGACTTACAAGTGAGGGATGCGTTATGTCCTTGTATCTTAGAGAAAGACAATAGGGTATGAGTATTAGTGGATTTTGGCTACCTTTACTTGTTATTCCCTCGACTCTTTCTCTTCCCACCCCTCCTCTAAGCCAAAATGGGTAAAATTCCTATGTTTTATGGTAACCCAGAGGATGTTCTAGAAGTATAATTTTAAGACATCATATATTAGCAATGGTGATAGAAAGTCTGAGTGGATTTAAAATTTTCCTGTCTTTTTGGGGAAAAGGCGAGATCTCAAATGGGCATAGGGAAAGCATAACGAATTGCTTAAGGATTGGGAAAAGTTTTTCACTACTATATTGGATGAATTACTTCTTGAGTAAAAGTATGACCAGATTTTCATTGAAGTCTCGCAAAGTTTTGATTCTGTGAAGGGCTATGGTGAAAAGAGCTACTAATTTGATAGACTCCATGTAACACTATTAACATCTAGAGCCAGAATCAAGGAAGCCAAATAAGTTATGGTTGGGATTAATGGGTGGATTTTGTAGAATTTTATCTCTTGGTTAAGTTAAAAAACAAGGCAAATGGTGAAGTAAGAAGTTGCCAAAAACTTAGGGAAATCCTTAAAGATAGTTAGATGCCAAGAGTGCATGCAGCCTTGAAGAGGAGGACGTGGATCAACCAAAGACTTAGCTAAGTATTTCTACTTTTTTCCACACCAAAGATCACTCCTTGTCCTAATACTCCTAACATGGTTGCCTTTAATGAACCATAACCACACATAGATATCTCTAATGCACTTGATATTGTGGTATCTTGAGTCATAGCAAGGATGGCTTGACCTCTTATACAAGCTCATGAAAACCTGGGGTAAAAAGACGCACGTAAGAAATTCTGGCCCTGCTAATTTTTCTTGCAAAATGTGGTATGACTTCCAAGACAAAGGATATTGTCCTAGGAGAGCTTCTCCTTCCTTTGATTCTATAAATTTGATAGATGCTTGTTATTGAAGATAAAGGTGAAGGTAAAGGTGAAGGTGAAGGTGAAGGTGTTTTTGTGTCTACTCAAGAGAAGAAACCTAGGAATGGTAAGGGTGTGGAAGAGGAAAAAGCCCCTTTGAAACCTAGGAATGGTAAGGGTGTGGAAGAGGAAAAAGCCCCTTTGAAAGTGGAAAATGAGGAAAAAGGGTGAAATAAGCAAGTTAAAAGACATTGGCTTCTCCCTTGTATAGTGAGTTGAGGAGTGGCATCAATGTAAGAAGGAGACAGAGGCTCCACTAGTCAAAGTGGAAGTAGACATCTATTGTCCCTAAGCTGACGTGGTATGTAATGGGTTGCATGTAAAGAATGTTCTTGCTGATGGTAGTTCTACAGCAGTAAATGTCATTTTTGAAGGCTTAATGGAAAACATTGGGACTTAAGAACAATCATAAGAACAGAGGGATACACCATCTTAAGTAGTCAAAGTAGAAGTAGACATTTATTCTACTTAGATTGGTATGGTATGTAATGGTTGGCATGTAAATAATGTTCCTGTTGATGGTAGTTCTTTAGTTCATGTAATTTTTGAAGGTTTAATGCAAACATTGGGACCTAAAAACAATCATAAGAACAGAGGGATACACCATCTTACGTAGTCAAAGTAGAAGTAGACATTTATTCTACTTAGGTTGATATGGTATGTAATGGTTGGCATGTAAATAATGTTCTTGTTGATGGTAGTTCTTTAGTTCATGTAATTTTTGAAGGTTTAATGGAAACATTGGGACTTAAGAATAATCATCTCATAAGTCTAATCCTACCTTAGAGATGGCAAATAAAGAAAGTGTAAAACCTAAAGGCGTTATAACTAATGTGGTGGTTTTTATCATGGGAGTAAAACCTCCTTGGATTTCCAAATCATGAAGAGGACTCAGAATTCCTATCCTATATACTTGGAAGGCCTTGGCTGAAGAGGGTCTATGCAAGGCAATGCTAGAGTGAAGAGTGCATGACCATTTGTAAGATTCCCCATAAAATGAAGATCTTTATTTCTCGTAATAGTGTTGATTTACAAAGTGAGAAAAGTGAGGAAGATGATGAGTATGTAAACTCTTTAAGCATATATAAGTGAAAGTGACTTGAACACAAAAATGGATAAAGACACTGAGGTAGACTTGCATGCACTTGAGGTAACTCCAAAGGTGGGGCCACCAAATTATAGGCATTGTCTAATGAAAATATTAAGAATGATTTTGGCCTATTTAGTTAGATAATGTGATCTCACTAACTATGAAAGGAAAAGGTTTCTTTCTCTTTTTCAATTTTATACTCATTTCTTTGCAGCTGGTCATAAACATCATCAAGGCCACAATGGTGGAGCACTGTGGGTTTGGTGGATGGGACATAACCAGTAAGGCAATGAGCCTACCACATGACCCCTAACTTCTCATTAGTTGTAAAGTAAGAAACTAATAATCTTCTTTAGTGGTAAAGGAAGAAATTGATAAGCTTCTTGAAGTTGGGTTTATTTTTCTTTCATAAGGGTTTAATTTAATTTCTCCTATTGTAATCTTTGTTTAGAAGAATGGAAAGCTAACGATATGTGTGGATTTCAAAATTTTGATTTTTCTAGAACATTCTTTGCAGTAGTAAACTGATGCTAGCGAACATGGTACTGGTGTTGTACTTACGTTAGATAATCATCCGATTGCTTTTGAAAGTCTAAAATTAAAACCATTTAAGCTTAAGCATAGTACTTTGATAGAGAATTGATTGATGTTATTCATGCATTTATATTTTGGAAACATTATCTTAAGGGACCTGAGAGTGTATCATTAAAACCGATCAAAGTATTAAACATTTACTTTTACAGCCTTTAATATCAAATAGACTATTAAGTGCGCATCTTTTATTCAAAGTTTTTAGCCAATATTAAATATAAACCTGGACATGATCATTTTGTTACTGATGCTTTGAGTAGGAGACCTACCATTAATAAATAATATATCTGCTATTGAAGGTATTTCTTTTAATACTATCAATAATATATGTACTATTATAGACATTTCTTTTGATAACATGAAGGAAACATGTAAAAATAATTTTGATTTTTATGATGCATATAACAAGATGAAAGATATTTATTGGCTATCTTATTTTGATTATTCTTATGATGATGGTTTTCTTTTCTTTCAAAAGAGATTATACATCACTCAACCATTTAGGCAAGCTATTATTGAAGAATAGTCATCTACTTTGCAAATAGTTACCAAGTATTTCTTTTGGCCTACGATGCATAAAGATGTTGCTGAGTTTTTTTTCTGAATATGTTGTGTGTCAAAAGATTAAGATTCATAAAGAAAAGAGATTTGGTTTGCTTATGCCTTTGCCTGTTTCTAATGAACTATGGGAACAAATAAGTATGGACTTTATCACTCGTTTTCCTTTGACTTCTAAAGAATGATATGATTGGGACTCTGGTAGATAGATCTAGTAAACATGCTTACTTTATTTCTTGCAAAAAGACATTGACTGCTTATCAAGCTGCACATGTTTTCATTAAACAAGTTTTTTCGCATCATGGTTCACCAAGGATTATTGTTTATGGTAGATCTACATAGAAAGTTTTGTAGTGTTTTTTGTACTACTTTTTATCCTAAATCTAATGGATGAAACCAAAGCAACAAATAGCACAATACTTGATTTGCTTAGATCATATGTCTCATCTCAGCCTAAGCAATGGGATAAGTGTTTACATATTTTGCAATTCGCATATAATAACTATCCTCATATTGCTACTAATAAGAAAGTACCATTTGAAATAGTCTATGGTAAGGCTTTGCCTACTCCAATTACTAGACTTTCACATTCTATAGAGGATGCATATTCTTTTGTTGAAGACTTTGACCAAATTCATGAGTTAGCAAAATTGAATATTCAAAAAGCTCAAGAGAAATACATGAAGTATGCAAATCACAAATGCAAACATGTCATCTTCAATGACTAGCTCTAGTACTACTTGAGTAGATGAGGGGACCATGGGCTCCATAATGGTGACCATCAGGGTAAGAGAGGCTTCAAATGATTAATCCCTTGTAAAATGGTCTTAACTCTTTGGACAATGTAAGCATGGGGAAGAGAGCCTTTTGGAAGCGTTCATTACTGCTGAAAATGATCACTATTGCCAAAAATAAAATAAAAATAATTAGCCGTGTGATGCAATCTCTATTGACAATTCAAGGAGATCTAACCATAGGAGGAGGTTGGGATGGAGTGGGGCTACATGGGCGGCAGGGACTATGGTGGATTGGGGTGATGGCTAAGTCACTCCATACACCAACAGCAAAGGTGGATACATGGCAGAGGGATAGGTGGCCGACAGAGGAAAAAAGTACTTTATGGGAGATACCAGTGAAAAGGATACTTGGGATGTCGGAGAGGAGGGAGCTATGGGTAGAGTTTCATAAGAGAGTGTGGATGGCAAGGTGACTGCATATGGTTGGGGAGCTGCAACATAAAATGCGGGTTCATACATGGGCTCCATTGGAGTAGTCGATGGAGAAACAATAGTGGAAGGTGTGTCAATAAACTCTTTAGAAGGAGGGTTGTTGAAGATTACAGTTATTATTACATTAGCTAATCCCCTTAAGATAGAAGCATTTCCTTATCTTTGTGGCCCCCTTTTTTGTAGAAAGAGCAATAATGTTTTAATGGGCAATCTCAGGGGAGATGACCTTGAGTACGGTAGATGGTACAACAAAGAGTTGTAATAATGTTTTGAGCAGCATTCTTGGGAGAGATGACCTTCAGTACCACATAGATGGTATGCCATAGACTTATAATACCAAAATTTTTCCTTTTGTGAGACTTATTGATTATAATATAATATTTATGTGTGGTGTTATCTATGTGGGACCCAATCTTTGGTATGCTAGTAATGTTCACTAGGAAGATATGACAATTCCCATGGGAAGCTTATATGTGAACTTGATAGCTTGGTGGTCACTTCAATGGCGTGGTGATGATTTAATGGCTCCAATTATCTTATTTCACATGAAGGATTCTAAGGAATTTTACTTAATATTATGTGCTAGGTATGAGAATGAATGGATTGTTATATCATAAATACCACATGAATAGATGATACCTACATTGATTGGTATGGGAACTAGTGCTAATTCTTTATTTGATTAGTGATGATTCATAAACTAGGTGTGGGCCATATGTCTACAGGGATTGGTAACTCTATTTGAATAAGATGACAAATGCATGGCAAGCTTATGGAGGCTTGTGGATGCATGTGGAGGAGTGTGGAAGAATGTATAATAGAGGAGAATCCTTCTAGAAGTCCTATAGAGGCTCGTGAATGCTTGTGGAGGAGTGTGGAAGGATACATAATAGAGGAGAATCCTTCTCAAAGTCCTATGCTGGTGGTATTTGTGTCGGCTCAATGTGGGGTTAGATCTAATCTACCAAGTCAAGGATTCCTTGATGAAATAAAGCAAAAAAACACATGTCAAAAGTAGCCACCAAGAAGGACAAGTGATGGGTGATGGTGACATTTGGGTTTATGTAGTCCTAGCTTAAATGCTTCTACAATTGTAATTTGTGTGAGCATGGTGAGAAATATTCTAAAGAAGCCCTCTTGATACCTCTTAGAGACAACATTTCACACATAATTGATCATAGTTTGCCTAGATGATCTTGCATAGCTTGTGCAGCTTATTGCGACCTTATATAGTAGAGACACCCTCATGGTCTACTCCATCCTCTTAGTATATACGGGTATGCTTGATTTGATTGATTAAGAAATGCCATACTTGTCTCACATCAAGCCTGTATTGTGTGATCGTGTCTTAGGAATCTTATATATCTCCATTGATGTGACTACTATATATTGTGTTAATAAATTCTTCTATTTTGCTTAATGTCTCTCGCATAATACTCTTCTAGGATGCAATTAATTGAGAATTTTCCATTTCTTCTTACATCACTCGGTTCCATTGTTGAGACCTTAGTCGTTAGGAAGGAGAGCAAAATGGTCAAAAATGCAATTTTAGGCCATTTAATTGGGCACCATGAAAGGTGAATCTTCTCAAATTGAAGCATTAAATTGGAATTGATATTGAATGACTCTCAATACCACCGATTAAGGTTTCCTTAACATCTTTGTACACCGAGGTGGTTGCTCTATTCCAACGGGTGGTGCAATCTCTCTTGCGAAGATCGTGTGGGATCTCCGTGGGAGACGATCGCATTGGTAGCCTAATCACTCAAGCAAGAGGGAGAAAAGAAGAAAGAGGGAAGCATGAGAGAATAAGTGATTAGCACTAATCACTCCCAAATCCTAACCCTAAGCATACCACACATGCTAGATTAGAGTTGGAAGAGAGAGAGAGAGAGAGAGAGAGAACACTCCACTTCTATTACACGAATAGGACAATCTGTTACAAAAAAGAGAAATTGGCTTTTATAGTTCCAAGCCATTTCCAACTAAGCCGCCTGGGAGTAAGTTACTCTGGGTGCCCAAAACATAGTTACAAGGCTTTTCTCTATGGTTTGGCCAACTGATCAAGATCCTGTTGTCTGTCCTTCAAAGCTCAATACTTGGGAGCATCTTTAGGGTGTTTCCCTCATCAAATGATATGATTTGTAATGTAGTACCAGTGTCCATTACACGAGTATGCAGACATAGCTGTCGTAAGAATGTGTTAGCCAATATATCAAATAGGCTTGGTGCAAGCCTTGAGTCGACATTATTGCGAATGAAATTACTAGCTCTTAGCAAACTAGATTTCCCCAAGAAAGGCAATGGAATAAAGAAGAGAAGAGCAACAATAGTTTGAAAAGACATAAAGGTCCCACATATTACTTAAAGATGTTGGTCCTCTTACAATCGAAGAAGAAAGAAAATACAGTGAACATGATATGATCTACTTGGGAGCCAAAATAATTATATTTGCGGAAGATGCAAGGAGTAACTTCTCTAACATTTAATACTCATGTGTAAAATACCAATGAATCAAAAAACCCAGATGTTGTAGATGGTGAAGATTTTGTACCCTTGACCTCCACCCACAAAGGAAAAGAGGTGGTTTGCATGTAAAAAATGCTCTCTTGTGCCCTGCTACGTGCAGGCTCCATCAACTTCCATTGCATAACACCATTGTTGATCCTCTAGATTTGGGAAGTGCCACCCCCTTGCTCACTCCTACCTTCCTACCTTAAGCACTCACACAAAGTTGGTCGATAAACTTACTCAAAGTTGGTTGATACACTTACACACCCTAGATGCTCACTACAAACACAAACTTCCACACACAACCATAGGCTATGGAGATCATCCAAAACACTTGCATGCCATTGTATAACCAAAGGCACCACCACTGTATTATCATAAATGCAGCATGTAATAGGTGACCTAGATTTGAGTAATGTTAATTAATGTCAAGTAACTCCCTTTTATCTTCGGAGTCACCTTAAGAAGAGAGAGATTGAGAATGATTACATTGAGTGGGGAAGATAGGGAAGGGATTCTCATAAAGAGAGGGGATTACAATCCTAATAGAATCTACCTAGAACGGCAACCATCTTGAGAAGAAAATATACTGAGGAGAAGTCCCATACATGAGTGCAGCCCAAGGATGGCCTCCTAACCATGAGAGATTTACTGGAAGAAGAAGACAGCCTACTAGACAAGAAGATGGCCATGGTGCACTGACCTGGTGGTCAAGAGACTTGGGGGAGTCGATGATCGGAGAAGTTGACAACTAGATAAGTCAACAAGGGAAAACGGGGCTGAGGGAATTAGCAAGGTTGAGGAAGTTTGCTGAAGAAGTTAGCAATCAAGAGGTTAAAGATCGAGGAAGATGCCTAGAGAAGTCAAAGACTAGGGACTTGGTGGTCAAGGACATTGATGTTGGGCTGGAGCCTAGGACTTGGTGGTTAAGGAAGTCGATGGTAGCCTTGGGACTTGACAGTCAAGGAAGTTAAGCAACCAAGAACTCAATGGGCAAGTCAGCGACGGTTGAAAACTTGGTATTAGTCAAGGAAGTTGGTGCCAAAGGAATAGCTAGCCAAGGAACTCGGTGAAATGGAGGACTTGTCGACCCATCTACACATTGCACACCATTACTCCATTTACTAACTTGGTGAATATTTATATAGAGGTACCTACATAGGAGAGGTATCGACATAGGAGAGAGGGAGCCTCAAAGAAGAAGGAGAACTAGGATCCAATGAGAAGAGATCACCAAGAGAAAAAGAAGGGGCCAAGGTAGAAAGATTGGCCAATGTTCACCAAGGGTGAATAGAACATCACAAGAAAAGAATCACACCCTTGGCCTCCACTCGTTTGAGATAGATGGAGTATGTGCTGGAGAGGGAGTGCTCACACATGACATCAGCACAAAGTGACTACTAAAAACCAAGTAGCCAATGGACAATGACCTCGTCCAATACATGCTTAATAAATGAAAAAGGAAATCCGTCCCTAATGGTACTTTGGTTAAGGGGTTGAAAGTCCACCCAAATGCGGATCTTATTGCTTTTCTTCTTTGGAATGATGATAATGGAAAAAAGCCATTCTTAGTGTTTGATAGGGACAATGATGCCTACCTCCATCATCTTATCAAGCTTCTTCTTTATACCACCTTAGAGTAGTATGTAAACACCTTTCCTAATCAGTTGGTTGACCTCTTGAGAGGAATGCAATAGGTGCTAATGGAAGGATTGATGCCAAATAAATATTGATAAGACCAAGCAAAGGCAGATTCATGATGATGTTGGGTTGAGAAAGTAGATACCATGTCCAAGGTGATAGGGTTATCCCAAACCCAAAAAGGTACATGGATGGTGTGAGGCTCCTCAATAGGTCTCATATTAGTTTGTGGACTTCATTGTCATAGGTGGACAGAGAGAGAAGCACCACTTGTGAATTTCCTAATGGAGAGGTAAGGGATCATTAATAGGAAGAGTCAAGAGGGAAATCACCAATATGCTCCTAGGGCAGCTTGTAGAGGGTCCTCTTTGTGTTTGTACGTGGGTCACACATTACTCCTGATGATGACTATTAGGGAAGGGGTGGAGAAAATCACACATAGTCGCTATATTTAGGGAGCCACATGGGGTGAAGCAAGTCAGGTGTAATGCGACATGGAACTTTGGCTCCCCTAAACTAATCGTCCCAATAGGTTCCTCAGTTGAGGGTTGTGTAGCCAAAAAACTTTGACGGCATGGAAATTTGTCTCCCTTTAACTCACCATCTCAATAAGTTCCTCCATTGAGGTTGGCGCGGCCAAACTTTGAAGATTCCTCTTTAAAGTTTGGATGGTGGTGCAGCCAGACTTTTAAGATTCCTCTTTAAAGTTTGGATGGTGGTGCAACCAAACTTTAAAGAGCATTTCAATCAACCATAAGAGCAATAAACTCATCTTGGACACACCGTCTAGCCAATGCCAATAGACTACATTGGATAGGGGGGAAAGGAGTGCGTGGTAACCCCTCGTTGGAAGCCTTTTAAGACGGAGTAGCAACGTATGATTTGGCAAGGGCATCATCAGGTCTACCTTGCCCCAAACATTAACTACTTTGGTAGCTCTTAGCCACGAGGAACCAATCAAAATATGATAGGTCGCTTTAGTCAGTGGTAGATTTAATACCATGAAAACCATGAAAATTGTGAGACCTACATAGATTCAAGAAAATGTTGCACAAGGCCAAGGGGAATCATGTCTATTTGGTTAGAAATATAAAGAATAAAGGGAGGTGGATCTGTGAGGGAGAGATCCAAAGCATGATGGTCGTGGCCTCAGGCAATATGTTGATGTTAGAGCAACCATCGACAATGACACCGGGGATCTTGGTGCCTTTGACAAATATTAAGATTGGAAGACTCTAAAATGATTAGCCATCGTGGGGGAAGTGAAGCACAATTTGGCTTCATTGGAAGATAGTGGTGTGGTGTCACACCCACCACTACAAGTGTCATACATGTCCACCACTACTACTACTACTGGATGGAATGTCCCTTTGAATTGGAATCGCTAGAGAAGAGGGATGACCACTAAACATGAGTTGAAGAGATTTCATTTCTTATGAGTACAATGCATAGGGTTGGGAGACGGGTATTTTTGTCACAAGAATGGATATAGGAAGGTGGCCCATACAGATGTAGTCAAGGAAGTGCCACTTTGGGGTGTTGTAGGGAGGTATGGGGGTTGGTGGAGGAGTAGGAGTAGGAGATGGCTCCATGGGTGGGGTAGTCATGAGCTTGTGGAGGGCCTCAAGTTACACATGTTCCACCACTGCAATTTTCATGGGTGCATTTAAGGAAGATGGTTCGGAAGTACGTTCATGGTTTCATTTAAAGAGCATCGATGGTTTGGGAGTGCACACCCTGAGAACATGTGACAATGACTAGCTCTAGTACTACTTAAGTAGATGAGGGGACCATGGCCTCCATAATGGTGACCATCAGGGTAGGAGTTGGTAAGAGAGGCGTCAGACGATTAATCCCTTGTAAAATGGTCTTAACCCTTTGGACAATGTAATCATGGGGAAGAGTTCATTACTGCTGAAAATGACCACTGTTGCCCAAAAAAAAAAACAAAATAATTAGCCATGTGATGCAACCTCGATTGACAACTCAAGGAGATCTAGCCACCATAGGAGGGGGTTGGGATGGAGTGGTGCTACATAGGCCATAGGGACTATGGTGGATTGGGGTGACGGCTAGGTCACTACATACACCAGCAGCAAAGGTGCATACGGGGGAGAGGGATAGGTGGCCGACGGAGGATAAAAGTACTTTATGGGAGACACCAGTGAAAAGGATACTTGGGATGTCGGCGGAGAGGATGGAGCTATGGGAAGAGTTTCATAAGAGAGTGTGGATGGCAAAGTGACCGCATAGGGTTGGGGAGCTGCAACATAAAATGCGGTCACCTTGTAGTAGTCGATGGAGAAACAGTAGTGGAAGGTGTGTCAATAAACTCCTTAGCACAAGAGGGTTGTTGAAGATCGAGGGTGGTTGCTACAGTTATTGTTACATTATCTAAATCCCCTTAAGATAGAAGCATTCCTTATCTTTGTGGCCCCCTTTTTTGTAGAAAGAGCAATAATGTTTTAATGGGCAATCTTAGGGGAGATGACCTTGAGTGCAGTAGATGGTACAACAGAGACTTGTAATAATGTTTTAAGGGAGCATTCTTGGGAGAGATGACCCTCAGTACCATAGATGGTATGCCATAGACTTATAATACCAAAATTTTTCCTTTTGTGCGACTTATTGATTATAATATAATATTTATGTGTGGTGTTATCCATGTGGGAGGACCCGATCTTTGGTATGCTAGTAATGTTCACTCTAGGAAGATATGACAATTCCCATGAGAAGCTTATATGTGAACTTGATAGCTTGGTGGCCACTTCAACGGCTTGGTGATGATTTAATGGCTCCAATTATCTTATTTCACATGAAGGATTCCAAGGAAGTTTATTTCATATTATGTGCTAGGTATGAGAATGAATGGATTGTTATGTCATAAATACCATATGAATAGATGATAACTACATTGGTATGGGAACTAGTGCTAATTCAAAAATCAACTCGACCCTTTGTTCTTCCCCTTCTTGAGTATAAGAGGATGTGGGGTGTCCACATTTCAATATTCTTGTGGATGATGCGAGTCCTCTTTTGAGAGAGTGAAGAAAGAGAAATGTATTATTTCCCTCTATGCATTTATTATCTTATTTGTATAACATAATGAGGGACCATTTGTTTAAAAGGGGTAATAATACTGTCATGTGGGTGTGAGTTTTGGATTTGACACATCATATGTCCTATGTGTTAGGATGACTTACAAGTGAGGGATGCGTTATGTCCTTGTATCTTAGAGAAAGACAATAGGGTATGAGTATTAGTGGATTTTGGCTACCTTTACTTGTTATTCCCTCGACTCTTTCTCTTCCCACCCCTCCTCTAAGCCAAAATGGGTAAAATTCCTATGTTTTATGGTAACCCAGAGGATGTTCTAGAAGTATAATTTTAAGACATCATATATTAGCAATGGTGATAGAAAGTCTGAGTGGATTTAAAATTTTCCTGTCTTTTTGGGGAAAAGGCGAGATCTCAAATGGGCATAGGGAAAGCATAACGAATTGCTTAAGGATTGGGAAAAGTTTTTCACTACTATATTGGATGAATTACTTCTTGAGTAAAAGTATGACCAGATTTTCATTGAAGTCTCGCAAAGTTTTGATTCTGTGAAGGGCTATGGTGAAAAGAGCTACTAATTTGATAGACTCCATGTAACACTATTAACATCTAGAGCCAGAATCAAGGAAGCCAAATAAGTTATGGTTGGGATTAATGGGTGGATTTTGTAGAATTTTATCTCTTGGTTAAGTTAAAAAACAAGGCAAATGGTGAAGTAAGAAGTTGCCAAAAACTTAGGGAAATCCTTAAAGATAGTTAGATGCCAAGAGTGCATGCAGCCTTGAAGAGGAGGACGTGGATCAACCAAAGACTTAGCTAAGTATTTCTACTTTTTTCCACACCAAAGATCACTCCTTGTCCTAATACTCCTAACATGGTTGCCTTTAATGAACCATAACCACACATAGATATCTCTAATGCACTTGATATTGTGGTATCTTGAGTCATAGCAAGGATGGCTTGACCTCTTATACAAGCTCATGAAAACCTGGGGTAAAAAGACGCACGTAAGAAATTCTGGCCCTGCTAATTTTTCTTGCAAAATGTGGTATGACTTCCAAGACAAAGGATATTGTCCTAGGAGAGCTTCTCCTTCCTTTGATTCTATAAATTTGATAGATGCTTGTTATTGAAGATAAAGGTGAAGGTAAAGGTGAAGGTGAAGGTGAAGGTGTTTTTGTGTCTACTCAAGAGAAGAAACCTAGGAATGGTAAGGGTGTGGAAGAGGAAAAAGCCCCTTTGAAACCTAGGAATGGTAAGGGTGTGGAAGAGGAAAAAGCCCCTTTGAAAGTGGAAAATGAGGAAAAAGGGTGAAATAAGCAAGTTAAAAGACATTGGCTTCTCCCTTGTATAGTGAGTTGAGGAGTGGCATCAATGTAAGAAGGAGACAGAGGCTCCACTAGTCAAAGTGGAAGTAGACATCTATTGTCCCTAAGCTGACGTGGTATGTAATGGGTTGCATGTAAAGAATGTTCTTGCTGATGGTAGTTCTACAGCAGTAAATGTCATTTTTGAAGGCTTAATGGAAAACATTGGGACTTAAGAACAATCATAAGAACAGAGGGATACACCATCTTAAGTAGTCAAAGTAGAAGTAGACATTTATTCTACTTAGATTGGTATGGTATGTAATGGTTGGCATGTAAATAATGTTCCTGTTGATGGTAGTTCTTTAGTTCATGTAATTTTTGAAGGTTTAATGCAAACATTGGGACCTAAAAACAATCATAAGAACAGAGGGATACACCATCTTACGTAGTCAAAGTAGAAGTAGACATTTATTCTACTTAGGTTGATATGGTATGTAATGGTTGGCATGTAAATAATGTTCTTGTTGATGGTAGTTCTTTAGTTCATGTAATTTTTGAAGGTTTAATGGAAACATTGGGACTTAAGAATAATCATCTCATAAGTCTAATCCTACCTTAGAGATGGCAAATAAAGAAAGTGTAAAACCTAAAGGCGTTATAACTAATGTGGTGGTTTTTATCATGGGAGTAAAACCTCCTTGGATTTCCAAATCATGAAGAGGACTCAGAATTCCTATCCTATATACTTGGAAGGCCTTGGCTGAAGAGGGTCTATGCAAGGCAATGCTAGAGTGAAGAGTGAAGATCTTTATTTCTCGTAATAGTGTTGATTTACAAAGTGAGAAAAGTGAGGAAGATGATGAGTATGTAAACTCTTTAAGCATATATAAGTGAAAGTGACTTGAACACAAAAATGGATAAAGACACTGAGGTAGACTTGCATGCACTTGAGGTAACTCCAAAGGTGGGGCCACCAAATTATAGGCATTGTCTAATGAAAATATTAAGAATGATTTTGGCCTATTTAGTTAGATAATGTGATCTCACTAACTATGAAAGGAAAAGGTTTCTTTCTCTTTTTCAATTTTATACTCATTTCTTTGCAGCGGGTCATAAACATCATCAAGGCCACAATGGTGGAGCACTGTGGGTTTGGTGGATGGGACATAACCAGTAAGGCAATGAGCCTACCACATGACCCCTAACTTCTCATTAGTTGTAAAGTAAGAAACTAATAATCTTCTTTAGTGGTAAAGGAAGAAATTGATAAGCTTCTTGAAGTTGGGTTTATTTTTCTTTCATAAGGGTTTAATTTAATTTCTCCTATTGTAATCTTTGTTTAGAAGAATGGAAAGCTAACGATATGTGTGGATTTCAAAATTTTGATTTTTCTAGAACATTCTTTGCAGTAGTAAACTGATGCTAGCGAACATGGTACTGGTGTTGTACTTACGTTAGATAATCATCCGATTGCTTTTGAAAGTCTAAAATTAAAACCATTTAAGCTTAAGCATAGTACTTTGATAGAGAATTGATTGATGTTATTCATGCATTTATATTTTGGAAACATTATCTTAAGGGACCTGAGAGTGTATCATTAAAACCGAACAAGTATTAAACATTTACTTTTACAGCCTTTAATATCAAATAGACTATTAAGTGCGCATCTTTTATTCAAAGTTTTTAGCCAATATTAAATATAACCCTGGACATGATCATTTTGTTACTGATGCTTTGAGTAGGAGACCTACCATTAATAAATAATATATCTGCTATTGAAGGTATTTCATTTAATACTATCAATAATATATGTACTGTTATAGACATTTCTTTTGATAACATGAAGGAAACATGTAAAAATAATTTTGATTTTTATGATGCATATAACAAGATGAAAGATATTTATTGGCTATCTTATTTTGATTATTCTTATGATGATGGTTTTCTTTTCTTTCAAAAGAGATTATACATCACTCAACCATTTAGGCAAGCTATTATTGAAGAATAGTCATCTACTTTGCAAATAGTTACCAAGTATTTCTCTTGGCCTACGATGCATAAAGATGTTGCTGAGTTTTTTTTTCTGAATATGTTGTGTGTCAAAAGATTAAGATTCATAAAGAAAAGAGATTTGGTTTGCTTATGCCTTTTCCTGTTTCTAATGAACTATGGGAACAAATAAGTATGGACTTTATCACTCGTTTTCCTTTGACTTCTAAAGAATGATATGATTGGGACTCTGGTAGATAGATCTAGTAAACATGCTTACTTTATTTCTTGCAAAAAGACATTGACTGCTTATCAAGCTGCACATGTTTTCATTAAACAAGTTTTTTCGCATCATGGTTCACCAAGGATTATTGTTTATGGTAGATCTACATAGAAAGTTTTGTAGTGTTTTTTGTACTACTTTTTATCCTAAATCTAATGGATGAAACCAAAGCAACAAATAGCACAATACTTGATTTGCTTAGATCATATGTCTCATCTCAGCCTAAGCAATGGGATAAGTGTTTACATATTTTGCAATTCGCATATAATAACTATCCTCATATTGCTACTAATAAGAAAGTACCATTTGAAATAGTCTATGGTAAGGCTTTGCCTACTCCAATTACTAGACTTTCACATTCTATAGAGGATGCATATTCTTTTGTTGAAGACTTTGACCAAATTCATGAGTTAGCGAAATTGAATATTCAAAAAGCTCAAGAGAAATACATGAAGTATGCAAATCACAAATGCAAACATGTCATCTTCAATGACTAGCTCTAGTACTACTTAAGTAGATGAGGGGACCATGGGCTCCATAATGGTGACCATCAGGGTAGGGGTGGGTAAGAGAGGCTTCAGATGATTAATCCCTTGTAAAATGGTCTTAACTCTTTGGACAATGTAAGCATGGGGAAGAGAGCCTTTTGGAAGCGTTCATTACTGCTGAAAATGATCACTATTGCCAAAAATAAAATAAAACTAATAAGCCGTGTGATGCAATCTCTATTGACAATTCAAGGAGATCTAACCATAGGAGGAGGTTGGGATGGAGTGGGGCTACATGGGCGGTAGGGACTATGGTGGATTGGGGTGATGGCTAAGTCACTCCATACACCAACAGCAAAGGTGGATACATGGGAGAGGGATAGGTGGCCGACAGAGGAAAAAAGTACTTTATGGGAGATACCAGTGAAAAGGATACTTGGGATGTCGGAGAGGAGGGAGCTATGGGTGGAGTTTCATAAGAGAGTGTGGATGGCAAGGTGACTGCATATGGTTGGGGAGCTGCAACATAAAATGCGGGTTCATACATGGGCTCCATTGGAGTAGTCGATGGAGAAACAATAGTGGAAGGTGTGTCAATAAACTCTTTAGAAGGAGGGTTGTTGAAGATTACAGTTATTATTACATTAGCTAAATCCCCTTAAGATAGAAGCATTCCTTATCTTTGTGGCCCCCTTTTTTGTAGAAAGAGCAATAATGTTTTAATGGGCAATCTCAGGGGAGATGACCTTGAGTACGGTAGATGGTACAACAAAGAGTTGTAATAATGTTTTGAGTAGCATTCTTGGGAGAGATGACCTTCAGTACCACATAGATGGTATGCCATAGACTTATAATACCAAAATTTTTCCTTTTGTGAGACTTATTGATTATAATATAATATTTATGTGTGGTGTTATCTATGTGGGACCCAATCTTTGGTATGCTAGTAATGTTCACTAGGAAGATATGACAATTCCCATGGGAAGCTTATATGTGAACTTGATAGCTTGGTGGTCACTTCAATGGCGTGGTGATGATTTAATGGCTCCAATTATCTTATTTCACATGAAGGATTCTAAGGAATTTTATTTAATATTATGTGCTAGGTATGAGAATGAATGGATTGTTATATCATAAATACCACATGAATAGATGATACCTACATTGATTGGTATGGGAACTAGTGCTAATTCTTTATTTGATTAGTGATGATTCATAAACTAGGTGTGGGCCATATGTCTACATGGATTGGTAACTCTATTTGAATAAGATGGCAAATGCATGGCAAGCTTATGGAGGCTTGTGGATGCATGTGGAGGAGTGTGGAAGAATGTATAATAGAGGAGAATCCTTCTAGAAGTCCTATAGAGGCTCGTGAATGCTTGTGGAGGAGTGTGGAAGGATACATAATAGAGGAGAATCCTTCTCAAAGTCCTATGCTGGTGGTATTTGTGTCGGCTCAATGTGGGGTTAGATCTAATCTACCAAGTCAAGGATTCCTTGATGAAATAAAGCAAAAAAACACATGTCAAAAGTAGCCACCAAGAAGGACAAGTAAAGGTGATGGTGACATTTGGGTTTATGTAGTCCTAACTTAAATGCTTCTACAATTGTAATTTGTGTGAGCATGGTGAGAAATATTCTAAAGAAGCCCTCTTGATACCTCTTAGAGACAACATTTCACACATAATTGATCATAGTTTGCCTAGATGATCTTGCATAGCTTGTGCAGCTTATTGCGACCTTATATAGTAGAGACACCCTCATGGTCTACTCCATCCTCTTAGTATATACGGGTATGCTTGATTTGATTGATTAAGAAATGCCATACTTGTCTCACATCAAGCCTTTATTGTGTGATCGTGTCTTAGGAATCTTATATATCTCCATTGATGTGACTACTATATATTGTGTTAATAAATTCTTCTATTTTGCTTAATGTCTCTCGCATAATACTCTTCTAGGATGCAATTAATTGAGAATTTTCCATCTCTTCTTCTTACATCACTCGGTTCCATTGTTGAGACCTTAGTCGTTAGGAAGGAGAGCAAAATGGTCAAAAATGCAATTTTAGGCCATTTAATTGGGCACCATGAAAGGTGAATCTTCTCAAATTGAAGCATTAAATTGGAATTGATATTGAATGACTCTCAATACCACCGATTAAGGTTTCCTTAACATCTTTGTCACACCGAGGTGGTTGCTCTAATCCAACGGGTGGTGCAATCTCTCTTGCGAAGATAGTGTGGGATCTCCGTGGGAGACGATCGCATTGGTAGCCTAATCACTCAAGCAAGAGGGAGAAAAGAAGAAAGAGGGAAGCATGAGAGAATAAATGATTAGCACTAATCACTCCCAAATCCTAACCCTAAGCATACCACACATGCTATATTAGAGTTGGAAGAGAGAGAGAGAGAGAGAGAGAGAGAGAGAGAGAGAGAGAGAGAGAGAGAGAGAGAGAGAGAACACTCCACTTCTATTACACGAATAGGACAATCTGTTACAAAAAAGAGAAATTGGCTTTTATAGTTCCAAGCCATTTCCAACTAAGCCGCCTGGGAGTAAGTTACCCGAGGTGCCCAAAACATAGTTACAAGGCTTTTCTCTATGGTTTGGCCAACTGATCAAGATCCTGTTGTCTGTCCTTCAAAGCTCAATACTTGGGAGCATCTTTAGGGCGTTTCCCTCATCAAATGATATGATTTGTAATATAGTACCAGTGTCCATTACACGAGTATGCAGACATAGCTGTCGTAAGAATGTGTTAGCCAATATATCAAATAGGCTTGGTGCAAGCCTTGAGTCGACATTATTGCGAATGAAATTACTAGCTCTTAGCAAACTAGATTTCCCCAAGAAAGGCAAAGGAATAAAGAAGAGAAGAGCAACAATAGTTTGAAAAGACATAAAGGTCCCACATATTACTTAAAGATGGTCCTCTTACAATCAAAGAAGAAAGAAAATATAGTGAACATGATATGATCTACTTGGGAGCCAAAATAATTATATTTGCGGAAGATGCAAGGAGTAACTTCTCTAACATTTAATACTCATGTGTAAAATACCAATGAATCAAAAAACCCAGATGTTGTAGATGGTGAAGATTTTGTACCCTTGACCTCCACCCACAAAGGAAAAGAGGTGGTTTGCATGTAAAAAATGCTCTCTTGTGCCCTGCTACGTGCAGGCTCCATCAACTTCCATTGCATAACACCATTGTTGATCCTCTAGATTTGGGAAGTGCCACCCCCTTGCTCACTCCTACCTTCCTACCTTAAGCACTCACACAAAGTTGGTCGATAAACTTACTCAAAGTTGGTTGATACACTTACACACCCTAGATGCTCACTACAAACACAAACTTCCACACACAACCATAGGCTATGGAGATCATCCAAAACACTTGCATGCCATTGTATAACCAAAGGCACCACCACTGTATTATCATAAATGCAGCATGTAATAGGTGACCTAGATTTGAGTAATGTTAATTAATGTCAAGTAACTCCCTTTTATCTTCGGAGTCACCTTAAGAAGAGAGAGATTGAGAATGATTACATTGAGTGGGGAAGATAGGGAAGGGATTCTCATAAAGAGAGGGGATTACAATCCTAATAGAATCTACCTAGAACGGCAACCATCTTGAGAAGAAAATATACTGAGGAGAAATCCCATACATGAGTGCAGCCCAAGGATGGCCTCCTAACCATGAGAGATTTATTGGAAGAAGAAGACAGCCTACTAGACAAGAAGATGGCCATGGTGCACTGACATGGTGGTCAAGAGACTTGGGGGAGTCGATGATCGGAGACGTTGACAACTAGATAAGTCAACAAGGGAAAACGGGGCTGAGGGAATTAGCAAGGTTGAGGAAGTTGGCTGAAGAAGTTAGCAATCAAGAGGTTAAAGATCGAGGAAGATGCCTAGAGAAGTCAAAGACTAGGGACTTGGTGGTCAAGGACATTGATGTTGCGCTGGAGCCTAGGACTTGGTGGTTAAGGAAGTCGATGGTAGCCTTGGGACTTGACAGTCAAGGAAGTTAAGCAACCAAGAACTCAATGGGCAAGTCAGCGAGACGGTTGAAAACTTGGTATTAGTCAAGGAAGTTGGTGCCAAAGGAATAGCTAGCCAAGGAACTCGGTGAAATGGAGGACTTGTCGACCCATCTACACATTGCACACCATCACTCCATTTACTAACTTGGTGAATATTTATATAGAGGTACCTACATAGGAGAGGTATCGACATAGGAGAGAGGGAGCCTCAAAGAAGAAGGAGAACTAGGATCCAATGAGAAGAGATCACCAAGAGAAAAAGAAGGGGCCAAGGTAGAAAGATTGGCCAATGTTCACCAAGGGTGAATAGAACATCACAAGAAAAGAATCACACCCTTGGCCTCCACTCGTTTGAGATAGATGGAGTATGTGCTGGCGAGGGAGTGCTCACACATGACATCAGCACAAAGTGACTACTAAAAACCAAGTAGCCAATGGACAATGACCTCGTCCAATACATGCTTAATAAATGAAAAAGGAAATCCGTCCCTAATGGTACTTTGGTTAAGGGGTTGAAAGTCCACCCAAATGCGGATCTTATTGCTTTTCTTCTTTGGAATGATGATAATGGGAAAAAGCCATTCTTAGTGTTTGATAGGGACAATGATGCCTACCTCCATCATCTTATCAAGCTTCTTCTTTATACCACCTTAGAGTAGTATGTAAACACCTTTCCTAATCAGTTGGTTGACCTCTTGAGAGGAATGCAATAGGTGCTAATGGAAGGATTGATGCCAAATAAATATTGATAAGACCAAGCAAAGGCAGATTCATGATGATGTTGGGTTGAGAAAGTAGATACCATGTCCAAGGTGATAGGGTTATCCCAAACCCAAAAAGGTACATGGATGGTGTGAGGCTCCTCAATAGGTCTCATATTAGTTTGTGGACTTCATTGTCATAGGTGGACAGAGAGAGAAGCACCACTTGTGAATTTCCTAATGGAGAGGTAAGGGATCATTAATAGGAAGAGTCAAGAGGGAAATCACCAATATGCTCCTAGGGCAGCTTGTAGAGGGTCCTCTTTGTGTTTGTACGTGGGTCACACATTACTCCTGATGATGACTATTAGGGAAGGGGTGAAGAAAATCACACATAGTCACTATATTTAGGGAGCCACATGGGGTGAAGCAAGTCAGGTGTAATGCGACATGGAACTTTGGCTCCCCTAAACTAATCGTCTCAGTAGGTTCCTCAGTTGAGGGTTGTGTAGCCAAAAAACTTTGACGGCATGGAAATTTGTCTCCCTTTAACTCACCATCTCAATAAGTTCCTCCATTGAGGTTGGCGCGGCCAAACTTTGAAGATTCCTCTTTAAAGTTTGGATGGTGGTGCAGCCAGACTTTTAAGATTCCTCTTTAAAGTTTGGATGGTGGTGCAACCAAACTTTAAAGAGCATTTCAATCAACCATAAGAGCAATAAACTCATCTTGGACACACCGTCTAGCCAATGCCAATAGACTACATTGGATAGGGGGGAAAGGAGTGCGTGGTAACCCCTCGTTGGAAGCCTTTTAAGACGGAGTAGCAACGTATGATTTGGCAAGGGCATCATCAGGTCTACCTTGCCCCAAACATTAACTACTTTGGTAGCTCTTAGCCACGAGGAACCAATCAAAATATGGTAGGCCGCTTTAGTCAGTGGTAGATTTAATACCATGAAAACCATGAAAATTGTGAGACCTACATAGATTCAAGAAAATGTTGCACAAGGCCAAGGGGAATCATGTCTATTTGGTTAGAAATATAAAGAATAAAGGGAGGTGGATCTGTGAGGGAGAGATCCAAAGCATGATGGTCGTGGCCTCAGGCAATATGTTGATGTTAGAGCAACCATCGGTGCCTTTGACAAATATTAAGATTGGAAGACTCTAAAATGATTAGCCATCGTGGGGGAAGTGAAGCACAATTTGGCTTCATTGGAAGATAGTGGTGTGGTGTCACACCCACCACTACAAGTGTCATACATGTCCACCACCACTACTACTACTGGATGGAATGTCCCTTTGAATTGGAATCGCTAGAGAAGAGGGATGACCACTAAACATGAGTTGAAGAGATTTCATTTCTTATGAGTACAATGCATAGGGTTGGGAGACGGGTATTTTTGTCACAAGAATGGATATAGGAAGGTGGCCCATACAGATGTAGTCAAGGAAGTGCCACTTTGGGGTGTTGTAGGGAGGTATGGGGGTTGGTGGAGGAGTAGGAGTAGGAGATGGCTCCATGGGTGGGGTAGTCATGAGCTTGTGGAGGGCCTCAAGTTACACATGTTCCACCACTGCAATTTTCATGGGTGCATTTAAGGAAGATGGTTCGGAAGTACGTTCATGGTTTCATTTAAAGAGCATCGATGGTTTGGGAGTGCACACCCTGAGAACATGTGACAATGACTAGCTCTAGTACTACTTAAGTAGATGAGGGGACCATGGCCTCCATAATGGTGACCATCAGGGTAGGAGTTGGTAAGAGAGGCGTCAGACGATTAATCCCTTGTAAAATGGTCTTAACCCTTTGGACAATGTAATCATGGGGAAGAGCCTTTTGGGGAAGAGTTCATTACTGCTGAAAATGACCACTGTTGCCCAAAAAAAAAACAAAATAATTAGCCATGTGATGCAACCTCGATTGACAACTCAAGGAGATCTAGCCACCATAGGAGGAGGTTGGGATGGAGTGGTGCTACATAGGCCATAGGGACTATGGTGGATTGGGGTGACGGCTAGGTCACTACATACACCAGCAGCAAAGGTGCATACGGGGGAGAGGGATAGGTGGCCGACGGAGGATAAAAGTACTTTATGGGAGACACCAGTGAAAAGGATACTTGGGATGTCGGCGGAGAGGATGGAGCTATGGGAGGAGTTTCATAAGAGAGTGTGGATGGCAAGGTGACCGCATAGGGTTGGGGAGCTGCAACATAAAATGCGGTCACCTTGTAGTAGTCGATGGAGAAACAGTAGTGGAAGGTGTGTCAATAAACTCCTTAGCACAAGAGGGTTGTTGAAGATCGAGGGTGGTTGCTACAGTTATTGTTACATTATCTAAATCCCCTTAAGATAGAAGCATTCCTTATCTTTGTGGCCCCCTTTTTTGTAGAAAGAGCAATAATGTTTTAATGGGCAATCTTAGGGGAGATGACCTTGAGTGCAGTAGATGGTACAACAGAGACTTGTAATAATGTTTTAAGGGAGCATTCTTGGGAGAGATGACCCTCAGTACCATAGATGGTATGCCATAGACTTATAATACCAAAATTTTTCCTTTTGTGCAACTTATTGATTATAATATAATATTTATGTTTGGTGTTATCCATGTGGGAGGACCCGATCTTTGGTATGCTAGTAATGTTCACTCTAGGAAGATATGACAATTCCCATGAGAAGCTTATATGTGAACTTGATAGCTTGGTGGCCACTTCAACGGCTTGGTGATGATTTAATGGCTCCAATTATCTAATTTCACGTGAAGGATTCCAAGGAAGTTTATTTCATATTATGTGCTAGGTATGAGAATGAATGGATTGTTATGTCATAAATACCATATGAATAGATGATAACTACATTGGTATGGGAACTAGTGCTAATTCAAAAATCAACTTGACCCTTTGTTCTTCCCTTCTTGAGTATAAGAGGATGTGGGGTGTCCACATTTCAATATTCTTGTGGATGATGCGAGTCCTCTTTTGAGAGAGTGAAGAAAGAGAAATGTATTATTTCCCTCTATGCATTTATTATCTTATTTGTATAACATAATTAGGGACCATTTGTTTAAAAGGGGTAATAATACTGTCATGTGGGTGTGAGTTTTGGATTTGACACATCATATGTCCTATGTGTTAGGATGACTTACAAGTGAGGGATGCATTATGTCCTTGTATCTTAGAGAAAGACAATAGGGTATGAGTATTAGTGGATTTTGGCTACCTTTACTTGTTATTCCCTCGACTCTTTCTCTTCCCACCCCTCCTCTAAGCCAAAATGGGTAAAATTCCTATGTTTTATGGTAACCCAGAGGATGTTCTAGAAGTATAATTTTAAGACATCATATATTAGCAATGGTGATAGAAAGTCTGAGTGGATTTAAAATTTTCCTGTCTTTTTGGGGAAAAGGCGAGATCTCAAATGGGCATAGGGAAAGCATAACGAATTGCTTAAGGATTGGGAAAAGTTTTTCACTACTATATTGGATGAATTACTTCTTGAGTAAAAGTATGACCAGATTTTCATTGAAGTCTCGCAAAGTTTTGATTCTGTGAAGGGCTATGGTGAAAAGAGCTACTAATTTGATAGACTCCATGTAACACTATTAACATCTAGAGCCAGAATCAAGGAAGCCAAATAAGTTATGGTTGGGATTAATGGGTGGATTTTGTAGAATTTTATCTCTTGGTTAAGTTAAAAAACAAGGCATTGAAGTTGCCAAAAACTTAGGGAAATCCTTAAAGATAGTTAGATGCCAAGAGTGCATGCAGCCTTGAAGAGGAGGACATGGATCAACCAAAGACTTAGCTAAGTATTTCTACTTTTTTCCACACCAAAGATCACTCCTTGTCCCAATACTCCTAACATGGTTGCCTTTAATGAACCATAACCACACATAGATATCTCTAATGCACTTGATATGGTGGTATCTTGAGTCATAGCAAGGATGGCTTGACCTCTTACAAGCTCATGAAAACCTGGGGTAAAAAGACGCACGTAAGAAATTCTGGCCCTGCTAATTTTTCTTGCAAAATGTGGTATGACTTCCAAGACAAAGGATATTGTCCTAGGAGAGCTTCTCCTTCCTTTGATTCTATAAATTTGATAGATGCTTGTTATTGAAGATAAAGGTGAAGGTAAAGGTGAAGGTGAAGGTGAAGGTGTTTTTGTGTCTACTCAAGAGAAGAAACCTAGGAATGGTAAGGGTGTGGAAGAGGAAAAAGCCCCTTTGAAACCTAGGAATGGTAAGGGTGTGGAAGAGGAAAAAGCCCCTTTGAAAGTGGAAAATGAGGAAAAAGGGTGAAATAAGCAAGTTAAAAGACATTGGCTTCTCCCTTGTATAGTGAGTTGAGGAGTGGCATCAATGTAAGAAGGAGACAGAGGCTCCACTAGTCAAAGTGGAAGTAGACATTTATTGTTCCTAAGCTGACGTGGTATGTAATGGGTTGCATGTAAAGAATGTTCTTGCTGATGGTAATTCTACAGCAGTAAATGTCATTTTTGAAGGCTTAATGGAAAACATTGGGACTTAAGAACAATCATAAGAACAGAGGGATACACCATCTTAAGTAGTCAAAGTAGAAGTAGACATTTATTCTACTTAGATTGGTATGGTATGTAATGGTTGGCATGTAAATAATGTTCCTGTTGATGGTAGTTCTTTAGTTCATGTAATTTTTGAAGGTTTAATGGAAACATTGGGACCTAAAAACGATCATAAGAACAGAGGGATACACCATCTTACGTAGTCAAAGTAGAAGTCGACATTTATTCTACTTAGGTTGATATGGTATGTAATGGTTGGCATGTAAATAATGTTCTTGTTGATGGTAGTTCTTTAGTTCATGTAATTTTTGAAGGTTTAATGGAAACATTGGGACTTAAGAATAATCATCTCATAAGTCTAATCCTACCTTAGATATGGCAAATAAAGAAAGTGTAAAACCTAAAGGCGTTATAACTAATGTGGTGGTTTTTATCATGGGAGTAAAACCTCCTTGGATTTCCAAATCATGAAGAGGACTCAGAATTCCTATCCTATATACTTGGAAGGCCTTGGCTGAAGAGGGTCTATGCAAGGCAATGCTAGAGTGAAGAGTGCATGACCATTTGTAAGATTCCCCATAAAATGAAGATCTTTATTTCTCGTAATAGTGTTGATTTACAAAGTGAGAAAAGTGAGGAAGATGATGAGTATGTAAACTCTTTAAGCATATATAAGTGAAAGTGACTTGAACACAAAAATGGATAAAGACACTGAGGTAGACTTGCATGCACTTGAGGTAACTCCAAAGGTGGGGCCACCAAATTATAGGCATTGTCTAATGAAAATATTAAGAATGATTTTGGCCTATTTAGTTAGATAATGTGATCTCACTAACTATGAAAGGAAAAGGTTTCTTTCTCTTTTTCAATTTTATACTCATTTCTTTGCAGCGGGTCATAAACATCATCAAGGCCACAATGGTGGAGCACTGTGGGTTTGGTGGATGGGACATAACCAGTAAGGCAATGAGCCTACCACATGACCCCTAACTTCTCATTAGTTGTAAAGTAAGAAACTAATAATCTTCTTTAGTGGTAAAGGAAGAAATTGATAAGCTTCTTGAAGTTGGGTTTATTTTTCTTTCATAAGGGTTTAATTTAATTTCTCCTATTGTAATCTTTGTTTAGAAGAATGGAAAGCTAACGATATGTGTGGATTTCAAAATTTTGATTTTTCTAGAACATTCTTTGCAGTAGTAAACTGATGCTAGCGAACATGGTACTGGTGTTGTACTTACGTTAGATAATCATCCGATTGCTTTTGAAAGTCTAAAATTAAAACCATTTAAGCTTAAGCATAGTACTTTGATAGAGAATTGATTGATGTTATTCATGCATTTATATTTTGGAAACATTATCTTAAGGGACCTGAGAGTGTATCATTAAAACCGAACAAGTATTAAACATTTACTTTTACAGCCTTTAATATCAAATAGACTATTAAGTGCGCATCTTTTATTCAAAGTTTTTAGCCAATATTAAATATAACCCTGGACATGATCATTTTGTTACTGATGCTTTGAGTAGGAGACCTACCATTAATAAATAATATATCTGCTATTGAAGGTATTTCATTTAATACTATCAATAATATATGTACTGTTATAGACATTTCTTTTGATAACATGAAGGAAACATGTAAAAATAATTTTGATTTTTATGATGCATATAACAAGATGAAAGATATTTATTGGCTATCTTATTTTGATTATTCTTATGATGATGGTTTTCTTTTCTTTCAAAAGAGATTATACATCACTCAACCATTTAGGCAAGCTATTATTGAAGAATAGTCATCTACTTTGCAAATAGTTACCAAGTATTTCTCTTGGCCTACGATGCATAAAGATGTTGCTGAGTTTTTTTTTCTGAATATGTTGTGTGTCAAAAGATTAAGATTCATAAAGAAAAGAGATTTGGTTTGCTTATGCCTTTTCCTGTTTCTAATGAACTATGGGAACAAATAAGTATGGACTTTATCACTCGTTTTCCTTTGACTTCTAAAGAATGATATGATTGGGACTCTGGTAGATAGATCTAGTAAACATGCTTACTTTATTTCTTGCAAAAAGACATTGACTGCTTATCAAGCTGCACATGTTTTCATTAAACAAGTTTTTTCGCATCATGGTTCACCAAGGATTATTGTTTATGGTAGATCTACATAGAAAGTTTTGTAGTGTTTTTTGTACTACTTTTTATCCTAAATCTAATGGATGAAACCAAAGCAACAAATAGCACAATACTTGATTTGCTTAGATCATATGTCTCATCTCAGCCTAAGCAATGGGATAAGTGTTTACATATTTTGCAATTCGCATATAATAACTATCCTCATATTGCTACTAATAAGAAAGTACCATTTGAAATAGTCTATGGTAAGGCTTTGCCTACTCCAATTACTAGACTTTCACATTCTATAGAGGATGCATATTCTTTTGTTGAAGACTTTGACCAAATTCATGAGTTAGCGAAATTGAATATTCAAAAAGCTCAAGAGAAATACATGAAGTATGCAAATCACAAATGCAAACATGTCATCTTCAATGACTAGCTCTAGTACTACTTAAGTAGATGAGGGGACCATGGGCTCCATAATGGTGACCATCAGGGTAGGGGTGGGTAAGAGAGGCTTCAGATGATTAATCCCTTGTAAAATGGTCTTAACTCTTTGGACAATGTAAGCATGGGGAAGAGAGCCTTTTGGAAGCGTTCATTACTGCTGAAAATGATCACTATTGCCAAAAATAAAATAAAACTAATAAGCCGTGTGATGCAATCTCTATTGACAATTCAAGGAGATCTAACCATAGGAGGAGGTTGGGATGGAGTGGGGCTACATGGGCGGTAGGGACTATGGTGGATTGGGGTGATGGCTAAGTCACTCCATACACCAACAGCAAAGGTGGATACATGGGAGAGGGATAGGTGGCCGACAGAGGAAAAAAGTACTTTATGGGAGATACCAGTGAAAAGGATACTTGGGATGTCGGAGAGGAGGGAGCTATGGGTGGAGTTTCATAAGAGAGTGTGGATGGCAAGGTGACTGCATATGGTTGGGGAGCTGCAACATAAAATGCGGGTTCATACATGGGCTCCATTGGAGTAGTCGATGGAGAAACAATAGTGGAAGGTGTGTCAATAAACTCTTTAGAAGGAGGGTTGTTGAAGATTACAGTTATTATTACATTAGCTAAATCCCCTTAAGATAGAAGCATTCCTTATCTTTGTGGCCCCCTTTTTTGTAGAAAGAGCAATAATGTTTTAATGGGCAATCTCAGGGGAGATGACCTTGAGTACGGTAGATGGTACAACAAAGAGTTGTAATAATGTTTTGAGTAGCATTCTTGGGAGAGATGACCTTCAGTACCACATAGATGGTATGCCATAGACTTATAATACCAAAATTTTTCCTTTTGTGAGACTTATTGATTATAATATAATATTTATGTGTGGTGTTATCTATGTGGGACCCAATCTTTGGTATGCTAGTAATGTTCACTAGGAAGATATGACAATTCCCATGGGAAGCTTATATGTGAACTTGATAGCTTGGTGGTCACTTCAATGGCGTGGTGATGATTTAATGGCTCCAATTATCTTATTTCACATGAAGGATTCTAAGGAATTTTATTTAATATTATGTGCTAGGTATGAGAATGAATGGATTGTTATATCATAAATACCACATGAATAGATGATACCTACATTGATTGGTATGGGAACTAGTGCTAATTCTTTATTTGATTAGTGATGATTCATAAACTAGGTGTGGGCCATATGTCTACATGGATTGGTAACTCTATTTGAATAAGATGGCAAATGCATGGCAAGCTTATGGAGGCTTGTGGATGCATGTGGAGGAGTGTGGAAGAATGTATAATAGAGGAGAATCCTTCTAGAAGTCCTATAGAGGCTCGTGAATGCTTGTGGAGGAGTGTGGAAGGATACATAATAGAGGAGAATCCTTCTCAAAGTCCTATGCTGGTGGTATTTGTGTCGGCTCAATGTGGGGTTAGATCTAATCTACCAAGTCAAGGATTCCTTGATGAAATAAAGCAAAAAAACACATGTCAAAAGTAGCCACCAAGAAGGACAAGTAAAGGTGATGGTGACATTTGGGTTTATGTAGTCCTAACTTAAATGCTTCTACAATTGTAATTTGTGTGAGCATGGTGAGAAATATTCTAAAGAAGCCCTCTTGATACCTCTTAGAGACAACATTTCACACATAATTGATCATAGTTTGCCTAGATGATCTTGCATAGCTTGTGCAGCTTATTGCGACCTTATATAGTAGAGACACCCTCATGGTCTACTCCATCCTCTTAGTATATACGGGTATGCTTGATTTGATTGATTAAGAAATGCCATACTTGTCTCACATCAAGCCTTTATTGTGTGATCGTGTCTTAGGAATCTTATATATCTCCATTGATGTGACTACTATATATTGTGTTAATAAATTCTTCTATTTTGCTTAATGTCTCTCGCATAATACTCTTCTAGGATGCAATTAATTGAGAATTTTCCATCTCTTCTTCTTACATCACTCGGTTCCATTGTTGAGACCTTAGTCGTTAGGAAGGAGAGCAAAATGGTCAAAAATGCAATTTTAGGCCATTTAATTGGGCACCATGAAAGGTGAATCTTCTCAAATTGAAGCATTAAATTGGAATTGATATTGAATGACTCTCAATACCACCGATTAAGGTTTCCTTAACATCTTTGTCACACCGAGGTGGTTGCTCTAATCCAACGGGTGGTGCAATCTCTCTTGCGAAGATAGTGTGGGATCTCCGTGGGAGACGATCGCATTGGTAGCCTAATCACTCAAGCAAGAGGGAGAAAAGAAGAAAGAGGGAAGCATGAGAGAATAAATGATTAGCACTAATCACTCCCAAATCCTAACCCTAAGCATACCACACATGCTATATTAGAGTTGGAAGAGAGAGAGAGAGAGAGAGAGAGAGAGAGAGAGAGAGAGAGAGAGAGAGAGAACACTCCACTTCTATTACACGAATAGGACAATCTGTTACAAAAAAGAGAAATTGGCTTTTATAGTTCCAAGCCATTTCCAACTAAGCCGCCTGGGAGTAAGTTACCCGAGGTGCCCAAAACATAGTTACAAGGCTTTTCTCTATGGTTTGGCCAACTGATCAAGATCCTGTTGTCTGTCCTTCAAAGCTCAATACTTGGGAGCATCTTTAGGGCGTTTCCCTCATCAAATGATATGATTTGTAATATAGTACCAGTGTCCATTACACGAGTATGCAGACATAGCTGTCGTAAGAATGTGTTAGCCAATATATCAAATAGGCTTGGTGCAAGCCTTGAGTCGACATTATTGCGAATGAAATTACTAGCTCTTAGCAAACTAGATTTCCCCAAGAAAGGCAAAGGAATAAAGAAGAGAAGAGCAACAATAGTTTGAAAAGACATAAAGGTCCCACATATTACTTAAAGATGGTCCTCTTACAATCAAAGAAGAAAGAAAATATAGTGAACATGATATGATCTACTTGGGAGCCAAAATAATTATATTTGCGGAAGATGCAAGGAGTAACTTCTCTAACATTTAATACTCATGTGTAAAATACCAATGAATCAAAAAACCCAGATGTTGTAGATGGTGAAGATTTTGTACCCTTGACCTCCACCCACAAAGGAAAAGAGGTGGTTTGCATGTAAAAAATGCTCTCTTGTGCCCTGCTACGTGCAGGCTCCATCAACTTCCATTGCATAACACCATTGTTGATCCTCTAGATTTGGGAAGTGCCACCCCCTTGCTCACTCCTACCTTCCTACCTTAAGCACTCACACAAAGTTGGTCGATAAACTTACTCAAAGTTGGTTGATACACTTACACACCCTAGATGCTCACTACAAACACAAACTTCCACACACAACCATAGGCTATGGAGATCATCCAAAACACTTGCATGCCATTGTATAACCAAAGGCACCACCACTGTATTATCATAAATGCAGCATGTAATAGGTGACCTAGATTTGAGTAATGTTAATTAATGTCAAGTAACTCCCTTTTATCTTCGGAGTCACCTTAAGAAGAGAGAGATTGAGAATGATTACATTGAGTGGGGAAGATAGGGAAGGGATTCTCATAAAGAGAGGGGATTACAATCCTGATAGAATCTACCTAGAACGGCAACCATCTTGAGAAGAAAATATACTGAGGAGAAGTCCCATACATGAGTGCAGCCCAAGGATGGCCTCCTAACCATGAGAGATTTATTGGAAGAAGAAGACAGCCTACTAGACAAGAAGATGGCCATGGTGCACTGACATGGTGGTCAAGAGACTTGGGGGAGTCGATGATCGGAGACGTTGACAACTAGATAAGTCAACAAGGGAAAACGGGGCTGAGGGAATTAGCAAGGTTGAGGAAGTTGGCTGAAGAAATTAGCAATCAAGAGGTTAAAGATCGAGGAAGATGCCTAGAGAAGTCAAAGACTAGGGACTTGGTGGTCGACATTGATGTTGGGCTGGAGCCTAGGACTTGGTGGTTAAGGAAGTCGATGGTAGCCTTGACAGTCAAGGAAGTTAAGCAACCAAGAACTCAATGGGCAAGTCAACGAGACGGTTGAAAACTTGGTATTAGCCAAGGAAGTTGGTGCCAAAGGAATAGCTAGCCAAGGAACTCGGTGAAATGGAGGACTTGTCGACCCATCTACACATTGCACACCATTACTCCATTTACTAACTTGGTGAATATTTATATAGAGGTACCTACATAGGAGAGGTATCGACATAGGAGAGAGGGAGCCTCAAAGAAGAAGGAGAACTAGGATCCAATGAGAAGAGACCACCAAGAGAAAAAGAAGGGGCCAAGGTAGAAAGATTGGCCAATGTTCACCAAGGGTGAATAGAACATCACAAGAAAAGAATCACACCCTTGGCCTCCACTCGTTTGAGATAGATGGAGTATGTGCTGGAGAGGGAGTGCTCACACATGACATCAGCACAAAGTGACTACTAAAAACCAAGTAGCCAATGGACAATGACCTCGTCCAATACATGCTTAATAAATGAAAAAGGAAATCCGTCCCTAATGGTACTTTGGTTAAGGGGTTGAAAGTCCACCCAAATGCGGATCTTATTGCTTTTCTTCTTTGGAATGATGATAATGGGAAAAAGCCATTCTTAGTGTTTGATAGGGACAATGATGCCTACCTCCATCATCTTATCAAGCTTCTTCTTTATACCACCTTAGAGTAGTATGTAAACACCTTTCCTAATCAGTTGGTTGACCTCTTGAGAGGAATGCAATAGGTGCTAATGGAAGGATTGATGCCAAATAAATATTGATAAGACCAAGCAAAGGCAGATTCATGATGATGTTGGGTTGAGAAAGTAGATACCATGTCCAAGGTGATAGGGTTATCCCAAACCCAAAAAGGTACATGGATGGTGTGAGGCTCCTCAATAGGTCTCATATTAGTTTGTGGACTTCATTGTCATAGGTGGACAGAGAGAGAAGCACCACTTGTGAATTTCCTAATGGAGAGGTAAGGGATCATTAATAGGAAGAGTCAAGAGGGAAATCACCAATATGCTCCTAGGGCAGCTTGTAGAGGGTCCTCTTTGTGTTTGTACGTGGGTCACACATTACTCCTGATGATGACTATTAGGGAAGGGGTGGAGAAAATCACACATAGTCACTATATTTAGGGAGCCACATGGGGTGAAGCAAGTCAGGTGTAATGCGACATGGAACTTTGGCTCCCCTAAACTAATCGTCTCAGTAGGTTCCTCAGTTGAGGGTTGTGTAGCTAAAAAACTTTGACGGCATGGAAATTTGTCTCCCTTTAACTCACCATCTCAATAAGTTCCTCCATTGAGGTTGGCGCGGCCAAACTTTGAAGATTCCTCTTTAAAGTTTGGATGGTGGTGCAGCCAGACTTTTAAGATTCCTCTTTAAAGTTTGGATGGTGGTGCAACCAAACTTTAAAGAGCATTTCAATCAACCATAAGAGCAATAAACTCATCTTGGACACACCGTCTAGCCAATGCCAATAGACTACATTGGATAGGGGGGAAAGGAGTGCGTGGTAACCCCTCGTTGGAAGCCTTTTAAGACGGAGTAGCAACGTATGATTTGGCAAGGGCATCATCAGGTCTACCTTGCCCCAAACATTAACTACTTTGGTAGCTCTTAGCCACGAGGAACCAATCAAAATATGATAGGCCGCTTTAGTCAGTGGTAGATTTAATACCATGAAAACCATGAAAATTGTGAGACCTACATAGATTCAAGAAAATGTTGCACAAGGCCAAGGGGAATCATGTCTATTTGGTTAGAAATATAAAGAATAAAGGGAGGTGGATCTGTGAGGGAGAGATCCAAAGCATGATGGTCGTGGCCTCAGGCAATATGTTGATGTTAGAGCAACCATCGACAATGACACCGGGGATCTTGGTGCCTTTGACAAATATTAAGATTGGAAGACTCTAAAATGATTAGCCATCGTGGGGGAAGTGAAGCACAATTTGGCTTCATTGGAAGATAGTGGTGTGGTGTCACACCCACCACTACAAGTGTCATACATGTCCACCACTACTACTACTACTGGATGGAATGTCCCTTTGAATTGGAATCGCTAGAGAAGAGGGATGACCACTAAACATGAGTTGAAGAGATTTCATTTCTTATGAGTACAATGCATAGGGTTGGGAGACGGGTATTTTTGTCACAAGAATGGATATAGGAAGGTGGCCCATACAGATGTAGTCAAGGAAGTGCCACTTTGGGGTGTTGTAGGGAGGTATGGGGGTTGGTGGAGGAGTAGGAGTAGGAGATGGCTCCATGGGTGGGGTAGTCATGAGCTTGTGGAGGGCCTCAAGTTACACATGTTCCACCACTGCAATTTTCATGGGTGCATTTAAGGAAGACGATTAATCCCTTGTAAAATGGTCTTAACCCTTTGGACAATGTAATCATGGGGAAGACCCTTTTGGGGAAGAGTTCATTACTGCTGAAAATGACCACTGTTGCCCAAAAAAAAAACAAAATAATTAGCCATGTGATGCAACCTCGATTGACAACTCAAGGAGATCTAGCCACCATAGGAGGAGGTTGGGATGGAGTGGTGCTACATAGGCCATAGGGACTATGGTGGATTGGGGTGACGGCTAGGTCACTACATACACCAGCAGCAAAGGTGCATACGGGGGAGAGGGATAGGTGGCCGACGGAGGATAAAAGTACTTTATGGGAGACACCAGTGAAAAGGATACTTGGGATGTCGGCGGAGAGGATGGAGCTATGGGAGGAGTTTCATAAGAGAGTGTGGATGGCAAGGTGACCGCATAGGGTTGGGGAGCTGCAACATAAAATGCGGTCACCTTGTAGTAGTCGATGGAGAAACAGTAGTGGAAGGTGTGTCAATAAACTCCTTAGCACAAGAGGGTTGTTGAAGATCGAGGGTGGTTGCTACAGTTATTGTTACATTATCTAAATCCCCTTAAGATAGAAGCATTCCTTATCTTTGTGGCCCCCTTTTTTGTAGAAAGAGCAATAATGTTTTAATGGGCAATCTTAGGGGAGATGACCTTGAGTGCAGTAGATGGTACAACAGAGACTTGTAATAATGTTTTAAGGGAGCATTCTTGGGAGAGATGACCCTCAGTACCATAGATGGTATGCCATAGACTTATAATACCAAAATTTTTCCTTTTGTGCAACTTATTGATTATAATATAATATTTATGTGTGGTGTTATCCATGTGGGAGGACCCGATCTTTGGTATGCTAGTAATGTTCACTCTAGGAAGATATGACAATTCCCATGAGAAGCTTATATGTGAACTTGATAGCTTGGTGGCCACTTCAACGGCTTGGTGATGATTTAATGGCTCCAATTATCTTATTTCACGTGAAGGATTCCAAGGAAGTTTATTTCATATTATGTGCTAGGTATGAGAATGAATGGATTGTTATGTCATAAATACCATATGAATAGATGATAACTACATTGGTATGGGAACTAGTGCTAATTCAAAAATCAACTCGACCCTTTGTTCTTCCCCTTCTTGAGTATAAGAGGATGTGGGGTGTCCACATTTCAATATTCTTGTGGATGATGCGAGTCCTCTTTTGAGAGAGTGAAGAAAGAGAAATGTATTATTTCCCTCTATGCATTTATTATCTTATTTGTATAACATAATTAGGGACCATTTGTTTAAAAGGGGTAATAATACTGTCATGTGGGTGTGAGTTTTGGATTTGACACATCATATGTCCTATGTGTTAGGATGACTTACAAGTGAGGGATGCATTATGTCCTTGTATCTTAGAGAAAGACAATAGGGTATGAGTATTAGTGGATTTTGGCTACCTTTACTTGTTATTCCCTCGACTCTTTCTCTTCCCACCCCTCCTCTAAGCCAAAATGGGTAAAATTCCTATGTTTTATGGTAACCCAGAGGATGTTCTAGAAGTATAATTTTAAGAGATCATATATTAGCAATGGTGATAGAAAGTCTGAGTGGATTTAAAATTTTCCTGTCTTTTTGGGGAAAAGGCGAGATCTCAAATGGGCATAGGGAAAGCATAACGAATTGCTTAAGGATTGGGAAAAGTTTTTCACTACTATATTGGATGAATTACTTCTTGAGTAAAAGTATGACCAGATTTTCATTGAAGTCTCGCAAAGTTTTGATTCTGTGAAGGGCTATGGTGAAAAGAGCTACTAATTTGATAGACTCCATGTAACACTATTAACATCTAGAGCCAGAATCAAGGAAGCCAAATAAGTTATGGTTGGGATTAATGGGTGGATTTTGTAGAATTTTATCTCTTGGTTAAGTTAAAAAACAAGGCAAATGGTGAAGTAAGAAGTTGCCAAAAACTTAGGGAAATCCTTAAAGATAGTTAGATGCCAAGAGTGCATGCAGCCTTGAAGAGGAGGACGTGGATCAACCAAAGACTTAGCTAAGTATTTCTACTTTTTTCCACACCAAAGATCACTCCTTGTCCTAATACTCCTAACATGGTTGCCTTTAATGAACCATAACCACACATAGATATCTCTAATGCACTTGATATGGTGGTATCTTGAGTCATAGCAAGGATGGCTTGACCTCTTACAAGCTCATGAAAACCTGGGGTAAAAAGACGCACGTAAGAAATTCTGGCCCTGCTAATTTTTCTTGCAAAATGTGGTATGACTTCCAAGACAAAGGATATTGTCCTAGGAGAGCTTCTCCTTCCTTTGATTCTATAAATTTGATAGATGCTTGTTATTGAAGATAAAGGTGAAGGTAAAGGTGAAGGTGAAGGTGAAGGTGTTTTTGTGTCTACTCAAGAGAAGAAACCTAGGAATGGTAAGGGTGTGGAAGAGGAAAAAGCCCCTTTGAAACCTAGGAATGGTAAGGGTGTGGAAGAGGAAAAAGCCCCTTTGAAAGTGGAAAATGAGGAAAAAGGGTGAAATAAGCAAGTTAAAAGACATTGGCTTCTCCCTTGTATAGTGAGTTGAGGAGTGGCATCAATGTAAGAAGGAGACAGAGGCTCCACTAGTCAAAGTGGAAGTAGACATTTATTGTTCCTAAGTTGACGTGGTATGTAATGGGTTGCATGTAAAGAATGTTCTTACTGATGGTAGTTCTACAGCAGTAAATGTCATTTTTGAACGCTTAATGGAAAACATTGGGACTTAAGAACAATCATGAGAACAAAGGGATACACCATCTTAAGTAGTCAAAGTAGAAGTAGACATTTATTCTACTTAGATTGGTATGGTATGTAATGGTTGGCATGTAAATAATGTTCCTGTTGATGGTAGTTCTTTAGTTCATGTAATTTTTGAAGGTTTAATGGAAACATTGGGACCTAAAAACAATCATAAGAACAGAGGGATACACCATCTTAAGTAGTCAAAGTAGAAGTAGACATTTATTCTACTTAGGTTGATATGGTATGTAATGGTTGGCATGTAAATAATGTTCTTGTTGATGGTAGTTCTTTAGTTCATGTAATTTTTGAAGGTTTAATGGAAACATTGGGACTTAAGAATAATCATCTCATAAGTCTAATCCTACCTTAGAGATGGAAAATAAAGAAAGTGTAAAACCTAAAGGCGTTATAACTAATGTGGTGGTTTTTATCATGGGAGTAAAACCTCCTTGGATTTCCAAATCATGAAGAGGACTCAGAATTCCTATCCTATATACTTGGAAGGCCTTGGCTGAAGAGGGTCTATGCAAGGCAATGCTAGAGTGAAGAGTGCATGACCATTTGTAAGATTCCCCATAAAATGAAGATCTTTATTTCTCGTAATAGTGTTGATTTACAAAGTGAGAAAAGTGAGGAAGATGATGAGTATGTAAACTCTTTAAGCATATATAAGTGAAAGTGACTTGAACACAAAAATGGATAAAGACACTGAGGTAGACTTGCATGCACTTGAGGTAACTCCAAAGGTGGGGCCACCAAATTATAGGCATTGTCTAATGAAAATATTAAGAATGATTTTGGCCTATTTAGTTAGATAATGTGATCTCACTAACTATGAAAGGAAAAGGTTTCTTTCTCTTTTTCAATTTTATACTCATTTCTTTGCAGCTGGTCATAAACATCATCAAGGCCACAATGGTGGAACACTGTGGGTTTGGTGGATGGGACATAACCAGTAAGGCAATGAGCCTACCACATGACCCCTAACTTCTCATTAGTTGTAAAGTAAGAAACTAATAATCTTCTTTAGTGGTAAAGGAAGAAATTGATAAGCTTCTTGAAGTTGGGTTTATTTTTCTTTCATAAGGGTTTAATTTAATTTCTCCTATTGTAATCTTTGTTTAGAAGAATGGAAAGCTAACGATATGTGTGGATTTCAAAATTTTGATTTTTCTAGAACATTCTTTGCAGTAGTAAACTGATGCTAGCGAACATGGTACTGGTGTTGTACTTACGTTAGATAATCATCCGATTGCTTTTGAAAGTCTAAAATTAAAACCATTTAAGCTTAAGCATAGTACTTTGATAGAGAATTGATTGATGTTATTCATGCATTTATATTTTGGAAACATTATCTTAAGGGACCTGAGAGTGTATCATTAAAACCGAACAAGTATTAAACATTTACTTTTACAGCCTTTAATATCACATAGACTATTAAGTGCGCATCTTTTATTCAAAGTTTTTAGCCAATATTAAATATAAACCTGGACATGATCATTTTGTTACTGATGCTTTGAGTAGGAGACCTACCATTAATAAATAATATATCTGCTATTGAAGGTATTTCTTTTAATACTATCAATAATATATGTACTATTATAGACATTTCTTTTGATAACATGAAGGAAACATGTAAAAATAATTTTGATTTTTATGATGCATATAACAAGATGAAAGATATTTATTGGCTATCTTATTTTGATTATTCTTATGATGATGGTTTTCTTTTCTTTCAAAAGAGATTATACATCACTCAACCATTTAGGCAAGCTATTATTGAAGAATAGTCATCTACTTTGCAAATAGTTACCAAGTATTTCTCTTGGCCTACGATGCATAAAGATGTTGCTGAGTTTTTTTTTCTGAATATGTTGTGTGTCAAAAGATTAAGATTCATAAAGAAAAGAGATTTGGTTTGCTTATGCCTTTTCCTGTTTCTAATGAACTATGGGAACAAATAAGTATGGACTTTATCACTCGTTTTCCTTTGACTTCTAAAGAATGATATGATTGGGACTCTGGTAGATAGATCTAGTAAACATGCTTACTTTATTTCTTGCAAAAAGACATTGACTGCTTATCAAGCTGCACATGTTTTCATTAAACAAGTTTTTTCGCATCATGGTTCACCAAGGATTATTGTTTATGGTAGATCTACATAGAAAGTTTGTAGTGTTTTTTGTACTACTTTTTATCCTAAATCTAATGGATGAAACCAAAGCAACAAATAGCACAATACTTGATTTGCTTAGATCATATGTCTCATCTCAGCCTAAGCAATGGGATAAGTGTTTACATATTTTGCAATTCGCATATAATAACTATCCTCATGTTGCTACTAATAAGAAAGTACCATTTGAAATAGTCTATGGTAAGGCTTTGCCTACTCCAATTACTAGACTTTCACATTCTATAGAGGATGCATATTCTTTTGTTGAAGACTTTGACCAAATTCATGAGTTAGCGAAATTGAATATTCAAAAAGCTCAAGAGAAATACATGAAGTATGCAAATCACAAATGCAAACATGTCATCTTCAATGACTAGCTCTAGTACTACTTAAGTAGATGAGGGGACCATGGGCTCCATAATGGTGACCATCAGGGTAGGGGTGGGTAAGAGAGGCTTCAGATGATTAATCCCTTGTAAAATGGTCTTAACTCTTTGGACAATGTAAGCATGGGGAAGAGAGCCTTTTGGAAGCGTTCATTACTGCTGAAAATGATCACTATTGCCAAAAATAAAATAAAAATAATAAGCCGTGTGATGCAATCTCTATTGACAATTCAAGGAGATCTAACCATAGGAGGAGGTTGGGATGGAGTGGGGCTACATGGGCGGTAGGGACTATGGTGGATTGGGGTGATGGCTAAGTCACTCCATACACCAACAGCAAAGGTGGATACATGGGAGAGGGATAGGTGGCCGACAAAGGAAAAAAGTACTTTATGGGAGATACCAGTGAAAAGGATACTTGGGATGTCGGAGAGGAGGGAGCTATGGGTGGAGTTTCATAAGAGAGTGTGGATGGCAAGGTGACTGCATATGGTTGGGGAGCTGCAACATAAAATGCGGGTTCATACATGGGCTCCATTGGAGTAGTCGATGGAGAAACAATAGTGGAAGGTGCGTCAATAAACTCTTTAGAAGGAGGGTTGTTGAAGATTACAGTTATTATTACATTAGCTAAATCCCCTTAAGATAGAAGCATTCCTTATCTTTGTGGCCCCCTTTTTGTAGAAAGAGCAATAATGTTTTAATGGGCAATCTCAGGGGAGATGACCTTGAGTACGGTAGATGGTACAACAAAGAGTTGTAATAATGTTTTGAGCAGCATTCTTGGGAGAGATGACCTTCAGTACCACATAGATGGTATGCCATAGACTTATAATACCAAAATTTTTCCTTTTGTGAGACTTATTGATTATAATATAATATTTATGTGTGGTGTTATCTATGTGGGACCCAATCTTTGGTATGCTAGTAATGTTCACTAGGAAGATATGACAATTCCCATGGGAAGCTTATATGTGAACTTGATAGCTTGGTGGTCACTTCAATGGCGTGGTGATGATTTAATGGCTCCAATTATCTTATTTCACATGAAGGATTCTAAAGAATTTTATTTAATATTATGTGCTAGGTATGAGAATGAATGGATTGTTATATCATAAATACCACATGAATAGATGATACCTACATTGATTGGTATGGGAACTAGTGCTAATTCTTTATTTGATTAGTGATGATTCATAAACTAGGTGTGGGCCATATGTCTACATGGATTGGTAACTCTATTTGAATAAGATGGCAAATGCATGGCAAGCTTATGGAGGCTTGTGGATGCATGTGGAGGAGTGTGGAAGAATGTATAATAGAGGAGAATCCTTCTAGAAGTCCTATAGAGGCTCGTGAATGCTTGTGGAGGAGTGTGGAAGGATACATAATAGAGGAGAATCCTTCTCAAAGTCCTGTGCTGGTGGTATTTGTGTCGGCTCAATGTGGGGTTAGATCTAATCTACCAAGTCAAGGATTCCTTGATGAAATAAAGCAAAAAAACACATGTCAAAAGTAGCCACCAAGAAGGACAAGTGATGGGTGATGGTGACATTTGGGTTTATGTAGTCCTAGCTTAAATGCTTCTACAATTGTAATTTGTGTGAGCATGGTGAGAAATATTCTAAAGAAGCCCTCTTGATACCTCTTAGAGACAACATTTCACACATAATTGATCACAGTTTGCCTAGATGATCTTGCATAGCTTGTGCAATTTATTGCGACCTTATATAGTAGAGACACCCTCATGGTCTACTCCATCCTCTTAGTATATACGGGTATGCTTGATTTGATTGATTAAGAAATGCCATACTTGTCTCACATCAAGCCTTTATTGTGTGATCGTGTCTTAGGAATCTTATATATCTCCATTGATGTGACTACTATATATTGTGTTAATAAATTCTTCTATTTTGCTTAATGTCTCTCGCATAATACTCTTCTAGGATGCAATTAATTGAGAATTTTCCATCTCTTCTTCTTACATCACTCGGTTCCATTGTTGAGACCTTAGTCGTTAGGAAGGAGAGCAAAATGGTCAAAAATGCAATTTTAGGCCATTTAATTGGGCACCATGAAAGGTGAATCTTCTCAAATTGAAGCATTAAATTGGAATTGATATTGAATGACTCTCAATACCACCGATTAAGGTTTCCTTAATATCTTTGTCACACCGAGGTGGTTGCTCTAATCCAACGGGTGGTGCAATCTCTCTTGCGAAGATCGTGTGGGATCTCCGTGGGAGACGATCGCATTGGTAGCCTAATCACTCAAGCAAGAGGGAGAAAAGAAGAAAGAGGGAAGCATGAGAGAATAAGTGATTAGCACTAATCACTCCCAAATCTTAACCCTAAGCATACCACACATGCTAGATTAGAGTTGGAAGAGAGAGAGAGAGAGAGAGAGAGAGAGAGAGAGAGAGAGAGAGAGAGAACACTCCACTTCTATTACACGAATAGGACAATCTGTTACAAAAAAGAGAAATTGGCTTTTATAGTTCCAATCCATTTCCAACTAAGCCGCCTGGGAGTAAGTTACCCGGGGTGCCCAAAACATAGTTACAAGGCTTTTCTCTATGGTTTGGCCAACTGATCAAGATCCTGTTGTCTGTCCTTCAAAGCTCAATACTTGGGAGCATCTTTAGGGCGTTTCCCTCATCAAATGATATGATTTGTAATATAGTACCAGTGTCCATTACACGAGTATGCAGACATAGCTGTCGTAAGAATGTGTTAGCCAATATATCAAATAGGCTTGGTGCAAGCCTTGAGTCGACATTATTGCGAATGAAATTACTAGCTCTTAGCAAACTAGATTTCCCCAAGAAAGGCAATGGAATAAAGAAGAGAAGAGCAACAATAGTTTGAAAAGACATAAAGGTCCCACATATTACTTAAAGATGTTGGTCCTCTTACAATCGAAGAAGAAAGAAAATACAGTGAACATGATATGATCTACTTGGGAGCCAAGATAATTATATTTGCGGAAGTAACTTCTCTAACATTTAATACTCATGTGTAAAACACCAATGAATCAAAAAACCCAGATGTTGTAGATGGTGAAGATTTTGTACCCTTGACCTCCACCCACAAAGGAAAAGAGGTGGTTTGCATGTAAAAAATGCTCTCTTGTGCCCTGCTACGTGCAGGCTCCATCAACTTCCATTGCATAACACCATTGTTGATCCTCTAGATTTGGGAAGTGCCACCCCCTTGCTCACTCCTACCTTCCTACCTTAAGCACTCACACAAAGTTGGTCGATAAACTTACTCAAAGTTGGTTGATACACTTACACACCCTAGATGCTCACTACAAACACAAACTTCCACACACAACCATAGGCTATGGAGATCATCCAAAACACTTGCATGCCATTGTATAACCAAAGGCACCACCACTGCATTATCATAAATGCAGCATGTAATAGGTGACCTAGATTTGAGTAATGTTAATTAATGTCAAGTAACTCCCTTTTATCTTCGGAGTCACCTTAAGAAGAGAGAGATTGAGAATGATTACATTGAGTGGGGAAGATAGGGAAGGGATTCTCATAAAGAGAGGGGATTACAATCCTGATAGAATCTACCTAGAACGGCAACCATCTTGAGAAGAAAATATACTGAGGAGAAGTCCCATACATGAGTGCAGCCCAAGGATGGCCTCCTAACCATGAGAGATTTACTGGAAGAAGAAGACAGCCTACTAGACAAGAAGATGGCCATGGTGCACTGACATGGTGGTCAAGAGACTTGGGGGAGTCGATGATCGGAGACGTTGACAACTAGATAAGTCAACAAGGGAAAACCGGGCTGAGGGAATTAGCAAGGTTGAGGAAGTTGGCTGAAGAAGTTAGCAATCAAGAGGTTAAAGATCGAGGAAGATGCCTAGAGAAGTCAAAGACTAGGGACTTGGTGGTCAAGGACATTGATGTTGGGCTGGAGCCTAGGACTTGGTGGTTAAGGAAGTCGATGGTAGCCTTGACAGTCAAGGAAGTTAAGCAACCAAGAACTCAATGGGCAAGTCATCGACGGTTGAAAACTTGGTATTAGTCAAGGAAGTTGGTGCCAAAGGAATAGCTAGCCAAGGAACTCGGTGAAATGGAGGACTTGTCGACCCATCTACACATTGCACACCATTACTCCATTTACTAACTTGGTGAATATTTATATAGAGGTACCTACATAGGAGAGGTATCGACATAGGAGAGAGGGAGCCTCAAAGAAGAAGGAGAACTAGGATCCAATGAGAAGAGATCACCAAGAGAAAAAGAAGGGGCCAAGGTAGAAAGATTGGCCAATGTTCACCAAGGGTGAATAGAACATCACAAGAAAAGAATCACACCCTTGGCCTCCACTCGTTTGAGATAGATGGAGTATGTGCTGGAGAGGGAGTGCTCACACATGACATCAGCACAAAGTGACTACTAAAAACCAAGTAGCCAATGGACAATGACCTCGTCCAATACATGCTTAATAAATGAAAAAGGAAATCCGTCCCTAATGGTACTTTGGTTAAGGGGTTGAAAGTCCACGCAAATGCGGATCTTATTGCTTTTCTTCTTTGGAATGATGATAATGGGAAAAAGCCATTCTTAGTGTTTGATAGGGACAATGATGCCTACCTCCATCATCTTATCAAGCTTCTTCTTTATACCACCTTAGAGTAGTATGTAAACACCTTTTCTAATCAGTTGGTTGACCTCTTGAGAGGAATGCAATAGGTGCTAATGGAAGGATTGATGCCAAATAAATATTGATAAGACCAAGCAAAGGCAGATTCATGATGATGTTGGGTTGAGAAAGTAGATACCATGTCCAAGGTGATAGGGTTATCCCAAACCCAAAAAGGTACATGGATGGTGTGAGGCTCCTCAATAGGTCTCATATTAGTTTGTGGACTTCATTGTCATAGGTGGACAGAGAGAGAAGCACCACTTGTGAATTTCCTAATGGAGAGGTAAGGGATCATTAATAGGAAGAGTCAAGAGGGAAATCACCAATATGCTCCTAGGGCAGCTTGTAGAGGGTCCTCTTTGTGTTTGTACGTGGGTCACACATTACTCCTGATGATGACTATTAGGGAAGGGGTGGAGAAAATCACACATAGTCACTATATTTAGGGAGCCACATGGGGTGAAGCAAGTCAGGTGTAATGCGACATGGAACTTTGGCTCCCCTAAACTAATCGTCTCAGTAGGTTCCTCAGTTGAGGGTTGTGTAGCTAAAAAACTTTGACAGCATGGAAATTTGTCTCCCTTTAACTCACCATCTCAATAAGTTCCTCCATTGAGGTTGGCGCGGCCAAACTTTGAAGATTCCTCTTTAAAGTTTGGATGGTGGTGCAGCCAGACTTTTAAGATTCCTCTTTAAAGTTTGGATGGTGGTGCAACCAAACTTTAAAGAGCATTTCAATCAACCATAAGAGCAATAAACTCATCTTGGACACACCGTCTAGCCAATGCCAATAGACTACATTGGATAGGGGGAAAGGAGTGCGTGGTAACCCCTCGTTGGAAGCCTTTTAAGACGGAGTAGGAACGTATGATTTGGCAAGGGCATCATCAGGTCTACCTTGCCCCAAACATTAACTACTTTGGTAGCTCTTAGCCACGAGGAACCAATCAAAATATGATAGGCCACTTTAGTCAGTGGTAGATTTAATACCATGAAAACCATGAAAATTGTGAGACCTACATAGATTCAAGAAAATGTTCCAAAGCATGATGGTCGTGGCCTCAGGCAATATGTTGATGTTAGAGCAACCATCGACAATGACACCGGGGATCTTGGTGCCTTTGACAAATATTAAGATTGGAAGACTCTAAAATGATTAGCCATCGTGGGGGAAGTGAAGCACAATTTGGCTTCATTGGAAGATAGTGGTGTGGTGTCACACCCACCACTACAAGTGTCATACATGTCCACCACCACTACTACTACTGGATGGAATGTCCCTTTGAATTGGAATCGCTAGAGAAGAGGGATGACCACTAAACATGAGTTGAAGAGATTTCATTTCTTATGAGTACAATGCATAGGGTTGGGAGACGGGTATTTTTGTCACAAGAATGGATATAGGAAGGTGGCCCATACAGATGTAGTCAAGGAAGTGCCACTTTGGGGTGTTGTAGGGAGGTATGGGGGTTGGTGGAGGAGTAGGAGTAGGAGATGGCTCCATGGGTGGGGTAGTCATGAGCTTGTGGAGGGCCTCAAGTTACACATGTTCCACCACTGCAATTTTCATGGGTGCATTTAAGGAAGATGGTTCGGAAGTACGTTCATGGTTTCATTTAAAGAGCATCGATGGTTTGGGAGTGCACACCCTGAGAACATGTGACAATGACTAGCTCTAGTACTACTTAAGTAGATGAGGGGACCATGGCCTCCATAATGGTGACCATCAGGGTAGGAGTTGGTAAGAGAGGCGTCAGACGATTAATCCCTTGTAAAATGGTCTTAACCCTTTGGACAATGTAATCATGGGGAAGAGCCTTTTGGGGAAGAGTTCATTACTGCTGAAAATGACCACTGTTGCCCAAAAAAAAAACAAAATAATTAGCCATGTGATGCAACCTCGATTGACAACTCAAGGAGATCTAGCCACCATAGGAGGAGGTTGGGATGGAGTGGTGCTACATAGGCCATAGGGACTATGGTGGATTGGGGTGACGGCTAGGTCACTACATACACCAGCAGCAAAGGTGCATACGGGGGAGAGGGATAGGTGGCCGACGGAGGATAAAAGTACTTTATGGGAGACACCAGTGAAAAGGATACTTGGGATGTCGGCGGAGAGGATGGAGCTATGGGAGGAGTTTCATAAGAGAGTGTGGATGGCAAGGTGACCGCATAGGGTTGGGGAGCTGCAACATAAAATGCGGTCACCTTGTAGTAGTCGATGGAGAAACAGTAGTGGAAGGTGTGTCAATAAACTCCTTAGCACAAGAGGGTTGTTGAAGATCGAGGGTGGTTGCTACAGTTATTGTTACATTATCTAAATCCCCTTAAGATAGAAGCATTCCTTATCTTTGTGGCCCCCTTTTTTGTAGAAAGAGCAATAATGTTTTAATGGGCAATCTTAGGGGAGATGACCTTGAGTGCAGTAGATGGTACAACAGAGACTTGTAATAATGTTTGAAGGGAGCATTCTTGGGAGAGATGACCCTCAGTACCATAGATGGTATGCCATAGACTTATAATACCAAAATTTTTCCTTTTGTGCAACTTATTGATTATAATATAATATTTATGTGTGGTGTTATCCATGTGGGAGGACCCGATCTTTGGTATGCTAGTAATGTTCACTCTAGGAAGATATGACAATTCCCATGAGAAGCTTATATGTGAACTTGATAGCTTGGTGGCCACTTCAACGGCTTGGTGATGATTTAATGGCTCCAATTATCTTATTTCACGTGAAGGATTCCAAGGAAGTTTATTTCATATTATGTGCTAGGTATGAGAATGAATGGATTGTTATGTCATAAATACCATATGAATAGATGATAACTACATTGGTATGGGAACTAGTGCTAATTCAAAAATCAACTCGACCCTTTGTTCTTCCCCTTCTTGAGTATAAGAGGATGTGGGGTGTCCACATTTCAATATTCTTGTGGATGATGCGAGTCCTCTTTTGAGAGAGTGAAGAAAGAGAAATGTATTATTTCCCTCTATGCATTTATTATCTTATTTGTATAACATAATTAGGGACCATTTGTTTAAAAGGGGTAATAATACTGTCATGCGGGTGTGAGTTTTGGATTCGACACATCATATGTCCTATGTGTTAGGATGACTTACAAGTGAGGGATGCATTATGTTCTTGTATCTTAGAGAAAGACAATAGGGTATGAGTATTAGTGGATTTTGGCTACCTTTACTTGTTATTCCCTCGACTCTTTCTCTTCCCACCCCTCCTCTAAGCCAAAATGGGTAAAATTCCTATGTTTTATGGTAACCCAGAGGATGTTCTAGAAGTATAATTTTAAGAGATCATATATTAGCAATGGTGATAGAAAGTCTGAGTGGATTTAAAATTTTCCTGTCTTTTTGGGAAAAAGGCGAGATCTCAAATGGGCATAGGGAAAGCATAACGAATTGCTTAAGGATTGGGAAAAGTTTTTCACTACTATATTGGATGAATTACTTCTTGAGTAAAAGTATGACCAGATTTTCATTGAAGTCTCGCAAAGTTTTGATTCTGTGAAGGGCTATGGTGAAAAGAGCTACTAATTTGATAGACTCCATGTAACACTATTAACATCTAGAGCTAGAATCAAGGAAGCCAAATAAGTTATGGTTGGGATTAATGGGTGGATTTTGTAGAATTTTATCTCTTGGTTAAGTTAAAAAACAAGGCAAATGGTGAAGTAAGAAGTTGCCAAAAACTTAGGGAAATCCTTAAAGATAGTTAGATGCCAAGAGTGCATGCAGCCTTGAAGAGGAGGACGTGGATCAACCAAAGACTTAGCTAAGTATTTCTACTTTTTTCCACACCAAAGATCACTCCTTGTCCTAATACTCCTAACATGGTTGCCTTTAATGAACCATAACCACACATAGATATCTCTAATGCACTTGATATGGTGGTATCTTGAGTCATAGCAAGGATGGCTTGACCTCTTACAAGCTCATGAAAACCTGGGGTAAAAAGACGCACGTAAGAAATTCTGGCCCTGCTAATTTTTCTTGCAAAATGTGGTATGACTTCCAAGACAAAGGATATTGTCCTAGGAGAGCTTCTCCTTCCTTTGATTCTATAAATTTGATAGATGCTTGTTATTGAAGATAAAGGTGAAGGTAAAGGTGAAGGTGAAGGTGAAGGTGTTTTTGTGTCTACTCAAGAGAAGAAACCTAGGAATGGTAAGGGTGTGGAAGAGGAAAAAGCCCCTTTGAAACCTAGGAATGGTAAGGGTGTGGAAGAGGAAAAAGCCCCTTTGAAAGTGGAAAATGAGAAAAAAGGGTGAAATAAGCAAGTTAAAAGACATTGGCTTCTCCCTTGTATAGTGAGTTGAGGAGTGGCATCAATGTAAGAAGGAGACAGAGGCTCCACTAGTCAAAGTGGAAGTAGACATCTATTGTCCCTAAGCTGACGTGGTATGTAATGGGTTGCATGTAAAGAATGTTCTTGCTGATGGTAGTTCTACAGCAGTAAATGTCATTTTTGAAGGCTTAATGGAAAACATTGGGACTTGAGAACAATCATAAGAACAGAGGGATACACCATCTTAAGTAGTCAAAGTAGAAGTAGACATTTATTCTACTTAGATTGGTATGGTATGTAATGGTTGGCATGTAAATAATGTTCCTGTTGATGGTAGTTCTTTAGTTCATGTAATTTTTGAAGGTTTAATGGAAACATTGGGACCTAAAAACAATCATAAGAACAGAGGGATACACCATCTTACGTAGTCAAAGTAGAAGTAGACATTTATTCTACTTAGGTTGATATGGTATGTAATGGTTGGCATGTAAATAATGTTCTTGTTGATGGTAGTTCTTTAGTTCATGTAATTTTTGAAGGTTTAATGGAAACATTGGGACTTAAGAATAATCATCTCATAAGTCTAATCCTACCTTAGAGATGGCAAATAAAGAAAGTGTAAAACCTAAAGGCGTTATAACTAATGTGGTGGTTTTTATCATGGGAGTAAAACCTCCTTGGATTTCTAAATCATGAAGACGACTCAGAATTCCTATCCTATGTACTTGGAAGGCCTTGGCTGAAGAGGGTCTATGCAAGGCAATGCTAGAGTGAAGAGTGCATGACCATTCGTAAGATTCCCCATAAAATGAAGATCTTTATTTCTCGTAATAGTGTTGATTTACAAAGTGAGAAAAGTGAGGAAGATGATGAGTATGTAAACTCTTTAAGCATATATAAGTGAAAGTGACTTGAACACAAAAATGGATAAAGACACTGAGGTAGACGTGCATGCACTTGAGGTAACTCCAAAGGTGGGGCCACCAAATTATAGGCATTGTCTAATGAAAATATTAAGAATGATTTTGGCCTATTTAGTTAGATAATGTGATCTCACTAACTATGAAAGGAAAAGGTTTCTTTCTCTTTTTCAATTTTATACTCATTTCTTTGCAGCTGGTCATAAACATCATCAAGGCCACAATGGTGGAGCACTGTGGGTTTGGTGGATGGGACATAACCAGTAAGGCAATGAGCCTACCACATGACCCCTAACTTCTCATTAGTTGTAAAGTAAGAAACTAATAATCTTCTTTAGTGGTAAAGGAAGAAATTGATAAGCTTCTTGAAGTTGGGTTTATTTTTCTTTCATAAGGGTTTACTTTAATTTCTCCTATTGTAATCTTTGTTTAGAAGAATGGAAAGCTAACGATATGTGTGGATTTCAAAATTTTGATTTTTCTAGAACATTCTTTGCAGTAGTAAACTGATGCTAGCGAACATGGTACTGGTGTTGTACTTACGTTAGATAATCATCCGATTGCTTTTGAAAGTCTAAAATTAAAACCATTTAAGCTTAAGCATAGTACTTTGATAGAGAATTGATTGATGTTATTCATGCATTTATATTTTGGAAACATTATCTTAAGGGACCTGAGAGTGTATCATTAAAACTGAACAAGTATTAAACATTTACTTTTACAGCCTTTAATATCACATAGACTATTAAGTGCGCATCTTTTATTCAAAGTTTTTAGCCAATATTAAATATAAACCTGGACATGATCATTTTGTTACTGATGCTTTGAGTAGGAGACCTACCATTAATAAATAATATATCTGCTATTGAAGGTATTTCTTTTAATACTATCAATAATATATGTACTATTATAGACATTTCTTTTGATAACATGAAGGAAACATGTAAAAATAATTTTGATTTTTATGATGCATATAACAAGATGAAAGATATTTATTGGCTATCTTATTTTGATTATTCTTATGATGATGGTTTTCTTTTCTTTCAAAAGAGATTATACATCACTCAACCATTTAGGCAAGCTATTATTGAAGAATAGTCATCTACTTTGCAAATAGTTACCAAGTATTTCTCTTGGCCTACGATGCATAAAGATGTTGCTGAGTTTTTTTTTCTGAATATGTTGTGTGTCAAAAGATTAAGATTCATAAAGAAAAGAGATTTGGTTTGCTTATGCCTTTTCCTGTTTCTAATGAACTATGGGAACAAATAAGTATGGACTTTATCACTCGTTTTCCTTTGACTTCTAAAGAATGATATGATTGGGACTCTGGTAGATAGATCTAGTAAACATGCTTACTTTATTTCTTGCAAAAAGACATTGACTGCTTATCAAGCTGCACATGTTTTCATTAAACAAGTTTTTTCGCATCATGGTTCACCAAGGATTATTGTTTATGGTAGATCTACATAGAAAGTTTTGTAGTGTTTTTTGTACTACTTTTTATCCTAAATCTAATGGATGAAACCAAAGCAACAAATAGCACAATACTTGATTTGCTTAGATCATATGTCTCATCTCAGCCTAAGCAATGGGATAAGTGTTTACATATTTTGCAATTCGCATATAATAACTATCCTCATGTTGCTACTAATAAGAAAGTACCATTTGAAATAGTCTATGGTAAGGCTTTGCCTACTCCAATTACTAGACTTTCACATTCTATAGAGGATGCATATTCTTTTGTTGAAGACTTTGACCAAATTCATGAGTTAGCGAAATTGAATATTCAAAAAGCTCAAGAGAAATACATGAAGTATGCAAATCACAAATGCAAACATGTCATCTTCAATGACTAGCTCTAGTACTACTTAAGTAGATGAGGGGACCATGGGCTCCATAATGGTGACCATCAGGGTAGGGGTGGGTAAGAGAGGCTTCAGATGATTAATCCCTTGTAAAATGGTCTTAACTCTTTGGACAATGTAAGCATGGGGAAGAGAGCCTTTTGGAAGCATTCATTACTGCTGAAAATGATCACTATTGCCAAAAATAAAATAAAAATAATTAGCCGTGTGATGCAATCTCTACTGACAATTCAAGGAGATCTAACCATAGGAGGAGGTTGGGATGGAGTGGGGCTACATGGGCGGTAGGGACTATGGTGGATTGGGGTGATGGCTAAGTCACTCCATACACCAACAGCAAAGGTGGATACATGGGAGAGGGATAGGTGGCCGACAGAGGAAAAAAGTACTTTATGGGAGATACCAGTGAAAAGGATACTTGGGATGTCGGAGAGGAGGGAGCTATGGGTGGAGTTTCATAAGAGAGTGTGGATGGCAAGGTGACTGCATATGGTTGGGGAGCTGCAACATAAAATGCGGGTTCATACATGGGCTCCATTGGAGTAGTCGATGGAGAAACAATAGTGGAAGGTGTGTCAATAAACTCTTTAGAAGGAGGGTTGTTGAAGATTACAGTTATTATTACATTAGCTAAATCCCCTTAAGATAGAAGCATTCCTTATCTTTGTGGCCCCCTTTTTGTAGAAAGAGCAATAATGTTTTAATGGGCAATCTCAGGGGAGATGACCTTGAGTACGGTAGATGGTACAACAAAGAGTTGTAATAATGTTTTGAGCAGCATTCTTGGGAGAGATGACCTTCAGTACCACATAGATGGTATGCCATAGACTTATAATACCAAACTTTTTCCTTTTGTGAGACTTATTGATTATAATATAATATTTATGTGGTGTTATCTATGTGGGACCCAATCTTTGGTATGCTAGTAATGTTCACTAGGAAGATATGACAATTCCCATGGGAAGCTTATATGTGAACTTGATAGCTTGGTGGTCACTTCAATGGCGTGGTGATGATTTAATGGCTCCAATTATCTTATTTCACATGAAGGATTCTAAAGAATTTTATTTAATATTATGTGCTAGGTATGAGAATGAATGGATTGTTATATCATAAATACCACATGAATAGATGATACCTACATTGATTGGTATGGGAACTAGTGCTAATTCTTTATTTGATTAGTGATGATTCATAAACTAGGTGTGGGCCATATGTCTACATGGATTGGTAACTCTATTTGAATAAGATGGCAAATGCATGGCAAGCTTATGGAGGCTTGTGGATGCATGTGGAGGAGTGTGGAAGAATGTATAATAGAGGAGAATCCTTCTAGAAGTCCTATAGAGGCTCGTGAATGCTTGTGGAGGAGTGTGGAAGGATACATAATAGAGGAGAATCCTTCTCAAAGTCCTGTGCTAGTGGTATTTGTGTCGGCTCAATGTGGGGTTAGATCTAATCTACCAAGTCAAGGATTCCTTGATGAAATAAAGCAAAAAAACACATGTCAAAAGTAGCCACCAAGAAGGACAAGTGATGGGTGATGGTGACATTTGGGTTTATGTAGTCCTAGCTTAAATGCTTCTACAATTGTAATTTGTGTGAGCATGGTGAGAAATATTCTAAAGAAGCCCTCTTGATACCTCTTAGAGACAACATTTCACACATAATTGATCATAGTTTGCCTAGATGATCTTGCATAGCTTGTGTAGCTTACTGCGACCTTATATAGTAGAGACACCCTCATGGTCTACTCCATCCTCTTAGTATATACGGGTATGCTTGATTTGATTGATTAAGAAATGCCATACTTGTCTCACATCAAGCCTTTATTGTGTGATCGTGTCTTAGGAATCTTATATATCTCCATTGATGTGACTACTATATATTGTGTTAATCAATTCTTCTATTTTGCTTAATGTCTCTCGCATAATACTCTTCTAGGATGCAATTAATTGAGAATTTTCCATCTCTTCTTCTTACATCACTCGGTTCCATTGTTGAGACCTTAGTCGTTAGGAAGGAGAGCAAAATGGTCAAAAATGCAATTTTAGGCCATTTAATTGGGCACCATGAAAGGTGAATCTTCTCAAATTGAAGCATTAAATTGGAATTGATATTGAATGACTCTCAATACCACCGATTAAGGTTTCCTTAACATCTTTGTCACACCGAGGTGGTTGCTCTAATCCAACGGGTGGTGCAATCTCTCTTGCGAAGATCGTGTGGGATCTCCGTGAAAGTGAAAGTGACTTGAACACAAAAATGGATAAAGACACTGAGGTAGACGTGCATGCACTTGAGGTAACTCCAAAGGTGGGGCCACCAAATTATAGGCATTGTCTAATGAAAATATTAAGAATGATTTTGGCCTATTTAGTTAGATAATGTGATCTCACTAACTATGAAAGGAAAAGGTTTCTTTCTCTTTTTCAATTTTATACTCATTTCTTTGCAGCTGGTCATAAACATCATCAAGGCCACAATGGTGGAGCACTGTGGGTTTGGTGGATGGGACATAACCAGTAAGGCAATGAGCCTACCACATGACCCCTAACTTCTCATTAGTTGTAAAGTAAGAAACTAATAATCTTCTTTAGTGGTAAAGGAAGAAATTGATAAGCTTCTTGAAGTTGGGTTTATTTTTCTTTCATAAGGGTTTACTTTAATTTCTCCTATTGTAATCTTTGTTTAGAAGAATGGAAAGCTAACGATATGTGTGGATTTCAAAATTTTGATTTTTCTAGAACATTCTTTGCAGTAGTAAACTGATGCTAGCGAACATGGTACTGGTGTTGTACTTACGTTAGATAATCATCCGATTGCTTTTGAAAGTCTAAAATTAAAACCATTTAAGCTTAAGCATAGTACTTTGATAGAGAATTGATTGATGTTATTCATGCATTTATATTTTGGAAACATTATCTTAAGGGACCTGAGAGTGTATCATTAAAACCGAACAAGTATTAAACATTTACTTTTACAGCCTTTAATATCAAATAGACTATTAAGTGCGCATCTTTTATTCAAAGTTTTTAGCCAATATTAAATATAAACCTGGACATGATCATTTTGTTACTGATGCTTTGAGTAGGAGACCTACCATTAATAAATAATATATCTGCTATTGAAGGTATTTCTTTTAATACTATCAATAATATATGTACTATTATAGACATTTCTTTTGATAACATGAAGGAAACATGTAAAAATAATTTTGATTTTTATGATGCATATAACAAGATGAAAGATATTTATTGGCTATCTTATTTTGATTATTCTTATGATGATGGTTTTCTTTTCTTTCAAAAGAGATTATACATCACTCAACCATTTAGGCAAGCTATTATTGAAGAATAGTCATCTACTTTGCAAATAGTTACCAAGTATTTCTTTTGGCCTACGATGCATAAAGATGTTGCTGAGTTTTTTTTTTGAATATGTTGTGTGTCAAAAGATTAAGATTCATAAAGAAAAGAGATTTGGTTTGCTTATGCCTTTGCCTGTTTCTAATGAACTATGGGAACAAATAAGTATGGACTTTATCACTCGTTTTCCTTTGACTTCTAAAGAATGATATGATTGGGACTCTGGTAGATAGATCTAGTAAACATGCTTACTTTATTTCTTGCAAAAAGACATTGACTGCTTATCAAGCTGCACATGTTTTCATTAAACAAGTTTTTTCGCATCATGGTTCACCAAGGATTATTGTTTATGGTAGATCTACATAGAAAGTTTTGTAGTGTTTTTTGTACTACTTTTTATCCTAAATCTAATGGATGAAACCAAAGCAACAAATAGCACAATACTTGATTTGCTTAGATCATATGTCTCATCTCAGCCTAAGCAATGGGATAAGTGTTTACATATTTTAAAATTTGCATATAATAACTATCCTCATATTGCTACTAATAAGAAAGTACCATTTGAAATAGTCTATGGTAAGGCTTTGCCTACTCCAATTACTAGACTTTCACATTCTATAGAGGATGCATATTCTTTTGGTGAAGACTTTGACCAAATTCATGAGTTAGCAAAATTGAATATTCAAAAAGCTCAAGAGAAATACATGAAGTATGCAAATCACAAATGCAAACATGTCATCTTCAATGACTAGCTCTAGTACTACTTAAGTAGATGAGGGGACCATGGGCTCCATAATGGTGACCATCAGGGTAGGGGTGGGTAAGAGAGGCTTCAGATGATTAATCCCTTGTAAAATGGTCTTAACTCTTTGGACAATGTAAGCATGGGGAAGAGAGCCTTTTGGAAGCGTTCATTACTGCTGAAAATGATCACTATTGCCAAAAATAAAATAAAAATAATTAGCCGTGTGATGCAATCTCTATTGACAATTCAAGGAGATCTAACCATAGGAGGAGGTTGGGATGGAGTGGGGCTACATGGGCGGTAGGGACTATGGTGGATTGGGGTGATGGCTAAGTCACTCCATACACCAACAGCAAAGGTGGATACATGGGAGAGGGATAGGTGGCCGACAGAGGAAAAAAGTACTTTATGGGAGATACTAGTGAAAAGGATACTTGGGATGTCGGAGAGGAGGGAGCTATGGGTGGAGTTTCATAAGAGAGTGTGGATGGCAAGGTGACTGCATATGGTTGGGGAGCTGCAACATAAAATGCGGGTTCATACATGGGCTCCATTGGAGTAGTCGATGGAGAAACAATAGTGGAAGGTGTGTCAATAAACTCTTTAGAAGGAGGGTTGTTGAAGATTACAGTTATTATTACATTAGCTAAATCCCCTTAAGATAGAAGCATTCCTTATCTTTGTGGCCCCCTTTTTTGTAGAAAGAGCAATAATGTTTTAATGGGCAATCTCAGGGGAGATGACCTTGAGTACAGTAGATGGTACAACAAAGAGTTGTAATAATGTTTTGAGCAGCATTCTTGGGAGAGATGACCTTCAGTACCACATAGATGGTATGCCATAGACTTATAATACCAAAATTTTTCCTTTTGTGAGACTTATTGATTATAATATAATATTTATGTGTGGTGTTATCTATGTGGGACCCAATCTTTGGTATGCTAGTAATGTTCACTAGGAAGATATGACAATTCCCATGGGAAGCTTATATGTGAACTTGATAGCTTGGTGGTCACTTCAATGGCGTGGTGATGATTTAATGGCTCCAATTATCTTATTTCACATGAAGGATTCTAAGGAATTTTATTTAATATTATGTGCTAGGTATGAGAATGAATGGATTGTTATATCATAAATACCACATGAATAGATGATACCTACATTGATTGGTATGGGAACTAGTGCTAATTCTTTATTTGATTAGTGATGATTCATAAACTAGGTGTGGGCCATATGTCTACATGGATTGGTAACTCTATTTGAATAAGATGGCAAATGCATGGAAAGCTTATGGAGGTTTGTGGATGCATGTGGAGGAGTGTGGAAGAATGTATAATAGAGGAGAATCCTTCTAGAAGTCCTATAGAGGCTCGTGAATGCTTGTGGAGGAGTGTGGAAGGATACATAATAGAGGAGAATCCTTCTCAAAGTCCTATGCTGGTGGTATTTGTGTCGGCTCAATGTGGGGTTAGATCTAATCTACCAAGTCAAGGATTCCTTGATGAAATAAAGCAAAAAAACACATGTCAAAAGTAGCCACCAAGAAGGACAAGTGATGGGTGATGGTGACATTTGGGTTTATGTAGTCCTAGCTTAAATGCTTCTACAATTGTAATTTGTGTGAGCATGGTGAGAAATATTCTAAAGAAGCCCTCTTGATACCTCTTAGAGACAACATTTCACACATAATTGATCATAGTTTGCCTAGATGATCTTGCATAGCTTGTGCAGCTTATTGCGACCTTATATAGTAGAGACACCCTCATGGTCTACTCCATCCTCTTAGTATATACGGGTATGCTTGATTTGATTGATTAAGAAATGCCATACTTGTCTCACATCAAGCCTTTATTGTGTGATCGTGTCTTAGGAATCTTATATATCTCCATTGATGTGACTACTATATATTGTGTTAATAAATTCTTCTATTTTGCTTAATGTCTCTCGCATAATACTCTTCTAGGATGCAATTAATTGAGAATTTTCCATCTCTTCTTCTTACATCACTCGGTTCCATTGTTGAGACCTTAGTCGTTAGGAAGGAGAGCAAAATGGTCAAAAATGCAATTTTAGGCCATTTAATTGGGCACCATGAAAGGTGAATCTTCTCAAATTGAAGCATTAAATTGGAATTGATATTGAATGACTCTCAATACCACCGATTAAGGTTTCCTTAACATCTTTGTCACACCGAGGTGGTTGCTCTAATCCAACGGGTGGTGCAATCTCTCTTGCGAAGATCGTGTGGGATCTCCATGGGAGACGATCGCATTGGTAGCCTAATCACTCAAGCAAGAGGGAGAAAAGAAGAAAGAGGGAAGCATGAGAGAATAAGTGATTAGCACTAATCACTCCCAAATCCTAACCCTAGGCTTTTATAGTTCCAAGCCATTTCCAACTAAGCCGCCTGGGAGTAAGTTACCCGGGGTGCCCAAAACATAGTTACAAGGCTTTTCTCTATGGTTTGGCCAACTGATCAAGATCCTGTTGTCTGTCCTTCAAAGCTCAATACTTGGGAGCATCTTTAGGGCGTTTCCCTCATCAAATGATATGATTTGTAATATAGTACCAGTGTCCATTACACGAGTATGCAGACATAGCTGTCGTAAGAATGTGTTAGCCAATATATCAAATAGGCTTGGTGCAAGCCTTGAGTCGACATTATTGCGAATGAAATTACTAGCTCTTAGCAAACTAGATTTCCCCAAGAAAGGCAATGGAATAAAGAAGAGAAGAGCAACAATAGTTTGAAAAGACATAAAGGTCCCACATATTACTTAAAGATGTTGGTCCTCTTACAATCGAAGAAGAAAGAAAATATAGTGAACATGATATGATCTACTTGGGAGCCAAAATAATTATATTTGCGGAAGATGCAAGGAGTAACTTCTCTAACATTTAATACTCATGTGTAAAATACCAATGAATCAAAAAACCCAGATGTTGTAGATGGTGAAGATTTTGTACCCTTGACCTCCACCCACAAAGGAAAAGAGGTGGTTTGCATGTAAAAAATGCTCTCTCATGTATGAACCCGCATTTTATGTTGCAGCTCCCCAACCATATGCAGTCTCACCTTGCCATCCACACTCTCTTATGAAACTTCACCCATAGCTCCCTCCTCTCCGACATCCCAAGTATCCTTTTCACTGGTATCTCCCATAAAGTACTTTTTTCCTCTGTCGGCCACCTATCCCTCTCCCATGTATCCACCTTTGCTGTTGGTGTATGGAGTGACTTAGCCATCACCCCAATCCACCATAGTCCCTACCGCCCATGTAGCCCCACTCCATCCCAACCTCCTCCTATGGTTAGATCTCCTTGAATTGTCAATAGAGATTGCATCACACGGCTTATTATTTTTATTTTATTTTTGGCAATAGTGATCATTTTCAGCAGTAATGAACGCTTCCAAAAGGCTCTCTTCCCCATGCTTACATTGTCCAAAGAGTTAAGACCATTTTACAAGGGATTAATCATCTGAAGCCTCTCTTACCCACCCCTACCCTGATGGTCACCATTATGGAGCCCATGGTCCCCTCATCTACTTAAGTAGTACTAGAGCTAGTCATTGAAGATGACATGTTTGCATTTGTGATTTGCATACTTCATGTATTTCTCTTGAGCTTTTTGAATATTCAATTTCGCTAACTCATGAATTTGGTCAAAGTCTTCAACAAAAGAATATGCATCCTCTATAGAATGTGAAAGTCTAGTAATTGGAGTAGGCAACGCCTTACCATAGACTATTTCAAATGGTACTTTCTTATTAGTAGCAATATGAGGATAGTTATTATATGCGAATTGCAAAATATGTAAACACTTATCCCATTGCTTAGGCTGAGATGAGACATATGATCTAAGCAAATCAAGTATTGTGCTATTTGTTGCTTTGGTTTCATCCATTAGATTTAGGATAAAAAGTAGTACAAAAAACACTACAAAACTTTCTATGTAGATCTACCATAAACAATAATCCTTGGTGAACCATGATGCGAAAAAACTTGTTTAATGAAAACATGTGCAGCTTGATAAGCAGTCAATGTCTTTTTGCAAGAAATAAAGTAAGCATGTTTACTAGATCTATCTACCAGAGTCCCAATCATATCATTCTTTAGAAGTCAAAGGAAAACGAGTGATAAAGTCCATACTTATTTGTTCCCATAGTTCATTAGAAACAGGAAAAGGCATAAGCAAACCAAATCTCTTTTCTTTATGAATCTTAATCTTTTGACACACAACATATTCAGAAAAAAAAACTCAGCAACATCTTTATGCATCGTAGGCCAAGTTTTACCGTCTTTCCATGATTTGGGTTTGGCACAATTTTCTATAGAAGGCATTAAGAACTTTGAGATGAGGAGATAAAAGAAGCTTGTAAGCTAAGTCACTTACTTTCTTTGAATTCAGATAAGGCTCACAATATCTGGGGGATAACTTCTTAAACTCCCCAATAGATAAAGAACTTCTTTTGGGCCATACTCGAATGACGACCAAAACCTTGGTATCCAAAACACCGATTTTTACTTCTGAACTCATTGTTCTGAATCCTTAAAACAGGTGGAACTCCTGAGAAGTATTCTAGGGAAAGGGTCTTCCTTTTTTAAAGGAATCTTTCTTTTATTTTAGAGAGGGAATAATTATAAGATCAAAACCATCATCATAAGAATAATCAAAATAAGATAGCCAATAAATATCTTTCATCTTGTTATATGCATCATAAAAATCAAAATTATTTTTACATGTTTCCTTCATGTTATCAAAAGAAATGTCCATAATAGTACATATATTATTGATAGTATTAAAAGAAATACCTTCAATAGCAGATATATTATTTATTAATGGTAGGTCTCCTACTCAAAGCATCAGTAACAAAATGATCATGTCCAGGTTTATATTTAATATTGGCTAAAAACTTTGAATAAAAGATGCGCACTTAATAGTCTATTTGATATTAAAGGCTGTAAAAGTAAATGTTTAATACTTGTTCGGTTTTAATGATACACTCTCAAGTCCCTTAAGATAATGTTTCCAAAATATAAATGCATGAATAACATCAATCAATTCTCTATCAAAGTACTATGCTTAAGCTTAAATGGTTTTAATTTTAGACTTTCAAAAGCAATCGGATGATTATCTAACGTAAGTACAACACCAGTACCATGTTCGCTAGCATCAGTTTACTACTGCAAAGAATGTTCTAGAAAAATCAAAATTTTGAAATCCACACATATCGTTAGCTTTCCATTCTTCTAAACAAAGATTACAATAGGAGAAATTAAATTAAACCCTTATGAAAGAAAAATAAACCCAACTTCAAGAAGCTTATCAATTTCTTCCTTTACCACTAAAGAAGATTATTAGTTTCTTACTTTACAACTAATGAGAAGTTAGGGGTCATGTGGTAGGCTCATTGCCTTACTGGTTATGTCCCATCCACCAAACCCACAGTGCTCCACCATTGTGGCCTTGATGATGTTTATGACCAGCTGCAAAGAAATGAGTATAAAATTGAAAAAGAGAAAGAAACCTTTTCCTTTCATAGTTAGTGAGATCACATTATCTAACTAAATAGGCCAAAATCATTCTTAATATTTTCATTAGACAATGCCTATAATTTGGTGGCCCCACCTTTGGAGTTACCTCAAGTGCATGCAAGTCTACCTCAGTGTCTTTATCCATTTTTGTGTTCAAGTCACTTTCACTTATATATGCTTAAAGAGTTTACATACTCATCATCTTCCTCACTTTTCTCACTTTGTAAATCAACACTATTACGAGAAATAAAGATCTTCATTTTATGGGGAATCTTACAAATGGTCATGCACTCTTCACTCTAGCATTGCCTTGCATAGACCCTCTTCAGCCAAGGCCTTCCAAGTATATAGGATAGGAATTCTGAGTCCTCTTCATGATTTGGAAATCCAAGGAGGTTTTACTCCCATGATAAAAACCACCACATTAGTTATAACGCCTTTAGGTTTTACACTTTCTTTATTTGCCATCTCTAAGGTAGGATTAGACTTATGAAATGATTATACTTAAGTCCCAATGTTTCCATTAAACCTTCAAAAATTACATGAACTAAAGAACTACCATCAACAAGAACATTATTTACATGCCAACCATTACATACCATATCAACCTAAGTAGAATAAATGTCTACTTCTACTTTGACTACTTAAGATGGTGTATCCCTCTGTTCTTATGATTGTTTTTAGGTCCCAATGTTTCCATTAAACCTTCAAAAATTACATGAACTAAAGAACTACCATCAACAGGAACATTTTTTACATGCCAACCATTACATACCATACCAATCTAAGTAGAATAAATGTCTACTTCTACTTTGACTACTTAAGATGGTGTATCCCTTTGTTCTTATGATTGTTCTTAAGTCCCAATGTTTTCCATTAAGCGTTCAAAAATGACATTTACTGCTGTAGAACTACCATCAGCAAGAACATTCTTTACATGCAACCCATTACATACCACGTCAGCTTAGGAACAATAAATGTCTACTTCCACTTTGACTAGTGGAGCCTCTGTCTCCTTCTTACATTGATGCCACTCCTCAACTCACTATACAAGGGAGAAGCCAATGTCTTTTAACTTGCTTATTTCACCCTTTTTCCTCATTTTCCACTTTCAAAGGGGCTTTTTCCTCTTCCACACCCTTACCATTCCTAGGTTTCAAAGGGGCTTTTTCCTCTTCCACACCCTTACCATTCCTAGGTTTCTTCTCTTGAGTAGACACAAAAACACCTTCACCTTCACCTTCACCTTTACCTTCACCTTTATCTTCAATAACAAGCATCTATCAAATTTATAGAATCAAAGGAAGGAGAAGCTCTCCTAGGACAATATCCTTTGTCTTGGAAGTCATACCACATTTTGCAAGAAAAATTAGCAGGGCCAGAATTTCTTACGTGCGTCTTTTTACCCCAGGTTTTCATGAGCTTGTAAGAGGTCAAGCCATCCTTGCTATGACTCAAGATACCACCATATCAAGTGCATTAGAGATATCTATGTGTGGTTATGGTTCATTAAAGGCAACCATGTTAGGAGTATTAGGACAAGGAGTGATCTTTGGTGTGGAAAAAAGTAGAAATACTTAGCTAAGTCTTTGGTTGATCCACGTCCTCCTCTTCAAGGCTGCATGCACTCTTGGCATCTAACTATCTTTAAGGATTTCCCTAAGTTTTTGGCAACTTCTTACTTCACCATTTGCCTTGTTTTTTAACTTAACCAAGAGATAAAATTCTACAAAATCCACCCATTAATCCCAACCATAACTTATTTGGCTTCCTTGATTCTGGCTCTAGATGTTAATAGTGTTACATGGAGTCTATCAAATTAGTAGCTCTTTTCACCATAGCCCTTCACAGAATCAAAACTTTGCGAGACTTCAATGAAAATCTGGTCATACTTTTACTCAAGAAGTAATTCATCCAATATAGTAGTGAAAAACTTTTCCCAATCCTTAAGCAATTCGTTATGCTTTCCCTATGCCCATTTGAGATCTCGCCTTTTTCCCAAAAAGACAGGAAAATTTTAAATCCACTCAGACTTTCTATCACCATTGCTAATATATGATCTCTTAAAATTATACTTCTAGAACATCCTCTGGGTTACCATAAAACATAGGAATTTTACCCATTTTGGCTTAGAGGAGGGGTGGGAAGAGAAAGAGTCGAGGGAATAACAAGTAAAGGTAGCCAAAATCCACTAATACTCATACCCTATTGTCTTTCTCTAAGATACAAGGACATAATGCATCCCTCACTTGTAAGTCATCCTAACACATAGGACATATGATGTGTCGAATCCAAAACTCACACCCGCATGACAGTATTATTACCCCTTTTAAACAAATGGTCCCTAATTATGTTATACAAATAAGATAATAAATGCATAGAGGGAAATAATACATTTCTCTTTCTTCACTCTCTCAAAAGAGGACTCGCATCATCCACAAGAATATTGAAATGTGGACACCCCACATCCTCTTATACTCAAGAAGGGGAAGAACAAAGGGTCGAGTTGATTTTTGAATTAGCACTAGTTCCCATACCAATGTAGTTATCATCTATTCATATGGTATTTATGACATAACAATCCATTCATTCTCATACCTAGCACATAATATGAAATAAACTTCCTTGGAATCCTTCACGTGAAATAAGATAATTGGAGCCATTAAATCATCACCAAGCCGTTGAAGTGGCCACCAAGCTATCAAGTTCACATATAAGCTTCTCATGGGAATTGTCATATCTTCCTAGAGTGAATATTACTAGCATACCAAAGATCGGGTCCTCCCACATGGATAACACCACACATAAATATTATATTATAATCAATAAGTTGCACAAAAGGAAAAATTTTGGTATTATAAGTCTATGGCATACCATCTATGGTACTGAGGGTCATCTCTCCCAAGAATGCTCCCTTAAAACATTATTACAAGTCTCTGTTGTACCATCTACTGCACTCAAGGTCATCTCCCCTAAGATTGCCCATTAAAACATTATTGCTCTTTCTACAAAAAAGGGGGCCACAAAGATAAGGAATGCTTCTATCTTAAGGGGATTTAGATAATGTAACAATAACTGTAGCAACCACCCTCGATCTTCAACAACCCTCTTGTGCTAAGGAGTTTATTGACACACCTTCCACTACTGTTTCTCCATCGACTACTACAAGGTGACCGCATTTTATGTTGCAGCTCCCCAACCCTATGCGGTCACCTTGCCATCCACACTCTCTTATGAAATTCCTCCCATAGCTCCATCCTCTCCGCCGACATCCCAAGTATCCTTTTCACTGGTGTCTCCCATAAAGTACTTTTATCCTCCGTCGGCCACCTATCCCTCTCCCCCGTATGCACCTTTGCTGCTGGTGTATGTAGTGACCTAGCCGTCACCCCAATCCACCATAGTCCCTATGGCCTATGTAGCACCACTCCATCCCAACCTCCTCCTATGGTGGCTAGATCTCCTTGAGTTGTCAATCGAGGTTGCATCACATGGCTAATTATTTTGTTTTTTTTTTGGGCAACAGTGGTCATTTTCAGCAGTAATGAACTCTTCCCCAAAAGGCTCTTCCCCATGATTACATTGTCCAAAGGGTTAAGACCATTTTACAAGGGATTAATCGTCTGACGCCTCTCTTACCAACTCCTACCCTGATGGTCACCATTATGGAGGCCATGGTCCATGCTCTTTAAATGAAACCATGAACGTACTTCCGAACCATCTTCCGTAAATGCACCCATGAAAATTGCAGTGGTGGAACATGTGTAACTTGAGGCCCTCCACAAGCTCATGACTACCCCACCCATGGAGCCATCTCCTACTCCTACTCCTCCACCAACCCCCATACCTCCCTACAACACCCCAAAGTGGCACTTCCTTGACTACATCTGTATGGGCCACCTTCCTATATCCATTCTTGTGACAAAAATACCCGTCTCCCAACCCTATGCATTGTACTCATAAGAAATGAAATCTCTTCAACTCATGTTTAGTGGTCATCCCTCTTCTCTAGCGATTCCAATTCAAAGGGACATTCCATCCAGTAGTAGTAGTCGTAGTGGTGGACATGTATGACACTTGTAGTGGTGGGTGTGACACCACACCACTATCTTCCAATGAAGCCAAATTGTGCTTCACTTCCCCCACGATGGCTAATCATTTTAGAGTCTTCCAATCTTAATATTTGTCAAAGGCACCGATGGTTGCTCTAACATCAACATATTGCCTGAGGCCACGACCATCATGCTTTGGATCTCTCCCTCACAGATCCACCTCCCTTTATTCTTTATATTTCTAACCAAATAGACATGATTCCCCTTGGCCTTGTGCAACATTTTCTTGAATCTATGTAGGTCTCACAATTTTCATGGTTTTCATGGTATTAAATCTACCACTGACTAAAGCGGCCTATCATATTTTGATTGGTTCCTCGTGGCTAAGAGCTACCAAAGTAGTTAATGTTTGGGGCAAGGTAGACCTGATGATGCCCTTGCCAAATCATACGTTGCTACTCCGTCTTAAAAGGCTTCCAACGAGGGGTTACCACGCACTCCTTTCCCCCCTATCCAATGTAGTCTATTGGCATTGGCTAGACGGTGTGTCCAAGATGAGTTTATTGCTCTTATGGTTGATTGAAATGCTCTTTAAAGTTTGGTTGCACCACCATCCAAACTTTAAAGAGGAATCTTAAAAGTCTGGCTGCACCACCATCCAAACTTTAAAGAGGAATCTTCAAAGTTTGGCCGCGCCAACCTCAATGGAGGAACTTATTGAGATGGTGAGTTAAAGGGAGACAAATTTCCATGCCGTCAAAGTTTTTTGGCTACACAACCCTCAACTGAGGAACCTACTGAGACGATTAGTTTAGGGGAGCCAAAGTTCCATGTCGCATTACACCTGACTTGCTTCACCCCATGTGGCTCCCTAAATATAGTGACTATGTGTGATTTTCTCCACCCCTTCCCTAATAGTCATCATCAGGAGTAATGTGTGACCCACGTACAAACACAAAGAGGACCCTCTACAAGCTGCCCTAGGAGCATATTGGTGATTTCCCTCTTGACTCTTCCTATTAATGATCCCTTACCTCTCCATTAGGAAATTCACAAGTGGTGCTTCTCTCTCTGTCCACCTATGACAATGAAGTCCACAAACTAATATGAGACCTGTTGAGGAGCCTCACACCATCCATGTACCTTTTTGGGTTTGGGATAACCCTATCACCTTGGACATGGTATCTACTTTCTCAACCCAACATCATCATGAATCTACCTTTGCTTGGTCTTATCAATATTTATTTGGCATCAATCCTTCCATTAGCACCTATTGCATTCCTCTCAAGAGGTCAACCAACTGATTAGGAAAGGTGTTTACATACTACTCTAAGGTGGTATAAAGAAGAAGCTTGATAAGATGATGGAGGTAGGCATCATTGTCCCTATCAAACACTAAGAATGGCTTTTTCCCATTATCATCATTCCAAAGAAGAAAAGCAATAAGATCCGCATTTGGGTGGACTTTCAACCCCTTAACCAAAGTACCATTAGGGACGGATTTCCTTTTTCATTTATTAAGCATGTATTGGACGAGGTCATTGTCCATTGGCTACTTGGTTTTTAGTAGTCACTTTGTGCTGATGTCATGTGTGAGCACTCCCTCTCCAGCACATACTCCATCTATCTCAAACGAGTGGAGGCCAAGGGTGTGATTCTTTTCTTGTGATGTTCTATTCACCCTTGGTGAACATTGGCCAATCTTTCTACCTTGGCCCCTTCTTTTTCTCTTGGTGATCTCTTCTCATTGGATCCTAGTTCTCCTTCTTCTTTGAGGCTCCCTCTCTCCTATGTCGATACCTCTCCTATGTAGGTACCTCTATATAAATATTCACCAAGTTAGTAAATGGAGTAATGGTGTGCAATGTGTAGATGGGTCGACAAGTCCTCCATTTCACCGAGTTCCTTGGCTAGCTATTCCTTTGGCACCAACTTCCTTGACTAATACCAAGTTTTCAACCGTCGCTGACTTGCCCATTGAGTTCTTGGTTGCTTAACTTCCTTGACTGTCAAGTCCCAAGGCTACCATCGACTTCCTTAACCACCAAGTCCTAGGCTCCAGCCCAACATCAATGTCCTTGACCACCAAGTCCCTAGTCTTTGACTTCTCTAGGCATCTTCCTCGATCTTTAACCTCTTGATTGCTAACTTCTTCAGCCAACTTCCTCAACCTTGCTAATTCCCTCAGCCCCGTTTTCCCTTGTTGACTTATCTAGTTGTCAACGTCTCCGATCATCGACTCCCCCAAGTCTCTTGACCACCATGTCAGTGCACCATGGCCATCTTCTTGTCTAGTAGGCTGTCTTCTTCTTCCAATAAATCTCTCATGGTTAGGAGGCCATCCTTGGGCTGCACTCATGTATGGGACTTCTCCTCAGTATATTTTCTTCTCAAGATGGTTGCCGTTCTAGGTAGATTCTATTAGGATTGTAATCCCCTCTCTTTATGAGAATCCCTTCCCTATCTTCCCCACTCAATGTAATCATTCTCAATCTCTCTCTTCTTAAGGTGACTCCGAAGATAAAAGGGAGTTACCTGACATTAATTAACATTACTCAAATCTAGGTCACCTATTACATGCTGCATTTATGATAATACAGTGGTGGTGCCTTTGGTTATACAATGGCATGCAAGTGTTTTGGATGATCTCCATAGCCTATGGTTGTGTGTGGAAGTTTGTGTTTGTAGTGAGCATCTAGGGTGTGTAAGTGTATCAACCAACTTTGAGTAAATTTATCGACCAACTTTGTGTGAGTGCTTAAGGTAGGAAGGTAGGAGTGAGCAAGGGGGTGGCACTTCCCAAATCTAGAGGATCAACAATGGTGTTATGCAATGGAAGTTGATGGAGCCTGCACGTAGCAGGGCACAAGAGAGCATTTTTTACATGCAAACCACCTCTTTTCCTTTGTGGGTGGAGGTCAAGGGTACAAAATCTTCACCATCTACAACATCTGGGTTTTTTGATTCATTGGTATTTTACACATGAGTATTAAATGTTAGAGAAGTTACTCCTTGCATCTTTCGCAAATATAATTATTTTGGCTCCCAAGTAGATCATATCATGTTCACTATATTTTCTTTCTTCTTCGATTGTAAGAGGACCAACATCTTTAAGTAATATGTGGGACCTTTATGTCTTTTCAAACTATTGTTGCTCTTCTCTTCTTTATTCCATTGCCTTTCTTGGGGAAATCTAGTTTGCTAAGAGCTAGTAATTTCATTCGCAATAATGTCGACTCAAGGCTTGCACCAAGCCTATTTGATATATTGGCTAACACATTCTTACGACAGCTATGTCTGCATACTCGTGTAATGGACACTGGTACTATATTACAAATCATATCATTTGATGAGGGAAACGCCCTAAAGATGCTCCCAAGTATTGAGCTTTGAAGGACAGACAACAGGATCTTGATCAGTTGGCCAAACCATAGAGAAAAGCCTTGTAACTATGTTTTGGGCACCCCGGGTAACTTACTCCCAGGCGGCTTAGTTGGAAATGGCTTGGAACTATAAAAGCCTAGGGTTAGGATTTGGGAGTGATTAGTGCTAATCACTTATTCTCTCATGCTTCCCTCTTTCTTCTTTTCTCCCTCTTGCTTGAGTGATTAGGCTACCAATGCGATCGTCTCCCATGGAGATCCCACACGATCTTCGCAAGAGAGATTGCACCACCCGTTGGATTAGAGCAACCACCTCGGTGTGACAAAGATGTTAAGGAAACCTTAATCGGTGGTATTGAGAGTCATTCAATATCAATTCCAATTTAATGCTTCAATTTGAGAAGATTCACCTTTCATGGTGCCCAATTAAATGGCCTAAAATTGCATTTTTGACCATTTTGCTCTCCTTCCTAACGACTAAGGTCTCAACAATGGAACCGAGTGATGTAAGAAGAAGAGATGGAAAATTCTCAATTAATTGCATCCTAGAAGAGTATTATGCGAGAGACATTAAGCAAAATAGAAGAATTTATTAACACAATATATAGTAGTCACATCAATGGAGATATATAAGATTCCTAAGACACGATCACACAATAAAGGCTTGATGTGAGACAAGTATGGCATTTCTTAATCAATCAAATCAAGCATACCCGTATATACTAAGAGGATGGAGTAGACCATGAGGGTGTCTCTACTATATAAGGTCGCAATAAGCTGCACAAGCTATGCAAGATCATCTAGGCAAACTATGATCAATTATGTGTGAAATGTTGTCTCTAAGAGGTATCAAGAGGGCTTCTTTAGAATATTTCTCACCATGCTCACACAAATTACAATTGTAGAAGCATTTAAGCTAGGACTACATAAACCCAAATGTCACCATCACCCATCACTTGTCCTTCTTGGTGGCTACTTTTGACATGTGTTTTTTTGCTTTATTTCATCAAGGAATCCTTGACTTGGTAGATTAGATCTAACCCCACATTGAGCCGACACAAATACCACCAGCATAGGACTTTGAGAAGGATTCTCCTCTATTATGTATCCTTCCACACTCCTCCACAAGCATTCACGAGCCTCTATAGGACTTCTAGAAGGATTCTCCTCTATTATACATTCTTCCACACTCCTCCACATGCATCCACAAACCTCCATAAGCTTGCCATGCATTTGCCATCTTATTCAAATAGAGTTACCAATCCATGTAGACATATGGCCCACACCTAGTTTATGAATCATCACTAATCAAATAAAGAATTAGCACTAGTTCCCATACCAATCAATGTAGGTATCATCTATTCATGTGGTATTTATGATATAACAATCCATTCATTCTCATACCTAGCACATAATATTAAATAAAATTCCTTAGAATCCTTCATGTGAAATAAGATAATTGGAGCCATTAAATCATCACCACGCCATTGAAGTGACCACCAAGCTATCAAGTTCACATATAAGCTTCCCATGGGAATTGTCATATCTTCCTAGTGAACATTACTAGCATACCAAAGATTCGGTCCCACATAGATAACACCACACATAAATATTATATTATAATCAATAGGTCTCACAAAAGGAAAAATTTTGGTATTATAAGTCTATGGCATACCATCTATGTGGTACTGAAGGTCATCTCTCCCAAGAATGCTGCTCAAAACATTATTACAACTCTTTGTTGTACCATCTACCGTACTCAAGGTCATCTCCCTTGAGATTGCCCATTAAAACATTATTGCTCTTTCTACAAAAAAGGGGGCCACAAAGATAAGGAATGCTTCTATCTTAAGGGGATTTAGCTAATGTAATAATAACTGTAATCTTCAACAACCCTCCTTCTAAAGAGTTTATTGACACACCTTCCACTATTGTTTCTCCATCGACTACTCCAATGGAGCCCATGTATGAACCCGCATTTTATGTTGCAGCTCCCCAACCATATGCAGTCACCTTGCCATCCACACTCTCTTATGAAACTCCACCCATAGCTCCCTCCTCTCCGACATCCCAAGTATCCTTTTCACTAGTATCTCCCATAAAGTACTTTATTCCTCTGTCGGCCACCTATCCCTCTCCCATGTATCCACCTTTGCTGTTGGTGTATGGAGTGACTTAGCCATCACCCCAATCCACCATAGTCCCTACCGCCCATGTAGCCCCACTCCATCCCAACCTCCTCCTATGGTTAGATCTCCTTGAATTGTCAATAGAGATTGCATCACACGGCTTATTATTTTTATTTTATTTTTGGCAATAGTGATCATTTTCAGCAGTAATGAACGCTTCCAAAAGGCTCTCCTCCCCATGCTTACATTGTCCAAAGAGTTAAGACCATTTTACAAGGGATTAATCATCTGAAGCCTCTCTTACCCACCCCTACCCTGATGGTCACCATTATGGAGCCCATGGTCCCCTCATCTACTTAAGTAGTACTAGAGCTAGTCATTGAAGATGACATGTTTGCATTTGTGATTTGCATACTTCATGTATTTCTCTTGAGCTTTTTGAATATTCAATTTTGCTAACTCATGAATTTGGTCAAAGTCTTCACCAAAAGAATATGCATCCTCTATAGAATGTGAAAGTCTAGTAATTGGAGTAGGCAAAGCCTTACCATAGACTATTTCAAATGGTACTTTCTTATTAGTAGCAATATGAGGATAGTTATTATATGCAAATTGCAAAATATGTAAACACTTATCCCATTGCTTAGGCTGAGATGAGACATATGATCTAAGCAAATCAAGTATTGTGCTATTTGTTGCTTTGGTTTCATCCATTAGATTTAGGATAAAAAGTAGTACAAAAAACACTACAAAACTTTCTATGTAGATCTACCATAAACAATAATCCTTGGTGAACCATGATGCGAAAAAACTTGTTTAATGAAAACATGTGCAGCTTGATAAGCAGTCAATGTCTTTTTGCAAGAAATAAAGTAAGCATGTTTACTAGATCTATGTACCAGAGTCCCAATCATATCATTCTTTAGAAGTCAAAGGAAAACGAGTGATAAAGTCCATACTTATTTGTTCCCATAGTTCATTAGAAACAGGCAAAGGCATAAGCAAACCAAATCTCTTTTCTTTATGAATCTTAATCTTTTGACACACAACATATTCAGAAAAAAAACTCAGCAACATCTTTATGCATCGTAGGCCAAAAGAAATACTTGGTAACTATTTGCAAAGTAGATGACTATTCTTCAATAATAGCTTGCCTAAATAGTTGAGTGATGTATAATCTCTTTTGAAAGAAAAGAAAACCATCATCATAAGAATAATCAAAATAAGATAGCCAATAAATATCTTTCATCTTGTTATATGCATCATAAAAATCAAAATTATTTTTACATGTTTCCTTCATGTTATCAAAAGAAATGCCTATAATAGTACATATATTATTGATAGTATTAAAAGAAATACCTTCAATAGCAGATATATTATTTATTAATGGTAGGTCTCCTACTCAAAGCATCAGTAACAAAATGATCATGTCCAGGTTTATATTTAATATTGGCTAAAAACTTTGAATAAAAGATGCGCACTTAATAGTCTATTTGATATTAAAGGCTGTAAAAGTAAATGTTTAATACTTGTTCGGTTTTAATGATACACTCTCAGGTCCCTTAAGATAATGTTTCCAAAATATAAATGCACGAATAACATCAATCAATTCTCTATCAAAGTACTATGCTTAAGCTTAAATGGTTTTAATTTTAGACTTTCAAAAGCAATCGGATGATTATCTAACGTAAGTACAACACCAGTACCATGTTCGCTAGCATCAGTTTACTACTGCAAAGAATGTTCTAGAAAAATCAAAATTTTGAAATCCACACATATCGTTAGCTTTCCATTCTTCTAAACAAAGATTACAATAGGAGAAATTAAAGTAAACCCTTATGAAAGAAAAATAAACCCAACTTCAAGAAGCTTATCAATTTCTTCCTTTACCACTAAAGAATATTATTAGTTTCTTACTTTACAACTAATGAGAAGTTAGGGGTCATGTGGTAGGCTCATTGCCTTACTGGTTATGTCCCATCCACCAAACCCACAGTGCTCCACCATTGTGGCCTTGATGATGTTTATGACCAGCTGCAAAGAAATGAGTATAAAATTGAAAAAGAGAAAGAAACCTTTTCCTTTCATAGTTAGTGAGATCACATTATCTAACTAAATAGGCCAAAATCATTCTTAATATTTTCATTAGACAATGCCTATAATTTGGTGGCCCCACCTTTGGAGTTACCTCAAGTGCATGCACGTCTACCTCAGTGTCTTTATCCATTTTTGTGTTCAAGTCACTTTCACTTATATATGCTTAAAGAGTTTACATACTCATCATCTTCCTCACTTTTCTCACTTTGTAAATCAACACTATTACGAGAAATAAAGATCTTCATTTTATGGGGAATCTTACAAATGGTCATGCACTCTTCACTCTAGCATTGCCTTGCATAGACCCTCTTCAGCCAAGGCCTTCCAAGTACATAGGATAGGAATTCTGAGTCCTCTTCATGATTTAGAAATCCAAGGAGGTTTTACTCCCATGATAAAAACCACCACATTAGTTATAACGCCTTTAGGTTTTACACTTCCTTTATTTGCCATCTCTAAGGTAGGATTAGACTTATGAGATGATTATTCTTAAGTCCCAATGTTTCCATTAAACCTTCAAAAATTACATGAACTAAAGAACTACCATCAACAAGAACATTATTTACATGCCAACCATTACATACCATATCAACCTAAGTAGAATAAATGTCTACTTCTACTTTGACTACTTAAGATGGTGTATCCCTCTGTTCTTATGATTGTTTTTAGGTCCCAATGTTTCCATTAAACCTTCAAAAATTACATGAACTAAAGAACTACCATCAACAGGAACATTATTTACATGCCAACCATTACATACCATACCAATCTAAGTAGAATAAATGTCTACTTCTACTTTGACTACTTAAGATGGTGTATCCCTCTGTTCTTATGATTGTTCTTAAGTCCCAATGTTTTCCATTAAGCCTTCAAAAATGACATTTACTGCTGTAGAACTACCATCAGCAAGAACATTCTTTACATGCAACCCATTACATACCACGTCAGCTTAGGGACAATAGATGTCTACTTCCACTTTGACTAGTGGAGCCTCTGTCTCCTTCTTACATTGATGCCACTCCTCAACTCACTATACAAGGGAGAAGCCAATGTCTTTTAACTTGCTTATTTCACCCTTTTTCCTCATTTTCCACTTTCAAAGGGGCTTTTTCCTCTTCCACACCCTTACCATTCCTAGGTTTCTTCTCTTGAGTAGACACAAAAACACCTTCACCTTCACCTTCACCTTTACCTTCACCTTTATCTTCAATAACAAGCATCTATCAAATTTATAGAATCAAAGGAAGGAGAAGCTCTCCTAGGACAATATCCTTTGTCTTGGAAGTCATACCACATTTTGCAAGAAAAATTAGCAGGGCCAGAATTTCTTACGTGCGTCTTTTTATCCCAGGTTTTCATGAGCTTGTAAGAGGTCAAGCCATCCTTGCTATGACTCAAGATACCACCATATCAAGTGCATTAGAGATATCTATGTGTGGTTATGGTTCATTAAAGGCAACCATGTTAGGAGTATTAGGACAAGGAGTGATCTTTGGTGTGGAAAAAAGTAGAAATACTTAGCTAAGTCTTTGGTTGATCCACGTCCTCCTCTTCAAGGCTGCATGCACTCTTGGCATCTAACTATCTTTAAGGATTTCCCTAAGTTTTTGGCAACTTCTTACTTCACCATTTGCCTTGTTTTTTAACTTAACCAAGAGATAAAATTCTACAAAATCCACCCATTAATCCCAACCATAACTTATTTGGCTTCCTTGATTCTGGCTCTAGATGTTAATAGTGTTACATGGAGTCTATCAAATTAGTAGCTCTTTTCACCATAGCCCTTCACAGAATCAAAACTTTGCGAGACTTCAATGAAAATCTGGTCATACTTTTACTCAAGAAGTAATTCATCCAATATAGTAGTGAAAAACTTTTCCCAATCCTTAAGCAATTCGTTATGCTTTCCCTATGCCCATTTGAGATCTCGCCTTTTTCCCAAAAAGACAGGAAAATTTTAAATCCACTCAGACTTTCTATCACCATTGCTAATATATGATCTCTTAAAATTATACTTCTAGAACATCCTCTGGGTTACCATAAAACATAGGAATTTTACCCATTTTGGCTTAGAGGAGGGGTGGGAAGAGAAAGAGTCGAGGGAATAACAAGTAAAGGTAGCCAAAATCCACTAATACTCATACCCTATTGTCTTTCTCTAAGATACAAGGACATAATGCATCCCTCACTTGTAAGTCATCCTAACACATAGGACATATGATGTGTCGAATCCAAAACTCACACCCGCATGACAGTATTATTACCCCTTTTAAACAAATGGTCCCTAATTATGTTATACAAATAAGATAATAAATGCATAGAGGGAAATAATACATTTCTCTTTCTTCACTCTCTCAAAAGAGGACTCGCATCATCCACAAGAATATTGAAATGTGGACACCCCACATCCTCTTATACTCAAGAAGGGGAAGAACAAAGGGTCGAGTTGATTTTTGAATTAGCACTAGTTCCCATACCAATGTAGTTATCATCTATTCATATGGTATTTATGACATAACAATCCATTCATTCTCATACCTAGCACATAATATGAAATAAACTTCCTTGGAATCCTTCACGTGAAATAAGATAATTGGAGCCATTAAATCATCACCAAGCCGTTGAAGTGGCCACCAAGCTATCAAGTTCACATATAAGCTTCTCATGGGAATTGTCATATCTTCCTAGAGTGAATATTACTAGCATACCAAAGATCGGGTCCTCCCACATGGATAACACCACACATAAATATTATATTATAATCAATAAGTTGCACAAAAGGAAAAATTTTGGTATTATAAGTCTATGGCATACCATCTATGGTACTGAGGGTCATCTCTCCCAAGAATGCTCCCTTAAAACATTATTACAAGTCTCTGTTGTACCATCTACTGCACTCAAGGTCATCTCCCCTAAGATTGCCCATTAAAACATTATTGCTCTTTCTACAAAAAAGGGGGCCACAAAGATAAGGAATGCTTCTATCTTAAGGGGATTTAGATAATGTAACAATAACTGTAGCAACCACCCTCGATCTTCAACAACCCTCTTGTGCTAAGGAGTTTATTGACACACCTTCCACTACTGTTTCTCCATCGACTACTACAAGGTGACCGCATTTTATGTTGCAGCTCCCCAACCCTATGCGGTCACCTTGCCATCCACACTCTCTTATGAAATTCCTCCCATAGCTCCATCCTCTCCGCCGACATCCCAAGTATCCTTTTCACTGGTGTCTCCCATAAAGTACTTTTATCCTCCATCGGCCACCTATCCCTCTCCCCCGTATGCACCTTTGCTGCTGGTGTATGTAGTGACCTAGCCGTCACCCCAATCCACCATAGTCCCTATGGCCTATGTAGCACCACTCCATCCCAACCTCCTCCTATGGTGGCTAGATCTCCTTGAGTTGTCAATCGAGGTTGCATCACATGGCTAATTATTTTGTTTTTTTTTTGGGCAACAGTGGTCATTTTCAGCAGTAATGAACTCTTCCCCAAAAGGCTCTTCCCCATGATTACATTGTCCAAAGGGTTAAGACCATTTTACAAGGGATTAATCGTCTGACGCCTCTCTTACCAACTCCTACCCTGATGGTCACCATTATGGAGGCCATGGTCCATGCTCTTTAAATGAAACCATGAACGTACTTCCGAACCATCTTCCGTAAATGCACCCATGAAAATTGCAGTGGTGGAACATGTGTAACTTGAGGCCCTCCACAAGCTCATGACTACCCCACCCATGGAGCCATCTCCTACTCCTACTCCTCCACCAACCCCCATACCTCCCTACAACACCCCAAAGTGGCACTTCCTTGACTACATCTGTATGGGCCACCTTCCTATATCCATTCTTGTGACAAAAATACCCGTCTCCCAACCCTATGCATTGTACTCATAAGAAATGAAATCTCTTCAACTCATGTTTAGTGGTCATCCCTCTTCTCTAGCGATTCCAATTCAAAGGGACATTCCATCCAGTAGTAGTAGTCGTAGTGGTGGACATGTATGACACTTGTAGTGGTGGGTGTGACACCACACCACTATCTTCCAATGAAGCCAAATTGTGCTTCACTTCCCCCACGATGGCTAATCATTTTAGAGTCTTCCAATCTTAATATTTGTCAAAGGCACCGATGGTTGCTCTAACATCAACATATTGCCTGAGGCCACGACCATCATGCTTTGGATCTCTCCCTCACAGATCCACCTCCCTTTATTCTTTATATTTCTAACCAAATAGACATGATTCCCCTTGGCCTTGTGCAACATTTTCTTGAATCTATGTAGGTCTCACAATTTTCATGGTTTTCATGGTATTAAATCTACCACTGACTAAAGCGGCCTATCATATTTTGATTGGTTCCTCGTGGCTAAGAGCTACCAAAGTAGTTAATGTTTGGGGCAAGGTAGACCTGATGATGCCCTTGCCAAATCATACGTTGCTACTCCGTCTTAAAAGGCTTCCAACGAGGGGTTACCACGCACTCCTTTCCCCCCTATCCAATGTAGTCTATTGGCATTGGCTAGACGGTGTGTCCAAGATGGGTTTATTGCTCTTATGGTTGATTGAAATGCTCTTTAAAGTTTGGTTGCACCACCATCCAAACTTTAAAGAGGAATCTTAAAAGTCTGGCTGCACCACCATCCAAACTTTAAAGAGGAATCTTCAAAGTTTGGCCGCGCCAACCTCAATGGAGGAACTTATTGAGATGGTGAGTTAAAGGGAGACAAATTTCCATGCCGTCAAAGTTTTTTGGCTACACAACCCTCAACTGAGGAACCTACTGAGACGATTAGTTTAGGGGAGCCAAAGTTCCATGTCGCATTACACCTGACTTGCTTCACCCCATGTGGCTCCCTAAATATAGTGACTATGTGTGATTTTCTCCACCCCTTCCCTAATAGTCATCATCAGGAGTAATGTGTGACCCACGTACAAACACAAAGAGGACCCTCTACAAGCTGCCCTAGGAGCATATTGGTGATTTCCCTCTTGACTCTTCCTATTAATGATCCCTTACCTCTCCATTAGGAAATTCACAAGTGGTGCTTCTCTCTCTGTCCACCTATGACAATGAAGTCCACAAACTAATATGAGACCTGTTGAGGAGCCTCACACCATCCATGTACCTTTTTGGGTTTGGGATAACCCTATCACCTTGGACATGGTATCTACTTTCTCAACCCAACATCATCATGAATCTACCTTTGCTTGGTCTTATCAATATTTATTTGGCATCAATCCTTCCATTAGCACCTATTGCATTCCTCTCAAGAGGTCAACCAACTGATTAGGAAAGGTGTTTACATACTACTCTAAGGTGGTATAAAGAAGAAGCTTGATAAGATGATGGAGGTAGGCATCATTGTCCCTATCAAACACTAAGAATGGCTTTTTCCCATTATCATCATTCCAAAGAAGAAAAGCAATAAGATCCGCATTTGGGTGGACTTTCAACCCCTTAACCAAAGTACCATTAGGGACGGATTTCCTTTTTCATTTATTAAGCATGTATTGGACGAGGTCATTGTCCATTGGCTACTTGGTTTTTAGTAGTCACTTTGTGCTGATGTCATGTGTGAGCACTCCCTCTCCAGCACATACTCCATCTATCTCAAACGAGTGGAGGCCAAGGGTGTGATTCTTTTCTTGTGATGTTCTATTCACCCTTGGTGAACATTGGCCAATCTTTCTACCTTGGCCCCTTCTTTTTCTCTTGGTGATCTCTTCTCATTGGATCCTAGTTCTCCTTCTTCTTTGAGGCTCCCTCTCTCCTATGTCGATACCTCTCCTATGTAGGTACCTCTATATAAATATTCACCAAGTTAGTAAATGGAGTAATGGTGTGCAATGTGTAGATGGGTCGACAAGTCCTCCATTTCACCGAGTTCCTTGGCTAGCTATTCCTTTGGCACCAACTTCCTTGACTAATACCAAGTTTTCAACCGTCGCTGACTTGCCCATTGAGTTCTTGGTTGCTTAACTTCCTTGACTGTCAAGTCCCAAGGCTACCATCGACTTCCTTAACCACCAAGTCCTAGGCTCCAGCCCAACATCAATGTCCTTGACCACCAAGTCCCTAGTCTTTGACTTCTCTAGGCATCTTCCTCGATCTTTAACCTCTTGATTGCTAACTTCTTCAGCCAACTTCCTCAACCTTGCTAATTCCCTCAGCCCCGTTTTCCCTTGTTGACTTATCTAGTTGTCAACGTCTCCGATCATCGACTCCCCCAAGTCTCTTGACCACCATGTCAGTGCACCATGGCCATCTTCTTGTCTAGTAGGCTGTCTTCTTCTTCCAATAAATCTCTCATGGTTAGGAGGCCATCCTTGGGCTGCACTCATGTATGGGACTTCTCCTCAGTATATTTTCTTCTCAAGATGGTTGCCGTTCTAGGTAGATTCTATTAGGATTGTAATCCCCTCTCTTTATGAGAATCCCTTCCCTATCTTCCCCACTCAATGTAATCATTCTCAATCTCTCTCTTCTTAAGGTGACTCCGAAGATAAAAGGGAGTTACCTGACATTAATTAACATTACTCAAATCTAGGTCACCTATTACATGCTGCATTTATGATAATACAGTGGTGGTGCCTTTGGTTATACAATGGCATGCAAGTGTTTTGGATGATCTCCATAGCCTATGGTTGTGTGTGGAAGTTTGTGTTTGTAGTGAGCATCTAGGGTGTGTAAGTGTATCAACCAACTTTGAGTAAATTTATCGACCAACTTTGTGTGAGTGCTTAAGGTAGGAAGGTAGGAGTGAGCAAGGGGGTGGCACTTCCCAAATCTAGAGGATCAACAATGGTGTTATGCAATGGAAGTTGATGGAGCCTGCACGTAGCAGGGCACAAGAGAGCATTTTTTACATGCAAACCACCTCTTTTCCTTTGTGGGTGGAGGTCAAGGGTACAAAATCTTCACCATCTACAACATCTGGGTTTTTTGATTCATTGGTATTTTACACATGAGTATTAAATGTTAGAGAAGTTACTCCTTGCATCTTTCGCAAATATAATTATTTTGGCTCCCAAGTAGATCATATCATGTTCACTATATTTTCTTTCTTCTTCGATTGTAAGAGGACCAACATCTTTAAGTAATATGTGGGACCTTTATGTCTTTTCAAACTATTGTTGCTCTTCTCTTCTTTATTCCATTGCCTTTCTTGGGGAAATCTAGTTTGCTAAGAGCTAGTAATTTCATTCGCAATAATGTCGACTCAAGGCTTGCACCAAGCCTATTTGATATATTGGCTAACACATTCTTACGACAGCTATGTCTGCATACTCGTGTAATGGACACTGGTACTATATTACAAATCATATCATTTGATGAGGGAAACGCCCTAAAGATGCTCCCAAGTATTGAGCTTTGAAGGACAGACAACAGGATCTTGATCAGTTGGCCAAACCATAGAGAAAAGCCTTGTAACTATGTTTTGGGCACCCCGGGTAACTTACTCCCAGGCGGCTTAGTTGGAAATGGCTTGGAACTATAAAAGCCTAGGGTTAGGATTTGGGAGTGATTAGTGCTAATCACTTATTCTCTCATGCTTCCCTCTTTCTTCTTTTCTCCCTCTTGCTTGAGTGATTAGGCTACCAATGCGATCGTCTCCCATGGAGATCCCACACGATCTTCGCAAGAGAGATTGCACCACCCGTTGGATTAGAGCAACCACCTCGGTGTGACAAAGATGTTAAGGAAACCTTAATCGGTGGTATTGAGAGTCATTCAATATCAATTCCAATTTAATGCTTCAATTTGAGAAGATTCACCTTTCATGGTGCCCAATTAAATGGCCTAAAATTGCATTTTTGACCATTTTGCTCTCCTTCCTAACGACTAAGGTCTCAACAATGGAACCGAGTGATGTAAGAAGAAGAGATGGAAAATTCTCAATTAATTGCATCCTAGAAGAGTATTATGCGAGAGACATTAAGCAAAATAGAAGAATTTATTAACACAATATATAGTAGTCACATCAATGGAGATATATAAGATTCCTAAGACACGATCACACAATAAAGGCTTGATGTGAGACAAGTATGGCATTTCTTAATCAATCAAATCAAGCATACCCGTATATACTAAGAGGATGGAGTAGACCATGAGGGTGTCTCTACTATATAAGGTCGCAATAAGCTGCACAAGCTATGCAAGATCATCTAGGCAAACTATGATCAATTATGTGTGAAATGTTGTCTCTAAGAGGTATCAAGAGGGCTTCTTTAGAATATTTCTCACCATGCTCACACAAATTACAATTGTAGAAGCATTTAAGCTAGGACTACATAAACCCAAATGTCACCATCACCCATCACTTGTCCTTCTTGGTGGCTACTTTTGACATGTGTTTTTTTGCTTTATTTCATCAAGGAATCCTTGACTTGGTAGATTAGATCTAACCCCACATTGAGCCGACACAAATACCACCAGCATAGGACTTTGAGAAGGATTCTCCTCTATTATGTATCCTTCCACACTCCTCCACAAGCATTCACGAGCCTCTATAGGACTTCTAGAAGGATTCTCCTCTATTATACATTCTTCCACACTCCTCCACATGCATCCACAAACCTCCATAAGCTTGCCATGCATTTGCCATCTTATTCAAATAGAGTTACCAATCCATGTAGACATATGGCCCACACCTAGTTTATGAATCATCACTAATCAAATAAAGAATTAGCACTAGTTCCCATACCAATCAATGTAGGTATCATCTATTCATGTGGTATTTATGATATAACAATCCATTCATTCTCATACCTAGCACATAATATTAAATAAAATTCCTTAGAATCCTTCATGTGAAATAAGATAATTGGAGCCATTAAATCATCACCACGCCATTGAAGTGACCACCAAGCTATCAAGTTCACATATAAGCTTCCCATGGGAATTGTCATATCTTCCTAGTGAACATTACTAGCATACCAAAGATTCGGTCCCACATAGATAACACCACACATAAATATTATATTATAATCAATAGGTCTCACAAAAGGAAAAATTTTGGTATTATAAGTCTATGGCATACCATCTATGTGGTACTGAAGGTCATCTCTCCCAAGAATGCTGCTCAAAACATTATTACAACTCTTTGTTGTACCATCTACCGTACTCAAGGTCATCTCCCTTGAGATTGCCCATTAAAACATTATTGCTCTTTCTACAAAAAAGGGGGCCACAAAGATAAGGAATGCTTCTATCTTAAGGGGATTTAGCTAATGTAATAATAACTGTAATCTTCAACAACCCTCCTTCTAAAGAGTTTATTGACACACCTTCCACTATTGTTTCTCCATCGACTACTCCAATGGAGCCCATGTATGAACCCGCATTTTATGTTGCAGCTCCCCAACCATATGCAGTCACCTTGCCATCCACACTCTCTTATGAAACTCCACCCATAGCTCCCTCCTCTCCGACATCCCAAGTATCCTTTTCACTAGTATCTCCCATAAAGTACTTTATTCCTCTGTCGGCCACCTATCCCTCTCCCATGTATCCACCTTTGCTGTTGGTGTATGGAGTGACTTAGCCATCACCCCAATCCACCATAGTCCCTACCGCCCATGTAGCCCCACTCCATCCCAACCTCCTCCTATGGTTAGATCTCCTTGAATTGTCAATAGAGATTGCATCACACGGCTTATTATTTTTATTTTATTTTTGGCAATAGTGATCATTTTCAGCAGTAATGAACGCTTCCAAAAGGCTCTCCTCCCCATGCTTACATTGTCCAAAGAGTTAAGACCATTTTACAAGGGATTAATCATCTGAAGCCTCTCTTACCCACCCCTACCCTGATGGTCACCATTATGGAGCCCATGGTCCCCTCATCTACTTAAGTAGTACTAGAGCTAGTCATTGAAGATGACATGTTTGCATTTGTGATTTGCATACTTCATGTATTTCTCTTGAGCTTTTTGAATATTCAATTTTGCTAACTCATGAATTTGGTCAAAGTCTTCACCAAAAGAATATGCATCCTCTATAGAATGTGAAAGTCTAGTAATTGGAGTAGGCAAAGCCTTACCATAGACTATTTCAAATGGTACTTTCTTATTAGTAGCAATATGAGGATAGTTATTATATGCAAATTGCAAAATATGTAAACACTTATCCCATTGCTTAGGCTGAGATGAGACATATGATCTAAGCAAATCAAGTATTGTGCTATTTGTTGCTTTGGTTTCATCCATTAGATTTAGGATAAAAAGTAGTACAAAAAACACTACAAAACTTTCTATGTAGATCTACCATAAACAATAATCCTTGGTGAACCATGATGCGAAAAAACTTGTTTAATGAAAACATGTGCAGCTTGATAAGCAGTCAATGTCTTTTTGCAAGAAATAAAGTAAGCATGTTTACTAGATCTATGTACCAGAGTCCCAATCATATCATTCTTTAGAAGTCAAAGGAAAACGAGTGATAAAGTCCATACTTATTTGTTCCCATAGTTCATTAGAAACAGGCAAAGGCATAAGCAAACCAAATCTCTTTTCTTTATGAATCTTAATCTTTTGACACACAACATATTCAGAAAAAAAACTCAGCAACATCTTTATGCATCGTAGGCCAAAAGAAATACTTGGTAACTATTTGCAAAGTAGATGACTATTCTTCAATAATAGCTTGCCTAAATAGTTGAGTGATGTATAATCTCTTTTGAAAGAAAAGAAAACCATCATCATAAGAATAATCAAAATAAGATAGCCAATAAATATCTTTCATCTTGTTATATGCATCATAAAAATCAAAATTATTTTTACATGTTTCCTTCATGTTATCAAAAGAAATGCCTATAATAGTACATATATTATTGATAGTATTAAAAGAAATACCTTCAATAGCAGATATATTATTTATTAATGGTAGGTCTCCTACTCAAAGCATCAGTAACAAAATGATCATGTCCAGGTTTATATTTAATATTGGCTAAAAACTTTGAATAAAAGATGCGCACTTAATAGTCTATTTGATATTAAAGGCTGTAAAAGTAAATGTTTAATACTTGTTCGGTTTTAATGATACACTCTCAGGTCCCTTAAGATAATGTTTCCAAAATATAAATGCACGAATAACATCAATCAATTCTCTATCAAAGTACTATGCTTAAGCTTAAATGGTTTTAATTTTAGACTTTCAAAAGCAATCGGATGATTATCTAACGTAAGTACAACACCAGTACCATGTTCGCTAGCATCAGTTTACTACTGCAAAGAATGTTCTAGAAAAATCAAAATTTTGAAATCCACACATATCGTTAGCTTTCCATTCTTCTAAACAAAGATTACAATAGGAGAAATTAAAGTAAACCCTTATGAAAGAAAAATAAACCCAACTTCAAGAAGCTTATCAATTTCTTCCTTTACCACTAAAGAATATTATTAGTTTCTTACTTTACAACTAATGAGAAGTTAGGGGTCATGTGGTAGGCTCATTGCCTTACTGGTTATGTCCCATCCACCAAACCCACAGTGCTCCACCATTGTGGCCTTGATGATGTTTATGACCAGCTGCAAAGAAATGAGTATAAAATTGAAAAAGAGAAAGAAACCTTTTCCTTTCATAGTTAGTGAGATCACATTATCTAACTAAATAGGCCAAAATCATTCTTAATATTTTCATTAGACAATGCCTATAATTTGGTGGCCCCACCTTTGGAGTTACCTCAAGTGCATGCACGTCTACCTCAGTGTCTTTATCCATTTTTGTGTTCAAGTCACTTTCACTTATATATGCTTAAAGAGTTTACATACTCATCATCTTCCTCACTTTTCTCACTTTGTAAATCAACACTATTACGAGAAATAAAGATCTTCATTTTATGGGGAATCTTACAAATGGTCATGCACTCTTCACTCTAGCATTGCCTTGCATAGACCCTCTTCAGCCAAGGCCTTCCAAGTACATAGGATAGGAATTCTGAGTCCTCTTCATGATTTAGAAATCCAAGGAGGTTTTACTCCCATGATAAAAACCACCACATTAGTTATAACGCCTTTAGGTTTTACACTTCCTTTATTTGCCATCTCTAAGGTAGGATTAGACTTATGAGATGATTATTCTTAAGTCCCAATGTTTCCATTAAACCTTCAAAAATTACATGAACTAAAGAACTACCATCAACAAGAACATTATTTACATGCCAACCATTACATACCATATCAACCTAAGTAGAATAAATGTCTACTTCTACTTTGACTACTTAAGATGGTGTATCCCTCTGTTCTTATGATTGTTTTTAGGTCCCAATGTTTCCATTAAACCTTCAAAAATTACATGAACTAAAGAACTACCATCAACAGGAACATTATTTACATGCCAACCATTACATACCATACCAATCTAAGTAGAATAAATGTCTACTTCTACTTTGACTACTTAAGATGGTGTATCCCTCTGTTCTTATGATTGTTCTTAAGTCCCAATGTTTTCCATTAAGCCTTCAAAAATGACATTTACTGCTGTAGAACTACCATCAGCAAGAACATTCTTTACATGCAACCCATTACATACCACGTCAGCTTAGGGACAATAGATGTCTACTTCCACTTTGACTAGTGGAGCCTCTGTCTCCTTCTTACATTGATGCCACTCCTCAACTCACTATACAAGGGAGAAGCCAATGTCTTTTAACTTGCTTATTTCACCCTTTTTCCTCATTTTCCACTTTCAAAGGGGCTTTTTCCTCTTCCACACCCTTACCATTCCTAGGTTTCTTCTCTTGAGTAGACACAAAAACACCTTCACCTTCACCTTCACCTTTACCTTCACCTTTATCTTCAATAACAAGCATCTATCAAATTTATAGAATCAAAGGAAGGAGAAGCTCTCCTAGGACAATATCCTTTGTCTTGGAAGTCATACCACATTTTGCAAGAAAAATTAGCAGGGCCAGAATTTCTTACGTGCGTCTTTTTATCCCAGGTTTTCATGAGCTTGTAAGAGGTCAAGCCATCCTTGCTATGACTCAAGATACCACCATATCAAGTGCATTAGAGATATCTATGTGTGGTTATGGTTCATTAAAGGCAACCATGTTAGGAGTATTAGGACAAGGAGTGATCTTTGGTGTGGAAAAAAGTAGAAATACTTAGCTAAGTCTTTGGTTGATCCACGTCCTCCTCTTCAAGGCTGCATGCACTCTTGGCATCTAACTATCTTTAAGGATTTCCCTAAGTTTTTGGCAACTTCTTACTTCACCATTTGCCTTGTTTTTTAACTTAACCAAGAGATAAAATTCTACAAAATCCACCCATTAATCCCAACCATAACTTATTTGGCTTCCTTGATTCTGGCTCTAGATGTTAATAGTGTTACATGGAGTCTATCAAATTAGTAGCTCTTTTCACCATAGCCCTTCACAGAATCAAAACTTTGCGAGACTTCAATGAAAATCTGGTCATACTTTTACTCAAGAAGTAATTCATCCAATATAGTAGTGAAAAACTTTTCCCAATCCTTAAGCAATTCGTTATGCTTTCCCTATGCCCATTTGAGATCTCGCCTTTTTCCCAAAAAGACAGGAAAATTTTAAATCCACTCAGACTTTCTATCACCATTGCTAATATATGATCTCTTAAAATTATACTTCTAGAACATCCTCTGGGTTACCATAAAACATAGGAATTTTACCCATTTTGGCTTAGAGGAGGGGTGGGAAGAGAAAGAGTCGAGGGAATAACAAGTAAAGGTAGCCAAAATCCACTAATACTCATACCCTATTGTCTTTCTCTAAGATACAAGGACATAATGCATCCCTCACTTGTAAGTCATCCTAACACATAGGACATATGATGTGTCGAATCCAAAACTCACACCCGCATGACAGTATTATTACCCCTTTTAAACAAATGGTCCCTAATTATGTTATACAAATAAGATAATAAATGCATAGAGGGAAATAATACATTTCTCTTTCTTCACTCTCTCAAAAGAGGACTCGCATCATCCACAAGAATATTGAAATGTGGACACCCCACATCCTCTTATACTCAAGAAGGGGAAGAACAAAGGGTCGAGTTGATTTTTGAATTAGCACTAGTTCCCATACCAATGTAGTTATCATCTATTCATATGGTATTTATGACATAACAATCCATTCATTCTCATACCTAGCACATAATATGAAATAAACTTCCTTGGAATCCTTCACGTGAAATAAGATAATTGGAGCCATTAAATCATCACCAAGCCGTTGAAGTGGCCACCAAGCTATCAAGTTCACATATAAGCTTCTCATGGGAATTGTCATATCTTCCTAGAGTGAATATTACTAGCATACCAAAGATCGGGTCCTCCCACATGGATAACACCACACATAAATATTATATTATAATCAATAAGTTGCACAAAAGGAAAAATTTTGGTATTATAAGTCTATGGCATACCATCTATGGTACTGAGGGTCATCTCTCCCAAGAATGCTCCCTTAAAACATTATTACAAGTCTCTGTTGTACCATCTACTGCACTCAAGGTCATCTCCCCTAAGATTGCCCATTAAAACATTATTGCTCTTTCTACAAAAAAGGGGGCCACAAAGATAAGGAATGCTTCTATCTTAAGGGGATTTAGATAATGTAACAATAACTGTAGCAACCACCCTCGATCTTCAACAACCCTCTTGTGCTAAGGAGTTTATTGACACACCTTCCACTACTGTTTCTCCATCGACTACTACAAGGTGACCGCATTTTATGTTGCAGCTCCCCAACCCTATGCGGTCACCTTGCCATCCACACTCTCTTATGAAATTCCTCCCATAGCTCCATCCTCTCCGCCGACATCCCAAGTATCCTTTTCACTGGTGTCTCCCATAAAGTACTTTTATCCTCCGTCGGCCACCTATCCCTCTCCCCCGTATGCACCTTTGCTGCTGGTGTATGTAGTGACCTAGCCGTCACCCCAATCCACCATAGTCCCTATGGCCTATGTAGCACCACTCCATCCCAACCTCCTCCTATGGTGGCTAGATCTCCTTGAGTTGTCAATCGAGGTTGCATCACATGGCTAATTATTTTGTTTTTTTTTTGGGCAACAGTGGTCATTTTCAGCAGTAATGAACTCTTCCCCAAAAGGCTCTTCCCATGATTACATTGTCCAAAGGGTTAAGACCATTTTACAAGGGATTAATCGTCTGACGCCTCTCTTACCAACTCCTACCCTGATGGTCACCATTATGGAGGCCATGGTCCATGCTCTTTAAATGAAACCATGAACGTACTTCCGAACCATCTTCCGTAAATGCACCCATGAAAATTGCAGTGGTGGAACATGTGTAACTTGAGGCCCTCCACAAGCTCATGACTACCCCACCCATGGAGCCATCTCCTACTCCTACTCCTCCACCAACCCCCATACCTCCCTACAACACCCCAAAGTGGCACTTCCTTGACTACATCTGTATGGGCCACCTTCCTATATCCATTCTTGTGACAAAAATACCCGTCTCCCAACCCTATGCATTGTACTCATAAGAAATGAAATCTCTTCAACTCATGTTTAGTGGTCATCCCTCTTCTCTAGCGATTCCAATTCAAAGGGACATTCCATCCAGTAGTAGTAGTCGTAGTGGTGGACATGTATGACACTTGTAGTGGTGGGTGTGACACCACACCACTATCTTCCAATGAAGCCAAATTGTGCTTCACTTCCCCCACGATGGCTAATCATTTTAGAGTCTTCCAATCTTAATATTTGTCAAAGGCACCGATGGTTGCTCTAACATCAACATATTGCCTGAGGCCACGACCATCATGCTTTGGATCTCTCCCTCACAGATCCACCTCCCTTTATTCTTTATATTTCTAACCAAATAGACATGATTCCCCTTGGCCTTGTGCAACATTTTCTTGAATCTATGTAGGTCTCACAATTTTCATGGTTTTCATGGTATTAAATCTACCACTGACTAAAGCGGCCTATCATATTTTGATTGGTTCCTCGTGGCTAAGAGCTACCAAAGTAGTTAATGTTTGGGGCAAGGTAGACCTGATGATGCCCTTGCCAAATCATACGTTGCTACTCCGTCTTAAAAGGCTTCCAACGAGGGGTTACCACGCACTCCTTTCCCCCCTATCCAATGTAGTCTATTGGCATTGGCTAGACGGTGTGTCCAAGATGGGTTTATTGCTCTTATGGTTGATTGAAATGCTCTTTAAAGTTTGGTTGCACCACCATCCAAACTTTAAAGAGGAATCTTAAAAGTCTGGCTGCACCACCATCCAAACTTTAAAGAGGAATCTTCAAAGTTTGGCCGCGCCAACCTCAATGGAGGAACTTATTGAGATGGTGAGTTAAAGGGAGACAAATTTCCATGCCGTCAAAGTTTTTTGGCTACACAACCCTCAACTGAGGAACCTACTGAGACGATTAGTTTAGGGGAGCCAAAGTTCCATGTCGCATTACACCTGACTTGCTTCACCCCATGTGGCTCCCTAAATATAGTGACTATGTGTGATTTTCTCCACCCCTTCCCTAATAGTCATCATCAGGAGTAATGTGTGACCCACGTACAAACACAAAGAGGACCCTCTACAAGCTGCCCTAGGAGCATATTGGTGATTTCCCTCTTGACTCTTCCTATTAATGATCCCTTACCTCTCCATTAGGAAATTCACAAGTGGTGCTTCTCTCTCTGTCCACCTATGACAATGAAGTCCACAAACTAATATGAGACCTGTTGAGGAGCCTCACACCATCCATGTACCTTTTTGGGTTTGGGATAACCCTATCACCTTGGACATGGTATCTACTTTCTCAACCCAACATCATCATGAATCTACCTTTGCTTGGTCTTATCAATATTTATTTGGCATCAATCCTTCCATTAGCACCTATTGCATTCCTCTCAAGAGGTCAACCAACTGATTAGGAAAGGTGTTTACATACTACTCTAAGGTGGTATAAAGAAGAAGCTTGATAAGATGATGGAGGTAGGCATCATTGTCCCTATCAAACACTAAGAATGGCTTTTTCCCATTATCATCATTCCAAAGAAGAAAAGCAATAAGATCCGCATTTGGGTGGACTTTCAACCCCTTAACCAAAGTACCATTAGGGACGGATTTCCTTTTTCATTTATTAAGCATGTATTGGACGAGGTCATTGTCCATTGGCTACTTGGTTTTTAGTAGTCACTTTGTGCTGATGTCATGTGTGAGCACTCCCTCTCCAGCACATACTCCATCTATCTCAAACGAGTGGAGGCCAAGGGTGTGATTCTTTTCTTGTGATGTTCTATTCACCCTTGGTGAACATTGGCCAATCTTTCTACCTTGGCCCCTTCTTTTTCTCTTGGTGATCTCTTCTCATTGGATCCTAGTTCTCCTTCTTCTTTGAGGCTCCCTCTCTCCTATGTCGATACCTCTCCTATGTAGGTACCTCTATATAAATATTCACCAAGTTAGTAAATGGAGTAATGGTGTGCAATGTGTAGATGGGTCGACAAGTCCTCCATTTCACCGAGTTCCTTGGCTAGCTATTCCTTTGGCACCAACTTCCTTGACTAATACCAAGTTTTCAACCGTCGCTGACTTGCCCATTGAGTTCTTGGTTGCTTAACTTCCTTGACTGTCAAGTCCCAAGGCTACCATCGACTTCCTTAACCACCAAGTCCTAGGCTCCAGCCCAACATCAATGTCCTTGACCACCAAGTCCCTAGTCTTTGACTTCTCTAGGCATCTTCCTCGATCTTTAACCTCTTGATTGCTAACTTCTTCAGCCAACTTCCTCAACCTTGCTAATTCCCTCAGCCCCGTTTTCCCTTGTTGACTTATCTAGTTGTCAACGTCTCCGATCATCGACTCCCCCAAGTCTCTTGACCACCATGTCAGTGCACCATGGCCATCTTCTTGTCTAGTAGGCTGTCTTCTTCTTCCAATAAATCTCTCATGGTTAGGAGGCCATCCTTGGGCTGCACTCATGTATGGGACTTCTCCTCAGTATATTTTCTTCTCAAGATGGTTGCCGTTCTAGGTAGATTCTATTAGGATTGTAATCCCCTCTCTTTATGAGAATCCCTTCCCTATCTTCCCCACTCAATGTAATCATTCTCAATCTCTCTCTTCTTAAGGTGACTCCGAAGATAAAAGGGAGTTACCTGACATTAATTAACATTACTCAAATCTAGGTCACCTATTACATGCTGCATTTATGATAATACAGTGGTGGTGCCTTTGGTTATACAATGGCATGCAAGTGTTTTGGATGATCTCCATAGCCTATGGTTGTGTGTGGAAGTTTGTGTTTGTAGTGAGCATCTAGGGTGTGTAAGTGTATCAACCAACTTTGAGTAAATTTATCGACCAACTTTGTGTGAGTGCTTAAGGTAGGAAGGTAGGAGTGAGCAAGGGGGTGGCACTTCCCAAATCTAGAGGATCAACAATGGTGTTATGCAATGGAAGTTGATGGAGCCTGCACGTAGCAGGGCACAAGAGAGCATTTTTTACATGCAAACCACCTCTTTTCCTTTGTGGGTGGAGGTCAAGGGTACAAAATCTTCACCATCTACAACATCTGGGTTTTTTGATTCATTGGTATTTTACACATGAGTATTAAATGTTAGAGAAGTTACTCCTTGCATCTTCCGCAAATATAATTATTTTGGCTCCCAAGTAGATCATATCATGTTCACTATATTTTCTTTCTTCTTCGATTGTAAGAGGACCAACATCTTTAAGTAATATGTGGGACCTTTATGTCTTTTCAAACTATTGTTGCTCTTCTCTTCTTTATTCCATTGCCTTTCTTGGGGAAATCTAGTTTGCTAAGAGCTAGTAATTTCATTCGCAATAATGTCGACTCAAGGCTTGCACCAAGCCTATTTGATATATTGGCTAACACATTCTTACGACAGCTATGTCTGCATACTCGTGTAATGGACACTGGTACTATATTACAAATCATATCATTTGATGAGGGAAACGCCCTAAAGATGCTCCCAAGTATTGAGCTTTGAAGGACAGACAACAGGATCTTGATCAGTTGGCCAAACCATAGAGAAAAGCCTTGTAACTATGTTTTGGGCACCCCGGGTAACTTACTCCCAGGCGGCTTAGTTGGAAATGGCTTGGAACTATAAAAGCCTAGGGTTAGGATTTGGGAGTGATTAGTGCTAATCACTTATTCTCTCATGCTTCCCTCTTTCTTCTTTTCTCCCTCTTGCTTGAGTGATTAGGCTACCAATGCGATCGTCTCCCATGGAGATCCCACACGATCTTCGCAAGAGAGATTGCACCACCCGTTGGATCAGAGCAACCACCTCGGTGTGACAAAGATGTTAAGGAAACCTTAATCGGTGGTATTGAGAGTCATTCAATATCAATTCCAATTTAATGCTTCAATTTGAGAAGATTCACCTTTCATGGTGCCCAATTAAATGGCCTAAAATTGCATTTTTGACCATTTTGCTCTCCTTCCTAACGACTAAGGTCTCAACAATGGAACCGAGTGATGTAAGAAGAAGAGATGGAAAATTCTCAATTAATTGCATCCTAGAAGAGTATTATGCGAGAGACATTAAGCAAAATAGAAGAATTTATTAACACAATATATAGTAGTCACATCAATGGAGATATATAAGATTCCTAAGACACGATCACACAATAAAGGCTTGATGTGAGACAAGTATGGCATTTCTTAATCAATCAAATCAAGCATACCCGTATATACTAAGAGGATGGAGTAGACCATGAGGGTGTCTCTACTATATAAGGTCGCAATAAGCTGCACAAGCTATGCAAGATCATCTAGGCAAACTATGATCAATTATGTGTGAAATGTTGTCTCTAAGAGGTATCAAGAGGGCTTCTTTAGAATATTTCTCACCATGCTCACACAAATTACAATTGTAGAAGCATTTAAGCTAGGACTACATAAACCCAAATGTCACCATCACCCATCACTTGTCCTTCTTGGTGGCTACTTTTGACATGTGTTTTTTTGCTTTATTTCATCAAGGAATCCTTGACTTGGTAGATTAGATCTAACCCCACATTGAGCCGACACAAATACCACCAGCATAGGACTTTGAGAAGGATTCTCCTCTATTATGTATCCTTCCACACTCCTCCACAAGCATTCACGAGCCTCTATAGGACTTCTAGAAGGATTCTCCTCTATTATACATTCTTCCACACTCCTCCACATGCATCCACAAACCTCCATAAGCTTGCCATGCATTTGCCATCTTATTCAAATAGAGTTACCAATCCATGTAGACATATGGCCCACACCTAGTTTATGAATCATCACTAATCAAATAAAGAATTAGCACTAGTTCCCATACCAATCAATGTAGGTATCATCTATTCATGTGGTATTTATGATATAACAATCCATTCATTCTCATACCTAGCACATAATATTAAATAAAATTCCTTAGAATCCTTCATGTGAAATAAGATAATTGGAGCCATTAAATCATCACCACGCCATTGAAGTGACCACCAAGCTATCAAGTTCACATATAAGCTTCCCATGGGAATTGTCATATCTTCCTAGTGAACATTACTAGCATACCAAAGATTCGGTCCCACATAGATAACACCACACATAAATATTATATTATAATCAATAGGTCTCACAAAAGGAAAAATTTTGGTATTATAAGTCTATGGCATACCATCTATGTGGTACTGAAGGTCATCTCTCCCAAGAATGCTGCTCAAAACATTATTACAACTCTTTGTTGTACCATCTACCGTACTCAAGGTCATCTCCCTTGAGATTGCCCATTAAAACATTATTGCTCTTTCTACAAAAAAGGGGGCCACAAAGATAAGGAATGCTTCTATCTTAAGGGGATTTAGCTAATGTAATAATAACTGTAATCTTCAACAACCCTCCTTCTAAAGAGTTTATTGACACACCTTCCACTATTGTTTCTCCATCGACTACTCCAATGGAGCCCATGTATGAACCCGCATTTTATGTTGCAGCTCCCCAACCATATGCAGTCACCTTGCCATCCACACTCTCTTATGAAACTCCACCCATAGCTCCCTCCTCTCCGACATCCCAAGTATCCTTTTCACTGGTATCTCCCATAAAGTACTTTATTCCTCTGTCGGCCACCTATCCCTCTCCCATGTATCCACCTTTGCTGTTGGTGTATGGAGTGACTTAGCCATCACCCCAATCCACCATAGTCCCTACCGCCCATGTAGCCCCACTCCATCCCAACCTCCTCCTATGGTTAGATCTCCTTGAATTGTCAATAGAGATTGCATCACACGGCTTATTATTTTTATTTTATTTTTGGCAATAGTGATCATTTTCAGCAGTAATGAACGCTTCCAAAAGGCTCTCCTCCCCATGCTTACATTGTCCAAAGAGTTAATACCATTTTACAAGGGATTAATCATCTGAAGCCTCTCTTACCCACCCCTACCCTGATGGTCACCATTATGGAGCCCATGGTCCCCTCATCTACTTAAGTAGTACTAGAGCTAGTCATTGAAGATGACATGTTTGCATTTGTGATTTGCATACTTCATGTATTTCTCTTGAGCTTTTTGAATATTCAATTTTGCTAACTCATGAATTTGGTCAAAGTCTTCACCAAAAGAATATGCATCCTCTATAGAATGTGAAAGTCTAGTAATTGGAGTAGGCAAAGCCTTACCATAGACTATTTCAAATGGTACTTTCTTATTAGTAGCAATATGAGGATAGTTATTATATGCAAATTGCAAAATATGTAAACACTTATCCCATTGCTTAGGCTGAGATGAGACATATGATCTAAGCAAATCAAGTATTGTGCTATTTGTTGCTTTGGTTTCATCCATTAGATTTAGGATAAAAAGTAGTACAAAAAACACTACAAAACTTTCTATGTAGATCTACCATAAACAATAATCCTTGGTGAACCATGATGCGAAAAAACTTGTTTAATGAAAACATGTGCAGCTTGATAAGCAGTCAATGTCTTTTTGCAAGAAATAAAGTAAGCATGTTTACTAGATCTATGTACCAGAGTCCCAATCATATCATTCTTTAGAAGTCAAAGGAAAACGAGTGATAAAGTCCATACTTATTTGTTCCCATAGTTCATTAGAAACAGGCAAAGGCATAAGCAAACCAAATCTCTTTTCTTTATGAATCTTAATCTTTTGACACACAACATATTCAGAAAAAAAACTCAGCAACATCTTTATGCATCGTAGGCCAAAAGAAATACTTGGTAACTATTTGCAAAGTAGATGACTATTCTTCAATAATAGCTTGCCTAAATGGTTGAGTGATGTATAATCTCTTTTGAAAGAAAAGAAAACCATCATCATAAGAATAATCAAAATAAGATAGCCAATAAATATCTTTCATCTTGTTATATGCATCATAAAAATCAAAATTATTTTTACATGTTTCCTTCATGTTATCAAAAGAAATGCCTATAATAGTACATATATTATTGATAGTATTAAAAGAAATACCTTCAATAGCAGATATATTATTTATTAATGGTAGGTCTCCTACTCAAAGCATCAGTAACAAAATGATCATGTCCAGGTTTATATTTAATATTGGCTAAAAACTTTGAATAAAAGATGCGCACTTAATAGTCTATTTGATATTAAAGGCTGTAAAAGTAAATGTTTAATACTTGTTCGGTTTTAATGATACACTCTCAGGTCCCTTAAGATAATGTTTCCAAAATATAAATGCATGAATAACATCAATCAATTCTCTATCAAAGTACTATGCTTAAGCTTAAATGGTTTTAATTTTAGACTTTCAAAAGCAATCGGATGATTATCTAACGTAAGTACAACACCAGTACCATGTTCGCTAGCATCAGTTTACTACTGCAAAGAATGTTCTAGAAAAATCAAAATTTTGAAATCCACACATATCGTTAGCTTTCCATTCTTCTAAACAAAGATTACAATAGGAGAAATTAAAGTAAACCCTTATGAAAGAAAAATAAACCCAACTTCAAGAAGCTTATCAATTTCTTCCTTTACCACTAAAGAATATTATTAGTTTCTTACTTTACAACTAATGAGAAGTTAGGGGTCATGTGGTAGGCTCATTGCCTTACTGGTTATGTCCCATCCACCAAACCCACAGTGCTCCACCATTGTGGCCTTGATGATGTTTATGACCAGCTGCAAAGAAATGAGTATAAAATTGAAAAAGAGAAAGAAACCTTTTCCTTTCATAGTTAGTGAGATCACATTATCTAACTAAATAGGCCAAAATCATTCTTAATATTTTCATTAGACAATGCCTATAATTTGGTGGCCCCACCTTTGGAGTTACCTCAAGTGCATGCACGTCTACCTCAGTGTCTTTATCCATTTTTGTGTTCAAGTCACTTTCACTTATATATGCTTAAAGAGTTTACATACTCATCATCTTCCTCACTTTTCTCACTTTGTAAATCAACACTATTACGAGAAATAAAGATCTTCATTTTATGGGGAATCTTACAAATGGTCATGCACTCTTCACTCTAGCATTGCCTTGCATAGACCCTCTTCAGCCAAGGCCTTCCAAGTACATAGGATAGGAATTCTGAGTCCTCTTCATGATTTAGAAATCCAAGGAGGTTTTACTCCCATGATAAAAACCACCACATTAGTTATAACGCCTTTAGGTTTTACACTTCCTTTATTCGCCATCTCTAAGGTAGGATTAGACTTATGAGATGATTATTCTTAAGTCCCAATGTTTCCATTAAACCTTCAAAAATTACATGAACTAAAGAACTACCATCAACAAGAACATTATTTACATGCCAACCATTACATACCATATCAACCTAAGTAGAATAAATGTCTACTTCTACTTTGACTACTTAAGATGGTGTATCCCTCTGTTCTTATGATTGTTTTTAGGTCCCAATGTTTCCATTAAACCTTCAAAAATTACATGAACTAAAGAACTACCATGAACAGGAACATTATTTACATGCCAACCATTACATACCATACCAATCTAAGTAGAATAAATGTCTACTTCTACTTTGACTACTTAAGATGGTGTATCCCTCTGTTCTTATGATTGTTCTTAAGTCCCAATGTTTTCCATTAAGCCTTCAAAAATGACATTTACTGCTGTAGAACTACCATCAGCAAGAACATTCTTTACATGCAACCCATTACATACCACGTCAGCTTAGGGACAATAGATGTCTACTTCCACTTTGACTAGTGGAGCCTCTGTCTCCTTCTTACATTGATGCCACTCCTCAACTCACTATACAAGGGAGAAGCCAATGTCTTTTAACTTGCTTATTTCACCCTTTTTCCTCATTTTCCACTTTCAAAGGGGCTTTTTCCTCTTCCACACCCTTACCATTCCTAGGTTTCTTCTCTTGAGTAGACACAAAAACACCTTCACCTTCACCTTCACCTTTACCTTCACCTTTATCTTCAATAACAAGCATCTATCAAATTTATAGAATCAAAGGAAGGAGAAGCTCTCCTAGGACAATATCCTTTGTCTTGGAAGTCATACCACATTTTGCAAGAAAAATTAGCAGGGCCAGAATTTCTTACGTGCGTCTTTTTACCCCAGGTTTTCATGAGCTTGTAAGAGGTCAAGCCATCCTTGCTATGACTCAAGATACCACCATATCAAGTGCATTAGAGATATCTATGTGTGGTTATGGTTCATTAAAGGCAACCATGTTAGGAGTATTAGGACAAGGAGTGATCTTTGGTGTGGAAAAAAGTAGAAATACTTAGCTAAGTCTTTGGTTGATCCACGTCCTCCTCTTCAAGGCTGCATGCACTCTTGGCATCTAACTATCTTTAAGGATTTCCCTAAGTTTTTGGCAACTTCTTACTTCACCATTTGCCTTGTTTTTTAACTTAACCAAGAGATAAAATTCTACAAAATCCACCCATTAATCCCAACCATAACTTATTTGGCTTCCTTGATTCTGGCTCTAGATGTTAATAGTGTTACATGGAGTCTATCAAATTAGTAGCTCTTTTCACCATAGCCCTTCACAGAATCAAAACTTTGCGAGACTTCAATGAAAATCTGGTCATACTTTTACTCAAGAAGTAATTCATCCAATATAGTAGTGAAAAACTTTTCCCAATCCTTAAGCAATTCGTTATGCTTTCCCTATGCCCATTTGAGATCTCGCCTTTTTCCCAAAAAGACAGGAAAATTTTAAATCCACTCAGACTTTCTATCACCATTGCTAATATATGATCTCTTAAAATTATACTTCTAGAACATCCTCTGGGTTACCATAAAACATAGGAATTTTACCCATTTTGGCTTAGAGGAGGGGTGGGAAGAGAAAGAGTCGAGGGAATAACAAGTAAAGGTAGCCAAAATCCACTAATACTCATACCCTATTGTCTTTCTCTAAGATACAAGGACATAATGCATCCCTCACTTGTAAGTCATCCTAACACATAGGACATATGATGTGTCGAATCCAAAACTCACACCCGCATGACAGTATTATTACCCCTTTTAAACAAATGGTCCCTAATTATGTTATACAAATAAGATAATAAATGCATAGAGGGAAATAATACATTTCTCTTTCTTCACTCTCTCAAAAGAGGACTCGCATCATCCACAAGAATATTGAAATGTGGACACCCCACATCCTCTTATACTCAAGAAGGGGAAGAACAAAGGGTCGAGTTGATTTTTGAATTAGCACTAGTTCCCATACCAATGTAGTTATCATCTATTCATATGGTATTTATGACATAACAATCCATTCATTCTCATACCTAGCACATAATATGAAATAAACTTCCTTGGAATCCTTCACGTGAAATAAGATAATTGGAGCCATTAAATCATCACCAAGCCGTTGAAGTGGCCACCAAGCTATCAAGTTCACATATAAGCTTCTCATGGGAATTGTCATATCTTCCTAGAGTGAACATTACTAGCATACCAAAGATCGGGTCCTCCCACATGGATAACACCACACATAAATATTATATTATAATCAATAAGTTGCACAAAAGGAAAAATTTTGGTATTATAAGTCTATGGCATACCATCTATGGTACTGAGGGTCATCTCTCCCAAGAATGCTCCCTTAAAACATTATTACAAGTCTCTGTTGTACCATCTACTGCACTCAAGGTCATCTCCCCTAAGATTGCCCATTAAAACATTATTGCTCTTTCTACAAAAAAGGGCGCCACAAAGATAAGGAATGCTTCTATCTTAAGGGGATTTAGATAATGTAACAATAACTGTAGCAACCACCCTCGATCTTCAACAACCCTCTTGTGCTAAGGAGTTTATTGACACACCGTCCACTACTGTTTCTCCATCGACTACTACAAGGTGACCGCATTTTATGTTGCAGCTCCCCAACCCTATGCGGTCACCTTGCCATCCACACTCTCTTATGAAATTCCTCCCATAGCTCCATCCTCTCCGCCGACATCCCAAGTATCCTTTTCACTGGTGTCTCCCATAAAGTACTTTTATCCTCCGTCGGCCACCTATCCCTCTCCCCCGTATGCACCTTTGCTGCTGGTGTATGTAGTGACCTAGCCGTCACCCCAATCCACCATAGTCCCTATGGCCTATGTAGCACCACTCCATCCCAACCTCCTCCTATGGTGGCTAGATCTCCTTGAGTTGTCAATCGAGGTTGCATCACATGGCTAATTATTTTGTTTTTTTTTTGGGCAACAGTGGTCATTTTCAGCAGTAATGAACTCTTCCCCAAAAGGCTCTTCCCCATGATTACATTGTCCAAAGGGTTAAGACCATTTTACAAGGGATTAATCGTCTGACGCCTCTCTTACCAACTCCTACCCTGATGGTCACCATTATGGAGGCCATGGTCCATGCTCTTTAAATGAAACCATGAACGTACTTCCGAACCATCTTCCGTAAATGCACCCATGAAAATTGCAGTGGTGGAACATGTGTAACTTGAGGCCCTCCACAAGCTCATGACTACCCCACCCATGGAGCCATCTCCTACTCCTACTCCTCCACCAACCCCCATACCTCCCTACAACACCCCAAAGTGGCACTTCCTTGACTACATCTGTATGGGCCACCTTCCTATATCCATTCTTGTGACAAAAATACCCGTCTCCCAACCCTATGCATTGTACTCATAAGAAATGAAATCTCTTCAACTCATGTTTAGTGGTCATCCCTCTTCTCTAGCGATTCCAATTCAAAGGGACATTCCATCCAGTAGTAGTAGTCGTAGTGGTGGACATGTATGACACTTGTAGTGGTGGGTGTGACACCACACCACTATCTTCCAATGAAGCCAAATTGTGCTTCACTTCCCCCACGATGGCTAATCATTTTAGAGTCTTCCAATCTTAATATTTGTCAAAGGCACCGATGGTTGCTCTAACATCAACATATTGCCTGAGGCCACGACCATCATGCTTTGGATCTCTCCCTCACAGATCCACCTCCCTTTATTCTTTATATTTCTAACCAAATAGACATGATTCCCCTTGGCCTTGTGCAACATTTTCTTGAATCTATGTAGGTCTCACAATTTTCATGGTTTTCATGGTATTAAATCTACCACTGACTAAAGCGGCCTATCATATTTTGATTGGTTCCTCGTGGCTAAGAGCTACCAAAGTAGTTAATGTTTGGGGCAAGGTAGACCTGATGATGCCCTTGCCAAATCATACGTTGCTACTCCGTCTTAAAAGGCTTCCAACGAGGGGTTACCACGCACTCCTTTCCCCCCTATCCAATGTAGTCTATTGGCATTGGCTAGACGGTGTGTCCAAGATGAGTTTATTGCTCTTATGGTTGATTGAAATGCTCTTTAAAGTTTGGTTGCACCACCATCCAAACTTTAAAGAGGAATCTTAAAAGTCTGGCTGCACCACCATCCAAACTTTAAAGAGGAATCTTCAAAGTTTGGCCGCGCCGACCTCAATGGAGGAACTTATTGAGATGGTGAGTTAAAGGGAGACAAATTTCCATGCCGTCAAAGTTTTTTGGCTACACAACCCTCAACTGAGGAACCTACTGAGACGATTAGTTTAGGGGAGCCAAAGTTCCATGTCGCATTACACCTGACTTGCTTCACCCCATGTGGCTCCCTAAATATAGTGACTATGTGTGATTTTCTCCACCCCTTCCCTAATAGTCATCATCAGGAGTAATGTGTGACCCACGTACAAACACAAAGAGGACCCTCTACAAGCTGCCCTAGGAGCATATTGGTGATTTCCCTCTTGACTCTTCCTATTAATGATCCCTTACCTCTCCATTAGGAAATTCACAAGTGGTGCTTCTCTCTCTGTCCACCTATGACAATGAAGTCCACAAACTAATATGAGACCTGTTGAGGAGCCTCACACCATCCATGTACCTTTTTGGGTTTGGGATAACCCTATCACCTTGGACATGGTATCTACTTTCTCAACCCAACATCATCATGAATCTACCTTTGCTTGGTCTTATCAATATTTATTTGGCATCAATCCTTCCATTAGCACCTATTGCATTCCTCTCAAGAGGTCAACCAACTGATTAGGAAAGGTGTTTACATACTACTCTAAGGTGGTATAAAGAAGAAGCTTGATAAGATGATGGAGGTAGGCATCATTGTCCCTATCAAACACTAAGAATGGCTTTTTCCCATTATCATCATTCCAAAGAAGAAAAGCAATAAGATCCGCATTTGGGTGGACTTTCAACCCCTTAACCAAAGTACCATTAGGGACGGATTTCCTTTTTCATTTATTAAGCATGTATTGGACGAGGTCATTGTCCATTGGCTACTTGGTTTTTAGTAGTCACTTTGTGCTGATGTCATGTGTGAGCACTCCCTCTCCAGCACATACTCCATCTATCTCAAACGAGTGGAGGCCAAGGGTGTGATTCTTTTCTTGTGATGTTCTATTCACCCTTGGTGAACATTGGCCAATCTTTCTACCTTGGCCCCTTCTTTTTCTCTTGGTGATCTCTTCTCATTGGATCCTAGTTCTCCTTCTTCTTTGAGGCTCCCTCTCTCCTATGTCGATACCTCTCCTATGTAGGTACCTCTATATAAATATTCACCAAGTTAGTAAATGGAGTAATGGTGTGCAATGTGTAGATGGGTCGACAAGTCCTCCATTTCACCGAGTTCCTTGGCTAGCTATTCCTTTGGCACCAACTTCCTTGACTAATACCAAGTTTTCAACCGTCGCTGACTTGCCCATTGAGTTCTTGGTTGCTTAACTTCCTTGACTGTCAAGTCCCAAGGCTACCATCGACTTCCTTAACCACCAAGTCCTAGGCTCCAGCCCAACATCAATGTCCTTGACCACCAAGTCCCTAGTCTTTGACTTCTCTAGGCATCTTCCTCGATCTTTAACCTCTTGATTGCTAACTTCTTCAGCCAACTTCCTCAACCTTGCTAATTCCCTCAGCCCCGTTTTCCCTTGTTGACTTATCTAGTTGTCAACGTCTCCGATCATCGACTCCCCCAAGTCTCTTGACCACCATGTCAGTGCACCATGGCCATCTTCTTGTCTAGTAGGCTGTCTTCTTCTTCCAATAAATCTCTCATGGTTAGGAGGCCATCCTTGGGCTGCACTCATGTATGGGACTTCTCCTCAGTATATTTTCTTCTCAAGATGGTTGCCGTTCTAGGTAGATTCTATTAGGATTGTAATCCCCTCTCTTTATGAGAATCCCTTCCCTATCTTCCCCACTCAATGTAATCATTCTCAATCTCTCTCTTCTTAAGGTGACTCCGAAGATAAAAGGGAGTTACCTGACATTAATTAACATTACTCAAATCTAGGTCACCTATTACATGCTGCATTTATGATAATACAGTGGTGGTGCCTTTGGTTATACAATGGCATGCAAGTGTTTTGGATGATCTCCATAGCCTATGGTTGTGTGTGGAAGTTTGTGTTTGTAGTGAGCATCTAGGGTGTGTAAGTGTATCAACCAACTTTGAGTAAATTTATCGACCAACTTTGTGTGAGTGCTTAAGGTAGGAAGGTAGGAGTGAGCAAGGGGGTGGCACTTCCCAAATCTAGAGGATCAACAATGGTGTTATGCAATGGAAGTTGATGGAGCCTGCACGTAGCAGGGCACAAGAGAGCATTTTTTACATGCAAACCACCTCTTTTCCTTTGTGGGTGGAGGTCAAGGGTACAAAATCTTCACCATCTACAACATCTGGGTTTTTTGATTCATTGGTATTTTACACATGAGTATTAAATGTTAGAGAAGTTACTCCTTGCATCTTCCGCAAATATAATTATTTTGGCTCCCAAGTAGATCATATCATGTTCACTATATTTTCTTTCTTCTTCGATTGTAAGAGGACCAACATCTTTAAGTAATATGTGGGACCTTTATGTCTTTTCAAACTATTGTTGCTCTTCTCTTCTTTATTCCATTGCCTTTCTTGGGGAAATCTAGTTTGCTAAGAGCTAGTAATTTCATTCGCAATAATGTCGACTCAAGGCTTGCACCAAGCCTATTTGATATATTGGCTAACACATTCTTACGACAGCTATGTCTGCATACTCGTGTAATGGACACTGGTACTATATTACAAATCATATCATTTGATGAGGGAAACGCCCTAAAGATGCTCCCAAGTATTGAGCTTTGAAGGACAGACAACAGGATCTTGATCAGTTGGCCAAACCATAGAGAAAAGCCTTGTAACTATGTTTTGGGCACCCCGGGTAACTTACTCCCAGGCGGCTTAGTTGGAAATGGCTTGGAACTATAAAAGCCTAGGGTTAGGATTTGGGAGTGATTAGTGCTAATCACTTATTCTCTCATGCTTCCCTCTTTCTTCTTTTCTCCCTCTTGCTTGAGTGATTAGGCTACCAATGCGATCGTCTCCCATGGAGATCCCACACGATCTTCGCAAGAGAGATTGCACCACCCGTTGGATCAGAGCAACCACCTCGGTGTGACAAAGATGTTAAGGAAACCTTAATCGGTGGTATTGAGAGTCATTCAATATCAATTCCAATTTAATGCTTCAATTTGAGAAGATTCACCTTTCATGGTGCCCAATTAAATGGCCTAAAATTGCATTTTTGACCATTTTGCTCTCCTTCCTAACGACTAAGGTCTCAACAATGGAACCGAGTGATGTAAGAAGAAGAGATGGAAAATTCTCAATTAATTGCATCCTAGAAGAGTATTATGCGAGAGACATTAAGCAAAATAGAAGAATTTATTAACACAATATATAGTAGTCACATCAATGGAGATATATAAGATTCCTAAGACACGATCACACAATAAAGGCTTGATGTGAGACAAGTATGGCATTTCTTAATCAATCAAATCAAGCATACCCGTATATACTAAGAGGATGGAGTAGACCATGAGGGTGTCTCTACTATATAAGGTCGCAATAAGCTGCACAAGCTATGCAAGATCATCTAGGCAAACTATGATCAATTATGTGTGAAATGTTGTCTCTAAGAGGTATCAAGAGGGCTTCTTTAGAATATTTCTCACCATGCTCACACAAATTACAATTGTAGAAGCATTTAAGCTAGGACTACATAAACCCAAATGTCACCATCACCCATCACTTGTCCTTCTTGGTGGCTACTTTTGACATGTGTTTTTTTGCTTTATTTCATCAAGGAATCCTTGACTTGGTAGATTAGATCTAACCCCACATTGAGCCGACACAAATACCACCAGCATAGGACTTTGAGAAGGATTCTCCTCTATTATGTATCCTTCCACACTCCTCCACAAGCATTCACGAGCCTCTATAGGACTTCTAGAAGGATTCTCCTCTATTATACATTCTTCCACACTCCTCCACATGCATCCACAAACCTCCATAAGCTTGCCATGCATTTGCCATCTTATTCAAATAGAGTTACCAATCCATGTAGACATATGGCCCACACCTAGTTTATGAATCATCACTAATCAAATAAAGAATTAGCACTAGTTCCCATACCAATCAATGTAGGTATCATCTATTCATGTGGTATTTATGATATAACAATCCATTCATTCTCATACCTAGCACATAATATTAAATAAAATTCCTTAGAATCCTTCATGTGAAATAAGATAATTGGAGCCATTAAATCATCACCACGCCATTGAAGTGACCACCAAGCTATCAAGTTCACATATAAGCTTCCCATGGGAATTGTCATATCTTCCTAGTGAACATTACTAGCATACCAAAGATTCGGTCCCACATAGATAACACCACACATAAATATTATATTATAATCAATAGGTCTCACAAAAGGAAAAATTTTGGTATTATAAGTCTATGGCATACCATCTATGTGGTACTGAAGGTCATCTCTCCCAAGAATGCTGCTCAAAACATTATTACAACTCTTTGTTGTACCATCTACCGTACTCAAGGTCATCTCCCTTGAGATTGCCCATTAAAACATTATTGCTCTTTCTACAAAAAAGGGGGCCACAAAGATAAGGAATGCTTCTATCTTAAGGGGATTTAGCTAATGTAATAATAACTGTAATCTTCAACAACCCTCCTTCTAAAGAGTTTATTGACACACCTTCCACTATTGTTTCTCCATCGACTACTCCAATGGAGCCCATGTATGAACCCGCATTTTATGTTGCAGCTCCCCAACCATATGCAGTCACCTTGCCATCCACACTCTCTTATGAAACTCCACCCATAGCTCCCTCCTCTCCGACATCCCAAGTATCCTTTTCACTGGTATCTCCCATAAAGTACTTTATTCCTCTGTCGGCCACCTATCCCTCTCCCATGTATCCATCCACCTTTGCTGTTGGTGTATGGAGTGACTTAGCCATCACCCCAATCCACCATAGTCCCTACCGCCCATGTAGCCCCACTCCATCCCAACCTCCTCCTATGGTTAGATCTCCTTGAATTGTCAATAGAGATTGCATCACACGGCTTATTATTTTTATTTTATTTTTGGCAATAGTGATCATTTTCAGCAGTAATGAACGCTTCCAAAAGGCTCTCCTCCCCATGCTTACATTGTCCAAAGAGTTAATACCATTTTACAAGGGATTAATCATCTGAAGCCTCTCTTACCCACCCCTACCCTGATGGTCACCATTATGGAGCCCATGGTCCCCTCATCTACTTAAGTAGTACTAGAGCTAGTCATTGAAGATGACATGTTTGCATTTGTGATTTGCATACTTCATGTATTTCTCTTGAGCTTTTTGAATATTCAATTTTGCTAACTCATGAATTTGGTCAAAGTCTTCACCAAAAGAATATGCATCCTCTATAGAATGTGAAAGTCTAGTAATTGGAGTAGGCAAAGCCTTACCATAGACTATTTCAAATGGTACTTTCTTATTAGTAGCAATATGAGGATAGTTATTATATGCAAATTGCAAAATATGTAAACACTTATCCCATTGCTTAGGCTGAGATGAGACATATGATCTAAGCAAATCAAGTATTGTGCTATTTGTTGCTTTGGTTTCATCCATTAGATTTAGGATAAAAAGTAGTACAAAAAACACTACAAAACTTTCTATGTAGATCTACCATAAACAATAATCCTTGGTGAACCATGATGCGAAAAAACTTGTTTAATGAAAACATGTGCAGCTTGATAAGCAGTCAATGTCTTTTTGCAAGAAATAAAGTAAGCATGTTTACTAGATCTATGTACCAGAGTCCCAATCATATCATTCTTTAGAAGTCAAAGGAAAACGAGTGATAAAGTCCATACTTATTTGTTCCCATAGTTCATTAGAAACAGGCAAAGGCATAAGCAAACCAAATCTCTTTTCTTTATGAATCTTAATCTTTTGACACACAACATATTCAGAAAAAAAACTCAGCAACATCTTTATGCATCGTAGGCCAAAAGAAATACTTGGTAACTATTTGCAAAGTAGATGACTATTCTTCAATAATAGCTTGCCTAAATGGTTGAGTGATGTATAATCTCTTTTGAAAGAAAAGAAAACCATCATCATAAGAATAATCAAAATAAGATAGCCAATAAATATCTTTCATCTTGTTATATGCATCATAAAAATCAAAATTATTTTTACATGTTTCCTTCATGTTATCAAAAGAAATGCCTATAATAGTACATATATTATTGATAGTATTAAAAGAAATACCTTCAATAGCAGATATATTATTTATTAATGGTAGGTCTCCTACTCAAAGCATCAGTAACAAAATGATCATGTCCAGGTTTATATTTAATATTGGCTAAAAACTTTGAATAAAAGATGCGCACTTAATAGTCTATTTGATATTAAAGGCTGTAAAAGTAAATGTTTAATACTTGTTCGGTTTTAATGATACACTCTCAGGTCCCTTAAGATAATGTTTCCAAAATATAAATGCATGAATAACATCAATCAATTCTCTATCAAAGTACTATGCTTAAGCTTAAATGGTTTTAATTTTAGACTTTCAAAAGCAATCGGATGATTATCTAACGTAAGTACAACACCAGTACCATGTTCGCTAGCATCAGTTTACTACTGCAAAGAATGTTCTAGAAAAATCAAAATTTTGAAATCCACACATATCGTTAGCTTTCCATTCTTCTAAACAAAGATTACAATAGGAGAAATTAAAGTAAACCCTTATGAAAGAAAAATAAACCCAACTTCAAGAAGCTTATCAATTTCTTCCTTTACCACTAAAGAATATTATTAGTTTCTTACTTTACAACTAATGAGAAGTTAGGGGTCATGTGGTAGGCTCATTGCCTTACTGGTTATGTCCCATCCACCAAACCCACAGTGCTCCACCATTGTGGCCTTGATGATGTTTATGACCAGCTGCAAAGAAATGAGTATAAAATTGAAAAAGAGAAAGAAACCTTTTCCTTTCATAGTTAGTGAGATCACATTATCTAACTAAATAGGCCAAAATCATTCTTAATATTTTCATTAGACAATGCCTATAATTTGGTGGCCCCACCTTTGGAGTTACCTCAAGTGCATGCACGTCTACCTCAGTGTCTTTATCCATTTTTGTGTTCAAGTCACTTTCACTTATATATGCTTAAAGAGTTTACATACTCATCATCTTCCTCACTTTTCTCACTTTGTAAATCAACACTATTACGAGAAATAAAGATCTTCATTTTATGGGGAATCTTACAAATGGTCATGCACTCTTCACTCTAGCATTGCCTTGCATAGACCCTCTTCAGCCAAGGCCTTCCAAGTACATAGGATAGGAATTCTGAGTCCTCTTCATGATTTAGAAATCCAAGGAGGTTTTACTCCCATGATAAAAACCACCACATTAGTTATAACGCCTTTAGGTTTTACACTTCCTTTATTTGCCATCTCTAAGGTAGGATTAGACTTATGAGATGATTATTCTTAAGTCCCAATGTTTCCATTAAACCTTCAAAAATTACATGAACTAAAGAACTACCATCAACAAGAACATTATTTACATGCCAACCATTACATACCATATCAACCTAAGTAGAATAAATGTCTACTTCTACTTTGACTACTTAAGATGGTGTATCCCTCTGTTCTTATGATTGTTTTTAGGGCCCAATGTTTCCATTAAACCTTCAAAAATTACATGAACTAAAGAACTACCATGAACAGGAACATTATTTACATGCCAACCATTACATACCATACCAATCTAAGTAGAATAAATGTCTACTTCTACTTTGACTACTTAAGATGGTGTATCCCTCTGTTCTTATGATTGTTCTTAAGTCCCAATGTTTTCCATTAAGCCTTCAAAAATGACATTTACTGCTGTAGAACTACCATCAGCAAGAACATTCTTTACATGCAACCCATTACATACCACGTCAGCTTAGGGACAATAGATGTCTACTTCCACTTTGACTAGTGGAGCCTCTGTCTCCTTCTTACATTGATGCCACTCCTCAACTCACTATACAAGGGAGAAGCCAATGTCTTTTAACTTGCTTATTTCACCCTTTTTCCTCATTTTCCACTTTCAAAGGGGCTTTTTCCTCTTCCACACCCTTACCATTCCTAGGTTTCTTCTCTTGAGTAGACACAAAAACACCTTCACCTTCACCTTCACCTTTACCTTCACCTTTATCTTCAATAACAAGCATCTATCAAATTTATAGAATCAAAGGAAGGAGAAGCTCTCCTAGGACAATATCCTTTGTCTTGGAAGTCATACCACATTTTGCAAGAAAAATTAGCAGGGCCAGAATTTCTTACGTGCGTCTTTTTACCCCAGGTTTTCATGAGCTTGTAAGAGGTCAAGCCATCCTTGCTATGACTCAAGATACCACCATATCAAGTGCATTAGAGATATCTATGTGTGGTTATGGTTCATTAAAGGCAACCATGTTAGGAGTATTAGGACAAGGAGTGATCTTTGGTGTGGAAAAAAGTAGAAATACTTAGCTAAGTCTTTGGTTGATCCACGTCCTCCTCTTCAAGGCTGCATGCACTCTTGGCATCTAACTATCTTTAAGGATTTCCCTAAGTTTTTGGCAACTTCTTACTTCACCATTTGCCTTGTTTTTTAACTTAACCAAGAGATAAAATTCTACAAAATCCACCCATTAATCCCAACCATAACTTATTTGGCTTCCTTGATTCTGGCTCTAGATGTTAATAGTGTTACATGGAGTCTATCAAATTAGTAGCTCTTTTCACCATAGCCCTTCACAGAATCAAAACTTTGCGAGACTTCAATGAAAATCTGGTCATACTTTTACTCAAGAAGTAATTCATCCAATATAGTAGTGAAAAACTTTTCCCAATCCTTAAGCAATTCGTTATGCTTTCCCTATGCCCATTTGAGATCTCGCCTTTTTCCCAAAAAGACAGGAAAATTTTAAATCCACTCAGACTTTCTATCACCATTGCTAATATATGATCTCTTAAAATTATACTTCTAGAACATCCTCTGGGTTACCATAAAACATAGGAATTTTACCCATTTTGGCTTAGAGGAGGGGTGGGAAGAGAAAGAGTCGAGGGAATAACAAGTAAAGGTAGCCAAAATCCACTAATACTCATACCCTATTGTCTTTCTCTAAGATACAAGGACATAATGCATCCCTCACTTGTAAGTCATCCTAACACATAGGACATATGATGTGTCGAATCCAAAACTCACACCCGCATGACAGTATTATTACCCCTTTTAAACAAATGGTCCCTAATTATGTTATACAAATAAGATAATAAATGCATAGAGGGAAATAATACATTTCTCTTTCTTCACTCTCTCAAAAGAGGACTCGCATCATCCACAAGAATATTGAAATGTGGACACCCCACATCCTCTTATACTCAAGAAGGGGAAGAACAAAGGGTCGAGTTGATTTTTGAATTAGCACTAGTTCCCATACCAATGTAGTTATCATCTATTCATATGGTATTTATGACATAACAATCCATTCATTCTCATACCTAGCACATAATATGAAATAAACTTCCTTGGAATCCTTCACGTGAAATAAGATAATTGGAGCCATTAAATCATCACCAAGCCGTTGAAGTGGCCACCAAGCTATCAAGTTCACATATAAGCTTCTCATGGGAATTGTCATATCTTCCTAGAGTGAACATTACTAGCATACCAAAGATCGGGTCCTCCCACATGGATAACACCACACATAAATATTATATTATAATCAATAAGTTGCACAAAAGGAAAAATTTTGGTATTATAAGTCTATGGCATACCATCTATGGTACTGAGGGTCATCTCTCCCAAGAATGCTCCCTTAAAACATTATTACAAGTCTCTGTTGTACCATCTACTGCACTCAAGGTCATCTCCCCTAAGATTGCCCATTAAAACATTATTGCTCTTTCTACAAAAAAGGGCGCCACAAAGATAAGGAATGCTTCTATCTTAAGGGGATTTAGATAATGTAACAATAACTGTAGCAACCACCCTCGATCTTCAACAACCCTCTTGTGCTAAGGAGTTTATTGACACACCGTCCACTACTGTTTCTCCATCGACTACTACAAGGTGACCGCATTTTATGTTGCAGCTCCCCAACCCTATGCGGTCACCTTGCCATCCACACTCTCTTATGAAATTCCTCCCATAGCTCCATCCTCTCCGCCGACATCCCAAGTATCCTTTTCACTGGTGTCTCCCATAAAGTACTTTTATCCTCCGTCGGCCACCTATCCCTCTCCCCCGTATGCACCTTTGCTGCTGGTGTATGTAGTGACCTAGCCGTCACCCCAATCCACCATAGTCCCTATGGCCTATGTAGCACCACTCCATCCCAACCTCCTCCTATGGTGGCTAGATCTCCTTGAGTTGTCAATCGAGGTTGCATCACATGGCTAATTATTTTGTTTTTTTTTTGGGCAACAGTGGTCATTTTCAGCAGTAATGAACTCTTCCCCAAAAGGCTCTTCCCCATGATTACATTGTCCAAAGGGTTAAGACCATTTTACAAGGGATTAATCGTCTGACGCCTCTCTTACCAACTCCTACCCTGATGGTCACCATTATGGAGGCCATGGTCCATGCTCTTTAAATGAAACCATGAACGTACTTCCGAACCATCTTCCGTAAATGCACCCATGAAAATTGCAGTGGTGGAACATGTGTAACTTGAGGCCCTCCACAAGCTCATGACTACCCCACCCATGGAGCCATCTCCTACTCCTACTCCTCCACCAACCCCCATACCTCCCTACAACACCCCAAAGTGGCACTTCCTTGACTACATCTGTATGGGCCACCTTCCTATATCCATTCTTGTGACAAAAATACCCGTCTCCCAACCCTATGCATTGTACTCATAAGAAATGAAATCTCTTCAACTCATGTTTAGTGGTCATCCCTCTTCTCTAGCGATTCCAATTCAAAGGGACATTCCATCCAGTAGTAGTAGTCGTAGTGGTGGACATGTATGACACTTGTAGTGGTGGGTGTGACACCACACCACTATCTTCCAATGAAGCCAAATTGTGCTTCACTTCCCCCACGATGGCTAATCATTTTAGAGTCTTCCAATCTTAATATTTGTCAAAGGCGCCGATGGTTGCTCTAACATCAACATATTGCCTGAGGCCACGACCATCATGCTTTGGATCTCTCCCTCACAGATCCACCTCCCTTTATTCTTTACATTTCTAACCAAATAGACATGATTCCCCTTGGCCTTGTGCAACATTTTCTTGAATCTATGTAGGTCTCACAATTTTCATGGTTTTCATGGTATTAAATCTACCACTGACTAAAGCGGCCTATCATATTTTGATTGGTTCCTCGTGGCTAAGAGCTACCAAAGTAGTTAATGTTTGGGGCAAGGTAGACCTGATGATGCCCTTGCCAAATCATACGTTGCTACTCCGTCTTAAAAGGCTTCCAACGAGGGGTTACCACGCACTCCTTTCCCCCCTATCCAATGTAGTCTATTGGCATTGGCTAGACGGTGTGTCCAAGATGAGTTTATTGCTCTTATGGTTGATTGAAATGCTCTTTAAAGTTTGGTTGCACCACCATCCAAACTTTAAAGAGGAATCTTAAAAGTCTGGCTGCACCACCATCCAAACTTTAAAGAGGAATCTTCAAAGTTTGGCCGCGCCGACCTCAATGGAGGAACTTATTGAGATGGTGAGTTAAAGGGAGACAAATTTCCATGCCGTCAAAGTTTTTTGGCTACACAACCCTCAACTGAGGAACCTACTGAGACGATTAGTTTAGGGGAGCCAAAGTTCCATGTCGCATTACACCTGACTTGCTTCACCCCATGTGGCTCCCTAAATATAGTGACTATGTGTGATTTTCTCCACCCCTTCCCTAATAGTCATCATCAGGAGTAATGTGTGACCCACGTACAAACACAAAGAGGACCCTCTACAAGCTGCCCTAGGAGCATATTGGTGATTTCCCTCTTGACTCTTCCTATTAATGATCCCTTACCTCTCCATTAGGAAATTCACAAGTGGTGCTTCTCTCTCTGTCCACCTATGACAATGAAGTCCACAAACTAATATGAGACCTGTTGAGGAGCCTCACACCATCCATGTACCTTTTTGGGTTTGGGATAACCCTATCACCTTGGACATGGTATCTACTTTCTCAACCCAACATCATCATGAATCTACCTTTGCTTGGTCTTATCAATATTTATTTGGCATCAATCCTTCCATTAGCACCTATTGCATTCCTCTCAAGAGGTCAACCAACTGATTAGGAAAGGTGTTTACATACTACTCTAAGGTGGTATAAAGAAGAAGCTTGATAAGATGATGGAGGTAGGCATCATTGTCCCTATCAAACACTAAGAATGGCTTTTTCCCATTATCATCATTCCAAAGAAGAAAAGCAATAAGATCCGCATTTGGGTGGACTTTCAACCCCTTAACCAAAGTACCATTAGGGACGGATTTCCTTTTTCATTTATTAAGCATGTATTGGACGAGGTCATTGTCCATTGGCTACTTGGTTTTTAGTAGTCACTTTGTGCTGATGTCATGTGTGAGCACTCCCTCTCCAGCACATACTCCATCTATCTCAAACGAGTGGAGGCCAAGGGTGTGATTCTTTTCTTGTGATGTTCTATTCACCCTTGGTGAACATTGGCCAATCTTTCTACCTTGGCCCCTTCTTTTTCTCTTGGTGATCTCTTCTCATTGGATCCTAGTTCTCCTTCTTCTTTGAGGCTCCCTCTCTCCTATGTCGATACCTCTCCTATGTAGGTACCTCTATATAAATATTCACCAAGTTAGTAAATGGAGTAATGGTGTGCAATGTGTAGATGGGTCGACAAGTCCTCCATTTCACCGAGTTCCTTGGCTAGCTATTCCTTTGGCACCAACTTCCTTGACTAATACCAAGTTTTCAACCGTCGCTGACTTGCCCATTGAGTTCTTGGTTGCTTAACTTCCTTGACTGTCAAGTCCCAAGGCTACCATCGACTTCCTTAACCACCAAGTCCTAGGCTCCAGCCCAACATCAATGTCCTTGACCACCAAGTCCCTAGTCTTTGACTTCTCTAGGCATCTTCCTCGATCTTTAACCTCTTGATTGCTAACTTCTTCAGCCAACTTCCTCAACCTTGCTAATTCCCTCAGCCCCGTTTTCCCTTGTTGACTTATCTAGTTGTCAACGTCTCCGATCATCGACTCCCCCAAGTCTCTTGACCACCATGTCAGTGCACCATGGCCATCTTCTTGTCTAGTAGGCTGTCTTCTTCTTCCAATAAATCTCTCATGGTTAGGAGGCCATCCTTGGGCTGCACTCATGTATGGGACTTCTCCTCAGTATATTTTCTTCTCAAGATGGTTGCCGTTCTAGGTAGATTCTATTAGGATTGTAATCCCCTCTCTTTATGAGAATCCCTTCCCTATCTTCCCCACTCAATGTAATCATTCTCAATCTCTCTCTTCTTAAGGTGACTCCGAAGATAAAAGGGAGTTACTTGACATTAATTAACATTACTCAAATCTAGGTCACCTATTACATGCTGCATTTATGATAATATAGTGGTGGTGCCTTTGGTTATACAATGGCATGCAAGTGTTTTGGATGATCTCCATAGCCTATGGTTGTGTGTGGAAGTTTGTGTTTGTAGTGAGCATCTAGGGTGTGTAAGTGTATCAACCAACTTTGAGTAAATTTATCGACCAACTTTGTGTGAGTGCTTAAGGTAGGAAGGTAGGAGTGAGCAAGGGGGTGGCACTTCCCAAATCTAGAGGATCAACAATGGTGTTATGCAATGGAAGTTGATGGAGCCTGCACGTAGCAGGGCACAAGAGAGCATTTTTTACATGCAAACCACCTCTTTTCCTTTGTGGGTGGAGGTCAAGGGTACAAAATCTTCACCATCTACAACATCTGGGTTTTTTGATTCATTGGTATTTTACACATGAGTATTAAATGTTAGAGAAGTTACTCCTTGCATCTTCCGCAAATATAATTATTTTGGCTCCCAAGTAGATCATATCATGTTCACTATATTTTCTTTCTTCTTCGATTGTAAGAGGACCAACATCTTTAAGTAATATGTGGGACCTTTATGTCTTTTCAAACTATTGTTGCTCTTCTCTTCTTTATTCCATTGCCTTTCTTGGGGAAATCTAGTTTGCTAAGAGCTAGTAATTTCATTCGCAATAATGTCGACTCAAGGCTTGCACCAAGCCTATTTGATATATTGGCTAACACATTCTTACGACAGCTATGTCTGCATACTCGTGTAATGGACACTGGTACTATATTACAAATCATATCATTTGATGAGGGAAACGCCCTAAAGATGCTCCCAAGTATTGAGCTTTGAAGGACAGACAACAGGATCTTGATCAGTTGGCCAAACCATAGAGAAAAGCCTTGTAACTATGTTTTGGGCACCCCGGGTAACTTACTCCCAGGCGGCTTAGTTGGAAATGGCTTGGAACTATAAAAGCCTAGGGTTAGGATTTGGGAGTGATTAGTGCTAATCACTTATTCTCTCATGCTTCCCTCTTTCTTCTTTTCTCCCTCTTGCTTGAGTGATTAGGCTACCAATGCGATCGTCTCCCATGGAGATCCCACACGATCTTCGCAAGAGAGATTGCACCACCCGTTGGATTAGAGCAACCACCTCGGTGTGACAAAGATGTTAAGGAAACCTTAATCGGTGGTATTGAGAGTCATTCAATATCAATTCCAATTTAATGCTTCAATTTGAGAAGATTCACCTTTCATGGTGCCCAATTAAATGGCCTAAAATTGCATTTTTGACCATTTTGCTCTCCTTCCTAACGACTAAGGTCTCAACAATGGAACCGAGTGATGTAAGAAGAAGAGATGGAAAATTCTCAATTAATTGCATCCTAGAAGAGTATTATGCGAGAGACATTAAGCAAAATAGAAGAATTTATTAACACAATATATAGTAGTCACATCAATGGAGATATATAAGATTCCTAAGACACGATCACACAATAAAGGCTTGATATGAGACAAGTATGGCATTTCTTAATCAATCAAATCAAGCATACCCGTATATACTAAGAGGATGGAGTAGACCATGAGGGTGTCTCTACTATATAAGGTCGCAATAAGCTGCACAAGCTATGCAAGATCATCTAGGCAAACTATGATCAATTATGTGTGAAATGTTGTCTCTAAGAGGTATCAAGAGGGCTTCTTTAGAATATTTCTCACCATGCTCACACAAATTACAATTGTAGAAGCATTTAAGCTAGGACTACATAAACCCAAATGTCACCATCACCCATCACTTGTCCTTCTTGGTGGCTACTTTTGACATGTGTTTTTTTGCTTTATTTCATCAAGGAATCCTTGACTTGGTAGATTAGATCTAACCCCACATTGAGCCGACACAAATACCACCAGCATAGGACTTTGAGAAGGATTCTCCTCTATTATGTATCCTTCCACACTCCTCCACAAGCATTCACGAGCCTCTATAGGACTTCTAGAAGGATTCTCCTCTATTATACATTCTTCCACACTCCTCCACATGCATCCACAAACCTCCATAAGCTTGCCATGCATTTGCCATCTTATTCAAATAGAGTTACCAATCCATGTAGACATATGGCCCACACCTAGTTTATGAATCATCACTAATCAAATAAAGAATTAGCACTAGTTCCCATACCAATCAATGTAGGTATCATCTATTCATGTGGTATTTATGATATAACAATCCATTCATTCTCATACCTAGCACATAATATTAAATAAAATTCCTTAGAATCCTTCATGTGAAATAAGATAATTGGAGCCATTAAATCATCACCACGCCATTGAAGTGACCACCAAGCTATCAAGTTCACATATAAGCTTCCCATGGGAATTGTCATATCTTCCTAGTGAACATTACTAGCATACCAAAGATTCGGTCCCACATAGATAACACCACACATAAATATTATATTATAATCAATAGGTCTCACAAAAGGAAAAATTTTGGTATTATAAGTCTATGGCATACCATCTATGTGGTACTGAAGGTCATCTCTCCCAAGAATGCTGCTCAAAACATTATTACAACTCTTTGTTGTACCATCTACCGTACTCAAGGTCATCTCCCTTGAGATTGCCCATTAAAACATTATTGCTCTTTCTACAAAAAAGGGGGCCACAAAGATAAGGAATGCTTCTATCTTAAGGGGATTTAGCTAATGTAATAATAACTGTAATCTTCAACAACCCTCCTTCTAAAGAGTTTATTGACACACCTTCCACTATTGTTTCTCCATCGACTACTCCAATGGAGCCCATGTATGAACCCGCATTTTATGTTGCAGCTCCCCAACCATATGCAGTCACCTTGCCATCCACACTCTCTTATGAAACTCCACCCATAGCTCCCTCCTCTCCGACATCCCAAGTATCCTTTTCACTGGTATCTCCCATAAAGTACTTTATTCCTCTGTCGGCCACCTATCCCTCTCCCATGTATCCACCTTTGCTGTTGGTGTATGGAGTGACTTAGCCATCACCCCAATCCACCATAGTCCCTACCGCCCATGTAGCCCCACTCCATCCCAACCTCCTCCTATGGTTAGATCTCCTTGAATTGTCAATAGAGATTGCATCACACGGCTTATTATTTTTATTTTATTTTTGGCAATAGTGATCATTTTCAGCAGTAATGAACGCTTCCAAAAGGCTCTCCTCCCCATGCTTACATTGTCCAAAGAGTTAATACCATTTTACAAGGGATTAATCATCTGAAGCCTCTCTTACCCACCCCTACCCTGATGGTCACCATTATGGAGCCCATGGTCCCCTCATCTACTTAAGTAGTACTAGAGCTAGTCATTGAAGATGACATGTTTGCATTTGTGATTTGCATACTTCATGTATTTCTCTTGAGCTTTTTGAATATTCAATTTTGCTAACTCATGAATTTGGTCAAAGTCTTCACCAAAAGAATATGCATCCTCTATAGAATGTGAAAGTCTAGTAATTGGAGTAGGCAAAGCCTTACCATAGACTATTTCAAATGGTACTTTCTTATTAGTAGCAATATGAGGATAGTTATTATATGCAAATTGCAAAATATGTAAACACTTATCCCATTGCTTAGGCTGAGATGAGACATATGATCTAAGCAAATCAAGTATTGTGCTATTTGTTGCTTTGGTTTCATCCATTAGATTTAGGATAAAAAGTAGTACAAAAAACACTACAAAACTTTCTATGTAGATCTACCATAAACAATAATCCTTGGTGAACCATGATGCGAAAAAACTTGTTTAATGAAAACATGTGCAGCTTGATAAGCAGTCAATGTCTTTTTGCAAGAAATAAAGTAAGCATGTTTACTAGATCTATGTACCAGAGTCCCAATCATATCATTCTTTAGAAGTCAAAGGAAAACGAGTGATAAAGTCCATACTTATTTGTTCCCATAGTTCATTAGAAACAGGCAAAGGCATAAGCAAACCAAATCTCTTTTCTTTATGAATCTTAATCTTTTGACACACAACATATTCAGAAAAAAAACTCAGCAACATCTTTATGCATCGTAGGCCAAAAGAAATACTTGGTAACTATTTGCAAAGTAGATGACTATTCTTCAATAATAGCTTGCCTAAATGGTTGAGTGATGTATAATCTCTTTTGAAAGAAAAGAAAACCATCATCATAAGAATAATCAAAATAAGATAGCCAATAAATATCTTTCATCTTGTTATATGCATCATAAAAATCAAAATTATTTTTACATGTTTCCTTCATGTTATCAAAAGAAATGCCTATAATAGTACATATATTATTGATAGTATTAAAAGAAATACCTTCAATAGCAGATATATTATTTATTAATGGTAGGTCTCCTACTCAAAGCATCAGTAACAAAATGATCATGTCCAGGTTTATATTTAATATTGGCTAAAAACTTTGAATAAAAGATGCGCACTTAATAGTCTATTTGATATTAAAGGCTGTAAAAGTAAATGTTTAATACTTGTTCGGTTTTAATGATACACTCTCAGGTCCCTTAAGATAATGTTTCCAAAATATAAATGCATGAATAACATCAATCAATTCTCTATCAAAGTACTATGCTTAAGCTTAAATGGTTTTAATTTTAGACTTTCAAAAGCAATCGGATGATTATCTAACGTAAGTACAACACCAGTACCATGTTCGCTAGCATCAGTTTACTACTGCAAAGAATGTTCTAGAAAAATCAAAATTTTGAAATCCACACATATCGTTAGCTTTCCATTCTTCTAAACAAAGATTACAATAGGAGAAATTAAAGTAAACCCTTATGAAAGAAAAATAAACCCAACTTCAAGAAGCTTATCAATTTCTTCCTTTACCACTAAAGAATATTATTAGTTTCTTACTTTACAACTAATGAGAAGTTAGGGGTCATGTGGTAGGCTCATTGCCTTACTGGTTATGTCCCATCCACCAAACCCACAGTGCTCCACCATTGTGGCCTTGATGATGTTTATGACCAGCTGCAAAGAAATGAGTATAAAATTGAAAAAGAGAAAGAAACCTTTTCCTTTCATAGTTAGTGAGATCACATTATCTAACTAAATAGGCCAAAATCATTCTTAATATTTTCATTAGACAATGCCTATAATTTGGTGGCCCCACCTTTGGAGTTACCTCAAGTGCATGCACGTCTACCTCAGTGTCTTTATCCATTTTTGTGTTCAAGTCACTTTCACTTATATATGCTTAAAGAGTTTACATACTCATCATCTTCCTCACTTTTCTCACTTTGTAAATCAACACTATTACGAGAAATAAAGATCTTCATTTTATGGGGAATCTTACAAATGGTCATGCACTCTTCACTCTAGCATTGCCTTGCATAGACCCTCTTCAGCCAAGGCCTTCCAAGTACATAGGATAGGAATTCTGAGTCCTCTTCATGATTTAGAAATCCAAGGAGGTTTTACTCCCATGATAAAAACCACCACATTAGTTATAACGCCTTTAGGTTTTACACTTCCTTTATTTGCCATCTCTAAGGTAGGATTAGACTTATGAGATGATTATTCTTAAGTCCCAATGTTTCCATTAAACCTTCAAAAATTACATGAACTAAAGAACTACCATCAACAAGAACATTATTTACATGCCAACCATTACATACCATATCAACCTAAGTAGAATAAATGTCTACTTCTACTTTGACTACTTAAGATGGTGTATCCCTCTGTTCTTATGATTGTTTTTAGGGCCCAATGTTTCCATTAAACCTTCAAAAATTACATGAACTAAAGAACTACCATGAACAGGAACATTATTTACATGCCAACCATTACATACCATACCAATCTAAGTAGAATAAATGTCTACTTCTACTTTGACTACTTAAGATGGTGTATCCCTCTGTTCTTATGATTGTTCTTAAGTCCCAATGTTTTCCATTAAGCCTTCAAAAATGACATTTACTGCTGTAGAACTACCATCAGCAAGAACATTCTTTACATGCAACCCATTACATACCACGTCAGCTTAGGGACAATAGATGTCTACTTCCACTTTGACTAGTGGAGCCTCTGTCTCCTTCTTACATTGATGCCACTCCTCAACTCACTATACAAGGGAGAAGCCAATGTCTTTTAACTTGCTTATTTCACCCTTTTTCCTCATTTTCCACTTTCAAAGGGGCTTTTTCCTCTTCCACACCCTTACCATTCCTAGGTTTCTTCTCTTGAGTAGACACAAAAACACCTTCACCTTCACCTTCACCTTTACCTTCACCTTTATCTTCAATAACAAGCATCTATCAAATTTATAGAATCAAAGGAAGGAGAAGCTCTCCTAGGACAATATCCTTTGTCTTGGAAGTCATACCACATTTTGCAAGAAAAATTAGCAGGGCCAGAATTTCTTACGTGCGTCTTTTTACCCCAGGTTTTCATGAGCTTGTAAGAGGTCAAGCCATCCTTGCTATGACTCAAGATACCACCATATCAAGTGCATTAGAGATATCTATGTGTGGTTATGGTTCATTAAAGGCAACCATGTTAGGAGTATTAGGACAAGGAGTGATCTTTGGTGTGGAAAAAAGTAGAAATACTTAGCTAAGTCTTTGGTTGATCCACGTCCTCCTCTTCAAGGCTGCATGCACTCTTGGCATCTAACTATCTTTAAGGATTTCCCTAAGTTTTTGGCAACTTCTTACTTCACCATTTGCCTTGTTTTTTAACTTAACCAAGAGATAAAATTCTACAAAATCCACCCATTAATCCCAACCATAACTTATTTGGCTTCCTTGATTCTGGCTCTAGATGTTAATAGTGTTACATGGAGTCTATCAAATTAGTAGCTCTTTTCACCATAGCCCTTCACAGAATCAAAACTTTGCGAGACTTCAATGAAAATCTGGTCATACTTTTACTCAAGAAGTAATTCATCCAATATAGTAGTGAAAAACTTTTCCCAATCCTTAAGCAATTCGTTATGCTTTCCCTATGCCCATTTGAGATCTCGCCTTTTTCCCAAAAAGACAGGAAAATTTTAAATCCACTCAGACTTTCTATCACCATTGCTAATATATGATCTCTTAAAATTATACTTCTAGAACATCCTCTGGGTTACCATAAAACATAGGAATTTTACCCATTTTGGCTTAGAGGAGGGGTGGGAAGAGAAAGAGTCGAGGGAATAACAAGTAAAGGTAGCCAAAATCCACTAATACTCATACCCTATTGTCTTTCTCTAAGATACAAGGACATAATGCATCCCTCACTTGTAAGTCATCCTAACACATAGGACATATGATGTGTCGAATCCAAAACTCACACCCGCATGACAGTATTATTACCCCTTTTAAACAAATGGTCCCTAATTATGTTATACAAATAAGATAATAAATGCATAGAGGGAAATAATACATTTCTCTTTCTTCACTCTCTCAAAAGAGGACTCGCATCATCCACAAGAATATTGAAATGTGGACACCCCACATCCTCTTATACTCAAGAAGGGGAAGAACAAAGGGTCGAGTTGATTTTTGAATTAGCACTAGTTCCCATACCAATGTAGTTATCATCTATTCATATGGTATTTATGACATAACAATCCATTCATTCTCATACCTAGCACATAATATGAAATAAACTTCCTTGGAATCCTTCACGTGAAATAAGATAATTGGAGCCATTAAATCATCACCAAGCCGTTGAAGTGGCCACCAAGCTATCAAGTTCACATATAAGCTTCTCATGGGAATTGTCATATCTTCCTAGAGTGAACATTACTAGCATACCAAAGATCGGGTCCTCCCACATGGATAACACCACACATAAATATTATATTATAATCAATAAGTTGCACAAAAGGAAAAATTTTGGTATTATAAGTCTATGGCATACCATCTATGGTACTGAGGGTCATCTCTCCCAAGAATGCTCCCTTAAAACATTATTACAAGTCTCTGTTGTACCATCTACTGCACTCAAGGTCATCTCCCCTAAGATTGCCCATTAAAACATTATTGCTCTTTCTACAAAAAAGGGCGCCACAAAGATAAGGAATGCTTCTATCTTAAGGGGATTTAGATAATGTAACAATAACTGTAGCAACCACCCTCGATCTTCAACAACCCTCTTGTGCTAAGGAGTTTATTGACACACCGTCCACTACTGTTTCTCCATCGACTACTACAAGGTGACCGCATTTTATGTTGCAGCTCCCCAACCCTATGCGGTCACCTTGCCATCCACACTCTCTTATGAAATTCCTCCCATAGCTCCATCCTCTCCGCCGACATCCCAAGTATCCTTTTCACTGGTGTCTCCCATAAAGTACTTTTATCCTCCGTCGGCCACCTATCCCTCTCCCCCGTATGCACCTTTGCTGCTGGTGTATGTAGTGACCTAGCCGTCACCCCAATCCACCATAGTCCCTATGGCCTATGTAGCACCACTCCATCCCAACCTCCTCCTATGGTGGCTAGATCTCCTTGAGTTGTCAATCGAGGTTGCATCACATGGCTAATTATTTTGTTTTTTTTTTGGGCAACAGTGGTCATTTTCAGCAGTAATGAACTCTTCCCCAAAAGGCTCTTCCCCATGATTACATTGTCCAAAGGGTTAAGACCATTTTACAAGGGATTAATCGTCTGATGCCTCTCTTACCAACTCCTACCCTGATGGTCACCATTATGGAGGCCATGGTCCATGCTCTTTAAATGAAACCATGAACGTACTTCCGAACCATCTTCCGTAAATGCACCCATGAAAATTGCAGTGGTGGAACATGTGTAACTTGAGGCCCTCCACAAGCTCATGACTACCCCACCCATGGAGCCATCTCCTACTCCTACTCCTCCACCAACCCCCATACCTCCCTACAACACCCCAAAGTGGCACTTCCTTGACTACATCTGTATGGGCCACCTTCCTATATCCATTCTTGTGACAAAAATACCCGTCTCCCAACCCTATGCATTGTACTCATAAGAAATGAAATCTCTTCAACTCATGTTTAGTGGTCATCCCTCTTCTCTAGCGATTCCAATTCAAAGGGACATTCCATCCAGTAGTAGTAGTCGTAGTGGTGGACATGTATGACACTTGTAGTGGTGGGTGTGACACCACACCACTATCTTCCAATGAAGCCAAATTGTGCTTCACTTCCCCCACGATGGCTAATCATTTTAGAGTCTTCCAATCTTAATATTTGTCAAAGGCACCGATGGTTGCTCTAACATCAACATATTGCCTGAGGCCACGACCATCATGCTTTGGATCTCTCCCTCACAGATCCACCTCCCTTTATTCTTTATATTTCTAACCAAATAGACATGATTCCCCTTGGCCTTGTGCAACATTTTCTTGAATCTATGTAGGTCTCACAATTTTCATGGTTTTCATGGTATTAAATCTACCACTGACTAAAGCGGCCTATCATATTTTGATTGGTTCCTCGTGGCTAAGAGCTACCAAAGTAGTTAATGTTTGGGGCAAGGTAGACCTGATGATGCCCTTGCCAAATCATACGTTGCTACTCCGTCTTAAAAGGCTTCCAACGAGGGGTTACCACGCACTCCTTTCCCCCCTATCCAATGTAGTCTATTGGCATTGGCTAGACGGTGTGTCCAAGATGAGTTTATTGCTCTTATGGTTGATTGAAATGCTCTTTAAAGTTTGGTTGCACCACCATCCAAACTTTAAAGAGGAATCTTAAAAGTCTGGCTGCACCACCATCCAAACTTTAAAGAGGAATCTTCAAAGTTTGGCCGCGCCGACCTCAATGGAGGAACTTATTGAGATGGTGAGTTAAAGGGAGACAAATTTCCATGCCGTCAAAGTTTTTTGGCTACACAACCCTCAACTGAGGAACCTACTGAGACGATTAGTTTAGGGGAGCCAAAGTTCCATGTCGCATTACACCTGACTTGCTTCACCCCATGTGGCTCCCTAAATATAGTGACTATGTGTGATTTTCTCCACCCCTTCCCTAATAGTCATCATCAGGAGTAATGTGTGACCCACGTACAAACACAAAGAGGACCCTCTACAAGCTGCCCTAGGAGCATATTGGTGATTTCCCTCTTGACTCTTCCTATTAATGATCCCTTACCTCTCCATTAGGAAATTCACAAGTGGTGCTTCTCTCTCTGTCCACCTATGACAATGAAGTCCACAAACTAATATGAGACCTGTTGAGGAGCCTCACACCATCCATGTACCTTTTTGGGTTTGGGATAACCCTATCACCTTGGACATGGTATCTACTTTCTCAACCCAACATCATCATGAATCTACCTTTGCTTGGTCTTATCAATATTTATTTGGCATCAATCCTTCCATTAGCACCTATTGCATTCCTCTCAAGAGGTCAACCAACTGATTAGGAAAGGTGTTTACATACTACTCTAAGGTGGTATAAAGAAGAAGCTTGATAAGATGATGGAGGTAGGCATCATTGTCCCTATCAAACACTAAGAATGGCTTTTTCCCATTATCATCATTCCAAAGAAGAAAAGCAATAAGATCCGCATTTGGGTGGACTTTCAACCCCTTAACCAAAGTACCATTAGGGACGGATTTCCTTTTTCATTTATTAAGCATGTATTGGACGAGGTCATTGTCCATTGGCTACTTGGTTTTTAGTAGTCACTTTGTGCTGATGTCATGTGTGAGCACTCCCTCTCCAGCACATACTCCATCTATCTCAAACGAGTGGAGGCCAAGGGTGTGATTCTTTTCTTGTGATGTTCTATTCACCCTTGGTGAACATTGGCCAATCTTTCTACCTTGGCCCCTTCTTTTTCTCTTGGTGATCTCTTCTCATTGGATCCTAGTTCTCCTTCTTCTTTGAGGCTCCCTCTCTCCTATGTCGATACCTCTCCTATGTAGGTACCTCTATATAAATATTCACCAAGTTAGTAAATGGAGTAATGGTGTGCAATGTGTAGATGGGTCGACAAGTCCTCCATTTCACCGAGTTCCTTGGCTAGCTATTCCTTTGGCACCAACTTCCTTGACTAATACCAAGTTTTCAACCGTCGCTGACTTGCCCATTGAGTTCTTGGTTGCTTAACTTCCTTGACTGTCAAGTCCCAAGGCTACCATCGACTTCCTTAACCACCAAGTCCTAGGCTCCAGCCCAACATCAATGTCCTTGACCACCAAGTCCCTAGTCTTTGACTTCTCTAGGCATCTTCCTCGATCTTTAACCTCTTGATTGCTAACTTCTTCAGCCAACTTCCTCAACCTTGCTAATTCCCTCAGCCCCGTTTTCCCTTGTTGACTTATCTAGTTGTCAACGTCTCCGATCATCGACTCCCCCAAGTCTCTTGACCACCATGTCAGTGCACCATGGCCATCTTCTTGTCTAGTAGGCTGTCTTCTTCTTCCAATAAATCTCTCATGGTTAGGAGGCCATCCTTGGGCTGCACTCATGTATGGGACTTCTCCTCAGTATATTTTCTTCTCAAGATGGTTGCCGTTCTAGGTAGATTCTATTAGGATTGTAATCCCCTCTCTTTATGAGAATCCCTTCCCTATCTTCCCCACTCAATGTAATCATTCTCAATCTCTCTCTTCTTAAGGTGACTCCGAAGATAAAAGGGAGTTACTTGACATTAATTAACATTACTCAAATCTAGGTCACCTATTACATGCTGCATTTATGATAATATAGTGGTGGTGCCTTTGGTTATACAATGGCATGCAAGTGTTTTGGATGATCTCCATAGCCTATGGTTGTGTGTGGAAGTTTGTGTTTGTAGTGAGCATCTAGGGTGTGTAAGTGTATCAACCAACTTTGAGTAAATTTATCGACCAACTTTGTGTGAGTGCTTAAGGTAGGAAGGTAGGAGTGAGCAAGGGGGTGGCACTTCCCAAATCTAGAGGATCAACAATGGTGTTATGCAATGGAAGTTGATGGAGCCTGCACGTAGCAGGGCACAAGAGAGCATTTTTTACATGCAAACCACCTCTTTTCCTTTGTGGGTGGAGGTCAAGGGTACAAAATCTTCACCATCTACAACATCTGGGTTTTTTGATTCATTGGTATTTTACACATGAGTATTAAATGTTAGAGAAGTTACTCCTTGCATCTTCCGCAAATATAATTATTTTGGCTCCCAAGTAGATCATATCATGTTCACTATATTTTCTTTCTTCTTCGATTGTAAGAGGACCAACATCTTTAAGTAATATGTGGGACCTTTATGTCTTTTCAAACTATTGTTGCTCTTCTCTTCTTTATTCCATTGCCTTTCTTGGGGAAATCTAGTTTGCTAAGAGCTAGTAATTTCATTCGCAATAATGTCGACTCAAGGCTTGCACCAAGCCTATTTGATATATTGGCTAACACATTCTTACGACAGCTATGTCTGCATACTCGTGTAATGGACACTGGTACTATATTACAAATCATATCATTTGATGAGGGAAACGCCCTAAAGATGCTCCCAAGTATTGAGCTTTGAAGGACAGACAACAGGATCTTGATCAGTTGGCCAAACCATAGAGAAAAGCCTTGTAACTATGTTTTGGGCACCCCGGGTAACTTACTCCCAGGCGGCTTAGTTGGAAATGGCTTGGAACTATAAAAGCCTAGGGTTAGGATTTGGGAGTGATTAGTGCTAATCACTTATTCTCTCATGCTTCCCTCTTTCTTCTTTTCTCCCTCTTGCTTGAGTGATTAGGCTACCAATGCGATCGTCTCCCATGGAGATCCCACACGATCTTCGCAAGAGAGATTGCACCACCCGTTGGATTAGAGCAACCACCTCGGTGTGACAAAGATGTTAAGGAAACCTTAATCGGTGGTATTGAGAGTCATTCAATATCAATTCCAATTTAATGCTTCAATTTGAGAAGATTCACCTTTCATGGTGCCCAATTAAATGGCCTAAAATTGCATTTTTGACCATTTTGCTCTCCTTCCTAACGACTAAGGTCTCAACAATGGAACCGAGTGATGTAAGAAGAAGAGATGGAAAATTCTCAATTAATTGCATCCTAGAAGAGTATTATGCGAGAGACATTAAGCAAAATAGAAGAATTTATTAACACAATATATAGTAGTCACATCAATGGAGATATATAAGATTCCTAAGACACGATCACACAATAAAGGCTTGATGTGAGACAAGTATGGCATTTCTTAATCAATCAAATCAAGCATACCCGTATATACTAAGAGGATGGAGTAGACCATGAGGGTGTCTCTACTATATAAGGTCGCAATAAGCTGCACAAGCTATGCAAGATCATCTAGGCAAACTATGATCAATTATGTGTGAAATGTTGTCTCTAAGAGGTATCAAGAGGGCTTCTTTAGAATATTTCTCACCATGCTCACACAAATTACAATTGTAGAAGCATTTAAGCTAGGACTACATAAACCCAAATGTCACCATCACCCATCACTTGTCCTTCTTGGTGGCTACTTTTGACATGTGTTTTTTTGCTTTATTTCATCAAGGAATCCTTGACTTGGTAGATTAGATCTAACCCCACATTGAGCCGACACAAATACCACCAGCATAGGACTTTGAGAAGGATTCTCCTCTATTATGTATCCTTCCACACTCCTCCACAAGCATTCACGAGCCTCTATAGGACTTCTAGAAGGATTCTCCTCTATTATACATTCTTCCACACTCCTCCACATGCATCCACAAACCTCCATAAGCTTGCCATGCATTTGCCATCTTATTCAAATAGAGTTACCAATCCATGTAGACATATGGCCCACACCTAGTTTATGAATCATCACTAATCAAATAAAGAATTAGCACTAGTTCCCATACCAATCAATGTAGGTATCATCTATTCATGTGGTATTTATGATATAACAATCCATTCATTCTCATACCTAGCACATAATATTAAATAAAATTCCTTAGAATCCTTCATGTGAAATAAGATAATTGGAGTCATTAAATCATCACCACGCCATTGAAGTGACCACCAAGCTATCAAGTTCACATATAAGCTTCCCATGGGAATTGTCATATCTTCCTAGTGAACATTACTAGCATACCAAAGATTCGGTCCCACATAGATAACACCACACATAAATATTATATTATAATCAATAGGTCTCACAAAAGGAAAAATTTTGGTATTATAAGTCTATGGCATACCATCTATGTGGTACTGAAGGTCATCTCTCCCAAGAATGCTGCTCAAAACATTATTACAACTCTTTGTTGTACCATCTACCGTACTCAAGGTCATCTCCCTTGAGATTGCCCATTAAAACATTATTGCTCTTTCTACAAAAAAGGGGGCCACAAAGATAAGGAATGCTTCTATCTTAAGGGGATTTAGCTAATGTAATAATAACTGTAATCTTCAACAACCCTCCTTCTAAAGAGTTTATTGACACACCTTCCACTATTGTTTCTCCATCGACTACTCCAATGGAGCCCATGTATGAACCCGCATTTTATGTTGCAGCTCCCCAACCATATGCAGTCACCTTGCCATCCACACTCTCTTATGAAACTCCACCCATAGCTCCCTCCTCTCCGACATCCCAAGTATCCTTTTCACTGGTATCTCCCATAAAGTACTTTATTCCTCTGTCGGCCACCTATCCCTCTCCCATGTATCCATCCACCTTTGCTGTTGGTGTATGGAGTGACTTAGCCATCACCCCAATCCACCATAGTCCCTACCGCCCATGTAGCCCCACTCCATCCCAACCTCCTCCTATGGTTAGATCTCCTTGAATTGTCAATAGAGATTGCATCACACGGCTTATTATTTTTATTTTATTTTTGGCAATAGTGATCATTTTCAGCAGTAATGAACGCTTCCAAAAGGCTCTCCTCCCCATGCTTACATTGTCCAAAGAGTTAATACCATTTTACAAGGGATTAATCATCTGAAGCCTCTCTTACCCACCCCTACCCTGATGGTCACCATTATGGAGCCCATGGTCCCCTCATCTACTTAAGTAGTACTAGAGCTAGTCATTGAAGATGACATGTTTGCATTTGTGATTTGCATACTTCATGTATTTCTCTTGAGCTTTTTGAATATTCAATTTTGCTAACTCATGAATTTGGTCAAAGTCTTCACCAAAAGAATATGCATCCTCTATAGAATGTGAAAGTCTAGTAATTGGAGTAGGCAAAGCCTTACCATAGACTATTTCAAATGGTACTTTCTTATTAGTAGCAATATGAGGATAGTTATTATATGCAAATTGCAAAATATGTAAACACTTATCCCATTGCTTAGGCTGAGATGAGACATATGATCTAAGCAAATCAAGTATTGTGCTATTTGTTGCTTTGGTTTCATCCATTAGATTTAGGATAAAAAGTAGTACAAAAAACACTACAAAACTTTCTATGTAGATCTACCATAAACAATAATCCTTGGTGAACCATGATGCGAAAAAACTTGTTTAATGAAAACATGTGCAGCTTGATAAGCAGTCAATGTCTTTTTGCAAGAAATAAAGTAAGCATGTTTACTAGATCTATGTACCAGAGTCCCAATCATATCATTCTTTAGAAGTCAAAGGAAAACGAGTGATAAAGTCCATACTTATTTGTTCCCATAGTTCATTAGAAACAGGCAAAGGCATAAGCAAACCAAATCTCTTTTCTTTATGAATCTTAATCTTTTGACACACAACATATTCAGAAAAAAAACTCAGCAACATCTTTATGCATCGTAGGCCAAAAGAAATACTTGGTAACTATTTGCAAAGTAGATGACTATTCTTCAATAATAGCTTGCCTAAATGGTTGAGTGATGTATAATCTCTTTTGAAAGAAAAGAAAACCATCATCATAAGAATAATCAAAATAAGATAGCCAATAAATATCTTTCATCTTGTTATATGCATCATAAAAATCAAAATTATTTTTACATGTTTCCTTCATGTTATCAAAAGAAATGCCTATAATAGTACATATATTATTGATAGTATTAAAAGAAATACCTTCAATAGCAGATATATTATTTATTAATGGTAGGTCTCCTACTCAAAGCATCAGTAACAAAATGATCATGTCCAGGTTTATATTTAATATTGGCTAAAAACTTTGAATAAAAGATGCGCACTTAATAGTCTATTTGATATTAAAGGCTGTAAAAGTAAATGTTTAATACTTGTTCGGTTTTAATGATACACTCTCAGGTCCCTTAAGATAATGTTTCCAAAATATAAATGCATGAATAACATCAATCAATTCTCTATCAAAGTACTATGCTTAAGCTTAAATGGTTTTAATTTTAGACTTTCAAAAGCAATCGGATGATTATCTAACGTAAGTACAACACCAGTACCATGTTCGCTAGCATCAGTTTACTACTGCAAAGAATGTTCTAGAAAAATCAAAATTTTGAAATCCACACATATCGTTAGCTTTCCATTCTTCTAAACAAAGATTACAATAGGAGAAATTAAAGTAAACCCTTATGAAAGAAAAATAAACCCAACTTCAAGAAGCTTATCAATTTCTTCCTTTACCACTAAAGAATATTATTAGTTTCTTACTTTACAACTAATGAGAAGTTAGGGGTCATGTGGTAGGCTCATTGCCTTACTGGTTATGTCCCATCCACCAAACCCACAGTGCTCCACCATTGTGGCCTTGATGATGTTTATGACCAGCTGCAAAGAAATGAGTATAAAATTGAAAAAGAGAAAGAAACCTTTTCCTTTCATAGTTAGTGAGATCACATTATCTAACTAAATAGGCCAAAATCATTCTTAATATTTTCATTAGACAATGCCTATAATTTGGTGGCCCCACCTTTGGAGTTACCTCAAGTGCATGCACGTCTACCTCAGTGTCTTTATCCATTTTTGTGTTCAAGTCACTTTCACTTATATATGCTTAAAGAGTTTACATACTCATCATCTTCCTCACTTTTCTCACTTTGTAAATCAACACTATTACGAGAAATAAAGATCTTCATTTTATGGGGAATCTTACAAATGGTCATGCACTCTTCACTCTAGCATTGCCTTGCATAGACCCTCTTCAGCCAAGGCCTTCCAAGTACATAGGATAGGAATTCTGAGTCCTCTTCATGATTTAGAAATCCAAGGAGGTTTTACTCCCATGATAAAAACCACCACATTAGTTATAACGCCTTTAGGTTTTACACTTCCTTTATTTGCCATCTCTAAGGTAGGATTAGACTTATGAGATGATTATTCTTAAGTCCCAATGTTTCCATTAAACCTTCAAAAATTACATGAACTAAAGAACTACCATCAACAAGAACATTATTTACATGCCAACCATTACATACCATATCAACCTAAGTAGAATAAATGTCTACTTCTACTTTGACTACTTAAGATGGTGTATCCCTCTGTTCTTATGATTGTTTTTAGGGCCCAATGTTTCCATTAAACCTTCAAAAATTACATGAACTAAAGAACTACCATGAACAGGAACATTATTTACATGCCAACCATTACATACCATACCAATCTAAGTAGAATAAATGTCTACTTCTACTTTGACTACTTAAGATGGTGTATCCCTCTGTTCTTATGATTGTTCTTAAGTCCCAATGTTTTCCATTAAGCCTTCAAAAATGACATTTACTGCTGTAGAACTACCATCAGCAAGAACATTCTTTACATGCAACCCATTACATACCACGTCAGCTTAGGGACAATAGATGTCTACTTCCACTTTGACTAGTGGAGCCTCTGTCTCCTTCTTACATTGATGCCACTCCTCAACTCACTATACAAGGGAGAAGCCAATGTCTTTTAACTTGCTTATTTCACCCTTTTTCCTCATTTTCCACTTTCAAAGGGGCTTTTTCCTCTTCCACACCCTTACCATTCCTAGGTTTCTTCTCTTGAGTAGACACAAAAACACCTTCACCTTCACCTTCACCTTTACCTTCACCTTTATCTTCAATAACAAGCATCTATCAAATTTATAGAATCAAAGGAAGGAGAAGCTCTCCTAGGACAATATCCTTTGTCTTGGAAGTCATACCACATTTTGCAAGAAAAATTAGCAGGGCCAGAATTTCTTACGTGCGTCTTTTTACCCCAGGTTTTCATGAGCTTGTAAGAGGTCAAGCCATCCTTGCTATGACTCAAGATACCACCATATCAAGTGCATTAGAGATATCTATGTGTGGTTATGGTTCATTAAAGGCAACCATGTTAGGAGTATTAGGACAAGGAGTGATCTTTGGTGTGGAAAAAAGTAGAAATACTTAGCTAAGTCTTTGGTTGATCCACGTCCTCCTCTTCAAGGCTGCATGCACTCTTGGCATCTAACTATCTTTAAGGATTTCCCTAAGTTTTTGGCAACTTCTTACTTCACCATTTGCCTTGTTTTTTAACTTAACCAAGAGATAAAATTCTACAAAATCCACCCATTAATCCCAACCATAACTTATTTGGCTTCCTTGATTCTGGCTCTAGATGTTAATAGTGTTACATGGAGTCTATCAAATTAGTAGCTCTTTTCACCATAGCCCTTCACAGAATCAAAACTTTGCGAGACTTCAATGAAAATCTGGTCATACTTTTACTCAAGAAGTAATTCATCCAATATAGTAGTGAAAAACTTTTCCCAATCCTTAAGCAATTCGTTATGCTTTCCCTATGCCCATTTGAGATCTCGCCTTTTTCCCAAAAAGACAGGAAAATTTTAAATCCACTCAGACTTTCTATCACCATTGCTAATATATGATCTCTTAAAATTATACTTCTAGAACATCCTCTGGGTTACCATAAAACATAGGAATTTTACCCATTTTGGCTTAGAGGAGGGGTGGGAAGAGAAAGAGTCGAGGGAATAACAAGTAAAGGTAGCCAAAATCCACTAATACTCATACCCTATTGTCTTTCTCTAAGATACAAGGACATAATGCATCCCTCACTTGTAAGTCATCCTAACACATAGGACATATGATGTGTCGAATCCAAAACTCACACCCGCATGACAGTATTATTACCCCTTTTAAACAAATGGTCCCTAATTATGTTATACAAATAAGATAATAAATGCATAGAGGGAAATAATACATTTCTCTTTCTTCACTCTCTCAAAAGAGGACTCGCATCATCCACAAGAATATTGAAATGTGGACACCCCACATCCTCTTATACTCAAGAAGGGGAAGAACAAAGGGTCGAGTTGATTTTTGAATTAGCACTAGTTCCCATACCAATGTAGTTATCATCTATTCATATGGTATTTATGACATAACAATCCATTCATTCTCATACCTAGCACATAATATGAAATAAACTTCCTTGGAATCCTTCACGTGAAATAAGATAATTGGAGCCATTAAATCATCACCAAGCCGTTGAAGTGGCCACCAAGCTATCAAGTTCACATATAAGCTTCTCATGGGAATTGTCATATCTTCCTAGAGTGAACATTACTAGCATACCAAAGATCGGGTCCTCCCACATGGATAACACCACACATAAATATTATATTATAATCAATAAGTTGCACAAAAGGAAAAATTTTGGTATTATAAGTCTATGGCATACCATCTATGGTACTGAGGGTCATCTCTCCCAAGAATGCTCCCTTAAAACATTATTACAAGTCTCTGTTGTACCATCTACTGCACTCAAGGTCATCTCCCCTAAGATTGCCCATTAAAACATTATTGCTCTTTCTACAAAAAAGGGCGCCACAAAGATAAGGAATGCTTCTATCTTAAGGGGATTTAGATAATGTAACAATAACTGTAGCAACCACCCTCGATCTTCAACAACCCTCTTGTGCTAAGGAGTTTATTGACACACCGTCCACTACTGTTTCTCCATCGACTACTACAAGGTGACCGCATTTTATGTTGCAGCTCCCCAACCCTATGCGGTCACCTTGCCATCCACACTCTCTTATGAAATTCCTCCCATAGCTCCATCCTCTCCGCCGACATCCCAAGTATCCTTTTCACTGGTGTCTCCCATAAAGTACTTTTATCCTCCGTCGGCCACCTATCCCTCTCCCCCGTATGCACCTTTGCTGCTGGTGTATGTAGTGACCTAGCCGTCACCCCAATCCACCATAGTCCCTATGGCCTATGTAGCACCACTCCATCCCAACCTCCTCCTATGGTGGCTAGATCTCCTTGAGTTGTCAATCGAGGTTGCATCACATGGCTAATTATTTTGTTTTTTTTTTGGGCAACAGTGGTCATTTTCAGCAGTAATGAACTCTTCCCCAAAAGGCTCTTCCCCATGATTACATTGTCCAAAGGGTTAAGACCATTTTACAAGGGATTAATCGTCTGACGCCTCTCTTACCAACTCCTACCCTGATGGTCACCATTATGGAGGCCATGGTCCATGCTCTTTAAATGAAACCATGAACGTACTTCCGAACCATCTTCCGTAAATGCACCCATGAAAATTGCAGTGGTGGAACATGTGTAACTTGAGGCCCTCCACAAGCTCATGACTACCCCACCCATGGAGCCATCTCCTACTCCTACTCCTCCACCAACCCCCATACCTCCCTACAACACCCCAAAGTGGCACTTCCTTGACTACATCTGTATGGGCCACCTTCCTATATCCATTCTTGTGACAAAAATACCCGTCTCCCAACCCTATGCATTGTACTCATAAGAAATGAAATCTCTTCAACTCATGTTTAGTGGTCATCCCTCTTCTCTAGCGATTCCAATTCAAAGGGACATTCCATCCAGTAGTAGTAGTCGTAGTGGTGGACATGTATGACACTTGTAGTGGTGGGTGTGACACCACACCACTATCTTCCAATGAAGCCAAATTGTGCTTCACTTCCCCCACGATGGCTAATCATTTTAGAGTCTTCCAATCTTAATATTTGTCAAAGGCACCGATGGTTGCTCTAACATCAACATATTGCCTGAGGCCACGACCATCATGCTTTGGATCTCTCCCTCACAGATCCACCTCCCTTTATTCTTTATATTTCTAACCAAATAGACATGATTCCCCTTGGCCTTGTGCAACATTTTCTTGAATCTATGTAGGTCTCACAATTTTCATGGTTTTCATGGTATTAAATCTACCACTGACTAAAGCGGCCTATCATATTTTGATTGGTTCCTCGTGGCTAAGAGCTACCAAAGTAGTTAATGTTTGGGGCAAGGTAGACCTGATGATGCCCTTGCCAAATCATACGTTGCTACTCCGTCTTAAAAGGCTTCCAACGAGGGGTTACCACGCACTCCTTTCCCCCCTATCCAATGTAGTCTATTGGCATTGGCTAGACGGTGTGTCCAAGATGAGTTTATTGCTCTTATGGTTGATTGAAATGCTCTTTAAAGTTTGGTTGCACCACCATCCAAACTTTAAAGAGGAATCTTAAAAGTCTGGCTGCACCACCATCCAAACTTTAAAGAGGAATCTTCAAAGTTTGGCCGCGCCGACCTCAATGGAGGAACTTATTGAGATGGTGAGTTAAAGGGAGACAAATTTCCATGCCGTCAAAGTTTTTTGGCTACACAACCCTCAACTGAGGAACCTACTGAGACGATTAGTTTAGGGGAGCCAAAGTTCCATGTCGCATTACACCTGACTTGCTTCACCCCATGTGGCTCCCTAAATATAGTGACTATGTGTGATTTTCTCCACCCCTTCCCTAATAGTCATCATCAGGAGTAATGTGTGACCCACGTACAAACACAAAGAGGACCCTCTACAAGCTGCCCTAGGAGCATATTGGTGATTTCCCTCTTGACTCTTCCTATTAATGATCCCTTACCTCTCCATTAGGAAATTCACAAGTGGTGCTTCTCTCTCTGTCCACCTATGACAATGAAGTCCACAAACTAATATGAGACCTGTTGAGGAGCCTCACACCATCCATGTACCTTTTTGGGTTTGGGATAACCCTATCACCTTGGACATGGTATCTACTTTCTCAACCCAACATCATCATGAATCTACCTTTGCTTGGTCTTATCAATATTTATTTGGCATCAATCCTTCCATTAGCACCTATTGCATTCCTCTCAAGAGGTCAACCAACTGATTAGGAAAGGTGTTTACATACTACTCTAAGGTGGTATAAAGAAGAAGCTTGATAAGATGATGGAGGTAGGCATCATTGTCCCTATCAAACACTAAGAATGGCTTTTTCCCATTATCATCATTCCAAAGAAGAAAAGCAATAAGATCCGCATTTGGGTGGACTTTCAACCCCTTAACCAAAGTACCATTAGGGACGGATTTCCTTTTTCATTTATTAAGCATGTATTGGACGAGGTCATTGTCCATTGGCTACTTGGTTTTTAGTAGTCACTTTGTGCTGATGTCATGTGTGAGCACTCCCTCTCCAGCACATACTCCATCTATCTCAAACGAGTGGAGGCCAAGGGTGTGATTCTTTTCTTGTGATGTTCTATTCACCCTTGGTGAACATTGGCCAATCTTTCTACCTTGGCCCCTTCTTTTTCTCTTGGTGATCTCTTCTCATTGGATCCTAGTTCTCCTTCTTCTTTGAGGCTCCCTCTCTCCTATGTCGATACCTCTCCTATGTAGGTACCTCTATATAAATATTCACCAAGTTAGTAAATGGAGTAATGGTGTGCAATGTGTAGATGGGTCGACAAGTCCTCCATTTCACCGAGTTCCTTGGCTAGCTATTCCTTTGGCACCAACTTCCTTGACTAATACCAAGTTTTCAACCGTCGCTGACTTGCCCATTGAGTTCTTGGTTGCTTAACTTCCTTGACTGTCAAGTCCCAAGGCTACCATCGACTTCCTTAACCACCAAGTCCTAGGCTCCAGCCCAACATCAATGTCCTTGACCACCAAGTCCCTAGTCTTTGACTTCTCTAGGCATCTTCCTCGATCTTTAACCTCTTGATTGCTAACTTCTTCAGCCAACTTCCTCAACCTTGCTAATTCCCTCAGCCCCGTTTTCCCTTGTTGACTTATCTAGTTGTCAACGTCTCCGATCATCGACTCCCCCAAGTCTCTTGACCACCATGTCAGTGCACCATGGCCATCTTCTTGTCTAGTAGGCTGTCTTCTTCTTCCAATAAATCTCTCATGGTTAGGAGGCCATCCTTGGGCTGCACTCATGTATGGGACTTCTCCTCAGTATATTTTCTTCTCAAGATGGTTGCCGTTCTAGGTAGATTCTATTAGGATTGTAATCCCCTCTCTTTATGAGAATCCCTTCCCTATCTTCCCCACTCAATGTAATCATTCTCAATCTCTCTCTTCTTAAGGTGACTCCGAAGATAAAAGGGAGTTACTTGACATTAATTAACATTACTCAAATCTAGGTCACCTATTACATGCTGCATTTATGATAATATAGTGGTGGTGCCTTTGGTTATACAATGGCATGCAAGTGTTTTGGATGATCTCCATAGCCTATGGTTGTGTGTGGAAGTTTGTGTTTGTAGTGAGCATCTAGGGTGTGTAAGTGTATCAACCAACTTTGAGTAAATTTATCGACCAACTTTGTGTGAGTGCTTAAGGTAGGAAGGTAGGAGTGAGCAAGGGGGTGGCACTTCCCAAATCTAGAGGATCAACAATGGTGTTATGCAATGGAAGTTGATGGAGCCTGCACGTAGCAGGGCACAAGAGAGCATTTTTTACATGCAAACCACCTCTTTTCCTTTGTGGGTGGAGGTCAAGGGTACAAAATCTTCACCATCTACAACATCTGGGTTTTTTGATTCATTGGTATTTTACACATGAGTATTAAATGTTAGAGAAGTTACTCCTTGCATCTTCCGCAAATATAATTATTTTGGCTCCCAAGTAGATCATATCATGTTCACTATATTTTCTTTCTTCTTCGATTGTAAGAGGACCAACATCTTTAAGTAATATGTGGGACCTTTATGTCTTTTCAAACTATTGTTGCTCTTCTCTTCTTTATTCCATTGCCTTTCTTGGGGAAATCTAGTTTGCTAAGAGCTAGTAATTTCATTCGCAATAATGTCGACTCAAGGCTTGCACCAAGCCTATTTGATATATTGGCTAACACATTCTTACGACAGCTATGTCTGCATACTCGTGTAATGGACACTGGTACTATATTACAAATCATATCATTTGATGAGGGAAACGCCCTAAAGATGCTCCCAAGTATTGAGCTTTGAAGGACAGACAACAGGATCTTGATCAGTTGGCCAAACCATAGAGAAAAGCCTTGTAACTATGTTTTGGGCACCCCGGGTAACTTACTCCCAGGCGGCTTAGTTGGAAATGGCTTGGAACTATAAAAGCCTAGGGTTAGGATTTGGGAGTGATTAGTGCTAATCACTTATTCTCTCATGCTTCCCTCTTTCTTCTTTTCTCCCTCTTGCTTGAGTGATTAGGCTACCAATGCGATCGTCTCCCATGGAGATCCCACACGATCTTCGCAAGAGAGATTGCACCACCCGTTGGATTAGAGCAACCACCTCGGTGTGACAAAGATGTTAAGGAAACCTTAATCGGTGGTATTGAGAGTCATTCAATATCAATTCCAATTTAATGCTTCAATTTGAGAAGATTCACCTTTCATGGTGCCCAATTAAATGGCCTAAAATTGCATTTTTGACCATTTTGCTCTCCTTCCTAACGACTAAGGTCTCAACAATGGAACCGAGTGATGTAAGAAGAAGAGATGGAAAATTCTCAATTAATTGCATCCTAGAAGAGTATTATGCGAGAGACATTAAGCAAAATAGAAGAATTTATTAACACAATATATAGTAGTCACATCAATGGAGATATATAAGATTCCTAAGACACGATCACACAATAAAGGCTTGATGTGAGACAAGTATGGCATTTCTTAATCAATCAAATCAAGCATACCCGTATATACTAAGAGGATGGAGTAGACCATGAGGGTGTCTCTACTATATAAGGTCGCAATAAGCTGCACAAGCTATGCAAGATCATCTAGGCAAACTATGATCAATTATGTGTGAAATGTTGTCTCTAAGAGGTATCAAGAGGGCTTCTTTAGAATATTTCTCACCATGCTCACACAAATTACAATTGTAGAAGCATTTAAGCTAGGACTACATAAACCCAAATGTCACCATCACCCATCACTTGTCCTTCTTGGTGGCTACTTTTGACATGTGTTTTTTTGCTTTATTTCATCAAGGAATCCTTGACTTGGTAGATTAGATCTAACCCCACATTGAGCCGACACAAATACCACCAGCATAGGACTTTGAGAAGGATTCTCCTCTATTATGTATCCTTCCACACTCCTCCACAAGCATTCACGAGCCTCTATAGGACTTCTAGAAGGATTCTCCTCTATTATACATTCTTCCACACTCCTCCACATGCATCCACAAACCTCCATAAGCTTGCCATGCATTTGCCATCTTATTCAAATAGAGTTACCAATCCATGTAGACATATGGCCCACACCTAGTTTATGAATCATCACTAATCAAATAAAGAATTAGCACTAGTTCCCATACCAATCAATGTAGGTATCATCTATTCATGTGGTATTTATGATATAACAATCCATTCATTCTCATACCTAGCACATAATATTAAATAAAATTCCTTAGAATCCTTCATGTGAAATAAGATAATTGGAGCCATTAAATCATCACCACGCCATTGAAGTGACCACCAAGCTATCAAGTTCACATATAAGCTTCCCATGGGAATTGTCATATCTTCCTAGTGAACATTACTAGCATACCAAAGATTCGGTCCCACATAGATAACACCACACATAAATATTATATTATAATCAATAGGTCTCACAAAAGGAAAAATTTTGGTATTATAAGTCTATGGCATACCATCTATGTGGTACTGAAGGTCATCTCTCCCAAGAATGCTGCTCAAAACATTATTACAACTCTTTGTTGTACCATCTACCGTACTCAAGGTCATCTCCCTTGAGATTGCCCATTAAAACATTATTGCTCTTTCTACAAAAAAGGGGGCCACAAAGATAAGGAATGCTTCTATCTTAAGGGGATTTAGCTAATGTAATAATAACTGTAATCTTCAACAACCCTCCTTCTAAAGAGTTTATTGACACACCTTCCACTATTGTTTCTCCATCGACTACTCCAATGGAGCCCATGTATGAACCCGCATTTTATGTTGCAGCTCCCCAACCATATGCAGTCACCTTGCCATCCACACTCTCTTATGAAACTCCACCCATAGCTCCCTCCTCTCCGACATCCCAAGTATCCTTTTCACTGGTATCTCCCATAAAGTACTTTATTCCTCTGTCGGCCACCTATCCCTCTCCCATGTATCCATCCACCTTTGCTGTTGGTGTATGGAGTGACTTAGCCATCACCCCAATCCACCATAGTCCCTACCGCCCATGTAGCCCCACTCCATCCCAACCTCCTCCTATGGTTAGATCTCCTTGAATTGTCAATAGAGATTGCATCACACGGCTTATTATTTTTATTTTATTTTTGGCAATAGTGATCATTTTCAGCAGTAATGAACGCTTCCAAAAGGCTCTCCTCCCCATGCTTACATTGTCCAAAGAGTTAATACCATTTTACAAGGGATTAATCATCTGAAGCCTCTCTTACCCACCCCTACCCTGATGGTCACCATTATGGAGCCCATGGTCCCCTCATCTACTTAAGTAGTACTAGAGCTAGTCATTGAAGATGACATGTTTGCATTTGTGATTTGCATACTTCATGTATTTCTCTTGAGCTTTTTGAATATTCAATTTTGCTAACTCATGAATTTGGTCAAAGTCTTCACCAAAAGAATATGCATCCTCTATAGAATGTGAAAGTCTAGTAATTGGAGTAGGCAAAGCCTTACCATAGACTATTTCAAATGGTACTTTCTTATTAGTAGCAATATGAGGATAGTTATTATATGCAAATTGCAAAATATGTAAACACTTATCCCATTGCTTAGGCTGAGATGAGACATATGATCTAAGCAAATCAAGTATTGTGCTATTTGTTGCTTTGGTTTCATCCATTAGATTTAGGATAAAAAGTAGTACAAAAAACACTACAAAACTTTCTATGTAGATCTACCATAAACAATAATCCTTGGTGAACCATGATGTGAAAAAACTTGTTTAATGAAAACATGTGCAGCTTGATAAGCAGTCAATGTCTTTTTGCAAGAAATAAAGTAAGCATGTTTACTAGATCTATGTACCAGAGTCCCAATCATATCATTCTTTAGAAGTCAAAGGAAAACGAGTGATAAAGTCCATACTTATTTGTTCCCATAGTTCATTAGAAACAGGCAAAGGCATAAGCAAACCAAATCTCTTTTCTTTATGAATCTTAATCTTTTGACACACAACATATTCAGAAAAAAAACTCAGCAACATCTTTATGCATCGTAGGCCAAAAGAAATACTTGGTAACTATTTGCAAAGTAGATGACTATTCTTCAATAATAGCTTGCCTAAATGGTTGAGTGATGTATAATCTCTTTTGAAAGAAAAGAAAACCATCATCATAAGAATAATCAAAATAAGATAGCCAATAAATATCTTTCATCTTGTTATATGCATCATAAAAATCAAAATTATTTTTACATGTTTCCTTCATGTTATCAAAAGAAATGCCTATAATAGTACATATATTATTGATAGTATTAAAAGAAATACCTTCAATAGCAGATATATTATTTATTAATGGTAGGTCTCCTACTCAAAGCATCAGTAACAAAATGATCATGTCCAGGTTTATATTTAATATTGGCTAAAAACTTTGAATAAAAGATGCGCACTTAATAGTCTATTTGATATTAAAGGCTGTAAAAGTAAATGTTTAATACTTGTTCGGTTTTAATGATACACTCTCAGGTCCCTTAAGATAATGTTTCCAAAATATAAATGCATGAATAACATCAATCAATTCTCTATCAAAGTACTATGCTTAAGCTTAAATGGTTTTAATTTTAGACTTTCAAAAGCAATCGGATGATTATCTAACGTAAGTACAACACCAGTACCATGTTCGCTAGCATCAGTTTACTACTGCAAAGAATGTTCTAGAAAAATCAAAATTTTGAAATCCACACATATCGTTAGCTTTCCATTCTTCTAAACAAAGATTACAATAGGAGAAATTAAAGTAAACCCTTATGAAAGAAAAATAAACCCAACTTCAAGAAGCTTATCAATTTCTTCCTTTACCACTAAAGAATATTATTAGTTTCTTACTTTACAACTAATGAGAAGTTAGGGGTCATGTGGTAGGCTCATTGCCTTACTGGTTATGTCCCATCCACCAAACCCACAGTGCTCCACCATTGTGGCCTTGATGATGTTTATGACCAGCTGCAAAGAAATGAGTATAAAATTGAAAAAGAGAAAGAAACCTTTTCCTTTCATAGTTAGTGAGATCACATTATCTAACTAAATAGGCCAAAATCATTCTTAATATTTTCATTAGACAATGCCTATAATTTGGTGGCCCCACCTTTGGAGTTACCTCAAGTGCATGCACGTCTACCTCAGTGTCTTTATCCATTTTTGTGTTCAAGTCACTTTCACTTATATATGCTTAAAGAGTTTACATACTCATCATCTTCCTCACTTTTCTCACTTTGTAAATCAACACTATTACGAGAAATAAAGATCTTCATTTTATGGGGAATCTTACAAATGGTCATGCACTCTTCACTCTAGCATTGCCTTGCATAGACCCTCTTCAGCCAAGGCCTTCCAAGTACATAGGATAGGAATTCTGAGTCCTCTTCATGATTTAGAAATCCAAGGAGGTTTTACTCCCATGATAAAAACCACCACATTAGTTATAACGCCTTTAGGTTTTACACTTCCTTTATTTGCCATCTCTAAGGTAGGATTAGACTTATGAGATGATTATTCTTAAGTCCCAATGTTTCCATTAAACCTTCAAAAATTACATGAACTAAAGAACTACCATCAACAAGAACATTATTTACATGCCAACCATTACATACCATATCAACCTAAGTAGAATAAATGTCTACTTCTACTTTGACTACTTAAGATGGTGTATCCCTCTGTTCTTATGATTGTTTTTAGGGCCCAATGTTTCCATTAAACCTTCAAAAATTACATGAACTAAAGAACTACCATGAACAGGAACATTATTTACATGCCAACCATTACATACCATACCAATCTAAGTAGAATAAATGTCTACTTCTACTTTGACTACTTAAGATGGTGTATCCCTCTGTTCTTATGATTGTTCTTAAGTCCCAATGTTTTCCATTAAGCCTTCAAAAATGACATTTACTGCTGTAGAACTACCATCAGCAAGAACATTCTTTACATGCAACCCATTACATACCACGTCAGCTTAGGGACAATAGATGTCTACTTCCACTTTGACTAGTGGAGCCTCTGTCTCCTTCTTACATTGATGCCACTCCTCAACTCACTATACAAGGGAGAAGCCAATGTCTTTTAACTTGCTTATTTCACCCCTTTTTCCTCATTTTCCACTTTCAAAGGGGCTTTTTCCTCTTCCACACCCTTACCATTCCTAGGTTTCTTCTCTTGAGTAGACACAAAAACACCTTCACCTTCACCTTCACCTTTACCTTCACCTTTATCTTCAATAACAAGCATCTATCAAATTTATAGAATCAAAGGAAGGAGAAGCTCTCCTAGGACAATATCCTTTGTCTTGGAAGTCATACCACATTTTGCAAGAAAAATTAGCAGGGCCAGAATTTCTTACGTGCGTCTTTTTACCCCAGGTTTTCATGAGCTTGTAAGAGGTCAAGCCATCCTTGCTATGACTCAAGATACCACCATATCAAGTGCATTAGAGATATCTATGTGTGGTTATGGTTCATTAAAGGCAACCATGTTAGGAGTATTAGGACAAGGAGTGATCTTTGGTGTGGAAAAAAGTAGAAATACTTAGCTAAGTCTTTGGTTGATCCACGTCCTCCTCTTCAAGGCTGCATGCACTCTTGGCATCTAACTATCTTTAAGGATTTCCCTAAGTTTTTGGCAACTTCTTACTTCACCATTTGCCTTGTTTTTTAACTTAACCAAGAGATAAAATTCTACAAAATCCACCCATTAATCCCAACCATAACTTATTTGGCTTCCTTGATTCTGGCTCTAGATGTTAATAGTGTTACATGGAGTCTATCAAATTAGTAGCTCTTTTCACCATAGCCCTTCACAGAATCAAAACTTTGCGAGACTTCAATGAAAATCTGGTCATACTTTTACTCAAGAAGTAATTCATCCAATATAGTAGTGAAAAACTTTTCCCAATCCTTAAGCAATTCGTTATGCTTTCCCTATGCCCATTTGAGATCTCGCCTTTTTCCCAAAAAGACAGGAAAATTTTAAATCCACTCAGACTTTCTATCACCATTGCTAATATATGATCTCTTAAAATTATACTTCTAGAACATCCTCTGGGTTACCATAAAACATAGGAATTTTACCCATTTTGGCTTAGAGGAGGGGTGGGAAGAGAAAGAGTCGAGGGAATAACAAGTAAAGGTAGCCAAAATCCACTAATACTCATACCCTATTGTCTTTCTCTAAGATACAAGGACATAATGCATCCCTCACTTGTAAGTCATCCTAACACATAGGACATATGATGTGTCGAATCCAAAACTCACACCCGCATGACAGTATTATTACCCCTTTTAAACAAATGGTCCCTAATTATGTTATACAAATAAGATAATAAATGCATAGAGGGAAATAATACATTTCTCTTTCTTCACTCTCTCAAAAGAGGACTCGCATCATCCACAAGAATATTGAAATGTGGACACCCCACATCCTCTTATACTCAAGAAGGGGAAGAACAAAGGGTCGAGTTGATTTTTGAATTAGCACTAGTTCCCATACCAATGTAGTTATCATCTATTCATATGGTATTTATGACATAACAATCCATTCATTCTCATACCTAGCACATAATATGAAATAAACTTCCTTGGAATCCTTCACGTGAAATAAGATAATTGGAGCCATTAAATCATCACCAAGCCGTTGAAGTGGCCACCAAGCTATCAAGTTCACATATAAGCTTCTCATGGGAATTGTCATATCTTCCTAGAGTGAACATTACTAGCATACCAAAGATCGGGTCCTCCCACATGGATAACACCACACATAAATATTATATTATAATCAATAAGTTGCACAAAAGGAAAAATTTTGGTATTATAAGTCTATGGCATACCATCTATGGTACTGAGGGTCATCTCTCCCAAGAATGCTCCCTTAAAACATTATTACAAGTCTCTGTTGTACCATCTACTGCACTCAAGGTCATCTCCCCTAAGATTGCCCATTAAAACATTATTGCTCTTTCTACAAAAAAGGGCGCCACAAAGATAAGGAATGCTTCTATCTTAAGGGGATTTAGATAATGTAACAATAACTGTAGCAACCACCCTCGATCTTCAACAACCCTCTTGTGCTAAGGAGTTTATTGACACACCGTCCACTACTGTTTCTCCATCGACTACTACAAGGTGACCGCATTTTATGTTGCAGCTCCCCAACCCTATGCGGTCACCTTGCCATCCACACTCTCTTATGAAATTCCTCCCATAGCTCCATCCTCTCCGCCGACATCCCAAGTATCCTTTTCACTGGTGTCTCCCATAAAGTACTTTTATCCTCCGTCGGCCACCTATCCCTCTCCCCCGTATGCACCTTTGCTGCTGGTGTATGTAGTGACCTAGCCGTCACCCCAATCCACCATAGTCCCTATGGCCTATGTAGCACCACTCCATCCCAACCTCCTCCTATGGTGGCTAGATCTCCTTGAGTTGTCAATCGAGGTTGCATCACATGGCTAATTATTTTGTTTTTTTTTTTGGGCAACAGTGGTCATTTTCAGCAGTAATGAACTCTTCCCCAAAAGGCTCTTCCCCATGATTACATTGTCCAAAGGGTTAAGACCATTTTACAAGGGATTAATCGTCTGACGCCTCTCTTACCAACTCCTACCCTGATGGTCACCATTATGGAGGCCATGGTCCATGCTCTTTAAATGAAACCATGAACGTACTTCCGAACCATCTTCCGTAAATGCACCCATGAAAATTGCAGTGGTGGAACATGTGTAACTTGAGGCCCTCCACAAGCTCATGACTACCCCACCCATGGAGCCATCTCCTACTCCTACTCCTCCACCAACCCCCATACCTCCCTACAACACCCCAAAGTGGCACTTCCTTGACTACATCTGTATGGGCCACCTTCCTATATCCATTCTTGTGACAAAAATACCCGTCTCCCAACCCTATGCATTGTACTCATAAGAAATGAAATCTCTTCAACTCATGTTTAGTGGTCATCCCTCTTCTCTAGCGATTCCAATTCAAAGGGACATTCCATCCAGTAGTAGTAGTCGTAGTGGTGGACATGTATGACACTTGTAGTGGTGGGTGTGACACCACACCACTATCTTCCAATGAAGCCAAATTGTGCTTCACTTCCCCCACGATGGCTAATCATTTTAGAGTCTTCCAATCTTAATATTTGTCAAAGGCGCCGATGGTTGCTCTAACATCAACATATTGCCTGAGGCCACGACCATCATGCTTTGGATCTCTCCCTCACAGATCCACCTCCCTTTATTCTTTACATTTCTAACCAAATAGACATGATTCCCCTTGGCCTTGTGCAACATTTTCTTGAATCTATGTAGGTCTCACAATTTTCATGGTTTTCATGGTATTAAATCTACCACTGACTAAAGCGGCCTATCATATTTTGATTGGTTCCTCGTGGCTAAGAGCTACCAAAGTAGTTAATGTTTGGGGCAAGGTAGACCTGATGATGCCCTTGCCAAATCATACGTTGCTACTCCGTCTTAAAAGGCTTCCAACGAGGGGTTACCACGCACTCCTTTCCCCCCTATCCAATGTAGTCTATTGGCATTGGCTAGACGGTGTGTCCAAGATGAGTTTATTGCTCTTATGGTTGATTGAAATGCTCTTTAAAGTTTGGTTGCACCACCATCCAAACTTTAAAGAGGAATCTTAAAAGTCTGGCTGCACCACCATCCAAACTTTAAAGAGGAATCTTCAAAGTTTGGCCGCGCCGACCTCAATGGAGGAACTTATTGAGATGGTGAGTTAAAGGGAGACAAATTTCCATGCCGTCAAAGTTTTTTGGCTACACAACCCTCAACTGAGGAACCTACTGAGACGATTAGTTTAGGGGAGCCAAAGTTCCATGTCGCATTACACCTGACTTGCTTCACCCCATGTGGCTCCCTAAATATAGTGACTATGTGTGATTTTCTCCACCCCTTCCCTAATAGTCATCATCAGGAGTAATGTGTGACCCACGTACAAACACAAAGAGGACCCTCTACAAGCTGCCCTAGGAGCATATTGGTGATTTCCCTCTTGACTCTTCCTATTAATGATCCCTTACCTCTCCATTAGGAAATTCACAAGTGGTGCTTCTCTCTCTGTCCACCTATGACAATGAAGTCCACAAACTAATATGAGACCTGTTGAGGAGCCTCACACCATCCATGTACCTTTTTGGGTTTGGGATAACCCTATCACCTTGGACATGGTATCTACTTTCTCAACCCAACATCATCATGAATCTACCTTTGCTTGGTCTTATCAATATTTATTTGGCATCAATCCTTCCATTAGCACCTATTGCATTCCTCTCAAGAGGTCAACCAACTGATTAGGAAAGGTGTTTACATACTACTCTAAGGTGGTATAAAGAAGAAGCTTGATAAGATGATGGAGGTAGGCATCATTGTCCCTATCAAACACTAAGAATGGCTTTTTCCCATTATCATCATTCCAAAGAAGAAAAGCAATAAGATCCGCATTTGGGTGGACTTTCAACCCCTTAACCAAAGTACCATTAGGGACGGATTTCCTTTTTCATTTATTAAGCATGTATTGGACGAGGTCATTTTCCATTGGCTACTTGGTTTTTAGTAGTCACTTTGTGCTGATGTCATGTGTGAGCACTCCCTCTCCAGCACATACTCCATCTATCTCAAACGAGTGGAGGCCAAGGGTGTGATTCTTTTCTTGTGATGTTCTATTCACCCTTGGTGAACATTGGCCAATCTTTCTACCTTGGCCCCTTCTTTTTCTCTTGGTGATCTCTTCTCATTGGATCCTAGTTCTCCTTCTTCTTTGAGGCTCCCTCTCTCCTATGTCGATACCTCTCCTATGTAGGTACCTCTATATAAATATTCACCAAGTTAGTAAATGGAGTAATGGTGTGCAATGTGTAGATGGGTCGACAAGTCCTCCATTTCACCGAGTTCCTTGGCTAGCTATTCCTTTGGCACCAACTTCCTTGACTAATACCAAGTTTTCAACCGTCGCTGACTTGCCCATTGAGTTCTTGGTTGCTTAACTTCCTTGACTGTCAAGTCCCAAGGCTACCATCGACTTCCTTAACCACCAAGTCCTAGGCTCCAGCCCAACATCAATGTCCTTGACCACCAAGTCCCTAGTCTTTGACTTCTCTAGGCATCTTCCTCGATCTTTAACCTCTTGATTGCTAACTTCTTCAGCCAACTTCCTCAACCTTGCTAATTCCCTCAGCCCCGTTTTCCCTTGTTGACTTATCTAGTTGTCAACGTCTCCGATCATCGACTCCCCCAAGTCTCTTGACCACCATGTCAGTGCACCATGGCCATCTTCTTGTCTAGTAGGCTGTCTTCTTCTTCCAATAAATCTCTCATGGTTAGGAGGCCATCCTTGGGTTGCACTCATGTATGGGACTTCTCCTCAGTATATTTTCTTCTCAAGATGGTTGCCGTTCTAGGTAGATTCTATTAGGATTGTAATCCCCTCTCTTTATGAGAATCCCTTCCCTATCTTCCCCACTCAATGTAATCATTCTCAATCTCTCTCTTCTTAAGGTGACTCCGAAGATAAAAGGGAGTTACCTGACATTAATTAACATTACTCAAATCTAGGTCACCTATTACATGCTGCATTTATGATAATACAGTGGTGGTGCCTTTGGTTATACAATGGCATGCAAGTGTTTTGGATGATCTCCATAGCCTATGGTTGTGTGTGGAAGTTTGTGTTTGTAGTGAGCATCTAGGGTGTGTAAGTGTATCAACCAACTTTGAGTAAATTTATCGACCAACTTTGTGTGAGTGCTTAAGGTAGGAAGGTAGGAGTGAGCAAGGGGGTGGCACTTCCCAAATCTAGAGGATCAACAATGGTGTTATGCAATGGAAGTTGATGGAGCCTGCACGTAGCAGGGCACAAGAGAGCATTTTTTACATGCAAACCACCTCTTTTCCTTTGTGGGTGGAGGTCAAGGGTACAAAATCTTCACCATCTACAACATCTGGGTTTTTTGATTCATTGGTATTTTACACATGAGTATTAAATGTTAGAGAAGTTACTCCTTGCATCTTCCGCAAATATAATTATTTTGGCTCCCAAGTAGATCATATCATGTTCACTATATTTTCTTTCTTCTTCGATTGTAAGAGGACCAACATCTTTAAGTAATATGTGGGACCTTTATGTCTTTTCAAACTATTGTTGCTCTTCTCTTCTTTATTCCATTGCCTTTCTTGGGGAAATCTAGTTTGCTAAGAGCTAGTAATTTCATTCGCAATAATGTCGACTCAAGGCTTGCACCAAGCCTATTTGATATATTGGCTAACACATTCTTACGACAGCTATGTCTGCATACTCGTGTAATGGACACTGGTACTATATTACAAATCATATCATTTGATGAGGGAAACGCCCTAAAGATGCTCCCAAGTATTGAGCTTTGAAGGACAGACAACAGGATCTTGATCAGTTGGCCAAACCATAGAGAAAAGCCTTGTAACTATGTTTTGGGCACCCCGGGTAACTTACTCCCAGGCGGCTTAGTTGGAAATGGCTTGGAACTATAAAAGCCTAGGGTTAGGATTTGGGAGTGATTAGTGCTAATCACTTATTCTCTCATGCTTCCCTCTTTCTTCTTTTCTCCCTCTTGCTTGAGTGATTAGGCTACCAATGCGATCGTCTCCCATGGAGATCCCACACGATCTTCGCAAGAGAGATTGCACCACCCGTTGGATCAGAGCAACCACCTCGGTGTGACAAAGATGTTAAGGAAACCTTAATCGGTGGTATTGAGAGTCATTCAATATCAATTCCAATTTAATGCTTCAATTTGAGAAGATTCACCTTTCATGGTGCCCAATTAAATGGCCTAAAATTGCATTTTTGACCATTTTGCTCTCCTTCCTAACGACTAAGGTCTCAACAATGGAACCGAGTGATGTAAGAAGAAGAGATGGAAAATTCTCAATTAATTGCATCCTAGAAGAGTATTATGCGAGAGACATTAAGCAAAATAGAAGAATTTATTAACACAATATATAGTAGTCACATCAATGGAGATATATAAGATTCCTAAGACACGATCACACAATAAAGGCTTGATGTGAGACAAGTATGGCATTTCTTAATCAATCAAATCAAGCATACCCGTATATACTAAGAGGATGGAGTAGACCATGAGGGTGTCTCTACTATATAAGGTCGCAATAAGCTGCACAAGCTATGCAAGATCATCTAGGCAAACTATGATCAATTATGTGTGAAATGTTGTCTCTAAGAGGTATCAAGAGGGCTTCTTTAGAATATTTCTCACCATGCTCACACAAATTACAATTGTAGAAGCATTTAAGCTAGGACTACATAAACCCAAATGTCACCATCACCCATCACTTGTCCTTCTTGGTGGCTACTTTTGACATGTGTTTTTTTGCTTTATTTCATCAAGGAATCCTTGACTTGGTAGATTAGATCTAACCCCACATTGAGCCGACACAAATACCACCAGCATAGGACTTTGAGAAGGATTCTCCTCTATTATGTATCCTTCCACACTCCTCCACAAGCATTCACGAGCCTCTATAGGACTTCTAGAAGGATTCTCCTCTATTATACATTCTTCCACACTCCTCCACATGCATCCACAAACCTCCATAAGCTTGCCATGCATTTGCCATCTTATTCAAATAGAGTTACCAATCCATGTAGACATATGGCCCACACCTAGTTTATGAATCATCACTAATCAAATAAAGAATTAGCACTAGTTCCCATACCAATCAATGTAGGTATCATCTATTCATGTGGTATTTATGATATAACAATCCATTCATTCTCATACCTAGCACATAATATTAAATAAAATTCCTTAGAATCCTTCATGTGAAATAAGATAATTGGAGCCATTAAATCATCACCACGCCATTGAAGTGACCACCAAGCTATCAAGTTCACATATAAGCTTCCCATGGGAATTGTCATATCTTCCTAGTGAACATTACTAGCATACCAAAGATTCGGTCCCACATAGATAACACCACACATAAATATTATATTATAATCAATAGGTCTCACAAAAGGAAAAATTTTGGTATTATAAGTCTATGGCATACCATCTATGTGGTACTGAAGGTCATCTCTCCCAAGAATGCTGCTCAAAACATTATTACAACTCTTTGTTGTACCATCTACCGTACTCAAGGTCATCTCCCTTGAGATTGCCCATTAAAACATTATTGCTCTTTCTACAAAAAAGGGGGCCACAAAGATAAGGAATGCTTCTATCTTAAGGGGATTTAGCTAATGTAATAATAACTGTAATCTTCAACAACCCTCCTTCTAAAGAGTTTATTGACACACCTTCCACTATTGTTTCTCCATCGACTACTCCAATGGAGCCCATGTATGAACCCGCATTTTATGTTGCAGCTCCCCAACCATATGCAGTCACCTTGCCATCCACACTCTCTTATGAAACTCCACCCATAGCTCCCTCCTCTCCGACATCCCAAGTATCCTTTTCACTGGTATCTCCCATAAAGTACTTTATTCCTCTGTCGGCCACCTATCCCTCTCCCATGTATCCACCTTTGCTGTTGGTGTATGGAGTGACTTAGCCATCACCCCAATCCACCATAGTCCCTACCGCCCATGTAGCCCCACTCCATCCCAACCTCCTCCTATGGTTAGATCTCCTTGAATTGTCAATAGAGATTGCATCACACGGCTTATTATTTTTATTTTATTTTTGGCAATAGTGATCATTTTCAGCAGTAATGAACGCTTCCAAAAGGCTCTCCTCCCCATGCTTACATTGTCCAAAGAGTTAATACCATTTTACAAGGGATTAATCATCTGAAGCCTCTCTTACCCACCCCTACCCTGATGGTCACCATTATGGAGCCCATGGTCCCCTCATCTACTTAAGTAGTACTAGAGCTAGTCATTGAAGATGACATGTTTGCATTTGTGATTTGCATACTTCATGTATTTCTCTTGAGCTTTTTGAATATTCAATTTTGCTAACTCATGAATTTGGTCAAAGTCTTCACCAAAAGAATATGCATCCTCTATAGAATGTGAAAGTCTAGTAATTGGAGTAGGCAAAGCCTTACCATAGACTATTTCAAATGGTACTTTCTTATTAGTAGCAATATGAGGATAGTTATTATATGCAAATTGCAAAATATGTAAACACTTATCCCATTGCTTAGGCTGAGATGAGACATATGATCTAAGCAAATCAAGTATTGTGCTATTTGTTGCTTTGGTTTCATCCATTAGATTTAGGATAAAAAGTAGTACAAAAAACACTACAAAACTTTCTATGTAGATCTACCATAAACAATAATCCTTGGTGAACCATGATGCGAAAAAACTTGTTTAATGAAAACATGTGCAGCTTGATAAGCAGTCAATGTCTTTTTGCAAGAAATAAAGTAAGCATGTTTACTAGATCTATGTACCAGAGTCCCAATCATATCATTCTTTAGAAGTCAAAGGAAAACGAGTGATAAAGTCCATACTTATTTGTTCCCATAGTTCATTAGAAACAGGCAAAGGCATAAGCAAACCAAATCTCTTTTCTTTATGAATCTTAATCTTTTGACACACAACATATTCAGAAAAAAAACTCAGCAACATCTTTATGCATCGTAGGCCAAAAGAAATACTTGGTAACTATTTGCAAAGTAGATGACTATTCTTCAATAATAGCTTGCCTAAATGGTTGAGTGATGTATAATCTCTTTTGAAAGAAAAGAAAACCATCATCATAAGAATAATCAAAATAAGATAGCCAATAAATATCTTTCATCTTGTTATATGCATCATAAAAATCAAAATTATTTTTACATGTTTCCTTCATGTTATCAAAAGAAATGCCTATAATAGTACATATATTATTGATAGTATTAAAAGAAATACCTTCAATAGCAGATATATTATTTATTAATGGTAGGTCTCCTACTCAAAGCATCAGTAACAAAATGATCATGTCCAGGTTTATATTTAATATTGGCTAAAAACTTTGAATAAAAGATGCGCACTTAATAGTCTATTTGATATTAAAGGCTGTAAAAGTAAATGTTTAATACTTGTTCGGTTTTAATGATACACTCTCAGGTCCCTTAAGATAATGTTTCCAAAATATAAATGCATGAATAACATCAATCAATTCTCTATCAAAGTACTATGCTTAAGCTTAAATGGTTTTAATTTTAGACTTTCAAAAGCAATCGGATGATTATCTAACGTAAGTACAACACCAGTACCATGTTCGCTAGCATCAGTTTACTACTGCAAAGAATGTTCTAGAAAAATCAAAATTTTGAAATCCACACATATCGTTAGCTTTCCATTCTTCTAAACAAAGATTACAATAGGAGAAATTAAAGTAAACCCTTATGAAAGAAAAATAAACCCAACTTCAAGAAGCTTATCAATTTCTTCCTTTACCACTAAAGAAGATTATTAGTTTCTTACTTTACAACTAATGAGAAGTTAGGGGTCATGTGGTAGGCTCATTGCCTTACTGGTTATGTCCCATCCACCAAACCCACAGTGCTCCACCATTGTGGCCTTGATGATGTTTATGACCAGCTGCAAAGAAATGAGTATAAAATTGAAAAAGAGAAAGAAACCTTTTCCTTTCATAGTTAGTGAGATCACATTATCTAACTAAATAGGCCAAAATCATTCTTAATATTTTCATTAGACAATGCCTATAATTTGGTGGCCCCACCTTTGGAGTTACCTCAAGTGCATGCACGTCTACCTCAGTGTCTTTATCCATTTTTGTGTTCAAGTCACTTTCACTTATATATGCTTAAAGAGTTTACATACTCATCATCTTCCTCACTTTTCTCACTTTGTAAATCAACACTATTACGAGAAATAAAGATCTTCATTTTATGGGGAATCTTACAAATGGTCATGCACTCTTCACTCTAGCATTGCCTTGCATAGACCCTCTTCAGCCAAGGCCTTCCAAGTACATAGGATAGGAATTCTGAGTCCTCTTCATGATTTAGAAATCCAAGGAGGTTTTACTCCCATGATAAAAACCACCACATTAGTTATAACGCCTTTAGGTTTTACACTTCCTTTATTTGCCATCTCTAAGGTAGGATTAGACTTATGAGATGATTATTCTTAAGTCCCAATGTTTCCATTAAACCTTCAAAAATTACATGAACTAAAGAACTACCATCAACAAGAACATTATTTACATGCCAACCATTACATACCATATCAACCTAAGTAGAATAAATGTCTACTTCTACTTTGACTACTTAAGATGGTGTATCCCTCTGTTCTTATGATTGTTTTTAGGTCCCAATGTTTCCATTAAACCTTCAAAAATTACATGAACTAAAGAACTACCATGAACAGGAACATTATTTACATGCCAACCATTACATACCATACCAATCTAAGTAGAATAAATGTCTACTTCTACTTTGACTACTTAAGATGGTGTATCCCTCTGTTCTTATGATTGTTCTTAAGTCCCAATGTTTTCCATTAAGCCTTCAAAAATGACATTTACTGCTGTAGAACTACCATCAGCAAGAACATTCTTTACATGCAACCCATTACATACCACGTCAGCTTAGGGACAATAGATGTCTACTTCCACTTTGACTAGTGGAGCCTCTGTCTCCTTCTTACATTGATGCCACTCCTCAACTCACTATACAAGGGAGAAGCCAATGTCTTTTAACTTGCTTATTTCACCCTTTTTCCTCATTTTCCACTTTCAAAGGGGCTTTTTCCTCTTCCACACCCTTACCATTCCTAGGTTTCTTCTCTTGAGTAGACACAAAAACACCTTCACCTTCACCTTCACCTTTACCTTCACCTTTATCTTCAATAACAAGCATCTATCAAATTTATAGAATCAAAGGAAGGAGAAGCTCTCCTAGGACAATATCCTTTGTCTTGGAAGTCATACCACATTTTGCAAGAAAAATTAGCAGGGCCAGAATTTCTTACGTGCGTCTTTTTACCCCAGGTTTTCATGAGCTTGTAAGAGGTCAAGCCATCCTTGCTATGACTCAAGATACCACCATATCAAGTGCATTAGAGATATCTATGTGTGGTTATGGTTCATTAAAGGCAACCATGTTAGGAGTATTAGGACAAGGAGTGATCTTTGGTGTGGAAAAAAGTAGAAATACTTAGCTAAGTCTTTGGTTGATCCACGTCCTCCTCTTCAAGGCTGCATGCACTCTTGGCATCTAACTATCTTTAAGGATTTCCCTAAGTTTTTGGCAACTTCTTACTTCACCATTTGCCTTGTTTTTTAACTTAACCAAGAGATAAAATTCTACAAAATCCACCCATTAATCCCAACCATAACTTATTTGGCTTCCTTGATTCTGGCTCTAGATGTTAATAGTGTTACATGGAGTCTATCAAATTAGTAGCTCTTTTCACCATAGCCCTTCACAGAATCAAAACTTTGCGAGACTTCAATGAAAATCTGGTCATACTTTTACTCAAGAAGTAATTCATCCAATATAGTAGTGAAAAACTTTTCCCAATCCTTAAGCAATTCGTTATGCTTTCCCTATGCCCATTTGAGATCTCGCCTTTTTCCCAAAAAGACAGGAAAATTTTAAATCCACTCAGACTTTCTATCACCATTGCTAATATATGATCTCTTAAAATTATACTTCTAGAACATCCTCTGGGTTACCATAAAACATAGGAATTTTACCCATTTTGGCTTAGAGGAGGGGTGGGAAGAGAAAGAGTCGAGGGAATAACAAGTAAAGGTAGCCAAAATCCACTAATACTCATACCCTATTGTCTTTCTCTAAGATACAAGGACATAATGCATCCCTCACTTGTAAGTCATCCTAACACATAGGACATATGATGTGTCGAATCCAAAACTCACACCCGCATGACAGTATTATTACCCCTTTTAAACAAATGGTCCCTAATTATGTTATACAAATAAGATAATAAATGCATAGAGGGAAATAATACATTTCTCTTTCTTCACTCTCTCAAAAGAGGACTCGCATCATCCACAAGAATATTGAAATGTGGACACCCCACATCCTCTTATACTCAAGAAGGGGAAGAACAAAGGGTCGAGTTGATTTTTGAATTAGCACTAGTTCCCATACCAATGTAGTTATCATCTATTCATATGGTATTTATGACATAACAATCCATTCATTCTCATACCTAGCACATAATATGAAATAAACTTCCTTGGAATCCTTCACGTGAAATAAGATAATTGGAGCCATTAAATCATCACCAAGCCGTTGAAGTGGCCACCAAGCTATCAAGTTCACATATAAGCTTCTCATGGGAATTGTCATATCTTCCTAGAGTGAACATTACTAGCATACCAAAGATCGGGTCCTCCCACATGGATAACACCACACATAAATATTATATTATAATCAATAAGTTGCACAAAAGGAAAAATTTTGGTATTATAAGTCTATGGCATACCATCTATGGTACTGAGGGTCATCTCTCCCAAGAATGCTCCCTTAAAACATTATTACAAGTCTCTGTTGTACCATCTACTGCACTCAAGGTCATCTCCCCTAAGATTGCCCATTAAAACATTATTGCTCTTTCTACAAAAAAGGGCGCCACAAAGATAAGGAATGCTTCTATCTTAAGGGGATTTAGATAATGTAACAATAACTGTAGCAACCACCCTCGATCTTCAACAACCCTCTTGTGCTAAGGAGTTTATTGACACACCGTCCACTACTGTTTCTCCATCGACTACTACAAGGTGACCGCATTTTATGTTGCAGCTCCCCAACCCTATGCGGTCACCTTGCCATCCACACTCTCTTATGAAATTCCTCCCATAGCTCCATCCTCTCCGCCGACATCCCAAGTATCCTTTTCACTGGTGTCTCCCATAAAGTACTTTTATCCTCCGTCGGCCACCTATCCCTCTCCCCCGTATGCACCTTTGCTGCTGGTGTATGTAGTGACCTAGCCGTCACCCCAATCCACCATAGTCCCTATGGCCTATGTAGCACCACTCCATCCCAACCTCCTCCTATGGTGGCTAGATCTCCTTGAGTTGTCAATCGAGGTTGCATCACATGGCTAATTATTTTGTTTTTTTTTTGGGCAACAGTGGTCATTTTCAGCAGTAATGAACTCTTCCCCAAAAGGCTCTTCCCCATGATTACATTGTCCAAAGGGTTAAGACCATTTTACAAGGGATTAATCGTCTGACGCCTCTCTTACCAACTCCTACCCTGATGGTCACCATTATGGAGGCCATGGTCCATGCTCTTTAAATGAAACCATGAACGTACTTCCGAACCATCTTCCGTAAATGCACCCATGAAAATTGCAGTGGTGGAACATGTGTAACTTGAGGCCCTCCACAAGCTCATGACTACCCCACCCATGGAGCCATCTCCTACTCCTACTCCTCCACCAACCCCCATACCTCCCTACAACACCCCAAAGTGGCACTTCCTTGACTACATCTGTATGGGCCACCTTCCTATATCCATTCTTGTGACAAAAATACCCGTCTCCCAACCCTATGCATTGTACTCATAAGAAATGAAATCTCTTCAACTCATGTTTAGTGGTCATCCCTCTTCTCTAGCGATTCCAATTCAAAGGGACATTCCATCCAGTAGTAGTAGTCGTAGTGGTGGACATGTATGACACTTGTAGTGGTGGGTGTGACACCACACCACTATCTTCCAATGAAGCCAAATTGTGCTTCACTTCCCCCACGATGGCTAATCATTTTAGAGTCTTCCAATCTTAATATTTGTCAAAGGCGCCGATGGTTGCTCTAACATCAACATATTGCCTGAGGCCACGACCATCATGCTTTGGATCTCTCCCTCACAGATCCACCTCCCTTTATTCTTTACATTTCTAACCAAATAGACATGATTCCCCTTGGCCTTGTGCAACATTTTCTTGAATCTATGTAGGTCTCACAATTTTCATGGTTTTCATGGTATTAAATCTACCACTGACTAAAGCGGCCTATCATATTTTGATTGGTTCCTCGTGGCTAAGAGCTACCAAAGTAGTTAATGTTTGGGGCAAGGTAGACCTGATGATGCCCTTGCCAAATCATACGTTGCTACTCCGTCTTAAAAGGCTTCCAACGAGGGGTTACCACGCACTCCTTTCCCCCCTATCCAATGTAGTCTATTGGCATTGGCTAGACGGTGTGTCCAAGATGAGTTTATTGCTCTTATGGTTGATTGAAATGCTCTTTAAAGTTTGGTTGCACCACCATCCAAACTTTAAAGAGGAATCTTAAAAGTCTGGCTGCACCACCATCCAAACTTTAAAGAGGAATCTTCAAAGTTTGGCCGCGCCGACCTCAATGGAGGAACTTATTGAGATGGTGAGTTAAAGGGAGACAAATTTCCATGCCGTCAAAGTTTTTTGGCTACACAACCCTCAACTGAGGAACCTACTGAGACGATTAGTTTAGGGGAGCCAAAGTTCCATGTCTGTAAGATTCCTCCCCCAACCCCTTTTTGATGTCTAGTATATTCCCCTGTAATCAATTCCTTTTCTAAAATATAAGAGATCTTGTTTGTGGCTGTTTTAACCTAGAGAGAGAAAATATTCTAGAGAGAGAATATTCAAATTTTGAATATTTTTGGATAGAAAAATATCTCTTATAATTCAGATGAGTTTCCCTGAAACAGAAATTTAAAAAGAATTTTCCAATGTGCAATTGGAATTAATTGGAAATAGGTATAAAGAACCTTAGCCTAAGGGTCTAGATTTTCAGAAATCTTTAGACTATGGTCCAATTAAGGTTTCTATGGGCCAATAGCATCAATCCATGTGTAGGGAGGAGATAAATCCAAATTGTAAAAAGAAAATACCCAAAAATGAGTAAATGCTCGCATGAGGTGAAGAGTTGAAAATGTACAAGGTTTATTAGTAAATAAACACATATGTAAGGAAAGGGAATTCTTTAAAGGAGGTGCATATTTCACATAAGATGAAGAGTTGAAAATGTACAAGGTTTATTAGTAAATAAACACATATGTAAGGAAGGGGAGTTCTTTAAAGGAGGTGCATATTTCACATAAGATGAAGAGTTGAAAATGTACAAGGTTTATTAGTAAATAAACACATATGTAAGGAAGGGGAGTTCTTTAAAGGAGGTGCATATTTCACATAAGATGAAGAGTTGAAAATGTACAAGGTTTATTAGTAAAAAACTATGAGCAATACAATTTTGACACATATGTAAGGAAGGGGAATTCTTTAAAGGAGGTGCATATTTCACATGCTTGAATGAGTTTTAAACTCATAAAAATTGAGATATTTTATCTCTCCTCTCTCCTAATTCAAGTCTAGTTCCAAAAAGTTAGCTTAAGTGACCTAAAAATGGTCAAAAAGTGACCAAACTGACTTGGAAAATTCTAGAATCAGTTTGTTTGGTTAGGAGCTCAAATTTTCCTATAAATAGAAGCCTCCCCTTGTTGAAAAAAATATAGTCTCTTATGCTTTGTTACTCTACTCCACCTAAGCCAAAATATATAGTCTCTTATGCTTTGTTACTCTACTCCTCCTAAGCCAAAATATATAGTCTCTTATGCTTTGTTACTCTACTCCACCTAAGCCAAAATATATAGTCTCTTATGCTTTGTTACTCTACTCCTCCTAAGCCAAAATATATAGTCTCTTATGCTTGTTACTCTACTCCACCTAAGCCAAATTAGATAGAGTCTTATGCTTTGTTACTCTACTCCACCTAAGCCAAATTAGATAGTGTCTTATGCTTTGTTACTCTACTCCTCCTAAGCCAAAATATATAGTGTCTTATGCTTTGTTACTCTACTCCACCTAAGCCAAAATATAGAGTGTCTTATGCTTTATTACTCTACTCCACCTAAGCCAAAATATAGAGTGTCTTAGGCATTGTTACTCTACTCTACCTAAGCCAAGAACTGTGAATTCTTCACTAGTTTTTGATACTTCTCTCTTTCTTCAATCCCCATTGGTGGCTCCATCAACACACTAAACCAATTGATTGGTTGGGGGCCTCTACCGTGAATAAAGAATCAAGCAAATTATAAGGTAAGTATATTGAATTTTGATCTTTCTATAATTACTCAATGATTCTCTCTTCTCAACCCCTCTCAAGCTTGAGAAGTTTAATTGGTATGGTTTTTTTTAAATGCTATTGAAGTTAATTGGTGAATAGTAGTGAAGAGTTACATAATTTAATAAATGCTATAGAAGTTAATTTCCACTTATATTTAAATCTAATGGTCAAGAAATGGTCATACTCATGACCCATTCTCAATCCAAATGAAGCTTTTCATAAAGCTTTTCCTTAATCCAAGATTAAGCTATGCTTGAGGCCAAATTAATGGCTTTTTGCTATGCTTTTAGTTTATGCACATTGATGATTCAATCCATTATGGATTGATGACCCAATTAGAGACCATTCTAATTGTTTTCTTAATGACCCAATTAGAGACCATTCTAATTGTTTTCTTAATGATCCAATTAGAGACCATTCTAATTATTTCCTTAATGATAAGCTTTATCCCTTAGAAAAAAATTGAGATTTATCAGTCATAGTAGCGGAACTATGGCAAAATTTTTATAGAAATTACGCATAAAATAAATTCATTCAAAGCATAAAAAGAGGACTTCCTACCATATCCTAGGAACTATCATCCTAGATTAATTAAAAGAATATTATTATGCATGGAGATATGGATGTTTGCATGTAGATGTAGAGGTATAGATGTGAGTGTGAATGTGGAGGTGGATGTATGCATGTAGATGTAGATGTATAGATGTAGATGTGGATGTGGAGGTGGGTGGATGCATGTAGATGTAGATGTATAGGTGTAGGTGAGAATGGAGATGTGGATGTATACATGTAGATGTAGATGTATAGATGTAGATGTGAATAGAGATGTGGATGTATGCATGTAGATGTAGATGTATAGATGTAGATGTGGATGTGGAGGTGGGTGGATGCATGTAGATGTAGATGTATAGGTGTAGGTGAGAATGGAGATGTGGATGTATACATGTAGATGTAGATGTATAGATGTAGATGTGAATAGAGATGTGGATGTATACATGTAGATGTAGATGTATAGATGTAGATGTATAGATGTAGATGTGGATGTGGAGGTGGGTGGATGCATGAAGATGTAGATGTATAGATGTAGATGAGAATGGAGATGTGGATGTATATATGTAGATGTAGATGTATAGATGTAGATGTGAATAGAGATGTGGATGTATACATGTAGATGTAGATGTATAGATGTAGATGGGAATGGAGATGTGGATGTATACATGTAGATGTAGGTGTATAGTTGTAGATGTGAATGGAGATGTGGATGTATGCATGTAGATGTAGGTGTATAGACATAGATGTGAATGTAGAGGTGGATGTATGCATGTAGATGTAGATGTATAGATGTGGATGTGAATGTGGAGTGGATGTATGCATGTAGATGTAGATGTATGGAGGTGAATGTGAATGTGGATGTGGATGTATGCATAGGGATGTAGATGTATGCATGTAGATATGAATGTACGCATATAGTTGTGGATGTATGGATGTGAATATACGATTGTGAGGTGAGGGAATCTGAAGTGATGAGATGGGAATGATGAGATGGGATGAGTATACATATAAATGGAATATGGAATAAGTAATGTAGATTGAGGAGGGATAATGTGGAAAAATGAAAGTTAAAATAGAAATTGTATTGTAAACTGTTTGTAAATGCTGTTTGTAAATGATTGTTTTATGTCAAGAATGCTGGGGGGAGCATTTTGACCGTCTTGTGATTAAAGTCGTGATGGTAAAGTTGCAACTGCTGACGGGGAGTCAATGAAGGACGTCTCGCGTAGCAAGGTCGGCCGAGGTCTTGACCAGCCTCGGTGCGATTAAAATGGTGAGCTTCCGGTACGGTGGATGAGGGGCCAAGGAAGCGGCCTATGCGTGAAGCGCTAGGTTACCTGCGAAGGATCCTAGAGGGTGCTGACCATACGGTGCTCGGGCTCTGGGTTGCCTAGGATACCCACGCGTGCGTCGAGGAAGATATTGGAACAGAGTTGGAGTTGTTTTCTGAAATCGAGCATGGATCTGGTTGATTGACCTTGCTGGTCTTCAATGGATGAGTCCATGGCTCCTTATATGGATCTGTTGGTTGATCTTGCTGATCTTCAACGAGAGTCCATCTTGTTAAGTGATTATATTGCCGAGTATTAAGGGCTAGGAACTATCGAAACGGCTCCTGAGCGTTCTAGTTGCCAATGATGCCATAGATACTCTGATGAAGGAATGATGGGAAATTAAGAATCAATTGGATAAATTGGAAGATTGTGATCAGTGATACTATGGTTTTATTAAAGGATTGTTTTAAACTGGTTGAATCTGGTTGAAAAAGGCAATTTCATATTGGGTGTGTGAGTGGTGTGACTAGTTTTATTTTGCATGAACTTCCGGCTAGGGGGCCTTGGAACTCTTTTCCTTGGTACCCGGGACAAAACCTAACCAAATACTTAATTGGATCCCGTCACTACAGTGGTTGGGCGGTTGGCTAACCCATGGGATTGGATGGGGTTAGGCTGGACTGATGGATCCGTAAATCGAGACTCAAACTTTTGTTTTTACGATAGAAAAAAAAAATCACGGACAGTAACTGTTCTATGGATAGGAATCAACGGCTGTGCCTCTTGAATGGGGAAAAAAGCGTTGATCCCAATGATCCAAGTGCAAGTTTCTTCCTTGAACTGACTAAGTATCTTATAGATGTAATTGGATCATCTCGATCAGAAATGATCTTGACTACGTTAGAGTAAAAAGTTATCCTGGTGGAATCGCCCGTGCTTCCGGTTAAGAAAGTTTTTTCGGGTTCGGTTTTGGAACAACCGACGGATTAGTCTCTTATCCGGATATCCGTGGGCGAGGCCCCGAGTGTGGGACCCCTGTCCCGCGCGAGAAGCGCTACTTCCGCTGCCAGTACCCTGAATCCGTTGCTCGGTGGGAACAGGGATCTTACAGTTGGTATCAGAGCATTTGGTTAATAAAGATCAACTGAGAAGACAAATATGTCAAAAATTTATCAAGAAACACAAAAAGGTTATAATTGTGTGATATAATTCATACAATTTGATATTCAAACTGAAATTTGTAATTTGGTAGTTGGGTCTTCAGATGGAAGTACCGCAATTATATAGAATCCTTGACTTGCTTGAGGCCTAGACATGATAGTAGTTACCTTATAATCCCAAGGGCCGTGACTACCCGTATATACCGAGAGTATACTGCAGCTCTTTACTGACAGTATATACGAGTAAATCTAAGACTTGAAATTATAAGCGTTAATGCTATCTAGATGATGATTTCGAATGTGATTGATATGATTTTTAATTCTGTTTGAGAATGAATGAATTGATTTGGATTCTGATTGAAAATGCTGATTGAAAAATGTTGATTTTTAAAAATTAGTTGAAATATAATGAAACCACAATAAGGGGGAATGGGACGAGTCCCTGTGATGATATTCATAACTAGAATGATGATAACAAATTCAGCAAATCACTATGAGATTAGTGGGTTGTGCTGTCAGATTGCTACTGTTAATACTTGACCGGTAGATCAAGTTAAGGGATGTCAAATTGAGAACTTGCTTGACTGAAATTTCCGTGTGGAGGAATGTTCCGAAGGAAACTTTTCGGTGTAATGGACCATTATCATGTTAAAGATATGAATGATATAATCTGAATGAATTGTTATTTAATGATGAGTTCTATATAAGGGATATTTATCCCAGTGTTCTGTTGGGTTGACCAGAATATAAGCAACCCCAGAATAAAAATTGGATCTTAAGAATAAGAGCTGTCCTCTACCTTGCGAGATGAGGACATCTCGCACTTTCTAAGTGGGGTAGGATGTAAGATTCCTCCCCAGCCTTCGAGGTATATAGGAGTAAGAATCTCCCTTTCGGATCTTATAATTATTCCCTCTCTAAAATAAAAGAAAGTTTCTGTTTAAAAAAGGAATACCCTTTTCCTAAAATACTTCTCAGGAGTCACGCCTATTTTAAGGATTTAGAACAATGAGTTTAGAAGTGAGAATCGGTGTTTTGGATACCAAGGTTTTGGTTTTCATTCGAGTATGGCCCAAAAGAAGTTCTTTATCTTTTGGGGAGTATAAGAAGTTATTCCCCAGATATTGTGACCCTTATATCTGAATTCAATGAAAGTAGGTGACTTAGCCTACAAGCTTCTTTTATCTCCTCATCTCAAAATTCTTAATACCTTCTATAGAAAAATGTGTCAAACACAAATCATGGAAAGACGGTAAAACTTCAGTGGCAAGTTACCGTTGGCTTCTAGGTTACGCTAGCTCCTTCCTTTATATAAGTCGTAACTTTTACTTGTCGCTCACAGTAATCTTACTCCCATCAATCTCCTTTCTTTCTTAATCTCCTTCATGGCTTGGCAACAGGAATTAGTTTTATCCCTGATGATTTCTCACCTTCAAGACGCAAGAGAGTCTGTGAAGAAAGACTTTATAGAACAGTATGAGCGCTCACTTTTTCCTCACCTAGGAACTTCTGTAGCGCAGACCAAATGGCGGACCTATCAAAACATAACTAGGGTAACACCCTGGGGTCAGCAGCACTTTCGTAACAATGTCCGCTTGGCCATGGTTATTGAAGCTTTGGGTTTGGGTCCCCGATACTACTGCGTCATGAGATCAAGGCATCTTGGGTTTTCTGAGCGGGTCTTCTTATTGGCGTGTTTTCTTCCTCATGAGAAGATATGCCTTTACCCCGTTTTTGGCTTGCCTCTCAGAGGTCCTTTTGTTAGATCACCTCATACCACTGAGATAGGTGCGGCAATAACCAGCAGAATCATTCCCATAGATGAGTTACCCTATACTTGTGCAGCTTGTGAGGACTGCTTTTGTGACCATATGATGGACGGGCTTATGGAAGTGTAAAGAGTTTCTCTATCTTTACTGTATAAGAGTTTCTCTATCTTTACTGTATAAGTTCCGAGAATGAATAAAGTTTAAATCTTGTTCTTATTTTGAATCTTGCTCTCTTTAAGACTTTTCTTGGTGGTTAATCGTGATTAAAATTTTTCTCTAAGTCTCATATTCGTGCATCTTGCGAAATTATTCCAAGTTGCGAGATGAGGACATCTCGCGTTTTTTAAGTGGGGTAGAATGTAAGATTCCTCCCCCAACCCCTTTTTGATGTCTAGTATATTCCCCTGTAATCAATTCCTTTTCTAAAATATAAGAGATCTTGTTTGTGGCTGTTTTAACCTAGAGAGAGAAAATATTCTAGAGAGAGAATATTCAGATTTTGAATATTTTTGGATAGAAAAATATCTCTTATAATTCAGATGAGTTTCCCTGAAACAGAAATTTAAAAAGAATTTTCCAATGTGCAATTGGAATTAATTGGAAATAGGTATAAAGAACCTTAGCCTAAGGGTCTAGATTTTCAGAAATCTTTAGACTATGGTCCAATTAAGGTTTCTATGGGCCAATAGCATCAATCCATGTGTAGGGAGGAGATAAATCCAAATTGTAAAAAGAAAATACCCAAAAATGAGTAAATGCTCGCATGAGGTGAAGAGTTGAAAATGTACAAGGTTTATTAGTAAATAAACACATATGTAAGGAAAGGGAATTCTTTAAAGGAGGTGCATATTTCACATAAGATGAAGAGTTGAAAATGTACAAGGTTTATTAGTAAATAAACACATATGTAAGGAAGGGGAGTTCTTTAAAGGAGGTGCATATTTCACATAAGATGAAGAGTTGAAAATGTACAAGGTTTATTAGTAAATAAACACATATGTAAGGAAGGGGAGTTCTTTAAAGGAGGTGCATATTTCACATAAGATGAAGAGTTGAAAATGTACAAGGTTTATTAGTAAAAAACTATGAGCAATACAATTTTGACACATATGTAAGGAAGGGGAATTCTTTAAAGGAGGTGCATATTTCACATGCTTGAATGAGTTTTAAACTCATAAAAATTGAGATATTTTATCTCTCCTCTCTCCTAATTCAAGTCTAGTTCCAAAAAGTTAGCTTAAGTGACCTAAAAATGGTCAAAAAGTGACCAAACTGACTTGGAAAATTCTAGAATCAGTTTGTTTGGTTAGGAGCTCAAATTTTCCTATAAATAGAAGCCTCCCCTTGTTGAAAAAAATATAGTCTCTTATGCTTTGTTACTCTACTCCACCTAAGCCAAAATATATAGTCTCTTATGCTTTGTTACTCTACTCCTCCTAAGCCAAAATATATAGTCTCTTATGCTTTGTTACTCTACTCCACCTAAGCCAAAATATATAGTCTCTTATGCTTTGTTACTCTACTCCTCCTAAGCCAAAATATATAGTCTCTTATGCTTGTTACTCTACTCCACCTAAGCCAAATTAGATAGAGTCTTATGCTTTGTTACTCTACTCCACCTAAGCCAAATTAGATAGTGTCTTATGCTTTGTTACTCTACTCCTCCTAAGCCAAAATATATAGTGTCTTATGCTTTGTTACTCTACTCCACCTAAGCCAAAATATAGAGTGTCTTATGCTTTATTACTCTACTCCACCTAAGCCAAAATATAGAGTGTCTTAGGCATTGTTACTCTACTCTACCTAAGCCAAGAACTGTGAATTCTTCACTAGTTTTTGATACTTCTCTCTTTCTTCAATCCCCATTGGTGGCTCCATCAACACACTAAACCAATTGATTGGTTGGGGGCCTCTACCGTGAATAAAGAATCAAGCAAATTATAAGGTAAGTATATTGAATTTTGATCTTTCTATAATTACTCAATGATTCTCTCTTCTCAACCCCTCTCAAGCTTGAGAAGTTTAATTGGTATGGTTTTTTTTAAATGCTATTGAAGTTAATTGGTGAATAGTAGTGAAGAGTTACATAATTTAATAAATGCTATAGAAGTTAATTTCCACTTATATTTAAATCTAATGGTCAAGAAATGGTCATACTCATGACCCATTCTCAATCCAAATGAAGCTTTTCATAAAGCTTTTCCTTAATCCAAGATTAAGCTATGCTTGAGGCCAAATTAATGGCTTTTTGCTATGCTTTTAGTTTATGCACATTGATGATTCAATCCATTATGGATTGATGACCCAATTAGAGACCATTCTAATTGTTTTCTTAATGACCCAATTAGAGACCATTCTAATTGTTTTCTTAATGATCCAATTAGAGACCATTCTAATTATTTCCTTAATGATAAGCTTTATCCCTTAGAAAAAAATTGAGATTTATCAGTCATAGTAGCGGAACTATGGCAAAATTTTTATAGAAATTACGCATAAAATAAATTCATTCAAAGCATAAAAAGAGGACTTCCTACCATATCCTAGGAACTATCATCCTAGATTAATTAAAAGAATATTATTATGCATGGAGATATGGATGTTTGCATGTAGATGTAGAGGTATAGATGTGAGTGTGAATGTGGAGGTGGATGTATGCATGTAGATGTAGATGTATAGATGTAGATGTGGATGTGGAGGTGGGTGGATGCATGTAGATGTAGATGTATAGGTGTAGGTGAGAATGGAGATGTGGATGTATACATGTAGATGTAGATGTATAGATGTAGATGTGAATAGAGATGTGGATGTATGCATGTAGATGTAGATGTATAGATGTAGATGTGGATGTGGAGGTGGGTGGATGCATGTAGATGTAGATGTATAGGTGTAGGTGAGAATGGAGATGTGGATGTATACATGTAGATGTAGATGTATAGATGTAGATGTGAATAGAGATGTGGATGTATACATGTAGATGTAGATGTATAGATGTAGATGTATAGATGTAGATGTGGATGTGGAGGTGGGTGGATGCATGAAGATGTAGATGTATAGATGTAGATGAGAATGGAGATGTGGATGTATATATGTAGATGTAGATGTATAGATGTAGATGTGAATAGAGATGTGGATGTATACATGTAGATGTAGATGTATAGATGTAGATGGGAATGGAGATGTGGATGTATACATGTAGATGTAGGTGTATAGTTGTAGATGTGAATGGAGATGTGGATGTATGCATGTAGATGTAGGTGTATAGACATAGATGTGAATGTAGAGGTGGATGTATGCATGTAGATGTAGATGTATAGATGTGGATGTGAATGTGGAGTGGATGTATGCATGTAGATGTAGATGTATGGAGGTGAATGTGAATGTGGATGTGGATGTATGCATAGGGATGTAGATGTATGCATGTAGATATGAATGTACGCATATAGTTGTGGATGTATGGATGTGAATATACGATTGTGAGGTGAGGGAATCTGAAGTGATGAGATGGGAATGATGAGATGGGATGAGTATACATATAAATGGAATATGGAATAAGTAATGTAGATTGAGGAGGGATAATGTGGAAAAATGAAAGTTAAAATAGAAATTGTATTGTAAACTGTTTGTAAATGCTGTTTGTAAATGATTGTTTTATGTCAAGAATGCTGGGGGGAGCATTTTGACCGTCTTGTGATTAAAGTCGTGATGGTAAAGTTGCAACTGCTGACGGGGAGTCAATGAAGGACGTCTCGCGTAGCAAGGTCGGCCGAGGTCTTGACCAGCCTCGGTGCGATTAAAATGGTGAGCTTCCGGTACGGTGGATGAGGGGCCAAGGAAGCGGCCTATGCGTGAAGCGCTAGGTTACCTGCGAAGGATCCTAGAGGGTGCTGACCATACGGTGCTCGGGCTCTGGGTTGCCTAGGATACCCACGCGTGCGTCGAGGAAGATATTGGAACAGAGTTGGAGTTGTTTTCTGAAATCGAGCATGGATCTGGTTGATTGACCTTGCTGGTCTTCAATGGATGAGTCCATGGCTCCTTATATGGATCTGTTGGTTGATCTTGCTGATCTTCAACGAGAGTCCATCTTGTTAAGTGATTATATTGCCGAGTATTAAGGGCTAGGAACTATCGAAACGGCTCCTGAGCGTTCTAGTTGCCAATGATGCCATAGATACTCTGATGAAGGAATGATGGGAAATTAAGAATCAATTGGATAAATTGGAAGATTGTGATCAGTGATACTATGGTTTTATTAAAGGATTGTTTTAAACTGGTTGAATCTGGTTGAAAAAGGCAATTTCATATTGGGTGTGTGAGTGGTGTGACTAGTTTTATTTTGCATGAACTTCCGGCTAGGGGGCCTTGGAACTCTTTTCCTTGGTACCCGGGACAAAACCTAACCAAATACTTAATTGGATCCCGTCACTACAGTGGTTGGGCGGTTGGCTAACCCATGGGATTGGATGGGGTTAGGCTGGACTGATGGATCCGTAAATCGAGACTCAAACTTTTGTTTTTACGATAGAAAAAAAAAATCACGGACAGTAACTGTTCTATGGATAGGAATCAACGGCTGTGCCTCTTGAATGGGGAAAAAAGCGTTGATCCCAATGATCCAAGTGCAAGTTTCTTCCTTGAACTGACTAAGTATCTTATAGATGTAATTGGATCATCTCGATCAGAAATGATCTTGACTACGTTAGAGTAAAAAGTTATCCTGGTGGAATCGCCCGTGCTTCCGGTTAAGAAAGTTTTTTCGGGTTCGGTTTTGGAACAACCGACGGATTAGTCTCTTATCCGGATATCCGTGGGCGAGGCCCCGAGTGTGGGACCCCTGTCCCGCGCGAGAAGCGCTACTTCCGCTGCCAGTACCCTGAATCCGTTGCTCGGTGGGAACAGGGATCTTACAATGTCGCATTACACCTGACTTGCTTCACCCCATGTGGCTCCCTAAATATAGTGACTATGTGTGATTTTCTCCACCCCTTCCCTAATAGTCATCATCAGGAGTAATGTGTGACCCACGTACAAACACAAAGAGGACCCTCTACAAGCTGCCCTAGGAGCATATTGGTGATTTCCCTCTTGACTCTTCCTATTAATGATCCCTTACCTCTCCATTAGGAAATTCACAAGTGGTGCTTCTCTCTCTGTCCACCTATGACAATGAAGTCCACAAACTAATATGAGACCTGTTGAGGAGCCTCACACCATCCATGTACCTTTTTGGGTTTGGGATAACCCTATCACCTTGGACATGGTATCTACTTTCTCAACCCAACATCATCATGAATCTACCTTTGCTTGGTCTTATCAATATTTATTTGGCATCAATCCTTCCATTAGCACCTATTGCATTCCTCTCAAGAGGTCAACCAACTGATTAGGAAAGGTGTTTACATACTACTCTAAGGTGGTATAAAGAAGAAGCTTGATAAGATGATGGAGGTAGGCATCATTGTCCCTATCAAACACTAAGAATGGCTTTTTCCCATTATCATCATTCCAAAGAAGAAAAGCAATAAGATCCGCATTTGGGTGGACTTTCAACCCCTTAACCAAAGTACCATTAGGGACGGATTTCCTTTTTCATTTATTAAGCATGTATTGGACGAGGTCATTGTCCATTGGCTACTTGGTTTTTAGTAGTCACTTTGTGCTGATGTCATGTGTGAGCACTCCCTCTCCAGCACATACTCCATCTATCTCAAACGAGTGGAGGCCAAGGGTGTGATTCTTTTCTTGTGATGTTCTATTCACCCTTGGTGAACATTGGCCAATCTTTCTACCTTGGCCCCTTCTTTTTCTCTTGGTGATCTCTTCTCATTGGATCCTAGTTCTCCTTCTTCTTTGAGGCTCCCTCTCTCCTATGTCGATACCTCTCCTATGTAGGTACCTCTATATAAATATTCACCAAGTTAGTAAATGGAGTAATGGTGTGCAATGTGTAGATGGGTCGACAAGTCCTCCATTTCACCGAGTTCCTTGGCTAGCTATTCCTTTGGCACCAACTTCCTTGACTAATACCAAGTTTTCAACCGTCGCTGACTTGCCCATTGAGTTCTTGGTTGCTTAACTTCCTTGACTGTCAAGTCCCAAGGCTACCATCGACTTCCTTAACCACCAAGTCCTAGGCTCCAGCCCAACATCAATGTCCTTGACCACCAAGTCCCTAGTCTTTGACTTCTCTAGGCATCTTCCTCGATCTTTAACCTCTTGATTGCTAACTTCTTCAGCCAACTTCCTCAACCTTGCTAATTCCCTCAGCCCCGTTTTCCCTTGTTGACTTATCTAGTTGTCAACGTCTCCGATCATCGACTCCCCCAAGTCTCTTGACCACCATGTCAGTGCACCATGGCCATCTTCTTGTCTAGTAGGCTGTCTTCTTCTTCCAATAAATCTCTCATGGTTAGGAGGCCATCCTTGGGCTGCACTCATGTATGGGACTTCTCCTCAGTATATTTTCTTCTCAAGATGGTTGCCGTTCTAGGTAGATTCTATTAGGATTGTAATCCCCTCTCTTTATGAGAATCCCTTCCCTATCTTCCCCACTCAATGTAATCATTCTCAATCTCTCTCTTCTTAAGGTGACTCCGAAGATAAAAGGGAGTTACCTGACATTAATTAACATTACTCAAATCTAGGTCACCTATTACATGCTGCATTTATGATAATACAGTGGTGGTGCCTTTGGTTATACAATGGCATGCAAGTGTTTTGGATGATCTCCATAGCCTATGGTTGTGTGTGGAAGTTTGTGTTTGTAGTGAGCATCTAGGGTGTGTAAGTGTATCAACCAACTTTGAGTAAATTTATCGACCAACTTTGTGTGAGTGCTTAAGGTAGGAAGGTAGGAGTGAGCAAGGGGGTGGCACTTCCCAAATCTAGAGGATCAACAATGGTGTTATGCAATGGAAGTTGATGGAGCCTGCACGTAGCAGGGCACAAGAGAGCATTTTTTACATGCAAACCACCTCTTTTCCTTTGTGGGTGGAGGTCAAGGGTACAAAATCTTCACCATCTACAACATCTGGGTTTTTTGATTCATTGGTATTTTACACATGAGTATTAAATGTTAGAGAAGTTACTCCTTGCATCTTCCGCAAATATAATTATTTTGGCTCCCAAGTAGATCATATCATGTTCACTATATTTTCTTTCTTCTTCGATTGTAAGAGGACCAACATCTTTAAGTAATATGTGGGACCTTTATGTCTTTTCAAACTATTGTTGCTCTTCTCTTCTTTATTCCATTGCCTTTCTTGGGGAAATCTAGTTTGCTAAGAGCTAGTAATTTCATTCGCAATAATGTCGACTCAAGGCTTGCACCAAGCCTATTTGATATATTGGCTAACACATTCTTACGACAGCTATGTCTGCATACTCGTGTAATGGACACTGGTACTATATTACAAATCATATCATTTGATGAGGGAAACGCCCTAAAGATGCTCCCAAGTATTGAGCTTTGAAGGACAGACAACAGGATCTTGATCAGTTGGCCAAACCATAGAGAAAAGCCTTGTAACTATGTTTTGGGCACCCCGGGTAACTTACTCCCAGGCGGCTTAGTTGGAAATGGCTTGGAACTATAAAAGCCTAGGGTTAGGATTTGGGAGTGATTAGTGCTAATCACTTATTCTCTCATGCTTCCCTCTTTCTTCTTTTCTCCCTCTTGCTTGAGTGATTAGGCTACCAATGCGATCGTCTCCCATGGAGATCCCACACGATCTTCGCAAGAGAGATTGCACCACCCGTTGGATCAGAGCAACCACCTCGGTGTGACAAAGATGTTAAGGAAACCTTAATCGGTGGTATTGAGAGTCATTCAATATCAATTCCAATTTAATGCTTCAATTTGAGAAGATTCACCTTTCATGGTGCCCAATTAAATGGCCTAAAATTGCATTTTTGACCATTTTGCTCTCCTTCCTAACGACTAAGGTCTCAACAATGGAACCGAGTGATGTAAGAAGAAGAGATGGAAAATTCTCAATTAATTGCATCCTAGAAGAGTATTATGCGAGAGACATTAAGCAAAATAGAAGAATTTATTAACACAATATATAGTAGTCACATCAATGGAGATATATAAGATTCCTAAGACACGATCACACAATAAAGGCTTGATGTGAGACAAGTATGGCATTTCTTAATCAATCAAATCAAGCATACCCGTATATACTAAGAGGATGGAGTAGACCATGAGGGTGTCTCTACTATATAAGGTCGCAATAAGCTGCACAAGCTATGCAAGATCATCTAGGCAAACTATGATCAATTATGTGTGAAATGTTGTCTCTAAGAGGTATCAAGAGGGCTTCTTTAGAATATTTCTCACCATGCTCACACAAATTACAATTGTAGAAGCATTTAAGCTAGGACTACATAAACCCAAATGTCACCATCACCCATCACTTGTCCTTCTTGGTGGCTACTTTTGACATGTGTTTTTTTGCTTTATTTCATCAAGGAATCCTTGACTTGGTAGATTAGATCTAACCCCACATTGAGCCGACACAAATACCACCAGCATAGGACTTTGAGAAGGATTCTCCTCTATTATGTATCCTTCCACACTCCTCCACAAGCATTCACGAGCCTCTATAGGACTTCTAGAAGGATTCTCCTCTATTATACATTCTTCCACACTCCTCCACATGCATCCACAAACCTCCATAAGCTTGCCATGCATTTGCCATCTTATTCAAATAGAGTTACCAATCCATGTAGACATATGGCCCACACCTAGTTTATGAATCATCACTAATCAAATAAAGAATTAGCACTAGTTCCCATACCAATCAATGTAGGTATCATCTATTCATGTGGTATTTATGATATAACAATCCATTCATTCTCATACCTAGCACATAATATTAAATAAAATTCCTTAGAATCCTTCATGTGAAATAAGATAATTGGAGCCATTAAATCATCACCACGCCATTGAAGTGACCACCAAGCTATCAAGTTCACATATAAGCTTCCCATGGGAATTGTCATATCTTCCTAGTGAACATTACTAGCATACCAAAGATTCGGTCCCACATAGATAACACCACACATAAATATTATATTATAATCAATAGGTCTCACAAAAGGAAAAATTTTGGTATTATAAGTCTATGGCATACCATCTATGTGGTACTGAAGGTCATCTCTCCCAAGAATGCTGCTCAAAACATTATTACAACTCTTTGTTGTACCATCTACCGTACTCAAGGTCATCTCCCTTGAGATTGCCCATTAAAACATTATTGCTCTTTCTACAAAAAAGGGGGCCACAAAGATAAGGAATGCTTCTATCTTAAGGGGATTTAGCTAATGTAATAATAACTGTAATCTTCAACAACCCTCCTTCTAAAGAGTTTATTGACACACCTTCCACTATTGTTTCTCCATCGACTACTCCAATGGAGCCCATGTATGAACCCGCATTTTATGTTACAGCTCCCCAACCATATGCAGTCACCTTGCCATCCACACTCTCTTATGAAACTCCACCCATAGCTCCCTCCTCTCCGACATCCCAAGTATCCTTTTCACTGGTATCTCCCATAAAGTACTTTATTCCTCTGTCGGCCACCTATCCCTCTCCCATGTATCCACCTTTGCTGTTGGTGTATGGAGTGACTTAGCCATCACCCCAATCCACCATAGTCCCTACCGCCCATGTAGCCCCACTCCATCCCAACCTCCTCCTATGGTTAGATCTCCTTGAATTGTCAATAGAGATTGCATCACACGGCTTATTATTTTTATTTTATTTTTGGCAATAGTGATCATTTTCAGCAGTAATGAACGCTTCCAAAAGGCTCTCCTCCCCATGCTTACATTGTCCAAAGAGTTAATACCATTTTACAAGGGATTAATCATCTGAAGCCTCTCTTACCCACCCCTACCCTGATGGTCACCATTATGGAGCCCATGGTCCCCTCATCTACTTAAGTAGTACTAGAGCTAGTCATTGAAGATGACATGTTTGCATTTGTGATTTGCATACTTCATGTATTTCTCTTGAGCTTTTTGAATATTCAATTTTGCTAACTCATGAATTTGGTCAAAGTCTTCACCAAAAGAATATGCATCCTCTATAGAATGTGAAAGTCTAGTAATTGGAGTAGGCAAAGCCTTACCATAGACTATTTCAAATGGTACTTTCTTATTAGTAGCAATATGAGGATAGTTATTATATGCAAATTGCAAAATATGTAAACACTTATCCCATTGCTTAGGCTGAGATGAGACATATGATCTAAGCAAATCAAGTATTGTGCTATTTGTTGCTTTGGTTTCATCCATTAGATTTAGGATAAAAAGTAGTACAAAAAACACTACAAAACTTTCTATGTAGATCTACCATAAACAATAATCCTTGGTGAACCATGATGCGAAAAAACTTGTTTAATGAAAACATGTGCAGCTTGATAAGCAGTCAATGTCTTTTTGCAAGAAATAAAGTAAGCATGTTTACTAGATCTATGTACCAGAGTCCCAATCATATCATTCTTTAGAAGTCAAAGGAAAACGAGTGATAAAGTCCATACTTATTTGTTCCCATAGTTCATTAGAAACAGGCAAAGGCATAAGCAAACCAAATCTCTTTTCTTTATGAATCTTAATCTTTTGACACACAACATATTCAGAAAAAAAACTCAGCAACATCTTTATGCATCGTAGGCCAAAAGAAATACTTGGTAACTATTTGCAAAGTAGATGACTATTCTTCAATAATAGCTTGCCTAAATGGTTGAGTGATGTATAATCTCTTTTGAAAGAAAAGAAAACCATCATCATAAGAATAATCAAAATAAGATAGCCAATAAATATCTTTCATCTTGTTATATGCATCATAAAAATCAAAATTATTTTTACATGTTTCCTTCATGTTATCAAAAGAAATGCCTATAATAGTACATATATTATTGATAGTATTAAAAGAAATACCTTCAATAGCAGATATATTATTTATTAATGGTAGGTCTCCTACTCAAAGCATCAGTAACAAAATGATCATGTCCAGGTTTATATTTAATATTGGCTAAAAACTTTGAATAAAAGATGCGCACTTAATAGTCTATTTGATATTAAAGGCTGTAAAAGTAAATGTTTAATACTTGTTCGGTTTTAATGATACACTCTCAGGTCCCTTAAGATAATGTTTCCAAAATATAAATGCATGAATAACATCAATCAATTCTCTATCAAAGTACTATGCTTAAGCTTAAATGGTTTTAATTTTAGACTTTCAAAAGCAATCGGATGATTATCTAACGTAAGTACAACACCAGTACCATGTTCGCTAGCATCAGTTTACTACTGCAAAGAATGTTCTAGAAAAATCAAAATTTTGAAATCCACACATATCGTTAGCTTTCCATTCTTCTAAACAAAGATTACAATAGGAGAAATTAAAGTAAACCCTTATGAAAGAAAAATAAACCCAACTTCAAGAAGCTTATCAATTTCTTCCTTTACCACTAAAGAAGATTATTAGTTTCTTACTTTACAACTAATGAGAAGTTAGGGGTCATGTGGTAGGCTCATTGCCTTACTGGTTATGTCCCATCCACCAAACCCACAGTGCTCCACCATTGTGGCCTTGATGATGTTTATGACCAGCTGCAAAGAAATGAGTATAAAATTGAAAAAGAGAAAGAAACCTTTTCCTTTCATAGTTAGTGAGATCACATTATCTAACTAAATAGGCCAAAATCATTCTTAATATTTTCATTAGACAATGCCTATAATTTGGTGGCCCCACCTTTGGAGTTACCTCAAGTGCATGCACGTCTACCTCAGTGTCTTTATCCATTTTTGTGTTCAAGTCACTTTCACTTATATATGCTTAAAGAGTTTACATACTCATCATCTTCCTCACTTTTCTCACTTTGTAAATCAACACTATTACGAGAAATAAAGATCTTCATTTTATGGGGAATCTTACAAATGGTCATGCACTCTTCACTCTAGCATTGCCTTGCATAGACCCTCTTCAGCCAAGGCCTTCCAAGTACATAGGATAGGAATTCTGAGTCCTCTTCATGATTTAGAAATCCAAGGAGGTTTTACTCCCATGATAAAAACCACCACATTAGTTATAACGCCTTTAGGTTTTACACTTCCTTTATTTGCCATCTCTAAGGTAGGATTAGACTTATGAGATGATTATTCTTAAGTCCCAATGTTTCCATTAAACCTTCAAAAATTACATGAACTAAAGAACTACCATCAACAAGAACATTATTTACATGCCAACCATTACATACCATATCAACCTAAGTAGAATAAATGTCTACTTCTACTTTGACTACTTAAGATGGTGTATCCCTCTGTTCTTATGATTGTTTTTAGGTCCCAATGTTTCCATTAAACCTTCAAAAATTACATGAACTAAAGAACTACCATCAACAGGAACATTATTTACATGCCAACCATTACATACCATACCAATCTAAGTAGAATAAATGTCTACTTCTACTTTGACTACTTAAGATGGTGTATCCCTCTGTTCTTATGATTGTTCTTAAGTCCCAATGTTTTCCATTAAGCCTTCAAAAATGACATTTACTGCTGTAGAACTACCATCAGCAAGAACATTCTTTACATGCAACCCATTACATACCACGTCAGCTTAGGGACAATAGATGTCTACTTCCACTTTGACTAGTGGAGCCTCTGTCTCCTTCTTACATTGATGCCACTCCTCAACTCACTATACAAGGGAGAAGCCAATGTCTTTTAACTTGCTTATTTCACCCTTTTTCCTCATTTTCCACTTTCAAAGGGGCTTTTTCCTCTTCCACACCCTTACCATTCCTAGGTTTCTTCTCTTGAGTAGACACAAAAACACCTTCACCTTCACCTTCACCTTTACCTTCACCTTTATCTTCAATAACAAGCATCTATCAAATTTATAGAATCAAAGGAAGGAGAAGCTCTCCTAGGACAATATCCTTTGTCTTGGAAGTCATACCACATTTTGCAAGAAAAATTAGCAGGGCCAGAATTTCTTACGTGCGTCTTTTTACCCCAGGTTTTCATGAGCTTGTAAGAGGTCAAGCCATCCTTGCTATGACTCAAGATACCACCATATCAAGTGCATTAGAGATATCTATGTGTGGTTATGGTTCATTAAAGGCAACCATGTTAGGAGTATTAGGACAAGGAGTGATCTTTGGTGTGGAAAAAAGTAGAAATACTTAGCTAAGTCTTTGGTTGATCCACGTCCTCCTCTTCAAGGCTGCATGCACTCTTGGCATCTAACTATCTTTAAGGATTTCCCTAAGTTTTTGGCAACTTCTTACTTCACCATTTGCCTTGTTTTTTAACTTAACCAAGAGATAAAATTCTACAAAATCCACCCATTAATCCCAACCATAACTTATTTGGCTTCCTTGATTCTGGCTCTAGATGTTAATAGTGTTACATGGAGTCTATCAAATTAGTAGCTCTTTTCACCATAGCCCTTCACAGAATCAAAACTTTGCGAGACTTCAATGAAAATCTGGTCATACTTTTACTCAAGAAGTAATTCATCCAATATAGTAGTGAAAAACTTTTCCCAATCCTTAAGCAATTCGTTATGCTTTCCCTATGCCCATTTGAGATCTCGCCTTTTTCCCAAAAAGACAGGAAAATTTTAAATCCACTCAGACTTTCTATCACCATTGCTAATATATGATCTCTTAAAATTATACTTCTAGAACATCCTCTGGGTTACCATAAAACATAGGAATTTTACCCATTTTGGCTTAGAGGAGGGGTGGGAAGAGAAAGAGTCGAGGGAATAACAAGTAAAGGTAGCCAAAATCCACTAATACTCATACCCTATTGTCTTTCTCTAAGATACAAGGACATAATGCATCCCTCACTTGTAAGTCATCCTAACACATAGGACATATGATGTGTCGAATCCAAAACTCACACCCGCATGACAGTATTATTACCCCTTTTAAACAAATGGTCCCTAATTATGTTATACAAATAAGATAATAAATGCATAGAGGGAAATAATACATTTCTCTTTCTTCACTCTCTCAAAAGAGGACTCGCATCATCCACAAGAATATTGAAATGTGGACACCCCACATCCTCTTATACTCAAGAAGGGGAAGAACAAAGGGTCGAGTTGATTTTTGAATTAGCACTAGTTCCCATACCAATGTAGTTATCATCTATTCATATGGTATTTATGACATAACAATCCATTCATTCTCATACCTAGCACATAATATGAAATAAACTTCCTTGGAATCCTTCACGTGAAATAAGATAATTGGAGCCATTAAATCATCACCAAGCCGTTGAAGTGGCCACCAAGCTATCAAGTTCACATATAAGCTTCTCATGGGAATTGTCATATCTTCCTAGAGTGAACATTACTAGCATACCAAAGATCGGGTCCTCCCACATGGATAACACCACACATAAATATTATATTATAATCAATAAGTTGCACAAAAGGAAAAATTTTGGTATTATAAGTCTATGGCATACCATCTATGGTACTGAGGGTCATCTCTCCCAAGAATGCTCCCTTAAAACATTATTACAAGTCTCTGTTGTACCATCTACTGCACTCAAGGTCATCTCCCCTAAGATTGCCCATTAAAACATTATTGCTCTTTCTACAAAAAAGGGCGCCACAAAGATAAGGAATGCTTCTATCTTAAGGGGATTTAGATAATGTAACAATAACTGTAGCAACCACCCTCGATCTTCAACAACCCTCTTGTGCTAAGGAGTTTATTGACACACCTTCCACTACTGTTTCTCCATCGACTACTACAAGGTGACCGCATTTTATGTTGCAGCTCCCCAACCCTATGCGGTCACCTTGCCATCCACACTCTCTTATGAAATTCCTCCCATAGCTCCATCCTCTCCGCCGACATCCCAAGTATCCTTTTCACTGGTGTCTCCCATAAAGTACTTTTATCCTCCGTCGGCCACCTATCCCTCTCCCCCGTATGCACCTTTGCTGCTGGTGTATGTAGTGACCTAGCCGTCACCCCAATCCACCATAGTCCCTATGGCCTATGTAGCACCACTCCATCCCAACCTCCTCCTATGGTGGCTAGATCTCCTTGAGTTGTCAATCGAGGTTGCATCACATGGCTAATTATTTTGTTTTTTTTTTGGGCAACAGTGGTCATTTTCAGCAGTAATGAACTCTTCCCCAAAAGGCTCTTCCCCATGATTACATTGTCCAAAGGGTTAAGACCATTTTACAAGGGATTAATCGTCTGACGCCTCTCTTACCAACTCCTACCCTGATGGTCACCATTATGGAGGCCATGGTCCATGCTCTTTAAATGAAACCATGAACGTACTTCCGAACCATCTTCCGTAAATGCACCCATGAAAATTGCAGTGGTGGAACATGTGTAACTTGAGGCCCTCCACAAGCTCATGACTACCCCACCCATGGAGCCATCTCCTACTCCTACTCCTCCACCAACCCCCATACCTCCCTACAACACCCCAAAGTGGCACTTCCTTGACTACATCTGTATGGGCCACCTTCCTATATCCATTCTTGTGACAAAAATACCCGTCTCCCAACCCTATGCATTGTACTCATAAGAAATGAAATCTCTTCAACTCATGTTTAGTGGTCATCCCTCTTCTCTAGCGATTCCAATTCAAAGGGACATTCCATCCAGTAGTAGTAGTCGTAGTGGTGGACATGTATGACACTTGTAGTGGTGGGTGTGACACCACACCACTATCTTCCAATGAAGCCAAATTGTGCTTCACTTCCCCCACGATGGCTAATCATTTTAGAGTCTTCCAATCTTAATATTTGTCAAAGGCACCGATGGTTGCTCTAACATCAACATATTGCCTGAGGCCACGACCATCATGCTTTGGATCTCTCCCTCACAGATCCACCTCCCTTTATTCTTTACATTTCTAACCAAATAGACATGATTCCCCTTGGCCTTGTGCAACATTTTCTTGAATCTATGTAGGTCTCACAATTTTCATGGTTTTCATGGTATTAAATCTACCACTGACTAAAGCGGCCTATCATATTTTGATTGGTTCCTCGTGGCTAAGAGCTACCAAAGTAGTTAATGTTTGGGGCAAGGTAGACCTGATGATGCCCTTGCCAAATCATACGTTGCTACTCCGTCTTAAAAGGCTTCCAACGAGGGGTTACCACGCACTCCTTTCCCCCCTATCCAATGTAGTCTATTGGCATTGGCTAGACGGTGTGTCCAAGATGAGTTTATTGCTCTTATGGTTGATTGAAATGCTCTTTAAAGTTTGGTTGCACCACCATCCAAACTTTAAAGAGGAATCTTAAAAGTCTGGCTGCACCACCATCCAAACTTTAAAGAGGAATCTTCAAAGTTTGGCCGCGCCGACCTCAATGGAGGAACTTATTGAGATGGTGAGTTAAAGGGAGACAAATTTCCATGCCGTCAAAGTTTTTTGGCTACACAACCCTCAACTGAGGAACCTACTGAGACGATTAGTTTAGGGGAGCCAAAGTTCCATGTCGCATTACACCTGACTTGCTTCACCCCATGTGGCTCCCTAAATATAGTGACTATGTGTGATTTTCTCCACCCCTTCCCTAATAGTCATCATCAGGAGTAATGTGTGACCCACGTACAAACACAAAGAGGACCCTCTACAAGCTGCCCTAGGAGCATATTGGTGATTTCCCTCTTGACTCTTCCTATTAATGATCCCTTACCTCTCCATTAGGAAATTCACAAGTGGTGCTTCTCTCTCTGTCCACCTATGACAATGAAGTCCACAAACTAATATGAGACCTGTTGAGGAGCCTCACACCATCCATGTACCTTTTTGGGTTTGGGATAACCCTATCACCTTGGACATGGTATCTACTTTCTCAACCCAACATCATCATGAATCTACCTTTGCTTGGTCTTATCAATATTTATTTGGCATCAATCCTTCCATTAGCACCTATTGCATTCCTCTCAAGAGGTCAACCAACTGATTAGGAAAGGTGTTTACATACTACTCTAAGGTGGTATAAAGAAGAAGCTTGATAAGATGATGGAGGTAGGCATCATTGTCCCTATCAAACACTAAGAATGGCTTTTTCCCATTATCATCATTCCAAAGAAGAAAAGCAATAAGATCCGCATTTGGGTGGACTTTCAACCCCTTAACCAAAGTACCATTAGGGACGGATTTCCTTTTTCATTTATTAAGCATGTATTGGACGAGGTCATTGTCCATTGGCTACTTGGTTTTTAGTAGTCACTTTGTGCTGATGTCATGTGTGAGCACTCCCTCTCCAGCACATACTCCATCTATCTCAAACGAGTGGAGGCCAAGGGTGTGATTCTTTTCTTGTGATGTTCTATTCACCCTTGGTGAACATTGGCCAATCTTTCTACCTTGGCCCCTTCTTTTTCTCTTGGTGATCTCTTCTCATTGGATCCTAGTTCTCCTTCTTCTTTGAGGCTCCCTCTCTCCTATGTCGATACCTCTCCTATGTAGGTACCTCTATATAAATATTCACCAAGTTAGTAAATGGAGTAATGGTGTGCAATGTGTAGATGGGTCGACAAGTCCTCCATTTCACCGAGTTCCTTGGCTAGCTATTCCTTTGGCACCAACTTCCTTGACTAATACCAAGTTTTCAACCGTCGCTGACTTGCCCATTGAGTTCTTGGTTGCTTAACTTCCTTGACTGTCAAGTCCCAAGGCTACCATCGACTTCCTTAACCACCAAGTCCTAGGCTCCAGCCCAACATCAATGTCCTTGACCACCAAGTCCCTAGTCTTTGACTTCTCTAGGCATCTTCCTCGATCTTTAACCTCTTGATTGCTAACTTCTTCAGCCAACTTCCTCAACCTTGCTAATTCCCTCAGCCCCGTTTTCCCTTGTTGACTTATCTAGTTGTCAACGTCTCCGATCATCGACTCCCCCAAGTCTCTTGACCACCATGTCAGTGCACCATGGCCATCTTCTTGTCTAGTAGGCTGTCTTCTTCTTCCAATAAATCTCTCATGGTTAGGAGGCCATCCTTGGGCTGCACTCATGTATGGGACTTCTCCTCAGTATATTTTCTTCTCAAGATGGTTGCCGTTCTAGGTAGATTCTATTAGGATTGTAATCCCCTCTCTTTATGAGAATCCCTTCCCTATCTTCCCCACTCAATGTAATCATTCTCAATCTCTCTCTTCTTAAGGTGACTCCGAAGATAAAAGGGAGTTACCTGACATTAATTAACATTACTCAAATCTAGGTCACCTATTACATGCTGCATTTATGATAATACAGTGGTGGTGCCTTTGGTTATACAATGGCATGCAAGTGTTTTGGATGATCTCCATAGCCTATGGTTGTGTGTGGAAGTTTGTGTTTGTAGTGAGCATCTAGGGTGTGTAAGTGTATCAACCAACTTTGAGTAAATTTATCGACCAACTTTGTGTGAGTGCTTAAGGTAGGAAGGTAGGAGTGAGCAAGGGGGTGGCACTTCCCAAATCTAGAGGATCAACAATGGTGTTATGCAATGGAAGTTGATGGAGCCTGCACGTAGCAGGGCACAAGAGAGCATTTTTTACATGCAAACCACCTCTTTTCCTTTGTGGGTGGAGGTCAAGGGTACAAAATCTTCACCATCTACAACATCTGGGTTTTTTGATTCATTGGTATTTTACACATGAGTATTAAATGTTAGAGAAGTTACTCCTTGCATCTTCCGCAAATATAATTATTTTGGCTCCCAAGTAGATCATATCATGTTCACTATATTTTCTTTCTTCTTCGATTGTAAGAGGACCAACATCTTTAAGTAATATGTGGGACCTTTATGTCTTTTCAAACTATTGTTGCTCTTCTCTTCTTTATTCCATTGCCTTTCTTGGGGAAATCTAGTTTGCTAAGAGCTAGTAATTTCATTCGCAATAATGTCGACTCAAGGCTTGCACCAAGCCTATTTGATATATTGGCTAACACATTCTTACGACAGCTATGTCTGCATACTCGTGTAATGGACACTGGTACTATATTACAAATCATATCATTTGATGAGGGAAACGCCCTAAAGATGCTCCCAAGTATTGAGCTTTGAAGGACAGACAACAGGATCTTGATCAGTTGGCCAAACCATAGAGAAAAGCCTTGTAACTATGTTTTGGGCACCCCGGGTAACTTACTCCCAGGCGGCTTAGTTGGAAATGGCTTGGAACTATAAAAGCCTAGGGTTAGGATTTGGGAGTGATTAGTGCTAATCACTTATTCTCTCATGCTTCCCTCTTTCTTCTTTTCTCCCTCTTGCTTGAGTGATTAGGCTACCAATGCGATCGTCTCCCATGGAGATCCCACACGATCTTCGCAAGAGAGATTGCACCACCCGTTGGATCAGAGCAACCACCTCGGTGTGACAAAGATGTTAAGGAAACCTTAATCGGTGGTATTGAGAGTCATTCAATATCAATTCCAATTTAATGCTTCAATTTGAGAAGATTCACCTTTCATGGTGCCCAATTAAATGGCCTAAAATTGCATTTTTGACCATTTTGCTCTCCTTCCTAACGACTAAGGTCTCAACAATGGAACCGAGTGATGTAAGAAGAAGAGATGGAAAATTCTCAATTAATTGCATCCTAGAAGAGTATTATGCGAGAGACATTAAGCAAAATAGAAGAATTTATTAACACAATATATAGTAGTCACATCAATGGAGATATATAAGATTCCTAAGACACGATCACACAATAAAGGCTTGATGTGAGACAAGTATGGCATTTCTTAATCAATCAAATCAAGCATACCCGTATATACTAAGAGGATGGAGTAGACCATGAGGGTGTCTCTACTATATAAGGTCGCAATAAGCTGCACAAGCTATGCAAGATCATCTAGGCAAACTATGATCAATTATGTGTGAAATGTTGTCTCTAAGAGGTATCAAGAGGGCTTCTTTAGAATATTTCTCACCATGCTCACACAAATTACAATTGTAGAAGCATTTAAGCTAGGACTACATAAACCCAAATGTCACCATCACCCATCACTTGTCCTTCTTGGTGGCTACTTTTGACATGTGTTTTTTTGCTTTATTTCATCAAGGAATCCTTGACTTGGTAGATTAGATCTAACCCCACATTGAGCCGACACAAATACCACCAGCATAGGACTTTGAGAAGGATTCTCCTCTATTATGTATCCTTCCACACTCCTCCACAAGCATTCACGAGCCTCTATAGGACTTCTAGAAGGATTCTCCTCTATTATACATTCTTCCACACTCCTCCACATGCATCCACAAACCTCCATAAGCTTGCCATGCATTTGCCATCTTATTCAAATAGAGTTACCAATCCATGTAGACATATGGCCCACACCTAGTTTATGAATCATCACTAATCAAATAAAGAATTAGCACTAGTTCCCATACCAATCAATGTAGGTATCATCTATTCATGTGGTATTTATGATATAACAATCCATTCATTCTCATACCTAGCACATAATATTAAATAAAATTCCTTAGAATCCTTCATGTGAAATAAGATAATTGGAGCCATTAAATCATCACCACGCCATTGAAGTGACCACCAAGCTATCAAGTTCACATATAAGCTTCCCATGGGAATTGTCATATCTTCCTAGTGAACATTACTAGCATACCAAAGATTCGGTCCCACATAGATAACACCACACATAAATATTATATTATAATCAATAGGTCTCACAAAAGGAAAAATTTTGGTATTATAAGTCTATGGCATACCATCTATGTGGTACTGAAGGTCATCTCTCCCAAGAATGCTGCTCAAAACATTATTACAACTCTTTGTTGTACCATCTACCGTACTCAAGGTCATCTCCCTTGAGATTGCCCATTAAAACATTATTGCTCTTTCTACAAAAAAGGGGGCCACAAAGATAAGGAATGCTTCTATCTTAAGGGGATTTAGCTAATGTAATAATAACTGTAATCTTCAACAACCCTCCTTCTAAAGAGTTTATTGACACACCTTCCACTATTGTTTCTCCATCGACTACTCCAATGGAGCCCATGTATGAACCCGCATTTTATGTTGCAGCTCCCCAACCATATGCAGTCACCTTGCCATCCACACTCTCTTATGAAACTCCACCCATAGCTCCCTCCTCTCCGACATCCCAAGTATCCTTTTCACTGGTATCTCCCATAAAGTACTTTATTCCTCTGTCGGCCACCTATCCCTCTCCCATGTATCCACCTTTGCTGTTGGTGTATGGAGTGACTTAGCCATCACCCCAATCCACCATAGTCCCTACCGCCCATGTAGCCCCACTCCATCCCAACCTCCTCCTATGGTTAGATCTCCTTGAATTGTCAATAGAGATTGCATCACACGGCTTATTATTTTTATTTTATTTTTGGCAATAGTGATCATTTTCAGCAGTAATGAACGCTTCCAAAAGGCTCTCCTCCCCATGCTTACATTGTCCAAAGAGTTAATACCATTTTACAAGGGATTAATCATCTGAAGCCTCTCTTACCCACCCCTACCCTGATGGTCACCATTATGGAGCCCATGGTCCCCTCATCTACTTAAGTAGTACTAGAGCTAGTCATTGAAGATGACATGTTTGCATTTGTGATTTGCATACTTCATGTATTTCTCTTGAGCTTTTTGAATATTCAATTTTGCTAACTCATGAATTTGGTCAAAGTCTTCACCAAAAGAATATGCATCCTCTATAGAATGTGAAAGTCTAGTAATTGGAGTAGGCAAAGCCTTACCATAGACTATTTCAAATGGTACTTTCTTATTAGTAGCAATATGAGGATAGTTATTATATGCAAATTGCAAAATATGTAAACACTTATCCCATTGCTTAGGCTGAGATGAGACATATGATCTAAGCAAATCAAGTATTGTGCTATTTGTTGCTTTGGTTTCATCCATTAGATTTAGGATAAAAAGTAGTACAAAAAACACTACAAAACTTTCTATGTAGATCTACCATAAACAATAATCCTTGGTGAACCATGATGCGAAAAAACTTGTTTAATGAAAACATGTGCAGCTTGATAAGCAGTCAATGTCTTTTTGCAAGAAATAAAGTAAGCATGTTTACTAGATCTATGTACCAGAGTCCCAATCATATCATTCTTTAGAAGTCAAAGGAAAACGAGTGATAAAGTCCATACTTATTTGTTCCCATAGTTCATTAGAAACAGGCAAAGGCATAAGCAAACCAAATCTCTTTTCTTTATGAATCTTAATCTTTTGACACACAACATATTCAGAAAAAAAACTCAGCAACATCTTTATGCATCGTAGGCCAAAAGAAATACTTGGTAACTATTTGCAAAGTAGATGACTATTCTTCAATAATAGCTTGCCTAAATGGTTGAGTGATGTATAATCTCTTTTGAAAGAAAAGAAAACCATCATCATAAGAATAATCAAAATAAGATAGCCAATAAATATCTTTCATCTTGTTATATGCATCATAAAAATCAAAATTATTTTTACATGTTTCCTTCATGTTATCAAAAGAAATGCCTATAATAGTACATATATTATTGATAGTATTAAAAGAAATACCTTCAATAGCAGATATATTATTTATTAATGGTAGGTCTCCTACTCAAAGCATCAGTAACAAAATGATCATGTCCAGGTTTATATTTAATATTGGCTAAAAACTTTGAATAAAAGATGCGCACTTAATAGTCTATTTGATATTAAAGGCTGTAAAAGTAAATGTTTAATACTTGTTCGGTTTTAATGATACACTCTCAGGTCCCTTAAGATAATGTTTCCAAAATATAAATGCATGAATAACATCAATCAATTCTCTATCAAAGTACTATGCTTAAGCTTAAATGGTTTTAATTTTAGACTTTCAAAAGCAATCGGATGATTATCTAACGTAAGTACAACACCAGTACCATGTTCGCTAGCATCAGTTTACTACTGCAAAGAATGTTCTAGAAAAATCAAAATTTTGAAATCCACACATATCGTTAGCTTTCCATTCTTCTAAACAAAGATTACAATAGGAGAAATTAAAGTAAACCCTTATGAAAGAAAAATAAACCCAACTTCAAGAAGCTTATCAATTTCTTCCTTTACCACTAAAGAAGATTATTAGTTTCTTACTTTACAACTAATGAGAAGTTAGGGGTCATGTGGTAGGCTCATTGCCTTACTGGTTATGTCCCATCCACCAAACCCACAGTGCTCCACCATTGTGGCCTTGATGATGTTTATGACCAGCTGCAAAGAAATGAGTATAAAATTGAAAAAGAGAAAGAAACCTTTTCCTTTCATAGTTAGTGAGATCACATTATCTAACTAAATAGGCCAAAATCATTCTTAATATTTTCATTAGACAATGCCTATAATTTGGTGGCCCCACCTTTGGAGTTACCTCAAGTGCATGCACGTCTACCTCAGTGTCTTTATCCATTTTTGTGTTCAAGTCACTTTCACTTATATATGCTTAAAGAGTTTACATACTCATCATCTTCCTCACTTTTCTCACTTTGTAAATCAACACTATTACGAGAAATAAAGATCTTCATTTTATGGGGAATCTTACAAATGGTCATGCACTCTTCACTCTAGCATTGCCTTGCATAGACCCTCTTCAGCCAAGGCCTTCCAAGTACATAGGATAGGAATTCTGAGTCCTCTTCATGATTTAGAAATCCAAGGAGGTTTTACTCCCATGATAAAAACCACCACATTAGTTATAACGCCTTTAGGTTTTACACTTCCTTTATTTGCCATCTCTAAGGTAGGATTAGACTTATGAGATGATTATTCTTAAGTCCCAATGTTTCCATTAAACCTTCAAAAATTACATGAACTAAAGAACTACCATCAACAAGAACATTATTTACATGCCAACCATTACATACCATATCAACCTAAGTAGAATAAATGTCTACTTCTACTTTGACTACTTAAGATGGTGTATCCCTCTGTTCTTATGATTGTTTTTAGGTCCCAATGTTTCCATTAAACCTTCAAAAATTACATGAACTAAAGAACTACCATCAACAGGAACATTATTTACATGCCAACCATTACATACCATACCAATCTAAGTAGAATAAATGTCTACTTCTACTTTGACTACTTAAGATGGTGTATCCCTCTGTTCTTATGATTGTTCTTAAGTCCCAATGTTTTCCATTAAGCCTTCAAAAATGACATTTACTGCTGTAGAACTACCATCAGCAAGAACATTCTTTACATGCAACCCATTACATACCACGTCAGCTTAGGGACAATAGATGTCTACTTCCACTTTGACTAGTGGAGCCTCTGTCTCCTTCTTACATTGATGCCACTCCTCAACTCACTATACAAGGGAGAAGCCAATGTCTTTTAACTTGCTTATTTCACCCTTTTTCCTCATTTTCCACTTTCAAAGGGGCTTTTTCCTCTTCCACACCCTTACCATTCCTAGGTTTCTTCTCTTGAGTAGACACAAAAACACCTTCACCTTCACCTTCACCTTTACCTTCACCTTTATCTTCAATAACAAGCATCTATCAAATTTATAGAATCAAAGGAAGGAGAAGCTCTCCTAGGACAATATCCTTTGTCTTGGAAGTCATACCACATTTTGCAAGAAAAATTAGCAGGGCCAGAATTTCTTACGTGCGTCTTTTTACCCCAGGTTTTCATGAGCTTGTAAGAGGTCAAGCCATCCTTGCTATGACTCAAGATACCACCATATCAAGTGCATTAGAGATATCTATGTGTGGTTATGGTTCATTAAAGGCAACCATGTTAGGAGTATTAGGACAAGGAGTGATCTTTGGTGTGGAAAAAAGTAGAAATACTTAGCTAAGTCTTTGGTTGATCCACGTCCTCCTCTTCAAGGCTGCATGCACTCTTGGCATCTAACTATCTTTAAGGATTTCCCTAAGTTTTTGGCAACTTCTTACTTCACCATTTGCCTTGTTTTTTAACTTAACCAAGAGATAAAATTCTACAAAATCCACCCATTAATCCCAACCATAACTTATTTGGCTTCCTTGATTCTGGCTCTAGATGTTAATAGTGTTACATGGAGTCTATCAAATTAGTAGCTCTTTTCACCATAGCCCTTCACAGAATCAAAACTTTGCGAGACTTCAATGAAAATCTGGTCATACTTTTACTCAAGAAGTAATTCATCCAATATAGTAGTGAAAAACTTTTCCCAATCCTTAAGCAATTCGTTATGCTTTCCCTATGCCCATTTGAGATCTCGCCTTTTTCCCAAAAAGACAGGAAAATTTTAAATCCACTCAGACTTTCTATCACCATTGCTAATATATGATCTCTTAAAATTATACTTCTAGAACATCCTCTGGGTTACCATAAAACATAGGAATTTTACCCATTTTGGCTTAGAGGAGGGGTGGGAAGAGAAAGAGTCGAGGGAATAACAAGTAAAGGTAGCCAAAATCCACTAATACTCATACCCTATTGTCTTTCTCTAAGATACAAGGACATAATGCATCCCTCACTTGTAAGTCATCCTAACACATAGGACATATGATGTGTCGAATCCAAAACTCACACCCGCATGACAGTATTATTACCCCTTTTAAACAAATGGTCCCTAATTATGTTATACAAATAAGATAATAAATGCATAGAGGGAAATAATACATTTCTCTTTCTTCACTCTCTCAAAAGAGGACTCGCATCATCCACAAGAATATTGAAATGTGGACACCCCACATCCTCTTATACTCAAGAAGGGGAAGAACAAAGGGTCGAGTTGATTTTTGAATTAGCACTAGTTCCCATACCAATGTAGTTATCATCTATTCATATGGTATTTATGACATAACAATCCATTCATTCTCATACCTAGCACATAATATGAAATAAACTTCCTTGGAATCCTTCACGTGAAATAAGATAATTGGAGCCATTAAATCATCACCAAGCCGTTGAAGTGGCCACCAAGCTATCAAGTTCACATATAAGCTTCTCATGGGAATTGTCATATCTTCCTAGAGTGAACATTACTAGCATACCAAAGATCGGGTCCTCCCACATGGATAACACCACACATAAATATTATATTATAATCAATAAGTTGCACAAAAGGAAAAATTTTGGTATTATAAGTCTATGGCATACCATCTATGGTACTGAGGGTCATCTCTCCCAAGAATGCTCCCTTAAAACATTATTACAAGTCTCTGTTGTACCATCTACTGCACTCAAGGTCATCTCCCCTAAGATTGCCCATTAAAACATTATTGCTCTTTCTACAAAAAAGGGCGCCACAAAGATAAGGAATGCTTCTATCTTAAGGGGATTTAGATAATGTAACAATAACTGTAGCAACCACCCTCGATCTTCAACAACCCTCTTGTGCTAAGGAGTTTATTGACACACCTTCCACTACTGTTTCTCCATCGACTACTACAAGGTGACCGCATTTTATGTTGCAGCTCCCCAACCCTATGCGGTCACCTTGCCATCCACACTCTCTTATGAAATTCCTCCCATAGCTCCATCCTCTCCGCCGACATCCCAAGTATCCTTTTCACTGGTGTCTCCCATAAAGTACTTTTATCCTCCGTCGGCCACCTATCCCTCTCCCCCGTATGCACCTTTGCTGCTGGTGTATGTAGTGACCTAGCCGTCACCCCAATCCACCATAGTCCCTATGGCCTATGTAGCACCACTCCATCCCAACCTCCTCCTATGGTGGCTAGATCTCCTTGAGTTGTCAATCGAGGTTGCATCACATGGCTAATTATTTTGTTTTTTTTTGGGCAACAGTGGTCATTTTCAGCAGTAATGAACTCTTCCCCAAAAGGCTCTTCCCCATGATTACATTGTCCAAAGGGTTAAGACCATTTTACAAGGGATTAATCGTCTGACGCCTCTCTTACCAACTCCTACCCTGATGGTCACCATTATGGAGGCCATGGTCCATGCTCTTTAAATGAAACCATGAACGTACTTCCGAACCATCTTCCGTAAATGCACCCATGAAAATTGCAGTGGTGGAACATGTGTAACTTGAGGCCCTCCACAAGCTCATGACTACCCCACCCATGGAGCCATCTCCTACTCCTACTCCTCCACCAACCCCCATACCTCCCTACAACACCCCAAAGTGGCACTTCCTTGACTACATCTGTATGGGCCACCTTCCTATATCCATTCTTGTGACAAAAATACCCGTCTCCCAACCCTATGCATTGTACTCATAAGAAATGAAATCTCTTCAACTCATGTTTAGTGGTCATCCCTCTTCTCTAGCGATTCCAATTCAAAGGGACATTCCATCCAGTAGTAGTAGTCGTAGTGGTGGACATGTATGACACTTGTAGTGGTGGGTGTGACACCACACCACTATCTTCCAATGAAGCCAAATTGTGCTTCACTTCCCCCACGATGGCTAATCATTTTAGAGTCTTCCAATCTTAATATTTGTCAAAGGCACCGATGGTTGCTCTAACATCAACATATTGCCTGAGGCCACGACCATCATGCTTTGGATCTCTCCCTCACAGATCCACCTCCCTTTATTCTTTACATTTCTAACCAAATAGACATGATTCCCCTTGGCCTTGTGCAACATTTTCTTGAATCTATGTAGGTCTCACAATTTTCATGGTTTTCATGGTATTAAATCTACCACTGACTAAAGCGGCCTATCATATTTTGATTGGTTCCTCGTGGCTAAGAGCTACCAAAGTAGTTAATGTTTGGGGCAAGGTAGACCTGATGATGCCCTTGCCAAATCATACGTTGCTACTCCGTCTTAAAAGGCTTCCAGCGAGGGGTTACCACGCACTCCTTTCCCCCCTATCCAATGTAGTCTATTGGCATTGGCTAGACGGTGTGTCCAAGATGAGTTTATTGCTCTTATGGTTGATTGAAATGCTCTTTAAAGTTTGGTTGCACCACCATCCAAACTTTAAAGAGGAATCTTAAAAGTCTGGCTGCACCACCATCCAAACTTTAAAGAGGAATCTTCAAAGTTTGGCCGCGCCGACCTCAATGGAGGAACTTATTGAGATGGTGAGTTAAAGGGAGACAAATTTCCATGCCGTCAAAGTTTTTTGGCTACACAACCCTCAACTGAGGAACCTACTGAGACGATTAGTTTAGGGGAGCCAAAGTTCCATGTCGCATTACACCTGACTTGCTTCACCCCATGTGGCTCCCTAAATATAGTGACTATGTGTGATTTTCTCCACCCCTTCCCTAATAGTCATCATCAGGAGTAATGTGTGACCCACGTACAAACACAAAGAGGACCCTCTACAAGCTGCCCTAGGAGCATATTGGTGATTTCCCTCTTGACTCTTCCTATTAATGATCCCTTACCTCTCCATTAGGAAATTCACAAGTGGTGCTTCTCTCTCTGTCCACCTATGACAATGAAGTCCACAAACTAATATGAGACCTGTTGAGGAGCCTCACACCATCCATGTACCTTTTTGGGTTTGGGATAACCCTATCACCTTGGACATGGTATCTACTTTCTCAACCCAACATCATCATGAATCTACCTTTGCTTGGTCTTATCAATATTTATTTGGCATCAATCCTTCCATTAGCACCTATTGCATTCCTCTCAAGAGGTCAACCAACTGATTAGGAAAGGTGTTTACATACTACTCTAAGGTGGTATAAAGAAGAAGCTTGATAAGATGATGGAGGTAGGCATCATTGTCCCTATCAAACACTAAGAATGGCTTTTTCCCATTATCATCATTCCAAAGAAGAAAAGCAATAAGATCCGCATTTGGGTGGACTTTCAACCCCTTAACCAAAGTACCATTAGGGACGGATTTCCTTTTTCATTTATTAAGCATGTATTGGACGAGGTCATTGTCCATTGGCTACTTGGTTTTTAGTAGTCACTTTGTGCTGATGTCATGTGTGAGCACTCCCTCTCCAGCACATACTCCATCTATCTCAAACGAGTGGAGGCCAAGGGTGTGATTCTTTTCTTGTGATGTTCTATTCACCCTTGGTGAACATTGGCCAATCTTTCTACCTTGGCCCCTTCTTTTTCTCTTGGTGATCTCTTCTCATTGGATCCTAGTTCTCCTTCTTCTTTGAGGCTCCCTCTCTCCTATGTCGATACCTCTCCTATGTAGGTACCTCTATATAAATATTCACCAAGTTAGTAAATGGAGTAATGGTGTGCAATGTGTAGATGGGTCGACAAGTCCTCCATTTCACCGAGTTCCTTGGCTAGCTATTCCTTTGGCACCAACTTCCTTGACTAATACCAAGTTTTCAACCGTCGCTGACTTGCCCATTGAGTTCTTGGTTGCTTAACTTCCTTGACTGTCAAGTCCCAAGGCTACCATCGACTTCCTTAACCACCAAGTCCTAGGCTCCAGCCCAACATCAATGTCCTTGACCACCAAGTCCCTAGTCTTTGACTTCTCTAGGCATCTTCCTCGATCTTTAACCTCTTGATTGCTAACTTCTTCAGCCAACTTCCTCAACCTTGCTAATTCCCTCAGCCCCGTTTTCCCTTGTTGACTTATCTAGTTGTCAACGTCTCCGATCATCGACTCCCCCAAGTCTCTTGACCACCATGTCAGTGCACCATGGCCATCTTCTTGTCTAGTAGGCTGTCTTCTTCTTCCAGTAAATCTCTCATGGTTAGGAGGCCATCCTTGGGCTGCACTCATGTATGGGACTTCTCCTCAGTATATTTTCTTCTCAAGATGGTTGCCGTTCTAGGTAGATTCTATTAGGATTGTAATCCCCTCTCTTTATGAGAATCCCTTCCCTATCTTCCCCACTCAATGTAATCATTCTCAATCTCTCTCTTCTTAAGGTGACTCCGAAGATAAAAGGGAGTTACCTGACATTAATTAACATTACTCAAATCTAGGTCACCTATTACATGCTGCATTTATGATAATACAGTGGTGGTGCCTTTGGTTATACAATGGCATGCAAGTGTTTTGGATGATCTCCATAGCCTATGGTTGTGTGTGGAAGTTTGTGTTTGTAGTGAGCATCTAGGGTGTGTAAGTGTATCAACCAACTTTGAGTAAATTTATCGACCAACTTTGTGTGAGTGCTTAAGGTAGGAAGGTAGGAGTGAGCAAGGGGGTGGCACTTCCCAAATCTAGAGGATCAACAATGGTGTTATGCAATGGAAGTTGATGGAGCCTGCACGTATCAAAGCATGATGGTCGTGGCCTCAGGCAATATGTTGATGTTAGAGCAACCATCGACAATGACACCGGGGATCTTGGTGCCTTTGACAAATATTAAGATTGGAAGACTCTAAAATGATTAGCCATCGTGGGGGAAGTGAAGCACAATTTGGCTTCATTGGAAGATAGTGGTGTGGTGTCACACCCACCACTACAAGTGTCATACATGTCCACCACTACTACTACTACTAGATGGAATGTCCCTTTGAATTGGAATCGCTAGAGAAGAGGGATGACCACTAAACCTGAGTTGAAGAGATTTCATTTCTTATGAGTACAATGCACAGGGTTGGGAGAGGGGTATTTTTGTCACAAGAATGGATATAGGAAGGTGGCCCATACAGATGTAGTCAAGGAAGTGCCACTTTGGGGTGTTGTAGGGAGGTATGGGGGTTGGTGGAGGAGTAGGAGTAGGAGATGGCTCCATAATGGTGACCATCAGGGTAGGAGTTGGTAAGAGAGGCGTCAGACGATTAATCCCTTGTAAAATGGTCTTAACCCTTTGGACAATGTAATCATGGGGAAGAGCCTTTTGGGGAAGAGTTCATTACTGCTGAAAATGACCACTGTTGCCCAAAAAAAAACAAAATAATTAGCCATGTGATGCAACCTCGATTGACAACTCAAGGAGATCTAGCCACCATAGGAGGAGGTTGGGATGGAGTGGTGCTACATAGGCCATAGGGACTATGGTGGATTGGGGTGACGGCTAGGTCACTACATACACCAGCAGCAAAGGTGCATACGCGGGAGAGGGATAGGATAAAAGTACTTTATGGGAGACACCAGTGAAAAGGATACTTGGGATGTCGGCGGAGAGGATGGAGCTATGGGAGGAGTTTCATAAGAGAGTGTGGATGGCCAGGTGACCGCATAGGGTTGGGGAGCTACAACATAAAATGCGGTCAACTTGTAGTAGTCGATGGAGAAACAGTAGTGGAAGGTGTGTCAATAAACTCCTTAGCACAAGAGGGTTGTTGAAGATCGAGGGTGGTTGCTACAGTTATTGTTACATTATCTAAATCCCCTTAAGATAGAAGCATTCCTTATCTTTGTGGCCCCCTTTTTTGTAGAAAGAGCAATAATGTTTTAATGGGCAATCTTAGGGGAGATGACCTTGAGTGCAGTAGATGGTACAACAGAGACTGGTAATAATGTTTTAAGGGAGCATTCTTGGGAGAGATGACCCTCAGTACCATAGATGGTATGCCATAGACTTATAATACCAAAATTTTTCCTTTTGTGCGACTTATTGATTATAATATAATATTTATGTGTGGTGTTATCCATGTGGGAGGACCCGATCTTTGGTATGCTAGTAATGTTCACTCTAGGAAGATATGAGAATTCCCATGAGAAGCTTATATATGAACTTGATAGCTTGGTGGCCACTTCAATGGCTTGGTGATGATTTAATGGCTCCAATTATCTTATTTCACATGAAGGATTCCAAGGAAGTTTATTTCATATTATGTGCTAGGTATGAGAATGAATGGATTGTTATGTCATAAATACCATATGAATAGATGATAACTACATTGGTATGGGAACTAGTGCTAATTCAAAAATCAACTCGACCCTTTGTTCTTCCCCTTCTTGAGTATAAGAGGATGTGGGGTGTCCACATTTCAATATTCTTGTGGATGATGCGAGTCCTCTTTTGAGAGAGTGAAGAAAGAGAAATGTATTATTTCCCTCTATGCATTTATTATCTTATTTGTATAACATAATTAGGGACCATTTGTTTAAAAGGGGTAATAATACTGTCATGTGGGTGTGAGTTTTGGATTCGACACATCATATGTCCTATGGACTTACAAGTGAGGGATGCATTATGTTCTTGTATCTTAGAGAAAGACAATAGGGTTTGAGTATTAGTGGATTTTGGCTACCTTTACTTGTTATTCCCTCGACTCTTTCTCTTCCCACCCCTCCTCTAAGCCAAAATGGGTAAAATTCCTATGTTTTATGGTAATCCAGAGGATGTTCTAGAAGTATAATTTTAAGAGATCATATATTAGCAATGGTGATAGAAAGTCTGAGTGGATTTAAAATTTTCCTGTCTTTTTGGGGAAAAGGCGAGATCTCAAATGGGCATAGGGAAAGCATAACGAATTGCTTAAGGATTGGGAAAAGTTTTTCACTACTATATTGGATGAATTACTTCTTGAGTAAAAGTATGACCAGATTTTCATTGAAGTCTCGCAAAGTTTTGATTCTGTGAAGGGCTATGGTGAAAAGAGCTACTAATTTGATAGACTCCATGTAACAATATTAACATCTAGAGCCAGAATCAAGGAAGCCAAATAAGTTATGGTTGGGATTAATGGGTGGATTTTGTAGAATTTTATCTCTTGGTTAAGTTAAAAAACAAGGCAAATGGTGAAGTAAGAAGTTGCCAAAAACTTAGGGAAATCCTTAAAGATAGTTAGATGCCAAGAGTGCATGCAGCCTTGAAGAGGAGGACGTGGATCAACCAAAGACTTAGCTAAGTATTTCTACTTTTTTCCACACCAAAGATCACTCCTTGTCCTAATACTCCTAACATGGTTGCCTTTAATGAACCATAACCACACATAGATATCTCTAATGCACTTGATATGGTGGTATCTTGAGTCATAGCAAGGATGGCTTGACCTCTTACAAGCTCATGAAAACCTGGGGTAAAAAGACGCACGTAAGAAATTCTGGCCCTGCTAATTTTTCTTGCAAAATGTGGTATGACTTCCAAGACAAAGGATATTGTCCTAGGAGAGCTTCTCCTTCCTTTGATTCTATAAATTTGATAGATGCTTGTTATTGAAGATAAAGGTGAAGGTGAAGGTGAAGGTGAAGGTGAAGGTGAAGGTGAAGGTGTTTTTGTGTCTACTCAAGAGAAGAAACCTAGGAATGGTAAGGGTGTGGAAGAGGAAAAAGCCCCTTTGAAACCTAGGAATGGTAAGGGTGTGGAAAGAGGAAAAAGCCCCTTTGAAAGTGGAAAATGAGGAAAAAGGGTGAAATAAGCAAGTTAAAAGACATTGGCTTCTCCCTTGTATAGTGAGTTGAGGAGTGGCATCAATGTAAGAAGGAGACAGAGGCTCCACTAGTCAAAGTGGAAGTAGACATCTATTGTCCCTAAGCTGACGTGGTATGTAATGGGTTGCATGTAAAGAATGTTCTTGCTGATGGTAGTTCTACAGCAGTAAATGTCATTTTTGAAGGCTTAATAGAAAACATTGGGACTTAAGAACAATCATAAGAACAGAGGGATACACCATCTTAAGTAGTCAAAGTAGAAGTAGACATTTATTCTACTTAGATTGGTATGGTATGTAATGGTTGGCATGTAAATAATGTTCCTGTTGATGGTAGTTCTTTAGTTCATGTAATTTTTGAAGGTTTAATGGAAACATTGGGACCTAAAAACAATCATAAGAACAGAGGGATACACCATCTTAAGTAGTCAAAGTAGAAGTAGACATTTATTCTGCTTAGGTTGATATGGTATGTAATGGTTGGCATGTAAATAATGTTCTTGTTGATGGTAGTTCTTTAGTTCATGTAATTTTTGAAGGTTTAATGGAAACATTGGGACTTAAGAATAATCATCTCATAAGTCTAATCCTACCTTAGAGATGGCAAATAAAGAAAGTGTAAAACCTATGCAAATCACAAATGCAAACATGTCATCTTCAATGACTAGCTCTAGTACTACTTAAGTAGATGAGGGGACCATGGGCTCCATAATGGTGACCATCAGGGTAGGGGTGGGTAAGAGAGGCTTCAGATGATTAATCCCTTGTAAAATGGTCTTAACTCTTTGGACAATGTAAGCATGGGGAAGAGAGCCTTTTGGAAGCGTTCATTACTGCTGAAAATGATCACTATTGCCAAAAATAAAATAAAAATAATTAGCCGTGTGATGCAATCTCTATTGACAATTCAAGGAGATCTAGCCATAGGAGGAGGTTGGGATGGAGTGGGGCTACGTGGGCGGTAGGGACTATGGTGGATTGGGGTGATGGCTAAGTCACTCCATACACCAACAGCAAAGGTGGATACATGGGAGAGGGATAGGTGGCCGACAGAGGAAAAAAGTACTTTATGGGAGATACCAGTGAAAAGGATACTTGGGATGTCGGAGAGGAGGGAGCTATGGGTGGAGTTTCATAAGAGAGTGTGGATGGCAAGGTGACTGCATATGGTTGGGGAGCTGCAACATAAAATGCGGGTTCATACATGGGCTCCATTGGAGTAGTCGATGGAGAAACAATAGTGGAAGGTGTGTCAATAAACTCGTTAGAAGGAGGGTTGTTGAAGATTACAGTTATTATTACATTAGCTAAATCCCCTTAAGATAGAAGCATTCCTTATCTTTGTGGCCCCCTTTTTTGTAGAAAGAGCAATAATGTTTTAATGGGCAATCTCAAGGGAGATGACCTTGAGTATGGTAGATGGTACAACAAAGAGTTGTAATAATGTTTTGAGCAGCATTCTTGGGAGAGATGACCTTCAGTACCACATAGACGGTATGCCATAGACTTATAATACCAAAATTTGTCCTTTTGTGAGACTTATTGATTATAATATAATATTTATGTGTGGTGTTATCTATGTGGGACCCAATCTTTGGTATGCTAGTAATGTTCACTAGGAAGATATGACAATTCCCATGGGAAGCTTATATGTGAACTTGATAGCTTGGTGGTCACTTCAATGGCGTGGTGATGATTTAATGGCTCCAATTATCTTATTTCACATGAAGGATTCTAAGGAATTTTATTTAATATTATGTGCTAGGTATGAGAATGAATGGATCGTTATATCATAAATACCACATGAATAGATGATACCTACATTGATTGGTATGGGAACTAGTGCTAATTCTTTATTTGATTAGTGATGATTCATAAACTAGGTGTGGGCCATATGTCTACATGGATTGGTAACTCTATTTGAATAAGATGGCAAATGCATGGCAAGCTTATGGAGGCTTGTGGATGCATGTGGAGGAGTGTGGAAGAATGTATAATAGAGGAGAATCCTTCTAGAAGTCCTATAGAGGCTCGTGAATGCTTGTGGAGGAGTGTGGAAGGATACATAATAGAGGAGAATCCTTCTCAAAGTCCTATGCTGGTGGTATTTGTGTCGGCTCAATGTGGGGTTAGATCTAATCTACCAAGTCAAGGATTCCTTGATGAAATAAAGCAAAAAAACACATGTCAAAAGTAGCCACCAAGAAGGACAAGTGATGGGTGATGGTGACATTTGGGTTTATGTAGTCCTAGCTTAAATGCTTCTACAATTGTAATTTGTGTGAGCATGGTGAGAAATATTCTAAAGAAGCCCTCTTGATACCTCTTAGAGACAACATTTCACACATAATTGATCATAGTTTGCCTAGATGATCTTGCATAGCTTGTGTAGCTTATTGCGACCTTATATAGTAGAGACACCCTCATGGTCTACTCCATCCTCTTAGTATATACGGGTATGCTTGATTTGATTGATTAAGAAATGCCATACTTGTCTCACATCAAGCCTTTATTGTGTGATCGTGTCTTAGGAATCAAATATATCTCCATTGATGTGACTACTATATATTGTGTTAATAAATTCTTCTATTTTGCTTAATGTCTCTCGCATAATACTCTTCTAGGATGCAATTAATTGAGAATTTTCCATCTCTTCTTCTTACATCACTCGGTTCCATTGTTGAGACCTTAGTCGTTAGGAAGGAGAGCAAAATGGTCAAAAATGCAATTTTAGGCCATTTAATTGGGCACCATGAAAGGTGAATCTTCTCAAATTGAAGCATTAAATTGGAATTGATATTGAATGACTCTCAATACCACCGATTAAGGTTTCCTTAACATCTTTGTCACACCGAGGTGGTTGCTCTAATCCAACGGGTGGTGCAATCTCTCTTGCGAAGATCGTGTGGGATCTCCGTGGGAGACGATCGCATTGGTAGCCTAATCACTCAAGCAAGAGGGAGAAAAGAAGAAAGAGGGAAGCATGAGAGAATAAGTGATTAGCACTAATCACTCCCAAATCCTAACCCTAAGCATACCACACATGCTAGATTAGAGTTGGAAGAGAGAGAGAGAGAGAGAGAGAGAGAGAGAGAGAGAGAGAGAGAGAGAGAGAGAGAGAGAGAGAGAGAGAACACTCCACTTCTATTACACGAATAGGACAATCTGTTACAAAAAAGAGAAATTGGCTTTTATAGTTCCAATCCATTTCCAACTAAGCCGCCTGGGAGTAAGTTACCCGGGGTGCCCAAAACATAGTTACAAGGCTTTTCTCTATGGTTTGGCCAACTGATCAAGATCCTGTTGTCTGTCCTTCAAAGCTCAATACTTGGGAGCATCTTTAGGGCGTTTCCCTCATCAAATGATATGATTTGTAATATAGTACCAGTGTCCATTACACGAGTATGCAGACATAGCTGTCGTAAGAATGTGTTAGCCAATATATCAAATAGGCTTGGTGCAAGCCTTGAGTCGACATTATTGCGAATGAAATTACTAGCTCTTAGCAAACTAGATTTCCCCAAGAAAGGCAATGGAATAAAGAAGAGAAGAGCAACAATAGTTTGAAAAGTCATAAAGGTCCCACATATTACTTAAAGATGTTGGTCCTCTTACAATCGAAGAAGAAAGAAAATACAGTGAACATGATATGATCTACTTGGGAGCCAAAATAATTATATTTACGGAAGATGCAAGGAGTAACTTCTCTAACATTTAATACTCATGTGTAAAACACCAATGAATCAAAAAACCCAGATGTTGTAGATGGTGAAGATTTTGTACCCTTGACCTCCACCCACAAAGGAAAAGAGGTGGTTTGCATGTAAAAAATGCTCTCTTGTGCCCTGCTACGTGCAGGCTCCATCAACTTCCATTGCATAACACCATTGTTGATCCTCTAGATTTGGGAAGTGCCACCCCCTTGCTCACTCCTACCTTCCTACCTTAAGCACTCACACAAAGTTGGTCGATAAACTTACTCAAAGTTGGTTGATACACTTACACACCCTAGATGCTCACTACAAACACAAACTTCCACACACAACCATAGGCTATGGAGATCATCCAAAACACTTGCATGCCATTGTATAACCAAAGGCACCACCACTGTATTATCATAAATGCAGCATGTAATAGGTGACCTAGATTTGAGTAATGTTAATTAATGTCAAGTAACTCCCTTTTATCTTCGGAATCACCTTAAGAAGAGAGAGATTGAGAATGATTACATTGAGTGGGGAAGATAGGGAAGGGATTCTCATAAAGAGAGGGGATTACAATCCTAATAGAATCTACCTAGAACGGCAACCATCTTGAGAAGAAAATATACTGAGGAGAAGTCCCATACATGAGTGCAGCCCAAGGATGGCCTCCTAACCATGAGAGATTTATTAGAAGAAGAAGACAGCCTACTAGACAAGAAGATGGCCATGGTGCACTGACATGGTGGTCAAGAGACTTGGGGGAGTCGATGATCGGAGACGTTGACAACTAGATAAGTCAACAAGGGAAAACGGGGCTGAGGGAATTAGCAAGGTTGAGGAAGTTGGCTGAAGAAGTTAGCAATCAAGAGGTTAAAGATCGAGGAAGATGCCTAGAGAAGTCAAAGACTAGGGACTTGGTGGTCAAGGACATTGATGTTGGGCTGGAGCCTAGGACTTGGTGGTTAAGGAAGTCGATGGTAGCCTTGGGACTTGAAAGTCAAGGAAGTTAAGCAACCAAGAACTCAATGGGCAAGTCAGCGAGACGGTTGAAAACTTGGTATTAGTCAAGGAAGTTGGTGCCAAAGGAATAGCTAGCCAAGGAACTCGGTGAAATGGAGGACTTGTCGACCCATCTACACATTGCACACCATTACTCCATTTACTAACTTGGTGAATATTTATATAGAGGTACCTACATAGGAGAGGTATCGACATAGGAGAGAGGGAGCCTCAAAGAAGAAGGAGAACTAGGATCCAATGAGAAGAGATCACCAAGAGAAAAAGAAGGGGCCAAGGTAGAAAGATTGGCCAATGTTCACCAAGGGTGAATAGAACATCACAAGAAAAGAATCACACCCTTGGCCTCCACTCGTTTGAGATAGATGGAGTATGTGCTGGAGAGGGAGTGCTCACACATGACATCAGCACAAAGTGACTACTAAAAACCAAGTAGCCAATGGACAATGACCTCGTCCAATACATGCTTAATAAATGAAAAAGGAAATCCGTCCCTAATGGTACTTTGGTTAAGGGGTTGAAAGTCCACCCAAATGCGGATCTTATTGCTTTTCTTCTTTGGAATGATGATAATGGGAAAAATCCATTCTTAGTGTTTGATAGGGACAATGATGCCTACCTCCATCATCTTATCAAGCTTCTTCTTTATACCACCTTAGAGTAGTATGTAAACACCTTTCCTAATCAGTTGGTTGACCTCTTGAGAGGAATGCAATAGGTGCTAATGGAAGGATTGATGCCAAATAAATATTGATAAGACCAAGCAAAGGCAGATTCATGATGATGTTGGGTTGAGAAAGTAGATACCATGTCCAAGGTGATAGGGTTATCCCAAACCCAAAAAGGTACATGGATAGTGTGAGGCTCCTCAATAGGTCTCATATTAGTTTGTGGACTTCATTGTCATAGGTGGACAGAGAGAGAAGCACCACTTGTGAATTTCCTAATGGAGAGGTAAGGGATCATTAATAGGAAGAGTCAAGAGGGAAATCACCAATATGCTCCTAGGGCAGCTTGTAGAGGGTCCTCTTTGTGTTTGTACGTGGGTCACACATTACTCCTGATGATGACTATTAGGGAAGGGGTGGAGAAAATCACACGTAGTCACTATATTTAGGGAGCCACATGGGGTGAAGCAACAAGTCAGGTGTAATGCGACATGGAACTTTGGCTCCCCTAAACTAATCGTCTCAGTAGGTTCCTCAGTTGAGGGTTGTGTAGCCAAAAAACTTTGACGGCATGGAAATTTGTCTCCCTTTAACTCACCATCTCAATAAGATCTTCCATTGAGGTTGGCGCGGCCAAACTTTGAAGATTCCTCTTTAAAGTTTGGATGGTGGTGCAGCCAGACTTTTAAGATTCCTCTTTAAAGTTTGGATGGTGGTGCAACCAAACTTTACAGAGCATTTCAATCAACCATAAGAGCAATAAACTCATCTTGGACACACCGTCTAGCCAATGCCAATAGACTACATTGGATAGGGGGAAAGGAGTGCGTGGTAACCCCTCGTTGGAAGCCTTTTCAGACGGAGTAGCAACGTATGATTTGGCAAGGGCATCATCAGGTCTACCTTGCCCCAAACATTAACTACTTTGGTAGCTCTTAGCCACGAGGAACCAATCAAAATATGATAGGCCGCTTTAGTCAGTGGTAGATTTAATACCATGAAAACCATGAAAATTGTGAGACCTACATAGATTCAAGAAAATGTTGCACAAGGCCAAGGGGAATCATGTCTATTTGGTTAGAAATATAAAGAATAAAGGGAGGTGGATCTGTGAGGGAGAGATCCAAAGCATGATGGTCGTGGCCTCAGGCAATATGTTGATGTTAGAGCAACCATCGACAATGACACCGGGGATCTTGGTGCCTTTGACAAATATTAAGATTGGAAGACTGTAAAATGATTAGCCATCGTGGGGGAAGTGAAGCACAGTTTGGCTTCATTGGAAGATAGTGGTGTGGTGTCACACCCACCACTACAAGTGTCATACATGTCCACCACTACTACTACTACTGGATGGAATGTCCCTTTGAATTGGAATCGCTAGAGAAGAGGGATGACCACTAAACATGAGTTGAAGAGATGTCATTTCTTATGAGTACAATGCACAGGGTTGGGAGAGGGGTATTTTTGTCACAAGAATGGATATAGGAAGGTGGCCCATACAGATGTAGTCAAGGAAGTGCCACTTTGGGGTGTTGTAGGGAGGTATGGGGGTTGGTGGAGGAGTAGGAGTAGGAGTAGGAGATGGCTCCATGGGTGGGGTAGTCATGAGCTTGTGGAGGGCCTCAAGTTACACATGTTCCACCACTGCAATTTTCATGGGTGCATTTAAGGAAGATGGTTCGGAAGTACGTTCATGGTTTCATTTAAAGAGCATCGATGGTTTGGGAGTGCACACCTTGAGAACATGTGACAATGACTAGGTCTAGTACTACTTAAGTAGATGAGGGGACCATGGCCTCCATAATGGTGACCATCAGGGTAGGAGTTGGTAAGAGAGGCGTCAGACGATTAATCCCTTGTAAAATGGTCTTAACCCTTTGGGACAATGTAATCATGGGGAAGAGCCTTTTTGGGGAAGAGTTCATTACTGCTGAAAATGACCACTGTTGCCCAAAAAAAAAACAAAATAATTAGACATGTGATGCAACCTCGATTGACAACTCAAGGAGATCTAGCCACCATAGGAGGAGGTTGGGATGGAGTGGTGCTACATAGGCCATAGGGACTATGGTGGATTGGGGTGACGGCTAGGTCACTACATACACCAGCAGCAAAGGTGCATACGGGGGAGAGGGATAGGTGGCCGACGGAGGATAAAAGTACTTTATGGGAGACACCAGTGAAAAGGATACTTGGGATGTCGGCAGAGAGGATGGAGCTATGGGAGGAGTTTCATAAGAGAGTGTGGATGGCAAGGTGATCGCATAGGGTTGGGGAGCTGCAACATAAAATGCGGTCACCTTGTAGTAGTCGATGGACAAACAGTAGTGGAAGGTGTGTTAATAAACTCCTTAGCACAAGAGCGTTGTTGAAGATCGAGGGTGGTTGCTTCAGTTATTGTTACATTATCTAAATCCCCTTAAGATAGAAGCATTCCTTATCTTTGTGGCCCCCTTTTTTGTAGAAAGAGCAATAATGTTTTAATGGGCAATCTTAGGGGAGATGACCTTGAGTGTAGTAGATGGTACAACAGAGACTTGTAATAATGTTTTAAGGGAGCATTCTTGGGAGAGATGACCCTCAATACCATAGATGGTATGCTGTAAGATTCCTCTCTCAACCCTTTTTGATGTCTAGTATCTTCCCCTGTAATCAACCCCTCTTCAGAAATATAAAGACCTTGTTTCTAACTATTTTAGCCTAGAGAGAGAAAATATTCTAGAGAGAGAATATTCAGATTTTGAATATTTTTGGATAGAAAAATATCTCTTATAATTCAGATGAGTTCCCCTGAAACAGAGATTCAAAAAGAATTTTCCAATGTGCAATTGGAATTAATTGGAAATAGGTATAAAGAACCTTAGTCTAAGGGTCTAGATTTTCAGAAATCTTTAGACTATGGTCCAATTAAGGTTCCTATGGGCCAATAGCATCAATCCATGTGTAGGGAGTAGATAAATCCAATTTGTAAAAAAGAAGATACCCAAAAATGAGTAAATGCTCACATAAGGTGAAGAGTTGAAAATGTACAAGGTTTATTAGTAAAAAAACTATGAGCAATATTAAAAATATGAGATATTTTGGGAATAATGATTTTATTATGACACATATGTAAGGAAGGGGAGTCCCTTAAATGCTCACATAAGATGAAGAGTTAAAAATGTACAAGGTTTATTAGTAAAAAACTATGAGCAATATTAAAATGATTCCATTATGACACATATGTAAGGAAGGGGAGTTCTTTAAAGGATGTGCATATTTCACATAAGATGAAGAGTTGAAAATGTACAAGGTTTATTAGTAAAAAACTATGAGCAATATTAAAATGATTCCATTATGACACATATGTAAGGAAAGAGAGTTCTTTAAAGGAGGTGCATATTTCACATGCTTGAATGAGTTTTAAACTCATAAAAATTGAGATATTTCATCTCTCCTCTCTCCTCATTTAAGTCTAGTTCCAAAAAGTTAGCTTAACTAACCTAAAAATGGTCAAATATTGACCAAACTGATTTAGAAAATTCTAGAATCAGTTTGTTTGGTTAGGAGCTCAATTTTTCCTATAAATAGAAGCCTCCCCCTTGTTGAAAAATAGATAGTGTTTATGCATCGTTACTCTACTCCACCTAAGCCAAGAACTGTGAATTCATTTAATAATTCACTAGTTTTTGGAGCTTCCCTCTTTCTTCAATCCCCCTTTAGTGGCTCCATCAACATACTTAACCAATTGATTGGTTGGGGGCCTCTACCGTGAACAAAGAATCAAGCAAGTTGTAAGGTAATTAGTGAATATTGATCTTTCTATAATTTCTCAATGTTTCTCTCTTCTCAACCCCTCTCAAGCTTGAGAAGTTTAATTGGTATGGTTTTTTTTTAAATGCTATTGAAGTTTGAATAGTAGTGAAGAGTTACATAATGCTATTGAAGTTAATTTTCATTTATGTTTAAATTCTAATGATTTTTATGTAAATTCTCTCTCTCACTCAAGAAATGGTCATACTCATGACCCATTCTCAATCCAAATCAAGCTTTTCATAAAGCTTTTCCTTAACCCAAGATTAAGCTATGCTTGAGGCCAAATTAATGGCTTTTTTCTATGCTTTTAGTTTATGTATATTAATGATTCAATCCATTATGGATTAATAATCCAATTAGAGATTATTTTAATTATTTTCTTAATGATAAGCATTATCCCTTAGAAAAATTGAGATTTATCAGTCATAGCAGCGGAGCTATGGCAAAATTTTTATAAAAATTATGCATAAAATAATCTCATTCAAAGCATAAAAAGAGGACTTCCTACCATATTCTAGGAATTATCATCCTAGATTAATTGAAAGAATTTCATTACAATCATGGAGAAATTGAATTTTAATATTATGCATAAAGGATAAGTTTTTATATCAAAAGTGTTATTTTTACCATTTGTATTTCATGCATAGAAGTATGCATAATGGATAAATTTTTATATCAAAAGTGTTATTTTTACCATTTTTATTTCATGCATAAGAGTATGCATAATGATAAATTTTTATATCAAAAGTGTTACTTTTATCATTTTTATTTTCATGCATAGGAATATGCATAATGATAAATTTTTATATCAAAAGTGTTACTTTTATCATTTCTATTTTCATGCATAAGAGTATGCATAATGATAAATTTTTATATCAAAAGTGTTACTTTTATCATTTTTATTTTCATGCATAGGAATATGCATAATGATAAATTTTTATATCAAAAGTGTTACTTTTATCATTTTTATTTTCATGCATAAAAGTATGCATAATGATAAATTTTTATATCAAAAGTGTTACTTTTATCATTTCTATTTTCATGCATAGGAATATGCATAATGATAAATTTTTATATCAAAAGTGTTACTTTTATCATTTTTATTTTCATGCATAGGAATATACATAATGATAAATTTTTATATCAAAAGTGTTACTTTTATCATTTCTATTTTCATGCATAAGAGTATGCATAATGATAAATTTTTATATCAAAAGTGTTACTTTTATCATTTTTAATTTTCATGCATAGAAGTATGCATAAGAGTTGATTATTTTATTATAAAAGTGTGACTTATATCATAATTGAATTTCATGCATAGAGGTATGCATAAAAGTTGATTATTTTATTGTAAGAGTGTTACTTTTATCATATTGGATTTCATGCATATAGGTATGCATAAAAGATATTCTTTTTATACTAAAAGTGTGATTCTTCTCATAAATGGATTTTATGCTTAACTTAGATGCATAAGAGAAATTCTTTTATTCTAAAAGTGTAATTTTCTACCAAACTGAATTTATGCATAAGAAGATGCATAAAAGATTGATTTTAATTTCGAAAGTGTTAGTCTCCTTAAATGGAATTTATGTATAAATAAATGTGTAGAGAAATCTTATATCAAATATAAGAATTCTCTTTTTTTTTTAAAAAGATATGAAATGTGATAAGAGGTGATAAGAGGTGTATGAGATGTGATAAGAATTGATAAGATGCATATGGAAAGTGATAGGATGTGATAAGATGTGTATGGGATGAGGTAAGAAGTGTATGTGATAGAATAGGATGTATATGGGTTGTGATAGGGCGAGAATGGATGTGATGTAAAAGATTAGATGTGAAGACATATGGGGTTACATGAATGGGAATGTGGAAATGGATGTATGTATGTGGATGTGTGGATGTGGAGATGGGAGTATGGATGTATGAATGTGAAAGTGGATGTATGAATGTGAAAATGGATGTATGCATGAAGATGTATATGCATAGATGTGAATGTGGATGTAGATGTGGATGTATAGATGTGAATGGAAATGTGGATGTGGGTGTATGTATGTATGTGGATGTAGATGTGAATGGGAATGTGGATGTGGATGTATATGAATGTGGATGTAGATGTGGATGTATAGATGTGAATGGGAATGTGGATGTGGATGTATGTATGTATGTGGATGTAGATGTGGATGTATAGATGTGAATGGGAATGTGGATGTGGATGTATGTATGTATGTGGATGTGGATGTATGTATGCATATGGATGTGGATGTATGAATGAGGACGTGATAATGGATGTATGCATGTAGATGTGGATATATGGATGTGAATATGAATGTGGATGTGGATGTGGATGTATGGATGTGGATATGGATGTGTATGTATGAATGTAGATAAGGGATGTGGATGTATAAATGAGGATGTGAAAATGGAGGTATGCATGTAGATGTGGATGTATGGATGTGAATATGGATGTGGATGTGGATGTATAAATGAGGATGTGAATGTGGATGTGAATGTGAATGTGGATGTGAATGTGGATGTATGGATGTGGATATGGATGTGTATGTATGAATGTGGATATGGGATGTGGATGTATAAATGAGGATGTGAAAATGGATGTATCCATGTAAATGTGGATGTATGAATGTGAATGTGAATTAATGTGTCGTCGATATGAGGAAATGGATGAGAATGAGTACACATTGAATGGAATGTGGAATAAGTAATGTGGACTAAGGAGGGTTAATGTGGAAAGACGAGAGTTTGATTTAGAAACTGTATTTTGTGACTGTTTGTAAATGACTGTTTTATGTCAAGAATGCTGGGGAAGCATTTTGACCATCTTGTGGATTAAGGTCATGAAGACCTAACTGTTAAAGTTGCAACTGCTGACGGAGAGTCAATGGAGGACGTCTCGCGTAGCAAGGTCGACCGAGGTCTTGACCAGCCTCGGTTCGATTTAAATGGTGAGCTTCCGGTACGGTGGATGAGGGACCAAGGAAGCGGCCTATGAGTGAAGCGCTAGGTCACCTGCGAAGGATCCTAGAGGGTGCTGACCATACGGTGCTCGGGCTCTGGGTCGCCCAGGATACCCACGCGTGCGTCGAGGAAGATATTGGAACAAGGAGTAAGAGTTGTTTTGTGAAACCGGGCATGGATCTGGTTGATTGACCTTGCTGGTCTTCAATGGATGAGTCCATGGCTCTTTATATGGATCTGTTGGTTGATCTTGCTGATCTTCAACGAGAGTCCATCTTGATTTTTATAAGTGATTATATTGCCGAGTATTATGGGCTAGGAACTATTGAAAAGGCCCCTGTGTGGACAGGTGGTGAGCATTCTAGTTGCCAATGATGCCATAGATACTCTGATGAAGGAATGATGGGAAATTATGAATCAACCGGATAAATTGGAAGATTATGATCAGTGGTACTATGGTTTCATTAAAGGATTGTTTTAAAGTTAGTTGATGCTAAGAAAAAGGCAATTTCATATTGGGTGTGTAAGTGGTGTGGCTAGTTCTATGTTTGCATGAACTTCCGGCTAGGGGGCCTTGGAACTCTTTTCCTTGGTACCCGGGACAAAACCTAACCAAATTCCAAATTGGATCCCATCACTACAGTGGTTGGGCGGTTGGCTAACCCATGGGATCGGATGGGGTTAGGCTGGACTGATGGATCCGTAAATCGAGATTTAATTTCTCTTATTACGATAGATGAAGTAAATCCCGGATAGAAATTGTTCTATGGATAGGAATCAACGGCTGTGCCTCTTGATGGGGAAAAAAGCGTTGATCCCAATGATCCAAGTGTAAGTTCTTCCTTGATTTGACCAAGTACCGTTAAAGGTGCAGTCAGATCAGTTTGATCAGTAATGATCTTGACTACGTTAGAGTAAAGAGTTATCCTGGTGGAATCGCCCGTGCTTTCCGGGTAAAGGAAGTTTTTCCGGTTTCGGTTTTGGACAAACCGACGGATTAGTCTCTTGTCCGGATATCCGTGGGCGAGACCCCGAGTGTGGGACCCCTGTCCCGCGCGAGAAGTGCTACTTCCGCTGCTAGTACCCGAATCCGTTGCTCGGTGGGAACAGGGATCTCACAGTTGGTATCAGAGCATTTGGTTAATAAAGATCAACTGAGAAGACAAATATGTCAAAAATTTATCAAGAAACAAAAAAAGGTTGTAATTGTGTGATATAAGTCATACAATTTGATATTCAAACTAAAATTCGTAATTTGGTAACTGGGTCTTCAGATGGAAGTACCACAATTATATAGAATCCCTGACTTGCTTGAGGCCTAGACATGATGGTATTTACCTTATAATTCCAAGGGCCGTGACTACCCGTATATACCGAGAGTATACTGCAGCTCTTTACTGACAGTATATACGAGTAAATCTAAGACTTGAAATTATAAGCGTTAATGCTATCCAGAGGATGATTTCGAATGTGGTTGATATGATTTTTAATTCTATTTGAGAATTGATGAATTGAATTGGATTCTGATTGAAAAATGATGATCCTTGAAATTTGGTTGAAATGTAATAAGCTGAGCGAAACCTCAATGAGGATGAATGGGACGAGTCCCTGTGATGATATTCATAATTGGAATGATGATAATGATTTCAGCAAATCACTATGAGATTAGTGGATTGTGCTGTCAGATTGCTACTATTAATACTTGACCGTTAGATCAAGTTAAGGGATGACAAATTGAGAACTTACTTGACTAAAATTCCCGTGGAGGAATGTTCAGAAGGAAATTTTTCGGTCTAATGGACCATTATCATGTTAAAGATATGAATGATATGATCTGAATGAATTGTTGATAAGTTCTAAGGGATATTTATCCTAGTATTCTGTTGGGTTGACCAGAATATAAGGAACCCCAGAATAAAATTGGATCTTAAGAAAAAGAGTTGTTCTCTTCCTACGAGATGAGAACATCTCGCGCTTTTTTTTAAGTGGGGTAGAATGTAAGAATTCTCCCCATTTTTTGAGGTATTCAAAAATAAGAATCTCCTCTCTAATCTTATAACTATTCTCTCTCTAATATATAAATTTTTGACAGAATCATGAGACGAGGAAATCGTAGCTGTCAGCAGCCAGACCCTGTCACTGAAGATAACGAACTTGATCCTGATGTTCGCAAGGCTCTTCATAGGACTCAACCAGGACCCTTCAAAGGAGAAGGGGAGAACCTAGGTGAGACTGTGGAGAAATGGGTGGAAGCCATGGAAGAGTATTTTGACGTCACAGGTTATAATGAGCTGAGCAAAATAGCTCTTGGCCGGTTGAAAATAGTGGAAACAGCCAGGGTAGCATGGAGGAACCACTGTGACACCAACCGTCTAAATAGAAATACCCAATCTTGGAATGACCTAAAAACCTATTTGAGAAAGAGATTCTGCCCCCCTGGATTTTTGGAAACCAAAATGAATGAATTTTTAGAACTAAAGCAGGAGAACAAAACCATTGAAGAATATCACCAAGCCTTTGCTCTTCTACTCAAATACTCACCACCTCTAGATGAAGAACAGCTCATGGCCAGGTTCATTCGGGCAATGAACGAACCTTTGGACACACTGGTCAAAAATGCCAAACCAGTGTCCATGGCTGAAGCAGTAAAAATGGCAAAGGATTTTGCCAAAGCCTTTGTAGTAAAGGTCCCGCCAAAACCTGCACCCTCTAACTTTAAAAGATTCCAAGCCCAGGAAGGAACTTCAAACTTTCCACCTCCAAAGAGGCAGCAAGGACCGTTTCAGAATCAAGATGTAGGAAGATTCCAAAGTGAAGGAAGATCCTTCCCCCAAAATACTTTCTCAGGAGGACCATCTATTCTAAGGATGCAGAACAATGAACCCAGAAGTGAGAACCGGTGTTTTGGATGCCAAGGTTTTGGTCATCAGTTAAAAGACTGCCCAACTCCTGCCATGTCAAGGGGACAGGGAAGTCTAGGACCCCGAATTCAGAGACCAATTCCTTCATACCAGTCTAATCAGGGTCCGTCTCACCCAAGCCAGGGTAACCCCAGAAGAACTCCAAATCAACCATCTGCCTCTACCCAGAATAACCTTAGAACTCCTTTCCAGAATAGGGGCAACCAAAGAGAAAGAATTCCACCTCAGACTGCAGCAGCCAGAGCAGTCACAATTTCAGAAGAAGTAGAAGAGGAAAGAAGGGCAGATCTTTACTGCAATTGAAAAACCAAGGACTTAACAGACAGTTCTCAAGTCATCCATACTCTAGCAGAATACCAGGGAAAAATCGACCGTCCACTTCCAAGGCGTAAAGTTGAATGTGATTGAAGAAGAAGAAGATGTGATGAAAGAAATCATACTCCACCTGCGAGATGAGGACATCTCGCGTTTTTTAAGTGGGGTAGAATGTAAGATTCCTCTCTCAACCCTTTTTGATGTCTAGTATCTTCCCCTGTAATCAACCCCTCTTCAGAAATATAAAGACCTTGTTTCTAACTATTTTAGCCTAGAGAGAGAAAATATTCTAGAGAGAGAATATTCAGATTTTGAATATTTTTGGATAGAAAAATATCTCTTATAATTCAGATGAGTTCCCCTGAAACAGAGATTCAAAAAGAATTTTCCAATGTGCAATTGGAATTAATTGGAAATAGGTATAAAGAACCTTAGTCTAAGGGTCTAGATTTTCAGAAATCTTTAGACTATGGTCCAATTAAGGTTCCTATGGGCCAATAGCATCAATCCATGTGTAGGGAGTAGATAAATCCAATTTGTAAAAAAGAAGATACCCAAAAATGAGTAAATGCTCACATAAGGTGAAGAGTTGAAAATGTACAAGGTTTATTAGTAAAAAAACTATGAGCAATATTAAAAATATGAGATATTTTGGGAATAATGATTTTATTATGACACATATGTAAGGAAGGGGAGTCCCTTAAATGCTCACATAAGATGAAGAGTTAAAAATGTACAAGGTTTATTAGTAAAAAACTATGAGCAATATTAAAATGATTCCATTATGACACATATGTAAGGAAGGGGAGTTCTTTAAAGGATGTGCATATTTCACATAAGATGAAGAGTTGAAAATGTACAAGGTTTATTAGTAAAAAACTATGAGCAATATTAAAATGATTCCATTATGACACATATGTAAGGAAAGAGAGTTCTTTAAAGGAGGTGCATATTTCACATGCTTGAATGAGTTTTAAACTCATAAAAATTGAGATATTTCATCTCTCCTCTCTCCTCATTTAAGTCTAGTTCCAAAAAGTTAGCTTAACTAACCTAAAAATGGTCAAATATTGACCAAACTGATTTAGAAAATTCTAGAATCAGTTTGTTTGGTTAGGAGCTCAATTTTTCCTATAAATAGAAGCCTCCCCCTTGTTGAAAAATAGATAGTGTTTATGCATCGTTACTCTACTCCACCTAAGCCAAGAACTGTGAATTCATTTAATAATTCACTAGTTTTTGGAGCTTCCCTCTTTCTTCAATCCCCCTTTAGTGGCTCCATCAACATACTTAACCAATTGATTGGTTGGGGGCCTCTACCGTGAACAAAGAATCAAGCAAGTTGTAAGGTAATTAGTGAATATTGATCTTTCTATAATTTCTCAATGTTTCTCTCTTCTCAACCCCTCTCAAGCTTGAGAAGTTTAATTGGTATGGTTTTTTTTTAAATGCTATTGAAGTTTGAATAGTAGTGAAGAGTTACATAATGCTATTGAAGTTAATTTTCATTTATGTTTAAATTCTAATGATTTTTATGTAAATTCTCTCTCTCACTCAAGAAATGGTCATACTCATGACCCATTCTCAATCCAAATCAAGCTTTTCATAAAGCTTTTCCTTAACCCAAGATTAAGCTATGCTTGAGGCCAAATTAATGGCTTTTTTCTATGCTTTTAGTTTATGTATATTAATGATTCAATCCATTATGGATTAATAATCCAATTAGAGATTATTTTAATTATTTTCTTAATGATAAGCATTATCCCTTAGAAAAATTGAGATTTATCAGTCATAGCAGCGGAGCTATGGCAAAATTTTTATAAAAATTATGCATAAAATAATCTCATTCAAAGCATAAAAAGAGGACTTCCTACCATATTCTAGGAATTATCATCCTAGATTAATTGAAAGAATTTCATTACAATCATGGAGAAATTGAATTTTAATATCATGCATAAAGGATAAGTTTTTATATCAAAAGTGTTATTTTTACCATTTGTATTTCATGCATAGAAGTATGCATAATGGATAAATTTTTATATCAAAAGTGTTATTTTTACCATTTTTATTTCATGCATAAGAGTATGCATAATGATAAATTTTTATATCAAAAGTGTTACTTTTATCATTTTTATTTTCATGCATAGGAATATGCATAATGATAAATTTTTATATCAAAAGTGTTACTTTTATCATTTCTATTTTCATGCATAAGAGTATGCATAATGATAAATTTTTATATCAAAAGTGTTACTTTTATCATTTTTATTTTCATGCATAGGAATATGCATAATGATAAATTTTTATATCAAAAGTGTTACTTTTATCATTTTTATTTTCATGCATAAAAGTATGCATAATGATAAATTTTTATATCAAAAGTGTTACTTTTATCATTTCTATTTTCATGCATAGGAATATGCATAATGATAAATTTTTATATCAAAAGTGTTACTTTTATCATTTTTATTTTCATGCATAGGAATATACATAATGATAAATTTTTATATCAAAAGTGTTACTTTTATCATTTCTATTTTCATGCATAAGAGTATGCATAATGATAAATTTTTATATCAAAAGTGTTACTTTTATCATTTTTAATTTTCATGCATAGAAGTATGCATAAGAGTTGATTATTTTATTATAAAAGTGTGACTTATATCATAATTGAATTTCATGCATAGAGGTATGCATAAAAGTTGATTATTTTATTGTAAGAGTGTTACTTTTATCATATTGGATTTCATGCATATAGGTATGCATAAAAGATATTCTTTTTATACTAAAAGTGTGATTTTTCTCATAAATGGATTTTATGCTTAACTTAGATGCATAAGAGAAATTCTTTTATTCTAAAAGTGTAATTTTCTACCAAACTGAATTTATGCATAAGAAGATGCATAAAAGATTGATTTTAATTTCGAAAGTGTTAGTCTCCTTAAATGGAATTTATGTATAAATAAATGTGTAGAGAAATCTTATATCAAATATAAGAATTCTCTTTTTTTTTTAAAAAGATATGAAATGTGATAAGAGGTGATAAGAGGTGTATGAGATGTGATAAGAATTGATAAGATGCATATGGAAAGTGATAGGATGTGATAAGATGTGTATGGGATGAGGTAAGAAGTGTATGTGATAGAATAGGATGTATATGGGTTGTGATAGGGCGAGAATGGATGTGATGTAAAAGATTAGATGTGAAGACATATGGGGTTACATGAATGGGAATGTGGAAATGGATGTATGTATGTGGATGTGTGGATGTGGAGATGGGAGTATGGATGTATGAATGTGAAAGTGGATGTATGAATGTGAAAATGGATGTATGCATGAAGATGTATATGCATAGATGTGAATGTGGATGTAGATGTGGATGTATAGATGTGAATGGAAATGTGGATGTGGGTGTATGTATGTATGTGGATGTAGATGTGAATGGGAATGTGGATGTGGATGTATATGAATGTGGATGTAGATGTGGATGTATAGATGTGAATGGGAATGTGGATGTGGATGTATGTATGTATGTGGATGTAGATGTGGATGTATAGATGTGAATGGGAATGTGGATGTGGATGTATGTATGTATGTGGATGTGGATGTATGTATGCATATGGATGTGGATGTATGAATGAGGACGTGATAATGGATGTATGCATGTAGATGTGGATATATGGATGTGAATATGAATGTGGATGTGGATGTGGATGTATGGATGTGGATATGGATGTGTATGTATGAATGTAGATAAGGGATGTGGATGTATAAATGAGGATGTGAAAATGGAGGTATGCATGTAGATGTGGATGTATGGATGTGAATATGGATGTGGATGTGGATGTATAAATGAGGATGTGAATGTGGATGTGAATGTGAATGTGGATGTGAATGTGGATGTATGGATGTGGATATGGATGTGTATGTATGAATGTGGATATGGGATGTGGATGTATAAATGAGGATGTGAAAATGGATGTATCCATGTAAATGTGGATGTATGAATGTGAATGTGAATTAATGTGTCGTCGATATGAGGAAATGGATGAGAATGAGTACACATTGAATGGAATGTGGAATAAGTAATGTGGACTAAGGAGGGTTAATGTGGAAAGACGAGAGTTTGATTTAGAAACTGTATTTTGTGACTGTTTGTAAATGACTGTTTTATGTCAAGAATGCTGGGGAAGCATTTTGACCATCTTGTGGATTAAAGTCATGAAGACCTAACTGTTAAAGTTGCAACTGCTGACGGAGAGTCAATGGAGGACGTCTCGCGTAGCAAGGTCGACCGAGGTCTTGACCAGCCTCGGTTCGATTTAAATGGTGAGCTTCCGGTACGGTGGATGAGGGACCAAGGAAGCGGCCTATGAGTGAAGCGCTAGGTCACCTGCGAAGGATCCTAGAGGGTGCTGACCATACGGTGCTCGGGCTCTGGGTCGCCCAGGATACCCACGCGTGCGTCGAGGAAGATATTGGAACAAGGAGTAAGAGTTGTTTTGTGAAACCGGGCATGGATCTGGTTGATTGACCTTGCTGGTCTTCAATGGATGAGTCCATGGCTCTTTATATGGATCTGTTGGTTGATCTTGCTGATCTTCAACGAGAGTCCATCTTGATTTTTATAAGTGATTATATTGCCGAGTATTATGGGCTAGGAACTATTGAAAAGGCCCCTGTGTGGACAGGTGGTGAGCATTCTAGTTGCCAATGATGCCATAGATACTCTGATGAAGGAATGATGGGAAATTATGAATCAACCGGATAAATTGGAAGATTATGATCAGTGGTACTATGGTTTCATTAAAGGATTGTTTTAAAGTTAGTTGATGCTAAGAAAAAGGCAATTTCATATTGGGTGTGTAAGTGGTGTGGCTAGTTCTATGTTTGCATGAACTTCCGGCTAGGGGGCCTTGGAACTCTTTTCCTTGGTACCCGGGACAAAACCTAACCAAATTCCAAATTGGATCCCATCACTACAGTGGTTGGGCGGTTGGCTAACCCATGGGATCGGATGGGGTTAGGCTGGACTGATGGATCCGTAAATCGAGATTTAATTTCTCTTATTACGATAGATGAAGTAAATCCCGGATAGAAATTGTTCTATGGATAGGAATCAATGGCTGTGCCTCTTGATGGGGAAAAAAGCGTTGATCCCAATGATCCAAGTGTAAGTTCTTCCTTGATTTGACCAAGTACCGTTAAAGGTGCAGTCAGATCAGTTTGATCAGTAATGATCTTGACTACGTTAGAGTAAAGAGTTATCCTGGTGGAATCGCCCGTGCTTTCCGGGTAAAGGAAGTTTTTCCGGTTTCGGTTTTGGACAAACCGACGGATTAGTCTCTTGTCCGGATATCCGTGGGCGAGACCCCGAGTGTGGGACCCCTGTCCCGCGCGAGAAGTGCTACTTCCGCTGCTAGTACCCGAATCCGTTGCTCGGTGGGAACAGGGATCTCACATATGCCATAGACTTATAATACCAAAATTTTTCCTTTTGTGCGACTTATTGATTATAATATAATATTTATGTGTGGTGTTATCCATGTGGGAGGACCCGATCTTTGGTATGCTAGTAATGTTCACTCTAGGAAGATATGACAATTCCCATGAGAAGCTTATATGTGAACTTGATAGCTTGGTGGCCACTTCAACGGCTTGGTGATGATTTAATGGCTCCAATTATCTTATTTCACATGAAGGATTCCAAGGAAGTTTATTTCATATTATGTGCTAGGTATGAGAATGAATGGATTGTTATGTCATAAATACCATATGAATAGATGATAACTACATTGGTATGGGAACTAGTGCTAATTCAAAAATCAACTCGACCCTTTGTTCTTCCCCTTCTTGAGTATAAGAGGATGTGGGGTGTCCACATTTCAATATTCTTGTGGATGATGCGAGTCCTCTTTTGAGAGAGTGAAGAAAGAGAAATGTATTATTTCCCTCTATGCATTTATTATCTTATTTGTATAACATAATTAGGGACCATTTGTTTAAAAGGGGTAATAATACTGTCATGTGGGTGTGAGTTTTGGATTCGACACATCATATGTCCTATGTGTTAGGATGACTTACAAGTGAGGGATGCATTATGTCCTTGTATCTTAGAGAAAGACAATAGGGTATGAGTATTAGTGGATTTTGGCTACCTTTACTTGTTACTCCCTCGACTCTTTCTGTTCCCACCCCTCCTCTAAGCCAAAATGGGTAAAATTCCTATGTTTTATGGTAACCCAGAGGATGTTCTAGAAGTATAATTTTAAGAGATCATATATTAGCAATGGTGATAGAAAGTCTGAGTGGATTTAAAATTTTCCTGTCTTTTTGGGGAAAAGGCGAGATCTCAAATGGGCATAGGGAAAGCATAACGAATTGCTTAAGGATTGGGAAAAGTTTTTCACTACTATATTGGATGAATTACTTCTTGAGTAAAAGTATGACCAGATTTTCATTGAAGTCTCGCAAAGTTTTGATTCTGTGAAGGGCTATGGTGAAAAGAGCTACTAATTTGATAGACTCCATGTAACACTATTAACATCTAGAGCCAGAATCAAGGAAGCCAAATAAGTTATGGTTGGGATTAATGGGTGGATTTTGTAGAATTTTATCTCTTGGTTAAGTTAAAAAACAAGGCAAATGGTGAAGTAAGAAGTTGCCAAAAACTTAGAGAAATCCTTAAAGATAGTTAGATGCCAAGAGTGCATGCAGCCTTGAAGAGGAGGACGTGGATCAACCAAAGACTTAGCTAAGTATTTCTACTTTTTTCCACACCAAAGATCACTCCTTGTCCTAATACTCCTAACATGGTTGCCTTTAATGAACCATAACCACACATAGATATCTCTAATGCACTTGATATGGTGGTATCTTGAGTCATAGCAAGGATGGCTTGACCTCTTACAAGCTCATGAAAACCTGGGGTAAAAAGACGCACGTAAGAAATTCTGGCCCTGCTAATTTTTCTTGCAAAATGTGGTATGACTTCCAAGACAAAGGATATTGTCCTAGATTCTATAAATTTGATAGATGCTTGTTATTGAAGATAAAGGTGAAGGTTAAGGTGAAGGTGTTTCTGTGTCTACTCAAGAGAAGAAACCTAGGAATGGTAAGGGTGTGGAAGAGGAAAAAGCCCCTTTGAAACCTAGGAATGGTAAGGGTGTGGAAGAGGAAAAAGCCCCTTTGAAAGTGGAAAATGAGGAAAAAGGGTGAAATAAGCAAGTTAAAAGACATTGGCTTCTCCCTTGTATAGTGAGTTGAGGAGTGGCATCAATGTAAGAAGGAGACAGAGGCTCCACTAGTCAAAGTGGAAGTAGACATCTATTGTCCCTAAGCTGACGTGGTATGTAATGGGTTGCATGCAAAGAATGTTCTTGCTGATGGTAGTTCTACAGCAGTAAATGTCATTTTTGAAGGCTTAATGGAAAACATTGGGATTAAGAACAATCATAAGAACAGAGGGATACACCATCTTAAGTAGTCAAAGTAGAAGTAGACATTTATTCTACTTAGATTAGTATGGTATGTAATGGTTGGCATGTAAATAATGTTCCTGTTGATGGTAGTTCTTTAGTTCATGTAATTTTTGAAGGTTTAATGGAAACATTGGGACCTAAAACAATCATAAGAACAGAGGGATACACCATCTTAAGTAGTCAAAGTAGAAGTAGACATTTATTCTACTTAGGTTGATATGGTATGTAATGGTTGGCATGTAAATAATGTTCTTGTTGATGGTAGTTCTTTAGTTCATGTAATTTTTGAAGGTTTAATGGAAACATTGGGACTTAAGAATAATCATCTCATAAGTCTAATCCTACCTTAGAGATGGCAAATAAAGAAAGTGTAAAACCTAAAGGCGTTATAACTAATGTGGTGGTTTTTATCATGGGAGTAAAACCTCCCTAGATTTCCAAATCATGAAGAGGACTCAGAATTCCTATCCTATATACTTGGAAGGCCTTGGCTGAAGAGGGTCTATGCAAGGCAATGCTAGAGTGAAGAGTGCATGACCATTTGTAAGATTCCCCATAAAATGAAGATCTTTATTTCTCGTAATAGTGTTGATTTACAAAGTGAGAAAAGTGAGGAAGATGATGAGTATGTAAACTCTTTAAGCATATATAAGTGAAAGTGACTTGAACACAAAAATGGATAAAGACACTGAGGTAGACTTGCATGCACTTGAGGTAACTCCAAAGGTGGGGCCACCAAATTATAGGCATTGTCTAATGAAAATATTAAGAATGATTTTGGCCTATTTAGTTAGATAATGTGATCTCACTAACTATGAAAGGAAAAGGTTTCTTTCTCTTTTTCAATTTTACACTCATTTCTTTGCAGCTGGTCATAAACATCATCAAGGCCACAATGGTGGAGCACTGTGGGTTTGGTGGATGGGACATAACCAGTAAGGCAATGAGCCTACCACATGACCCCTAACTTCTCATTAGTTGTAAAGTAAGAAACTAATAATCTTCTTTAGTGGTAAAGGAAGAAATTGATAAGCTTCTTGAAGTTGGGTTTATTTTTCTTTCATAAGGGTTTAATTTAATTTCTCCTATTGTAATCTTTGTTTAGAAGAATGGAAAGCTAACGATATGTGTGGATTTCAAAATTTTGATTTTTCTAGAACATTCTTTGCAGTAGTAAACTGATGCTAGCGAACATGGTATTGGTGTTGTACTTACGTTAGATAATCATCCGTGAAAGTCTAAAATTAAAACCATTTAAGCTTAAGCATAGTACTTTGATAGAGAATTGATTGATGTTATTCATGCATTTATATTTTGGAAACATTATCTTAAGGGACCTGAGAGTGTATCATTAAAACCGATCAAAGTATTAAACATTTACTTTTACAGCCTTTAATATCAAATAGACTATTAAGTGCGCATCTTTTATTCAAAGTTTTTAGCCAATATTAAATATAAACCTGGACATGATCATTTTGTTACTGATGCTTTGAGTAGGAGACCTACCATTAATAAATAATATATCTACTATTGAAGGTATTTCTTTTAATACTATCAATAATATATGTACTATTATAGACATTTCTTTTGATAACATGAAGGAAACATGTAAAAATAATTTTGATTTTTATGATGCATATAACAAGATGAAAGATATTTATTGGCTATCTTATTTTGATTATTCTTATGATGATGGTTTTCTTTTCTTTCAAAAGAGATTATACATCACTCAACCATTTAGGCAAGCTATTATTGAAGAATAGTCATCTACTTTGCAAATAGTTACCAAATATTTCTTTTGGCCTACGATGCATAAAGATGTTGCTGAGTTTTTTTTTCTGAATATGTTGTGTGTCAAAAGATTAAGATTCATAAAGAAAAGAGATTTGGTTTGCTTATGCCTTTGCCTGTTTCTAATGAACTATGGGAACAAATAAGTATGGACTTTATCACTCGTTTTCCTTTGACTTCTAAAGAATGATATGATTGGGACTCTGGTAGATAGATCTAGTAAACATGCTTACTTTATTTCTTGCAAAAAGACATTGACTGCTTATCAAGCTGCACATGTTTTCATTAAACAAGTTTTTTCGCATCATGGTTCACCAAGGATTATTGTTTATGGTAGATCTACATAGAAAGTTTTGTAGTGTTTTTTGTACTACTTTTTATCCTAAATCTAATGGATGAAACCAAAGCAACAAATAGCACAATACTTGATTTGCTTAGATCATATGTCTCATCTCAGCCTAAGCAATGGGATAAGTGTTTACATATTTTGCAATTCGCATATAATAACTATCCTCATATTGCTACTAATAAGAAAGTACCATTTGAAATAGTCTATGGTAAGGCTTTGCCTACTCCAATTACTAGACTTTCACATTCTATAGAGGATGCATATTCTTTTGTTGAAGACTTTGACCAAATTCATGAGTTAGCAAAATTGAATATTCAAAAAGCTCAAGAGAAATACATGAAGTATGCAAATCACAAATGCAAACATGTCATCTTCAATGACTAGCTCTAGTACTACTTAAGTAGATGAGGGGACCATGGGCTCCATAATGGTGACCATCAGGGTAGGGGTGGGTAAGAGAGGCTTCAGATGATTAATCCCTTGTAAAATGGTCTTAACTCTTTGGACAATGTAAGCATGGGGAAGAGAGCCTTTTGGAAGCGTTCATTACTGCTGAAAATGATCACTATTGCCAAAAATAAAATAAAAATAAGTAGCCGTGTGATGCAATCTCTATTGACAATTCAAGGAGATCTAGCCATAGGAGGAGGTTGGGATGGAGTGGGGCTACATGGGCGGTAGGGACTATGGTGGATTGGGGTGATGGCTAAGTCACTCCATACACCGACAGCAAAGGTGGATACATGGGAGAGGGATAGGTGGCCGACAGAGGAAAAAAGTACTTTATGGGAGATACCAGTGAAAAGGATACTTGGGATGTCGGAGAGGAGGGAGCTATGGGTGGAGTTTCATAAGAGAGTGTGGATGGCAAGGTGACTACATATGGTTGGGGAGCTGCAACATAAAATGCGGGTTCATACATGGGCTCCATTGGAGTAGTCGATGGAGAAACAATAGTGGAAGGTGTGTCAATAAACTCTTTAGAAGGAGGGTTGTTGAAGATTACAGTTATTATTACATTAGCTAAATCCCCTTAAGATAGAAGCATTCCTTATCTTTGTGGCCCCCTTTTTTGTAGAAAGAGCAATAATGTTTTAATGGGCAATCTCAGGGGAGATGAACTTGAGTACGGTAGATGGTACAACAAAGAGTTGTAATAATGTTTTGAGCAGCATTCTTGGGAGAGATGACCTTCAGTACCACATAGATGGTATGCCATAGACTTATAATACCAAAATTTTTCCTTTTGTGAGACTTATTGATTATAATATAATATTTATGTGTGGTGTTATCTATGTGGGACCCAATCTTTGGTATGCTAGTAATGTTCACTAGGAAGATATGACAATTCCCATGGGAAGCTTATATGTGAACTTGATAGCTTGGTGGTCACTTCAATGGCGTGGTGATGATTTAATGGCTCCAATTATCTTATTTCACATGAAGGATTCTAAGGAATTTTATTTAATATTATGTGCTAGGTATGAGAATGAATGGATTGTTATATCATAAATACCACATGAATAGATGATACCTACATTGATTGGTATGGGAACTAGTGCTAATTCTTTATTTGATTAGTGATGATTCATAAACTAGGTGTGGGCCATATGTCTACATGGATTGGTAACTCTATTTGAATAAGATGGCAAATGCATGGCAAGCTTATGGAGGCTTGTGGATGCATGTGGAGGAGTGTGGAAGAATGTATAATAGAGGAGAATCCTTCTAGAAGTCCTATAGAGGCTCGTGAATGCTTGTGGAGGAGTGTGGAAGGATACATAATAGAGGAGAATCCTTCTCAAAGTCCTATGCTGGTGGTATTTGTGTCGGCTCAATGTGGGGTTAGATCTAATCTACCAAGTCAAGGATTCCTTGATGAAATAAAGCAAAAAAACACATGTCAAAAGTAGCCACCAAGAAGGACAAGTGATGGGTGATGGTGACATTTGGGTTTATGTAGTCCTAGCTTAAATGCTTCTACAATTGTAATTTGTGTGAGCATGGTGAGAAATATTCTAAAGAAGCCCTCTTGATACCTCTTAGAGACAACATTTCACACATAATTGATCATAGTTTGCCTAGATGATCTTGCATAGCTTGTGCAGCTTATTGCGACCTTATATAGTAGAGACACCCTCATGGTCTACTCCATCCTCTTAGTATATACGGGTATGCTTGATTTGATTGATTAAGAAATGCCATACTTGTCTCACATCAAGCCTTTATTGTGTGATCGTGTCTTAGGAATCTTATATATCTCCATTGATGTGACTACTATATATTGTGTTAATAAATTCTTCTATTTTGCTTAATGTCTCTCGCATAATACTCTTCTAGGATGCAATTAATTGAGAATTTTCCATCTCTTCTTCTTACATCACTCGGTTCCATTGTTGAGACCTTAGTCGTTAGGAAGGAGAGCAAAATGGTCAAAAATGCAATTTTAGGCCATTTAATTGGGCACCATGAAAGGTGAATCTTCTCAAATTGAAGCATTAAATTGGAATTGATATTGAATGACTAAACCACCGATTAAGGTTTCCTTAATATCTTTGTCACATCGAGGTGGTTGCTCTAATCCAACGGGTGGTGCAATCTCTCTTGCGAAGATCGTGTGGGATCTCTGTGGGAGACGATCGCATTGGTAGCCTAATCACTCAAGCAAGAGGGAGAAAAGAAGAAAGAGGGAAGCATGAGAGAATAAGTGATTAGCACTAATCACTCCCAAATCTTAACCCTAAGCATACCACACATGCTAGATTAGAGTTGGAAGAGAGAGAGAGAGAGAGAGAGAGAGAGAGAGAGAGAGAGAGAGAGAGAGAGAGAGAGAACACTCCACTTCTATTACACGAATAGGACAATCTGTTACAAAAAAGAGAAATTGGCTTTTATATTTCCAAGCCATTTCCAACTAAGCCGCCTGGGAGTAAGTTACCCGGGGTGCCCAAAACATAGTTACAAGGCTTTTCTCTATGGTTTGGCCAACTGATCAAGATCCTGTTGTCTGTCCTTCAAAGCTCAATACTTGGGAGCATCTTTAGGGCGTTTCCCTCATCAAATGATATGATTTGTAATATAGTACCAGTGTCCATTACACGAGTATGCAGACATAGCTATCGAAAGAATGTGTTAGCCAATATATCAAATAGGCTTGGTACAAGCCTTGAGTCGACATTATTGCGAATGAAATTACTAGCTCTTAGCAAACTAGATTTCCCCAAGAAAGGCAATGGAATAAAGAAGAGAAGAGCAACAATAGTTTCAAAAGACATAAAGGTCCCACATATTACTTAAAGATGTTGGTCCTCTTACAATCAAAGAAGAAAGAAAATACAGTGAACATGATATGATCTACTTGGGAGCCAAAATAATTATATTTGCAAGGAGTAACTTCTCTAACATTTAATACTCATGTGTAAAATACCAATGAATCAAAAAACCCAGATGTTGTAGATGGTGAAGATTTTGTACCCTTGACCTCCACCCACAAAGGAAAAGAGGTGGTTTGCATGTAAAAAATGCTCTCTTGTGCCCTGCTACATGCAGGCTCCATCAACTTCCATTGCATAACACCATTGTTGATCCTCTAGATTTGGGAAGTGCCACCCCCTTGCTCATTCCTACCTTCCTACATTAAGCACTCACACAAAGTTGGTCGATAAACTTACTCAAAGTTGGTTGATACACTTACACACCCTAGATGCTCACTACAAACACAAACTTCCACACACAACCATAGGCTATGGAGATCATCCAAAACACTTGCATGCCATTGTATAACCAAAGGCACCACCACTGTATTATCATAGGTGACCTAGATTTGAGTAATGTTAATTAATGTCAAGTAACTCCCTTTTATCTTCGGAGTCACCTTAAGAAGAGAGAGATTGAGAATGATTACATTGAGTGGGGAAGATAGGGAAGGGATTCTCATAAAGAGAGGGGATTACAATCCTAATAGAATCTACCTAGAACGGCAACCATCTTGAGAAGAAAATATACTGAGGAGAAGTCCCATACATGAGTGCAGCCCAAGGATGGCCTCCTAACCATGAGAGATTTACTGGAAGAAGAAGACAGCCTACTAGACAAGAAGATGGCCATGGTGCACTGACATGGTGGTCAAGAGACTTGGGGGAGTCGATGATCGGAGACGTTGACAACTAGATAAGTCAACAAGGGAAAACCGGGCTGAGGGAATTAGCAAGGTTGAGGAAGTTGGCTGAAGAAGTTAGCAATCAAGAGGTTAAAGATCGAGGAAGATGCCTAGAGAAGTCAAAGACTAGGGACTTGGTGGTCAAGGACATTGATGTTGGGCTGGAGCCTAGGACTTGGTGGTTAAGGAAGTCGATGGTAGCCTTGGGACTTGACAGTCAAGGAAGTTAAGCAACCAAGAACTCAATGGGCAAGTCAGCGACGGTTGAAAACTTGGTATTAGTCAAGGAAGTTGGTGCCAAAGGAATAGCTAGCCAAGGAACTCGGTGAAATGGAGGACTTGTCGACCCATCTACACATTGCACACCATTACTCCATTTACTAACTTGGTGAATATTTATATAGAGGTACCTACATAGGAGAGGTATCGACATAGGAGAGAGGGAGCCTCAAAGAAGAAGGAGAACTAGGATCCAATGAGAAGAGATCACCAAGAGAAAAAGAAGGGGCCAAGGTAGAAAGATTGGCCAATGTTCACCAAGGGTGAATAGAACATCACAAGAAAAGAATCACACCCCTGGCCTCCACACTCGTTTGAGATAGATGGAGTATGTGCTGGAGAGGGAGTGCTCACACATGACATCAGCACAAAGTGACTACTAAAAACCAAGTAGCCAATGGACAATGACCTCGTCCAATACATGCTTAATAAATGAAAAAGGAAATCCGTCCCTAATGGTACTTTGGTTAAGGGGTTGAAAGTCCACCCAAATGCGGATCTTATTGCTTTTCTTCTTTGGAATGATGATAATGGGAAAAATCCATTCTTAGTGTTTGATAGGGACAATGATGCCTACCTCCATCATCTTATCAAGCTTCTTCTTTATACCACCTTAGAGTAGTATGTAAACACCTTTCCTAATCAGTTGGTTGACCTCTTGAGAGGAATGCAATAGGTGCTAATGGAAGGATTGATGCCAAATAAATATTGATAAGACCAAGCAAAGGCAGATTCATGATGATGTTGGGTTGAGAAAGTAGATACCATGTCCAAGGTGATAGGGTTATCCCAAACCCAAAAAGGTACATGGATAGTGTGAGGCTCCTCAATAGGTCTCATATTAGTTTGTGGACTTCATTGTCATAGGTGGACAGAGAGAGAAGCACCACTTGTGAATTTCCTAATGGAGAGGTAAGGGATCATTAATAGGAAGAGTCAAGAGGGAAATCACCAATATGCTCCTAGGGCAGCTTGTAGAGGGTCCTCTTTGTGTTTGTACGTGGGTCACACATTACTCCTGATGATGACTATTAGGGAAGGGGTGGAGAAAATCACACGTAGTCACTATATTTAGGGAGCCACATGGGGTGAAGCAAGTCAGGTGTAATGCGACATGGAACTTTGGCTCCCCTAAACTAATCGTCTCAGTAGGTTCCTCAGTTGAGGGTTGTGTAGCCAAAAAACTTTGACGGCATGGAAATTTGTCTCCCTTTAACTCACCATCTCAATAAGATCCTCCATTGAGGTTGGCGCGGCCAAACTTTGAAGATTCCTCTTTAAAGTTTGGATGGTGGTGCAGCCAGACTTTTAAGATTCCTCTTTAAAGTTTGGATGGTGGTGCAACCAAACTTTACAGAGCATTTCAATCAACCATAAGAGCAATAAACTCATCTTGGACACACCGTCTAGCCAATGCCAATAGACTACATTGGATAGGGGGAAAGGAGTGCGTGGTAACCCTTGTTGGAAGCCTTTTAAGACGGAGTAGCAATGTATGATTTGGCAAGGGCATCATCAGGTCTACCTTGCCCCAAACATTAACTACTTTGGTAGCTCTTAGCCACGAGGAACCAATCAAAATATGATAGGCCGCTTTAGTCAGTGGTAGATTTAATACCATGAAAACCATGAAAATTGTGAGACCTACATAGATTCAAGAAAATGTTGCACAAGGCCAAGGGGAATCATGTCTATTTGGTTAGAAATATAAAGAATAAAGGGAGGTGGATTGTGAGGGAGAGATCCAAAGCATGATGGTCGTGCCCTCAGGCAATATGTTGATGTTAGAGCAACCATCGACAATGACACCGGGGATCTTGGTGCCTTTGACAAATATTAAGATTGGAAGACTCTAAAATGATTAGCCATCGTGGGGGAAGTGAAGCACAGTTTGGCTTCATTGGTGGAAGATAGTGGTGTGGTGTCACACCCACCACTACAAGTGTCATACATGTCCACCACTACTACTACTACTGGATGGAATGTCCCTTTGAATTGGAATCGCTAGAGAAGAGGGATGACCACTATGAAGAGATTTCATTTCTTATGAGTACAATGCAGAGGGTTGGGAGAGGGGTATTTTTGTCACATACAGATGTAGTCAAGGAAGTGCCACTTTGGGGTGTTGTAGGAGGTATGGGGGTTGGTGGAGGAGTAGGAGTAGGAGATGGCTCCATGGGTGGGGTAGTCATGAGCTTGTGGAGGGCCTCAAGTTACACATGTTCCACCACTGCAATTTTCATGGGTGCATTTAAGGACGATGGTTCGGAAGTACGTTCATGGTTTCATTTAAAGAGCATCGATGGTTTGGGAGTGCACACCCTGAGAACATGTGACAATGACTAGGTCTAGTACTACTTAAGTAGATGAGGGGACCATGGCCTCCATAATGGTGACCATCAGGGTAGGAGTTGGTAAGAGAGGCGTCAGACGATTAATCCCTTGTAAAATGGTCTTAACCCTTTGGACAATGTAATCATGGGGAAGAGCCTTTTGGGGAAGAGTTCATTACTGCTGAAAATGACCACTGTTGCCCAAAAAAAAAACAAAATAATTAGCCATGTGATGCAACCTCGATTGACAACTCAAGGAGATCTAGCCACCATAGGAGGAGGTTGGGATGGAGTGGTGCTACATATGCCATAGGGACTATGGTGGATTGGGGTGACGGCTAGGTCACTACATACACCAGCAGCAAAGGTGCATACGGGGGAGAGGGATAGGTGGCCGACGGAGGATAAAAGTACTTTATGGGAGACACCAGTGAAAAGGATACTTGGGATGTCGGCGGAGAGGATGGAGCTATGGGAGGAGTTTCATAAGAGAGTGTGGATGGCAAGGTGACCGCATAGGGTTGGGGAGCTGCAACATAAAATGCGGTCACCTTGTAGTAGTCGATGGAGAAACAGTAGTGGAAGGTGTGTTAATAAACTCCTTAGCACAAGAGGGTTGTTGAAGATCGAGTGTGGTTACTACAGTTATTGTTACATTATCTAAATCCCCTTAAGATAGAAGCATTCCTTATCTTTGTGGCCCCCTTTTTTGTAGAAAGAGCAATAATGTTTTAATGGGCAATCTTAGGGGAGATGACCTTGAGTGCAGTAGATGGTACAACAGAGACTTGTAATAATGTTTTAAGGGAGCATTCTTGGGAGAGATGACCCTCAATACCATAGATGGTATGCCATAGACTTATAATACCAAAATTTTTCCTTTTGTGCGACTTATTGATTATAATATAATATTTATGTGTGGTGTTATCCATGTGGGAGGACCCGATCTTTGGTATGCTAGTAATGTTCACTCTAGGAAGATATGACAATTCCCATGAGAAGCTTATATGTGAACTTGATAGCTTGGTGGCCACTTCAACGGCTTGGTGATGATTTAATGGCTCCAATTATCTTATTTCACATGAAGGATTCCAAGGAAGTTTATTTCATATTATGTGCTAGGTATGAGAATGAATGGATTGTTATGTCATAAATACCATATGAATAGATGATAACTACATTGGTATGGGAACTAGTGCTAATTCAAAAATCAGCTCGACCCTTTGTTCTTCCCCTTCTTGAGTATAAGAGGATGTGGGGTGTCCACATTTCAATATTCTTGTGGATGATGCGAGTCCTCTTTTGAGAGAGTGAAGAAAGAGAAATGTATTATTTCCCTCTATGCATTTATTATCTTATTTGTATAACATAATTAGGGACCATTTGTTTAAAAGGGGTAATAATACTGTCATGTGGGTGTGAGTTTTGGATTCGACACATCATATGTCCTATGTGTTAGGATGACTTACAAGTGAGGGATGCATTATGTCCTTGTATCTTAGAGAAAGACAATAGGGTATGAGTATTAGTGGATTTTGGCTACCTTTACTTGTTATTCCCTCGACTCTTTCTCTTCCCATCCCTCCTCTAAGCCAAAATGGGTAAAATTCCTATGTTTTATGGTAACCCAGAGGATGTTCTAGAAGTATAATTTTAAGAGATCATATATTAGCAATGGTGATAGAAAGTCTGAGTGGATTTAAAATTTTCCTGTCTTTTTGGGGAAAAGGCGAGATCTCAAATGGGCATAGGGAAAGCATAACGAATTGCTTAAGGATTGGGAAAAGTTTTTCACTACTATATTGGATGAATTACTTCTTGAGTAAAAGTATGACCAGATTTTCATTGAAGTCTCGCAAAGTTTTGATTCTGTGAAGTGCTATGGTGAAAAGAGCTACTTTTGATAGACTCCATGTAACACTATTAACATCTAGAGCCATAATCAAGGAAGCCAAATAAGTTATGGTTGGGATTAATGGGTGGATTTTGTAGAATTTTATCTCTTGGTTAAGTTAAAAAACAAGGCAAATGGTGAAGTAAGAAGTTGCCAAAAACTTAGGGAAATCCTTAAAGATAGTTAGATGCCAAGAGTGCATGCAGCCTTGAAGAGGAGGACGTGGATCAACCAAAGACTTAGCTAAGTATTTCTACTTTTTTCCACACCAAAGATCACTCCTTGTCCTAATACTCCTAACATGGTTGCCTTTAATGAACCATAACCACACATAGATATCTCTAATGCACTTGATATGGTGGTATCTTGAGTCATAGCAAGGATGGCTTGACCTCTTACAAGCTCATGAAAACCTGGGGTAAAAAGACGCACGTAAGAAATTCTGGCCCTGCTATTTTTTCTTGCAAAATGTGGTATGACTTCCAAGACAAAGGATATTGTCCTAGGAGAGCTTCTCCTTCCTTTGATTCTATAAATTTGATAGATGCTTGTTATTGAAGATAAAGGTGAAGGTAAAGGTGAAGGTGAAGGTGAAGGTGTTTTTGTGTCTACTCAAGAGAAGAAACCTAGGAATGGTAAGGGTGTGGAAGAGGAAAAAGCCCCTTTGAAACCTAGGAATGGTAAGGGTGTGGAAGAGGAAAAAGCCCCTTTGAAAGTGAAAAATGAGGAAAAAGGGTGAAATAAGCAAGTTAAAAGACATTGGCTTCTCCCTTGTATAGTGAGTTGAGGAGTGGCATCAATGTAAGAAGGAGACAGAGGCTCCACTAGTCAAAGTGGAAGTAGACATCTATTGTCCCTAAGCTGACGTGGTATGTAATGGGTTGCATGTAAAGAATGTTCTTGCTGATGGTAGTTCTACAGCAGTAAATGTCATTTTTGAAGGCTTAATGGAAAACATTGGGACTTGAGAACAATCATAAGAACAGAGGGATACACCATCTTAAGTAGTCAAAGTAGAAGTAGACATTTATTCTACTTAGATTGGTATGGTATGTAATGGTTGGCATGTAAATAATGTTCCTGTTGATGGTAGTTCTTTAGTTCATGTAATTTTTGAAGGTTTAATGGAAACATTGGGACCTAAAAACAATCATAAGAACAGAGGGATACACCATCTTAAGTAGTCAAAGTAGAAGTAGACATTTATTCTACTTAGGTTGATATGGTATGTAATGGTTGGCATGTAAATAATGTTCTTGTTGATGGTAGTTCTTTAGTTCATGTAATTTTTGAAGGTTTAATGGAAACATTGGGACTTAAGAATAATCATCTCATAAGTCTAATCCTACCTTAGAGATGGCAAATAAAGAAAGTGTAAAACCTAAAGGCGTTATAACTAATGTGGTGGTTTTTATCATGGGAGTAAAACCTCCTTGGATTTCCAAATCATGAAGAGGACTCAGAATTCCTATCCTATATACTTGGAAGGCCTTGGCTGAAGAGGGTCTATGCAAGGCAATGCTAGAGTGAAGAGTGCATGACCATTTGTAAGATTCCCCATAAAATGAAGATCTTTATTTCTCGTAATAGTGTTGATTTACAAAGTGAGAAAAGTGAGGAAGATGATGAGTATGTAAACTCTTTAAGCATATATAAGTGAAAGTGACTTGAACACAAAAATGGATAAAGACACTGAGGTAGACTTGCATGCACTTGAGGTAACTCCAAAGGTGGGGCCACCAAATTATAGGCATTGTCTAATGAAAATATTAAGAATGATTTTGGCCTATTTAGTTAGATAATGTGATCTCACTAACTATGAAAGGAAAAGGTTTCTTTCTCTTTTTCAATTTTATACTCATTTCTTTGCAGCTGGTCATAAACATCATCAAGGCCACAATGGTGGAGCACTGTGGGTTTGGTGGATGGGACATAACCAGTAAGGCAATGAGCCTACCACATGACCCCTAACTTCTCATTAGTTGTAAAGTAAGAAACTAATAATCTTCTTTAGTGGTAAAGGAAGAAATTGATAAGCTTCTTGAAGTTGGGTTTATTTTTCTTTCATAAGGGTTTAATTTAATTTCTCCTATTGTAATCTTTGTTTAGAAGAATGGAAAGCTAATGATATGTGTGGATTTCAAAATTTTGATTTTTCTAGAACATTCTTTGCAGTAGTAAACTGATGCTGCGAACATGGTATTGGTGTTGTACTTACGTTAGATAATCATCCGATTGCTTTTGAAAGTCTAAAATTAAAACCATTTAAGCTTAAGCATAGTACTTTGATAGAGAATTGATTGATGTTATTCATGCATTTATATTTTGGAAACATTATCTTAAGGGACCTGAGAGTGTATCATTAAAACCGATCAAAGTATTGGTATTGTACTTACGTTAGATAATCATCCGATTGCTTTTGAAAGTCTAAAATTAAAACCATTTAAGCTTAAGCATAGTACTTTGATAGAGAATTGATTGATGTTATTCATGCATTTATATTTTGGAAACATTATCTTAAGGGACCTGAGAGTGTATCATTAAAACCGATCAAAGTATTAAGCATTTACTTTTACAGCCTTTAATATCAAATAGACTATTAAGTGCGCATCTTTTATTCAAAGTTTTTAGCCAATATTAAATATAAACCTGGACATGATCATTTTGTTACTGATGCTTTGAGTAGGAGACCTACCATTAATAAATAATATATCTGCTATTGAAGGTATTTCTTTTAATACTATCAATAATATATGTACTATTATAGACATTTCTTTTGATAACATGAAGGAGACATGTAAAAATAATTTTGATTTTTATGATGCATATAACAAGATGAAAGATATTTATTGGCTATCTTATTTTGATTATTCTTATGATGATGGTTTTCTTTTCTTTCAAAAGAGATTATACATCACTAAACCATTTAGGCAAGCTATTATTGAAGAATAGTCATCTACTTTGCAAATAGTTACCAAATATTTCTTTTGGCCTACGATGCATAAAGATGTTGCTGAGTTTTTTTTTCTGAATATGTTGTGTGTCAAAAGATTAAGATTCATAAAGAAAAGAGATTTGGTTTGCTTATGCCTTTGCCTGTTTCTAATGAACTATGGGAACAAATAAGTATGGACTTTATCACTCGTTTTCCTTTGACTTCTAAAGAATGATATGATTGGGACTCTGGTAGATAGATCTAGTAAACATGCTTACTTTATTTCTTGCAAAAAGACATTGACTGCTTATCAAGCTGCACATGTTTTCATTAAACAAGTTTTTTCGCATCATGGTTCACCAAGGATTATTGTTTATGGTAGATCTACATAGAAAGTTTTGTAGTGTTTTTTGTACTACTTTTTATCCTAAATCTAATGGATGAAACCAAAGCAACAAATAGCACAATACTTGATTTGCTTAGATCATATGTCTCATCTCAGCCTAAGCAATGGGATAAGTGTTTACATATTTTGCAATTCGCATATAATAACTATCCTCATATTATGTGCTAGGTATGAGAATGAATGGATTGTTATATCATAAATACCACATGAATAGATGATACCTACATTGATTGGTATGGGAACTAGTGCTAATTCTTTATTTGATTAGTGATGATTCATAAACTAGGTGTGGGCCATATGTCTACATGGATTGGTAGCTCTATTTGAATAAGATGGCAAATGCATGGCAAGCTTATGGAGGCTTGTGGATGCATGTGGAGGAGTGTGGAAGAATGTATAATAGAGGAGAATCCTTCTAGAAGTCCTATAGAGGCTCGTGAATGCTTGTGGAGGAGTGTGGAGGATACATAATAGAGGAGAATCCTTCTCAAAGTCCTATGCTGGTGGTATTTGTGTCGGCTCAATGTGGGGTTAGATCTAATCTACCAAGTCAAGGATTCCTTGATGAAATAAAGCAAAAAAACACATGTCAAAAGTAGCCACCAAGAAGGACAAGTGATGGGTGATGGTGACATTTGGGTTTATGTAGTCCTAGCTTAAATGCTTCTACAATTGTAATTTGTGTGAGCATGGTGAGAAATATTCTAAAGAAGCCCTCTTGATACCTCTTAGAGACAACATTTCACACGTAATTGATCATAGTTTGCCTAGATGATCTTGCATAGCTTGTGTAGCTTATTGCGACCTTATATAGTAGAGACACCCTCATGGTCTACTCCATCCTCTTAGTATATACGGGTATGCTTGATTTGATTGATTAAGAAATGCCATACTTGTCTCACATCAAGCCTTTATTGTGTGATCGTGTCTTAGGAATCAAATATATCTCCATTGATGTGACTACTATATATTGTGTTAATAAATTCTTCTATTTTGCTTAATGTCTCTCGCATAATACTCTTCTAGGATGCAATTAATTGAGAATTTTCCATCTCTTCTTCTTACATCACTCGGTTCCATTGTTGAGACCTTAGTCGTTAGGAAGGAGAGCAAAATGGTCAAAAATGCAATTTTAGGCCATTTAATTGGGCACCATGAAAGGTGAATCTTCTCAAATTGAAGCATTAAATTGGAATTGATATTGAATGACTCTCAATACCACCGATTAAGGTTTCCTTAACATCTTTGTCACACCGAGGTGGTTGCTCTAATCCAACGGGTGGTGCAATCTCTCTTGCGAAGATCGTGTGGGATCTCCGTGGGAGACGATCGCATTGGTAGCCTAATCACTCAAGCAAGAGGGAGAAAAGAAGAAAGAGGGAAGCATGAGAGAATAAGTGATTAGCACTAATCACTCCCAAATCCTAACCCTAAGCATACCACACATGCTAGATTAGAGTTGGAAGAGAGAGAGAGAGAGAGAGAGAGAGAGAGAGAGAGAGAGAGAGAACACTCCACTTCTATTACACGAATAGGACAATCTGTTACAAAAAAGAGAAATTGGCTTTTATAGTTCCAAGCCATTTCCAACTAAGCCGCCTGGGAGTAAGTGACCCGGGGTGCCCAAAACATAGTTACAAGGCTTTTCTCTATGGTTTGGCCAACTGATCAAGATCCTGTTGTCTGTCCTTCAAAGCTCAATACTTGGGAGCATCTTTAGGGCGTTTCCCTCATCAAATGATATGATTTGTAATATAGTACCAGTGTCCATTACATGAGTGTGGAGACATAGCTATCGTAAGAATGTGTTAGCCAATATATCAAATAGGCTTGGTGCAAGCCTTGAGTCGACATTATTGCGAATGAAATTACTAGCTCTTAGCAAACTAGATTTCCCCAAGAAAGGCAATGGAATAAAGAAGAGAAGAGCAACAATAGTTTGAAAAGACATAAAGGTCCCACATATTACTTAAAGATGTTGGTCCTCTTACAATCGAAGAAGAAAGAAAATACAGTGAACATGATATGATCTACTTGGGAGCCAAAATAATTATATTTGCAAGGAGTAACTTCTCTAACATTTAATACTCATGTGTAAAATACCAATGAATCAAAAAACCCAGATGTTGTAGATGGTGAAGATTTTGTACCCTTGACCTCCACCCACAAAGGAAAAGAGGTGGTTTGCATGTAAAAAATGCTCTCTTGTGCCCTGCTACATGCAGGCTCCATCAACTTCCATTGCATAACACCATTGTTGATCCTCTAGATTTGGGAAGTGCCACCCCCTTGCTCACTCCTACCTTCCTACCTTAAGCACTCACACAAAGTTGGTCGATAAACTTACTCAAAGTTGGTTGATACACTTACACACCCTAGATGCTCACTACAAACACAAACTTCCACACACAACCATAGGCTATGGAGATCATCCAAAACACTTGCATGCCATTGTATAACCAAAGGCACCACCACTGTATTATCATAGGTGACCTAGATTTGAGTAATGTTAATTAATGTCAAGTAACTCCCTTTTATCTTCGGAGTCACCTTAAGAAGAGAGAGATTGAGTGATTACATTGAGTGGGGAAGATAGGGAAGGGATTCTCATAAAGAGAGGGGATTACAATCCTAATAGAATCTACCTAGAACGGCAACCATCTTGAGAAGAAAATATACTGAGGAGAAGTCCCATACATGAGTGCAGCCCAAGGATGGCCTCCTAACCATGAGAGATTTACTGGAAGAAGAAGACAGCCTACTAGACAAGAAGATGGCCATGGTGCACTGACATGGTGGTCAAGAGACTTGGGGGAGTCGATGATCGGAGACGTTGACAACTAGATAAGTCAACAAGGGAAAACCGGGCTGAGGGAATTAGCAAGGTTGAGGAAGTTGGCTGAAGAAGTTAGCAATCAAGAGGTTAAAGATCGAGGAAGATGCCTAGAGAAGTCAAAGACTAGGGACTTGGTGGTCAAGGACATTGATGTTGGGCTGGAGCCTAGGACTTGGTGGTTAAGGAAGTCGATGGTAGCCTTGGGACTTGACAGTCAAGGAAGTTAAGCAACCAAGAACTCAATGGGCAAGTCAGCGAGACGGTTGAAAACTTGGTATTAGTCAAGGAAGTTGGTGCCAAAGGAATAGCTAGCCAAGGAACTCGGTGAAATGGAGGACTTGTCGACCCATCTACACATTGCACACCATTACTCCATTTACTAACTTGGTGAATATTTATATAGAGGTACCTACATAGGAGAGGTATCGACATAGGAGAGAGGGAGCCTCAAAGAAGAAGGAGAAATAGGATCCAATGAGAAGAGATCACCAAGAGAAAAAGAAGGGGCCAAGGTAGAAAGATTGGCCAATGTTCACCAAGGGTGAATAGAACATCACAAGAAAAGAATCACAACCTTGGCCTCCACTCGTTTGAGATAGATGGAGTATGTGCTGGAGAGGGAGTGCTCACACATGACATAAGCACAAAGTGACTACTAAAAACCAAGTAGCCAATGGACAATGACCTCGTCCAATACATGCTTAATAAATGAAAAAGGAAATCCGTCCCTAATGTTACTTTGGTTAAGGGGTTGAAAGTCCACCCAAATGCGGATCTTATTGCTTTTCTTCTTTGGAATGATGATAATGGGAAAAAGCCATTCTTAGTGTTTGATAGGGACAATGATGCCTACCTCCATCATCTTATCAAGCTTCTTCTTTATACCACCTTAGAGTAGTATGTAAACACCTTTCCTAATCAGTTGGTTGACCTCTTGAGAGGAATGCAATAGGTGCTAATGGAAGGATTGATGCCAAATAAATATTGATAAGACCAAGCAAAGGCAGATTCATGATGATGTTGGGTTGAGAAAGTAGATACCATGTCCAAGGTGATAGGGTTATCCCAAACCCAAAAAGGTACATGGATGGTGTGAGGCTCCTCAATAGGTCTCATATTAGTTTGTGGACTTCATTGTTATAGGTGGACAGAGAGAGAAGCACCACTTGTGAATTTCCTAATGGAGAGGTAAGGGATCATTAATAGGAAGAGTCAAGAGGGAAATCACCAATATGCTCCTAGGGCAGCTTGTAGAGGGTCCTCTTTGTGTTTGTACGTGGGTCACACATTACTCCTGATGATGACTATTAGGGAAGGGGTGGAGAAAATCACACATAGTCACTATATTTAGGGAGCCACATGGGGTGAAGCAAGTCAGGTGTAATGCGACATGGAACTTTGGCTCCCCTAAACTAATCGTCTCAGTAGGTTCCTCAGTTGAGGGTTGTGTAGCCAAAAAACTTTGACGGCATGGAAATTTGTCTCCCTTTAACTCACCATCTCAATAAGTTCCTCCATTGAGGTTGGCGCGGCCAAACTTTGAAGATTCCTCTTTAAAGTTTGGATGTTGGTGCAGCCAGACTTTTAAGATTCCTCTTTAAAGTTTGGATGGTGGTGCAACCAAACTTTAAAGAGCATTTCAATCAACCATAAGAGCAATAAACTCATCTTGGACACACTGTCTAGCCAATGCCAATAGACTACATTGGATAGGGGGGAAAGGAGTGCGTGGTAACCCCTCGTTGGAAGCCTTTTAAGACGGAGTAGCAACGTATGATTTGGCAAGGGCATCATCAGGTCTACCTTGCCCCAAACATTAACTACTTTGGTAGCTCTTAGCCACGAGGAACCAATCAAAATATGATAGGCCGCTTTAGTCAGTGGTAGATTTAATACCATGAAAACCATGAAAATTGTGAGACCTACATAGATTCAAGAAAATGTTGCACAAGGCCAAGGGGAATCATGTATATTTGGTTAGAAATATAAAGAATAAAGGGAGGTGGATCTGTGAGGGAGAGATCCAAAGCATGATGGTCGTGCCCTCAGGCAATATGTTGATGTTAGAGCAACCATCGACAATGACACCGCCGGGGATCTTGGTGCCTTTGACAAATATTAAGATTGGAAGACTCTAAAATGATTAGCCATCGTGGGGGAAGTGAAGCACAGTTTGGCTTCATTGGAAGATAGTGGTGTGGTGTCACACCCACCACTACAAGTGTCATACATGTCCACCACTACTACTACTACTGGATGGAATGTCCCTTTGAATTGGAATCGCTAGAGAAGAGGGATGACCACTAAACATGAGTTGAAGAGATTTCATTTCTTATGAGTACAATGCATAGGGTTGGGAGACGGGTGTTTTTGTCACAAGAATGGATATAGGAAGGTGGCCCATACAGATGTAGTCAAGGAAGTGCCACTTTGGGGTGTTGTAGGGAGGTATGGGGGTTGGTGGAGGAGTAGGAGTAGGAGATGGCTCCATGGGTGGGGTAGTCATGAGCTTGTGGAGGGCCTCAAGTTACACATGTTCCACCACTGCAATTTTCATGGGTGCATTTAAGGAAGATGGTTCGGAAGTACGTTCATGGTTTCATTTAAAGAGCATCGATGGTTTGGGAGTGCACACCCTGAGAACATGTGACAATGACTAGCTCTAGTACTACTTAAGTAGATGAGGGGACCATGGCCTCCATAATGGTGACCATCAGGGTAGGAGTTGGTAAGAGAGGTGTCAGACGATTAATCCCTTGTAAAATGGTCTTAACCCTTTGGACAATGTAATCATGGGGAAGAGCCTTTTGGGGAAGAGTTCATTACTGCTGAAAATGACCACTGTTGCCCAAAAAAAAAACAAAATAATTAGCCATGTGATGCAACCTCGATTGACAACTGAAGGAGATCTAGCCACCATAGGAGGAGGTTGGGATGGAGTGGTGCTACATAGGCCATAGGGATATGGTGGATTGGGGTGACGGCTAGGTCACTACATACACGAGCAGCAAAGGTGCATACGGGGGAGAGGGATAGGTGGCCGACGGAGGATAAAAGTACTTTATGGGAGACACCAGTGAAAAGGATACTTGGGATGTCGGCGGAGAGGATGGAGCTATGGGAGGAGTTTCATAAGAGAGTGTGGATGGCAAGGTGACCGCATAGGGTTGGGGAGCTGCAACATAAAATGCGGTCACCTTGTAGTAGTCGATGGAGAAACAGTAGTGGAAGGTGTGTCAATAAACTCCTTAGCACAAGAGGGTTGTTGAAGATCGAGGGTGGTTGCTACAGTTATTGTTACATTATCTAAATCCCCTTAAGATAGAAGCATTCCTTATCTTTGTGGCGCCCTTTTTTGTAGAAAGAGCAATAATGTTTTAATGGGCAATCTTAGGGGAGATGACCTTGAGTGCAGTAGATGGTACAACAGAGACTTGTAATAATGTTTTAAGGGAGCATTCTTGGGAGAGATGACCCTCAGTACCATAGATGATATGCCATAGACTTATAATACCAAAATTTTTCCTTTTGTGCGACTTATTGATTATAATATAATATTTATGTGTGGTGTTATCCATGTGGGAGGACCCGATCTTTGGTATGCTAGTAATGTTCACTCTAGGAAGATATGACAATTCCCATGAGAAGCTTATATGTGAACTTGATAGCTTGGTGGCCACTTCAACGGCTTGGTGATGATTTAATGGCTCCAATTATCTTATTTCACATGAAGGATTCCAAGGAAGTTTATTTCATATTATGTGCTAGGTATGAGAATTTATGGATTGTTATGTCATAAATACCATATGAATAGATGATAACTACATTGGTATGGGAACTAGTGCTAATTCAAAAATCAACTCGACCCTTTGTTCTTCCCCTTCTTGAGTATAAGAGGATGTGGGATGTCCACATTTCAATATTCTTGTGGATGATGCGAGTCCTCTTTTGAGAGAGTGGAGAAAGAGAAATGTATTATTTCCCTCTATGCATTTATTATCTTATTTGTATAACATAATTAGGGACCATTTGTTTAAAAGGGGTAATAATACTGTCATGTGGGTGTGAGTTTTGGATTCGACACATCATATGTCCTATGTGTTAGGATGACTTACAAGTGAGGGATGCATTATGTCCTTGTATCTTAGAGAAAGACAATAGGGTATGAGTATTAGTGGATTTTGGCTACCTTTACTTGTTATTCCCTCGACTCTTTCTCTTCCCACCCCTCCTCTAAGCCAAAATGGGTAAAATTCCTATGTTTTATGGTAACCCAGAGGATGTTCTAGAAGTATAATTTTAAGAGATCATATATTAGCAATGGTGATAGAAAGTCTGAGTGGATTTAAAATTTTCCTGTCTTTTTGGGGAAAAGGCGAGATCTCAAATGGGCATAGGGAAAGCATAACGAATTGCTTAAGGATTGGGAAAAGTTTTTCACTACTATATTGGATGAATTACTTCTTGAGTAAAAGTATGACCAGATTTTCATTGAAGTCTCGCAAAGTTTTGATTCTGTGAAGGGCTATGGTGAAAAGAGCTACTAATTTGATAGACTCCATGTAACACTATTAACATCTAGAGCCAGAATCAAGGAAGCCAAATAAGTTATGGCTGGGATTAATGGGTGGATTTTGTAGAATTTTATCTCTTGGTTAAGTTAAAAAACAAGGCAAATGGTGAAGTAAGAAGTTGCCAAAAACTTAGGGAAATCCTTAAAGATAGTTAGATGCCAAGAGTGCATGCAGCCTTGAAGAGGAGGACGTGGATCAACCAAAGACTTAGCTAAGTATTTCTACTTTTTTCCACACCAAAGATCACTCCTTGTCCTAATACTCCTAACATGGTTGCCTTTAATGAACCATAACCACACATAGATATCTCTAATGCACTTGATATGGTGGTATCTTGAGTCATAGCAAGGATGGCTTGACCTCTTACAAGCTCATGAAAACCTGGGGTAAAAAGACGCACGTAAGAAATTCTGGCTGTAAGATCCCTGTTCCCACCGAGCAATGGATTCGGGGTACTGACAGCGGAAGTAGCGCTTCTCGCGCGGGACAGGGGTCCCACACTCGGGGCCTCGCCCACGGATATCCGGATAAGAGACTAATCCGTCGGTTGTTCCAAAACCGAACCCGAAAAAACTTCCTTAACCGGAAAGCACGGGCGATTCCACCAGGATAACTTTTTACTCTAACGTAGTCAAGATCATTTCTGATCGAGATGATCCGATTACATCTATAAGATACTTAGTCAGTTCAAGGAAGAAACTTGCACTTGGATCATTGGGATCAACGCTTTTTTTCCCATTCAAGAGGCACAGCCGTTGATTCCTATCCATAGAACAGTTACTGTCCGGGATTTATTTTTTTTTTCTATCGTAAAAACAAAAGTTTGAGTCTCGATTTGCGGATCCATCAGTCCAGCCTAACCCCATCCGATCCCATGGGTTAGCCAACCGCCCAACCACTGTAGTGATGGGATCCAATTAAAAATTTGGTTAGGTTTTGTCCCGGGTACCAAGGAAAAGAGTTCCAAGGCCCCCTAGCCGGATGTTCATGCAAAATAAAACTAGTCACACCACTCACACACCCAATATGAAATTGCCCTTTTTCAACCAGATTCAACCAGTTTAAAACAATCCTTTAATAAAACCATAGTATCATTGATCACCATCTTCCAATTTATCCAATTGATTCTTAATTTCCCATCATTCCTTCATCAGAGTATCTATGGCATCATCGGTAACTAGAACGCTCAGGAGCCGTTTCGATAGTTCCTAGCCCATAATACTTGGCAATATAATCACTTAACAAGATGGACTCTCGTTGAAGATCAGCAAGATCAACCAACAGATCCATATAAGGAGCCATGGACTCATCCATTGAAGACCAGCAAGGTCAATCAACCAGATCCATGCTCGATTTCAGAAAACAACTCCAACTCTGTTCCAATATCTTCCTCGACGCACGCGTGGGTATCCTAGGCAACCCAGAGCCCGAGCACCGTATGGTCAGCACCCTCTAGGATCCTTCGCAGGTAACCTAGCGCTTCACGCATAGGCCGCTTCCTTGGCCCCTCATCCACCGTACCGGAAGCTCACCATTTTAATCGCACCGAGGCTGGTCAAGACCTCGGCCGACCTTGCTACGCGAGACGTCCTTCATTGACTCCCCGTCAGCAGTTGCAACTTCCTCATCACGACCTTAATCACAAGACGGTCAAAATGCTCCCCCCAGCATTCTTGACATAAAACAATCATTTACAGACAGCATTTACAAACAGCATTTTCAAACAGTTTACAATACAATTTCTATTTTAACTTTCATTTTTCCACATTATCCCTCCTCAATCTACATTACTTATTCCATATTTCATTTATATGTATACTCATCCCACCACATCATTTCCATCTCATCACTTCAGATTCCCTCACATCACAATCGTATATTCACATCCATACATCCACAACTATATGCGTACATTCACATCTACATGCATACATCTACATCCCTATGCATACATCCACATCCACATTCACATTCACCTCCATACATCTACATCTACATGCATACATCCACTCCACATTCACATCCACATCTATACATCTACATCTACATGCATACATCCACCTCTACATCCACATCTACGTCTATACACCTACATCTACATGCATACATCCCCATCCACATCCACATCTACATCTATACATCTACATCTACATATACATCTCCATTCACAACTACGTCTACATGCATACATCCATATCTCCATTCCCATCTACATCTATACATCTACATCTACATGCATCCATCCACCTCCACATCCACATCTACATCTATACATCTACATCTACATGTATACATCCACATCTACATCTATACATCTACATCTACATGTATACATCCACATCTCCATTCACATCTACATCTATACCTCTACATCTACATGCATCCATCCACATCTCCATTTACATCCTCATCTACACATCTATTTCTACATGCATACATCCACGTCCCATGCATACATCCACCTCCACATTCACACTCACATCCATACATCTACATCTACATGCAACATCCACATCTCCATGCATAATAAAATTCTTTTAATTAATCTAGGATGATAGTTCCTAGAATATGGTAGGAATTCCTCTTTTTATACTTTGAATGAATTTATTTTATGCGTAATTTCTATAAAAATTTTGCCATAGCTCCGCTACTATGACTGATAAATCTCAATTTTTTCTAAGGGATAAAGCTCATTATTAAAGAAAATTAGAATGGTCTCTAATTGGATCATCAATCCATAATGGTCTCTAATTGGATCATTAAGAAAACAATTAGAATGGTCTCTAATTGGATCATCAATTCATAATGGTCTCTAATTGGATCATTAAGAAAACAATTAGAATGGTCTCTAATTGGGTCATCAATCCATAATGGATTGAATCATCAATGTGCATAAACTAAAAGCATAGCAAAAAGCCATTAATTTGGCCTCAAGCATAGCTTAATCTTGGATTAAGGAAAAGCTTTATGAAAAGCTTCATTTGGATTGAGAATGGGTCATGAGTATGACCATTTCTTGAGTGAGAGAGAGAAATTATAAAAACCATTAGAATTTAAATATAAGTGGAAATTAACTTCTATAGCATTTATTAAATTATGTAACTCTTCACTACTATTCACCAATTAACTTCAATAGCATTTAAAAAAAATCATACCAATTAAACTTCTCAAGCTTGAGAGGGGTTGAGAAGAGAGAATCATTAAGAAATCATAGAGAAGATCAAAATTCAATATACTTACCTTATGATTTGCTTGATTCTTTATTCACGGTAGAGGCCCCCAACCAATCAATTGGTTTAGTATGTTGATGGAGCCACCAATGGGGATTGAAGAAAGAGGGAAGTATCAAAAACTAGTGAAATATTAAAGAATTCACAGTTCTTGGCTTAGGTAGAGTAGAGTAACAAGGCATAAGACACTATATATTTTAGCTTAGGTGGAGTAGAGTAACAATGCATAAGAGACTATATTTTGGCTTAGGTGGAGTAGAGTAACAAAGCATAAGAGACTATATTTTGGCTTAGGTGGAGTAGAGTAACAAAGCATAAGAGACTATATTTTGGCTTAGGTGGAGTAGAGTAACAATGCATAAGACATTATATTTTTTTCAACAAGGGGAGGCTTCTATTTATAGGAAAATTTGAGCTCCTAACCAAACAAACTGATTCTAGAATTTTCCAAGTCAGTTTGGTTGAATTTGGACTAGATTTGGACCTAGTTTGGTTACTTTTTGATTCGGTTTGGTTCCATTTTGATTTGGTTTGGTTCAAGAGAGATGAGAGATAAAAATATCACATTATTTTTGAGTTTAAAACTCATTCAAGCATGTGAAATATGTACCTCCTTTAAAGAATTCCCCTTCCTTACATATGTGTCAAAATTTTATTGCTCATAGTTTTTTTACTAATAAACCTTGTACATTTTCAACTCTTCATCTTATGTGAAATATGCACCTCCTTTAAAGAACTCCTCTTCCTTACATATGTGTCATAGTTTTTTTACTAATAAACCTTGTACATTTTCAACTCTTCATCTCATGTGAAATATGCACCTCCTTTAAAGAACTCCCCTTCCTTACAGATGTGTTTATTTACTAATAAACCTTGTACATTTTCAACTCTTCATCTTATGTGAAATATGCACCTCCTTTAAAGAACTCCCCTTCCTTACATATGTGTTTATTTACTAATAAACCTTGTACATTTTCAACTCTTCATCTTATGTGAGCATTTACTCATTTTTGGATACCCAAAATATCTCATATTTTTAATATTGCTCATAGTTTTTTTTTTACTAATAAATCTTGTACATTTTCAACTCTTCATCTTATGTGAGCATTTACTCATTTTTGGGTATCTTCTTCTACAAATTGGATTTATCTCCTCCCTACACATGGATTGATGCTATTGGCCCATAGGAACCTTAATTGGACCATAATCTAAAAATTTCTGAAAATCTAGACCCTTAGGCTAAGGTTCTTTATACCTATTTCCAATTAATTCTAATTGCACATTGGAAAATTCTTTTTAAATTTCTGTTTCAGGGGAGCTCATCTGAATTATAAGAGATATTTTTCTATCCAGAATTATTCAGAATCTGAATATTCTCTCTCTAGAATATTTTCTCTCTCTAGGTTAAAACAGTCACAAACAAGATCTCTTATATTTCAGAAAAGGAATTGATTACAGGAGAATATACTAGACATCAAAAAGGGGTTGGGGGAGGAATCTTACAGGCCCTGCTATTTTTTCTTGCAAAATGTGGTATGACTTCCAAGACAAAGGATATTGTCCTAGGAGAGCTTCTCCTTCCTTTGATTCTATAAATTTGATAGATGCTTGTTATTGAAGATAAAGGTGAAGGTAAAGGTGAAGGTGAAGGTGAAGGTGTTTTTGTGTCTACTCAAGAGAAGAAACCTAGGAATGGTAAGGGTGTGGAAGAGGAAAAAGCCCCTTTGAAAGTGGAAAATGAGGAAAAAGGGTGAAATAAGCAAGTTAAAAGACATTGGCTTCTCCCTTGTATAGTGAGTTGAGGAGTGGCATCAATGTAAGAAGGAGACAGAGGCTCCACTAGTCAAAGTGGAAGTAGACATCTATTGTCCCTAAGCTGACGTGGTATGTAATGGGTTGCATGTAAAGAATGTTCTTGCTGATGGTAGTTCTACAGCAGTAAATGTCATTTTTGAAGGCTTAATGGAAAACATTGGGACTTGAGAACAATCATAAGAACAGAGGGATACACCATCTTAAGTAGTCAAAGTAGAAGTAGACATTTATTCTACTTAGATTGGTATGGTATGTAATGGTTGGCATGTAAATAATGTTCCTGTTGATGGTAGTTCTTTAGTTCATGTAATTTTTGAAGGTTTAATGGAAACATTGGGACCTAAAAACAATCATAAGAACAGAGGGATACACCATCTTAAGTAGTCAAAGTAGAAGTAGACATTTATTCTACTTAGGTTGATATGGTATGTAATGGTTGGCATGTAAATAATGTTCTTGTTGATGGTAGTTCTTTAGTTCATGTAATTTTTGAAGGTTTAATGGAAACATTGGGACTTAAGAATAATCATCTCATAAGTCTAATCCTACCTTAGAGATGGCAAATAAAGAAAGTGTAAAACCTAAAGGCGTTATAACTAATGTGGTGGTTTTTATCATGGGAGTAAAACCTCCTTGGATTTCCAAATCATGAAGAGGACTCAGAATTCCTATCCTATATACTTGGAAGGCCTTGGCTGAAGAGGGTCTATGCAAGGCAATGCTAGAGTGAAGAGTGCATGACCATTTGTAAGATTCCCCATAAAATGAAGATCTTTATTTCTCGTAATAGTGTTGATTTACAAAGTGAGAAAAGTGAGGAAGATGATGAGTATGTAAACTCTTTAAGCATATATAAGTGAAAGTGACTTGAACACAAAAATGGATAAAGACACTGAGGTAGACTTGCATGCACTTGAGGTAACTCCAAAGGTGGGGCCACCAAATTATAGGCATTGTCTAATGAAAATATTAAGAATGATTTTGGCCTATTTAGTTAGATAATGTGATCTCACTAACTATGAAAGGAAAAGGTTTCTTTCTCTTTTTCAATTTTATACTCATTTCTTTGCAGCTGGTCATAAACATCATCAAGGCCACAATGGTGGAGCACTGTGGGTTTGGTGGATGGGACATAACCAGTAAGGCAATGAGCCTACCACATGACCCCTAACTTCTCATTAGTTGTAAAGTAAGAAACTAATAATCTTCTTTAGTGGTAAAGGAAGAAATTGATAAGCTTCTTGAAGTTGGGTTTATTTTTCTTTCATAAGGGTTTAATTTAATTTCTCCTATTGTAATCTTTGTTTAGAAGAATGGAAAGCTAATGATATGTGTGGATTTCAAAATTTTGATTTTTCTAGAACATTCTTTGCAGTAGTAAACTGATGCTACGAACATGGTATTGGTGTTGTACTTACGTTAGATAATCATCCGATTGCTTTTGAAAGTCTAAAATTAAAACCATTTAAGCTTAAGCATAGTACTTTGATAGAGAATTGATTGATGTTATTCATGCATTTATATTTTGGAAACATTATCTTAAGGGACCTGAGAGTGTATCATTAAAACCGATCAAAGTATTGGTATTGTACTTACGTTAGATAATCATCCGATTGCTTTTGAAAGTCTAAAATTAAAACCATTTAAGCTTAAGCATAGTACTTTGATAGAGAATTGATTGATGTTATTCATGCATTTATATTTTGGAAACATTATCTTAAGGGACCTGAGAGTGTATCATTAAAACCGATCAAAGTATTAAGCATTTACTTTTACAGCCTTTAATATCAAATAGACTATTAAGTGCGCATCTTTTATTCAAAGTTTTTAGCCAATATTAAATATAAACCTGGACATGATCATTTTGTTACTGATGCTTTGAGTAGGAGACCTACCATTAATAAATAATATATCTGCTATTGAAGGTATTTCTTTTAATACTATCAATAATATATGTACTATTATAGACATTTCTTTTGATAACATGAAGGAGACATGTAAAAATAATTTTGATTTTTATGATGCATATAACAAGATGAAAGATATTTATTGGCTATCTTATTTTGATTATTCTTATGATGATGGTTTTCTTTTCTTTCAAAAGAGATTATACATCACTAAACCATTTAGGCAAGCTATTATTGAAGAATAGTCATCTACTTTGCAAATAGTTACCAAATATTTCTTTTGGCCTACGATGCATAAAGATGTTGCTGAGTTTTTTTTTCTGAATATGTTGTGTGTCAAAAGATTAAGATTCATAAAGAAAAGAGATTTGGTTTGCTTATGCCTTTGCCTGTTTCTAATGAACTATGGGAACAAATAAGTATGGACTTTATCACTCGTTTTCCTTTGACTTCTAAAGAATGATATGATTGGGACTCTGGTAGATAGATCTAGTAAACATGCTTACTTTATTTCTTGCAAAAAGACATTGACTGCTTATCAAGCTGCACATGTTTTCATTAAACAAGTTTTTTCGCATCATGGTTCACCAAGGATTATTGTTTATGGTAGATCTACATAGAAAGTTTTGTAGTGTTTTTTGTACTACTTTTTATCCTAAATCTAATGGATGAAACCAAAGCAACAAATAGCACAATACTTGATTTGCTTAGATCATATGTCTCATCTCAGCCTAAGCAATGGGATAAGTGTTTACATATTTTGCAATTCGCATATAATAACTATCCTCATATTGCTACTAATAAGAAAGTACCATTTGAAATAGTCTATGGTAAGGCTTTGCCTACTCCAATTACTAGACTTTCACATTCTATAGAGGATGCATATTCTTTTGTTGAAGACTTTGACCAAATTCATGAGTTAGCAAAATTGAATATTCAAAAAGCTCAAGAGAAATACATGAAGTATGCAAATCACAAATGCAAACATGTCATCTTCAATGACTAGCTCTAGTACTACTTAAGTAGATGAGGGGACCATGGGCTCCATAATGGTGACCATCAGGGTAGGGGTGGGTAAGAGAGGCTTCAGATGATTAATCCCTTGTAAAATGGTCTTAACTCTTTGGACAATGTAAGCATGGGGAAGAGAGCCTTTTGGAAGCGTTCATTACTGCTGAAAATGATCACTATTGCCAAAAATAAAATAAAAATAATTAGCCGTGTGATGCAATCTCTATTGACAATTCAAGGAGATCTAGCCATAGGAGGAGGTTGGAATGGAGTGGGGCTACATGGGCGGTAGGGACTATGGTGGATTGGGGTGATGGCTAAGTCACTCCATACACCGACAGCAAAGGTGGATACATGGGAGAGGGATAGGTGGCCGACAGAGGAAAAAAGTACTTTATGGGAGATACCAGTGAAAAGGATACTTGGGATGTCGGAGAGGAGGGAGCTATGGGTGGAGTTTCATAAGAGAGTGTGGATGGCAAGGTGACTGCATATGGTTGGGGAGCTGCAACATAAAATGCGGGTTCATACATGGGCTCCATTGGAGTAGTCGATGGAGAAACAATAGTGGAAGGTGTGTCAATAAACTCTTTAGAAGGAGGGTTGTTGAAGATTACAGTTATTATTACATTAGCTAAATCCCCTTAAGATAGAAGCATTCCTTATCTTTGTGGCCCCCCTTTTTTGTAGAAAGAGCAATAATGTTTTAATGGGCAATCTCAGGGGAGATGACCTTGAGTACGGTAGATGGTACAACAAAGAGTTGTAATAATGTTTTGAGCAGCATTCTTGGGAGAGATGACCTTCAGTACCACATAGATGGTATGCCATAGACTTATAATACCAAAATTTTTCCTTTTGTGAGACTTATTGATTATAATATAATATTTATGTGTGGTGTTATCTATGTGGGACCCAATCTTTGGTATGCTAGTAATGTTCACTAGGAAGATATGACAATTCCCATGGGAAGCTTATATGTGAACTTGATAGCTTGGTGGTCACTTCAATGGCGTGGTGATGATTTAATGGCTCCAATTATCTTATTTCACATGAAGGATTCTAAGGAATTTTATTTAATATTATGTGCTAGGTATGAGAATGAATGGATTGTTATATCATAAATACCACATGAATAGATGATACCTACATTGATTGGTATGGGAACTAGTGCTAATTCTTTATTTGATTAGTGATGATTCATAAACTAGGTGTGGGCCATATGTCTACATGGATTGGTAGCTCTATTTGAATAAGATGGCAAATGCATGGCAAGCTTATGGAGGCTTGTGGATGCATGTGGAGGAGTGTGGAAGAATGTATAATAGAGGAGAATCCTTCTAGAAGTCCTATAGAGGCTCGTGAATGCTTGTGGAGGAGTGTGGAGGATACATAATAGAGGAGAATCCTTCTCAAAGTCCTATGCTGGTGGTATTTGTGTCGGCTCAATGTGGGGTTAGATCTAATCTACCAAGTCAAGGATTCCTTGATGAAATAAAGCAAAAAAAACACATGTCAAAAGTAGCCACCAAGAAGGACAAGTGATGGGTGATGGTGACATTTGGGTTTATGTAGTCCTAGCTTAAATGCTTCTACAATTGTAATTTGTGTGAGCATGGTGAGAAATATTCTAAAGAAGCCCTCTTGATACCTCTTAGAGACAACATTTCACACATAATTGATCATAGTTTGCCTAGATGATCTTGCATAGCTTGTGTAGCTTATTGCGACCTTATATAGTAGAGACACCCTCATGGTCTACTCCATCCTCTTAGTATATACGGGTATGCTTGATTTGATTGATTAAGAAATGCCATACTTGTCTCACATCAAGCCTTTATTGTGTGATCGTGTCTTAGGAATCAAATATATCTCCATTGATGTGACTACTATATATTGTGTTAATAAATTCTTCTATTTTGCTTAATGTCTCTCGCATAATACTCTTCTAGGATGCAATTAATTGAGAATTTTCCATCTCTTCTTCTTACATCACTCGGTTCCATTGTTGAGACCTTAGTCGTTAGGAAGGAGAGCAAAATGGTCAAAAATGCAATTTTAGGCCATTTAATTGGGCACCATGAAAGGTGAATCTTCTCAAATTGAAGCATTAAATTGGAATTGATATTGAATGACTCTCAATACCACCGATTAAGGTTTCCTTAACATCTTTGTCACACCGAGGTGGTTGCTCTAATCCAACGGGTGGTGCAATCTCTCTTGCGAAGATCGTGTGGGATCTCCGTGGGAGACGATCGCATTGGTAGCCTAATCACTCAAGCAAGAGGGAGAAAAGAAGAAAGAGGGAAGCATGAGAGAATAAGTGATTAGCACTAATCACTCCCAAATCCTAACCCTAAGCATACCACACATGCTAGATTAGAGTTGGAAGAGAGAGAGAGAGAGAGAGAGAGAGAGAGAGAGAGAGAGAGAGAACACTCCACTTCTATTACACGAATAGGACAATCTGTTACAAAAAAGAGAAATTGGCTTTTATAGTTCCAAGCCATTTCCAACTAAGCCGCCTGGGAGTAAGTGACCCGGGGTGCCCAAAACATAGTTACAAGGCTTTTCTCTATGGTTTGGCCAACTGATCAAGATCCTGTTGTCTGTCCTTCAAAGCTCAATACTTGGGAGCATCTTTAGGGCGTTTCCCTCATCAAATGATATGATTTGTAATATAGTACCAGTGTCCATTACATGAGTGTGGAGACATAGCTGTCGTAAGAATGTGTTAGCCAATATATCAAATAGGCTTGGTGCAAGCCTTGAGTCGACATTATTGCGAATGAAATTACTAGCTCTTAGCAAACTAGATTTCCCCAAGAAAGGCAATGGAATAAAGAAGAGAAGAGCAACAATAGTTTGAAAAGACATAAAGGTCCCACATATTACTTAAAGATGTTGGTCCTCTTACAATCGAAGAAGAAAGAAAATACAGTGAACATGATATGATCTACTTGGGAGCCAAAATAATTATATTTGCAAGGAGTAACTTCTCTAACATTTAATACTCATGTGTAAAATACCAATGAATCAAAAAACCCAGATGTTGTAGATGGTGAAGATTTTGTACCCTTGACCTCCACCCACAAAGGAAAAGAGGTGGTTTGCATGTAAAAAATGCTCTCTTGTGCCCTGCTACATGCAGGCTCCATCAACTTCCATTGCATAACACCATTGTTGATCCTCTAGATTTGGGAAGTGCCACCCCCTTGCTCACTCCTACCTTCCTACCTTAAGCACTCACACAAAGTTGGTCGATAAACTTACTCAAAGTTGGTTGATACACTTACACACCCTAGATGCTCACTACAAACACAAACTTCCACACACAACCATAGGCTATGGAGATCATCCAAAACACTTGCATGCCATTGTATAACCAAAGGCACCACCACTGTATTATCATAGGTGACCTAGATTTGAGTAATGTTAATTAATGTCAAGTAACTCCCTTTTATCTTCGGAGTCACCTTAAGAAGAGAGAGATTGAGTGATTACATTGAGTGGGGAAGATAGGGAAGGGATTCTCATAAAGAGAGGGGATTACAATCCTAATAGAATCTACCTAGAACGGCAACCATCTTGAGAAGAAAATATACTGAGGAGAAGTCCCATACATGAGTGCAGCCCAAGGATGGCCTCCTAACCATGAGAGATTTACTGGAAGAAGAAGACAGCCTACTAGACAAGAAGATGGCCATGGTGCACTGACATGGTGGTCAAGAGACTTGGGGGAGTCGATGATCGGAGACGTTGACAACTAGATAAGTCAACAAGGGAAAACCGGGCTGAGGGAATTAGCAAGGTTGAGGAAGTTGGCTGAAGAAGTTAGCAATCAAGAGGTTAAAGATCGAGGAAGATGCCTAGAGAAGTCAAAGACTAGGGACTTGGTGGTCAAGGACATTGATGTTGGGCTGGAGCCTAGGACTTGGTGGTTAAGGAAGTCGATGGTAGCCTTGGGACTTGACAGTCAAGGAAGTTAAGCAACCAAGAACTCAATGGGCAAGTCAGCGAGACGGTTGAAAACTTGGTATTAGTCAAGGAAGTTGGTGCCAAAGGAATAGCTAGCCAAGGAACTCGGTGAAATGGAGGACTTGTCGACCCATCTACACATTGCACACCATTACTCCATTTACTAACTTGGTGAATATTTATATAGAGGTACCTACATAGGAGAGGTATCGACATAGGAGAGAGGGAGCCTCAAAGAAGAAGGAGAAATAGGATCCAATGAGAAGAGATCACCAAGAGAAAAAGAAGGGGCCAAGGTAGAAAGATTGGCCAATGTTCACCAAGGGTGAATAGAACATCACAAGAAAAGAATCACAACCTTGGCCTCCACTCGTTTGAGATAGATGGAGTATGTGCTGGAGAGGGAGTGCTCACACATGACATAAGCACAAAGTGACTACTAAAAACCAAGTAGCCAATGGACAATGACCTCGTCCAATACATGCTTAATAAATGAAAAAGGAAATCCGTCCCTAATGTTACTTTGGTTAAGGGGTTGAAAGTCCACCCAAATGCGGATCTTATTGCTTTTCTTCTTTGGAATGATGATAATGGGAAAAAGCCATTCTTAGTGTTTGATAGGGACAATGATGCCTACCTCCATCATCTTATCAAGCTTCTTCTTTATACCACCTTAGAGTAGTATGTAAACACCTTTCCTAATCAGTTGGTTGACCTCTTGAGAGGAATGCAATAGGTGCTAATGGAAGGATTGATGCCAAATAAATATTGATAAGACCAAGCAAAGGCAGATTCATGATGATGTTGGGTTGAGAAAGTAGATACCATGTCCAAGGTGATAGGGTTATCCCAAACCCAAAAAGGTACATGGATGGTGTGAGGCTCCTCAATAGGTCTCATATTAGTTTGTGGACTTCATTGTTATAGGTGGACAGAGAGAGAAGCACCACTTGTGAATTTCCTAATGGAGAGGTAAGGGATCATTAATAGGAAGAGTCAAGAGGGAAATCACCAATATGCTCCTAGGGCAGCTTGTAGAGGGTCCTCTTTGTGTTTGTACGTGGGTCACACATTACTCCTGATGATGACTATTAGGGAAGGGGTGGAGAAAATCACACATAGTCACTATATTTAGGGAGCCACATGGGGTGAAGCAAGTCAGGTGTAATGCGACATGGAACTTTGGCTCCCCTAAACTAATCGTCTCTGTAGGTTCCTCAGTTGAGGGTTGTGTAGCCAAAAAACTTTGACGGCATGGAAATTTGTCTCCCTTTAACTCACCATCTCAATAAGTTCCTCCATTGAGGTTGGCGCGGCCAAACTTTGAAGATTCCTCTTTAAAGTTTGGATGTTGGTGCAGCCAGACTTTTAAGATTCCTCTTTAAAGTTTGGATGGTGGTGCAACCAAACTTTAAAGAGCATTTCAATCAACCATAAGAGCAATAAACTCATCTTGGACACACTGTCTAGCCAATGCCAATAGACTACATTGGATAGGGGGGAAAGGAGTGCGTGGTAACCCCTCGTTGGAAGCCTTTTAAGACGGAGTAGCAACGTATGATTTGGCAAGGGCATCATCAGGTCTACCTTGCCCCAAACATTAACTACTTTGGTAGCTCTTAGCCACGAGGAACCAATCAAAATATGATAGGCCGCTTTAGTCAGTGGTAGATTTAATACCATGAAAACCATGAAAATTGTGAGACCTACATAGATTCAAGAAAATGTTGCACAAGGCCAAGGGGAATCATGTATATTTGGTTAGAAATATAAAGAATAAAGGGAGGTGGATCTGTGAGGGAGAGATCCAAAGCATGATGGTCGTGCCCTCAGGCAATATGTTGATGTTAGAGCAACCATCGACAATGACACCGCCGGGGATCTTGGTGCCTTTGACAAATATTAAGATTGGAAGACTCTAAAATGATTAGCCATCGTGGGGGAAGTGAAGCACAGTTTGGCTTCATTGGAAGATAGTGGTGTGGTGTCACACCCACCACTACAAGTGTCATACATGTCCACCACTACTACTACTACTGGATGGAATGTCCCTTTGAATTGGAATCGCTAGAGAAGAGGGATGACCACTAAACATGAGTTGAAGAGATTTCATTTCTTATGAGTACAATGCATAGGGTTGGGAGACGGGTGTTTTTGTCACAAGAATGGATATAGGAAGGTGGCCCATACAGATGTAGTCAAGGAAGTGCCACTTTGGGGTGTTGTAGGGAGGTATGGGGGTTGGTGGAGGAGTAGGAGTAGGAGATGGCTCCATGGGTGGGGTAGTCATGAGCTTGTGGAGGGCCTCAAGTTACACATGTTCCACCACTGCAATTTTCATGGGTGCATTTAAGGAAGATGGTTCGGAAGTACGTTCATGGTTTCATTTAAAGAGCATCGATGGTTTGGGAGTGCACACCCTGAGAACATGTGACAATGACTAGCTCTAGTACTACTTAAGTAGATGAGGGGACCATGGCCTCCATAATGGTGACCATCAGGGTAGGAGTTGGTAAGAGAGGTGTCAGACGATTAATCCCTTGTAAAATGGTCTTAACCCTTTGGACAATGTAATCATGGGGAAGAGCCTTTTGGGGAAGAGTTCATTACTGCTGAAAATGACCACTGTTGCCCAAAAAAAAAACAAAATAATTAGCCATGTGATGCAACCTCGATTGACAACTGAAGGAGATCTAGCCACCATAGGAGGAGGTTGGGATGGAGTGGTGCTACATAGGCCATAGGGACTATGGTGGATTGGGGTGACGGCTAGGTCACTACATACACGAGCAGCAAAGGTGCATACGGGGGAGAGGGATAGGTGGCCGACGGAGGATAAAAGTACTTTATGGGAGACACCAGTGAAAAGGATACTTGGGATGTCGGCGGAGAGGATGGAGCTATGGGAGGAGTTTCATAAGAGAGTGTGGATGGCAAGGTGACCGCATAGGGTTGGGGAGCTGCAACATAAAATGCGGTCACCTTGTAGTAGTCGATGGAGAAACAGTAGTGGAAGGTGTGTCAATAAACTCCTTAGCACAAGAGGGTTGTTGAAGATCGAGGGTGGTTGCTACAGTTATTGTTACATTATCTAAATCCCCTTAAGATAGAAGCATTCCTTATCTTTGTGGCGCCCTTTTTTGTAGAAAGAGCAATAATGTTTTAATGGGCAATCTTAGGGGAGATGACCTTGAGTGCAGTAGATGGTACAACAGAGACTTGTAATAATGTTTTAAGGGAGCATTCTTGGGAGAGATGACCCTCAGTACCATAGATGATATGCCATAGACTTATAATACCAAAATTTTTCCTTTTGTGCGACTTATTGATTATAATATAATATTTATGTGTGGTGTTATCCATGTGGGAGGACCCGATCTTTGGTATGCTAGTAATGTTCACTCTAGGAAGATATGACAATTCCCATGAGAAGCTTATATGTGAACTTGATAGCTTGGTGGCCACTTCAACGGCTTGGTGATGATTTAATGGCTCCAATTATCTTATTTCACATGAAGGATTCCAAGGAAGTTTATTTCATATTATGTGCTAGGTATGAGAATTTATGGATTGTTATGTCATAAATACCATATGAATAGATGATAACTACATTGGTATGGGAACTAGTGCTAATTCAAAAATCAACTCGACCCTTTGTTCTTCCCCTTCTTGAGTATAAGAGGATGTGGGATGTCCACATTTCAATATTCTTGTGGATGATGCGAGTCCTCTTTTGAGAGAGTGGAGAAAGAGAAATGTATTATTTCCCTCTATGCATTTATTATCTTATTTGTATAACATAATTAGGGACCATTTGTTTAAAAGGGGTAATAATACTGTCATGTGGGTGTGAGTTTTGGATTCGACACATCATATGTCCTATGTGTTAGGATGACTTACAAGTGAGGGATGCATTATGTCCTTGTATCTTAGAGAAAGACAATAGGGTATGAGTATTAGTGGATTTTGGCTACCTTTACTTGTTATTCCCTCGACTCTTTCTCTTCCCACCCCTCCTCTAAGCCAAAATGGGTAAAATTCCTATGTTTTATGGTAACCCAGAGGATGTTCTAGAAGTATAATTTTAAGAGATCATATATTAGCAATGGTGATAGAAAGTCTGAGTGGATTTAAAATTTTCCTGTCTTTTTGGGGAAAAGGCGAGATCTCAAATGGGCATAGGGAAAGCATAACGAATTGCTTAAGGATTGGGAAAAGTTTTTCACTACTATATTGGATGAATTACTTCTTGAGTAAAAGTATGACCAGATTTTCATTGAAGTCTCGCAAAGTTTTGATTCTGTGAAGGGCTATGGTGAAAAGAGCTACTAATTTGATAGACTCCATGTAACACTATTAACATCTAGAGCCAGAATCAAGGAAGCCAAATAAGTTATGGCTGGGATTAATGGGTGGATTTTGTAGAATTTTATCTCTTGGTTAAGTTAAAAAACAAGGCAAATGGTGAAGTAAGAAGTTGCCAAAAACTTAGGGAAATCCTTAAAGATAGTTAGATGCCAAGAGTGCATGCAGCCTTGAAGAGGAGGACGTGGATCAACCAAAGACTTAGCTAAGTATTTCTACTTTTTTCCACACCAAAGATCACTCCTTGTCCTAATACTCCTAACATGGTTGCCTTTAATGAACCATAACCACACATAGATATCTCTAATGCACTTGATATGGTGGTATCTTGAGTCATAGCAAGGATGGCTTGACCTCTTACAAGCTCATGAAAACCTGGGGTAAAAAGACGCACGTAAGAAATTCTGGCCCTGCTAATTTTTCTTGCAAAATGTGGTATGACTTCCAAGACAAAGGATATTGTCCTAGGAGAGCTTCTCCTTCCTTTGATTCTATAAATTTGATAGATGCTTGTTATTGAAGATAAAGGTGAAGGTAAAGGTGAAGGTGAAGGTGAAGGTGTTTTTGTGTCTACTCAAGAGAAGAAACCTAGGAATGGTAAGGGTGTGGAAGAGGAAAAAGCCCCTTTGAAACCTAGGAATGGTAAGGGTGTGGAAGAGGAAAAAGCCCCTTTGAAAGTGGAAAATGAGGAAAAAGGGTGAAATAAGCAAGTTAAAAGACATTGGCTTCTCCCTTGTATAGTGAGTTGAGGAGTGGCATCAATGTAAGAAGGAGACAGAGGCTCCACTAGTTAAAGTGGAAGTAGACATCTATTGTCCCTAAGCTGACGTGGTATGTAATGGGTTGCATGTAAAGAATGTTCTTGCTGATGGTAGTTCTACAGCAGTAAATGTCATTTTTGAAGGCTTAATGGAAAACATTGGGACTTGAGAACAATCATAAGAACAGAGGGATACACCATCTTAAGTAGTCAAAGTAGAAGTAGACATTTATTCTACTTAGATTGGTATGGTATGTAATGGTTGGCATGTAAATAATGTTCCTGTTGATGGTAGTTCTTTAGTTCATGTAATTTTTGAAGGTTTAATGGAAACATTGGGACCTAAAAACAATCATAAGAACAGAGGGATACACCATCTTAAGTAGTCAAAGTAGAAGTAGACATTTATTCTACTTAGGTTGATATGGTATGTAATGGTTGGCATGTAAATAATGTTCTTGTTGATGGTAGTTCTTTAGTTCATGTAATTTTTGAAGGTTTAATGGAAACATTGGGACTTAAGAATAATCATCTCATAAGTCTAATCCTACCTTAGAGATGGCAAATAAAGAAAGTGTAAAACCTAAAGGCGTTATAACTAATGTGGTGGTTTTTATCATGGGAGTAAAACCTCCTTGGATTTCCAAATCATGAAGAGGACTCAGAATTCCTATCCTATATACTTGGAAGGCCTTGGCTGAAGAGGGTCTATGCAAGGCAATGCTAGAGTGAAGAGTGCATGACCATTTGTAAGATTCCCCATAAAATGAAGATCTTTATTTCTCGTAATAGTGTTGATTTACAAAGTGAGAAAAGTGAGGAAGATGATGAGTATGTAAACTCTTTAAGCATATATAAGTGAAAGTGACTTGAACACAAAAATGGATAAAGACACTGAGGTAGACTTGCATGCACTTGAGGTAACTCCAAAGGTGGGGCCACCAAATTATAGGCATTGTCTAATGAAAATATTAAGAATGATTTTGGCCTATTTAGTTAGATAATGTGATCTCACTAACTATGAAAGGAAAAGGTTTCTTTCTCTTTTTCAATTTTATACTCATTTCTTTGCAGCTGGTCATAAACATCATCAAGGCCACAATGGTGGAGCACTGTGGGTTTGGTGGATGGGACATAACCAGTAAGGCAATGAGCCTACCACATGACCCCTAACTTCTCATTAGTTGTAAAGTAAGAAACTAATAATCTTCTTTAGTGGTAAAGGAAGAAATTGATAAGCTTCTTGAAGTTGGGTTTATTTTTCTTTCATAAGGGTTTAATTTAATTTCTCCTATTGTAATCTTTGTTTAGAAGAATGGAAAGCTAATGATATGTGTGGATTTCAAAATTTTGATTTTTCTAGAACATTCTTTGCAGTAGTAAACTGATGCTGCGAACATGGTATTGGTGTTGTACTTACGTTAGATAATCATCCGATTGCTTTTGAAAGTCTAAAATTAAAACCATTTAAGCTTAAGCATAGTACTTTGATAGAGAATTGATTGATGTTATTCATGCATTTATATTTTGGAAACATTATCTTAAGGGACCTGAGAGTGTATCATTAAAACCGATCAAAGTATTGGTATTGTACTTACGTTAGATAATCATCCGATTGCTTTTGAAAGTCTAAAATTAAAACCATTTAAGCTTAAGCATAGTACTTTGATAGAGAATTGATTGATGTTATTCATGCATTTATATTTTGGAAACATTATCTTAAGGGACCTGAGAGTGTATCATTAAAACCGATCAAAGTATTAAGCATTTACTTTTACAGCCTTTAATATCAAATAGACTATTAAGTGCGCATCTTTTATTCAAAGTTTTTAGCCAATATTAAATATAAACCTGGACATGATCATTTTGTTACTGATGCTTTGAGTAGGAGACCTACCATTAATAAATAATATATCTGCTATTGAAGGTATTTCTTTTAATACTATCAATAATATATGTACTATTATAGACATTTCTTTTGATAACATGAAGGAGACATGTAAAAATAATTTTGATTTTTATGATGCATATAACAAGATGAAAGATATTTATTGGCTATCTTATTTTGATTATTCTTATGATGATGGTTTTCTTTTCTTTCAAAAGAGATTATACATCACTAAACCATTTAGGCAAGCTATTATTGAAGAATAGTCATCTACTTTGCAAATAGTTACCAAATATTTCTTTTGGCCTACGATGCATAAAGATGTTGCTGAGTTTTTTTTTCTGAATATGTTGTGTGTCAAAAGATTAAGATTCATAAAGAAAAGAGATTTGGTTTGCTTATGCCTTTGCCTGTTTCTAATGAACTATGGGAACAAATAAGTATGGACTTTATCACTCGTTTTCCTTTGACTTCTAAAGAATGATATGATTGGGACTCTGGTAGATAGATCTAGTAAACATGCTTACTTTATTTCTTGCAAAAAGACATTGACTGCTTATCAAGCTGCACATGTTTTCATTAAACAAGTTTTTTCGCATCATGGTTCACCAAGGATTATTGTTTATGGTAGATCTACATAGAAAGTTTTGTAGTGTTTTTTGTACTACTTTTTATCCTAAATCTAATGGATGAAACCAAAGCAACAAATAGCACAATACTTGATTTGCTTAGATCATATGTCTCATCTCAGCCTAAGCAATGGGATAAGTGTTTACATATTTTGCAATTCGCATATAATAACTATCCTCATATTGCTACTAATAAGAAAGTACCATTTGAAATAGTCTATGGTAAGGCTTTGCCTACTCCAATTACTAGACTTTCACATTCTATAGAGGATGCATATTCTTTTGTTGAAGACTTTGACCAAATTCATGAGTTAGCAAAATTGAATATTCAAAAAGCTCAAGAGAAATACATGAAGTATGCAAATCACAAATGCAAACATGTCATCTTCAATGACTAGCTCTAGTACTACTTAAGTAGATGAGGGGACCATGGGCTCCATAATGGTGACCATCAGGGTAGGGGTGGGTAAGAGAGGCTTCAGATGATTAATCCCTTGTAAAATGGTCTTAACTCTTTGGACAATGTAAGCATGGGGAAGAGAGCCTTTTGGAAGCGTTCATTACTGCTGAAAATGATCACTATTGCCAAAAATAAAATAAAAATAATTAGCCGTGTGATGCAATCTCTATTGACAATTCAAGGAGATCTAGCCATAGGAGGAGGTTGGGATGGAGTGGGGCTACATGGGCGGTAGGGACTATGGTGGATTGGGGTGATGGCTAAGTCACTCCATACACCGACAGCAAAGGTGGATACATGGGAGAGGGATAGGTGGCCGACAGAGGAAAAAAGTACTTTATGGGAGATACCAGTGAAAAGGATACTTGGGATGTCGGAGAGGAGGGAGCTATGGGTGGAGTTTCATAAGAGAGTGTGGATGGCAAGGTGACTGCATATGGTTGGGGAGCTGCAACATAAAATGCGGGTTCATACATGGGCTCCATTGGAGTAGTCGATGGAGAAACAATAGTGGAAGGTGTGTCAATAAACTCTTTAGAAGGAGGGTTGTTGAAGATTACAGTTATTATTACATTAGCTAAATCCCCTTAAGATAGAAGCATTCCTTATCTTTGTGGCCCCCCTTTTTTGTAGAAAGAGCAATAATGTTTTAATGGGCAATCTCAGGGGAGATGACCTTGAGTACGGTAGATGGTACAACAAAGAGTTGTAATAATGTTTTGAGCAGCATTCTTGGGAGAGATGACCTTCAGTACCACATAGATGGTATGCCATAGACTTATAATACCAAAATTTTTCCTTTTGTGAGACTTATTGATTATAATATAATATTTATGTGTGGTGTTATCTATGTGGGACCCAATCTTTGGTATGCTAGTAATGTTCACTAGGAAGATATGACAATTCCCATGGGAAGCTTATATGTGAACTTGATAGCTTGGTGGTCACTTCAATGGCGTGGTGATGATTTAATGGCTCCAATTATCTTATTTCACATGAAGGATTCTAAGGAATTTTATTTAATATTATGTGCTAGGTATGAGAATGAATGGATTGTTATATCATAAATACCACATGAATAGATGATACCTACATTGATTGGTATGGGAACTAGTGCTAATTCTTTATTTGATTAGTGATGATTCATAAACTAGGTGTGGGCCATATGTCTACATGGATTGGTAGCTCTATTTGAATAAGATGGCAAATGCATGGCAAGCTTATGGAGGCTTGTGGATGCATGTGGAGGAGTGTGGAAGAATGTATAATAGAGGAGAATCCTTCTAGAAGTCCTATAGAGGCTCGTGAATGCTTGTGGAGGAGTGTGGAGGATACATAATAGAGGAGAATCCTTCTCAAAGTCCTATGCTGGTGGTATTTGTGTCGGCTCAATGTGGGGTTAGATCTAATCTACCAAGTCAAGGATTCCTTGATGAAATAAAGCAAAAAAAACACATGTCAAAAGTAGCCACCAAGAAGGACAAGTGATGGGTGATGGTGACATTTGGGTTTATGTAGTCCTAGCTTAAATGCTTCTACAATTGTAATTTGTGTGAGCATGGTGAGAAATATTCTAAAGAAGCCCTCTTGATACCTCTTAGAGACAACATTTCACACATAATTGATCATAGTTTGCCTAGATGATCTTGCATAGCTTGTGTAGCTTATTGCGACCTTATATAGTAGAGACACCCTCATGGTCTACTCCATCCTCTTAGTATATACGGGTATGCTTGATTTGATTGATTAAGAAATGCCATACTTGTCTCACATCAAGCCTTTATTGTGTGATCGTGTCTTAGGAATCAAATATATCTCCATTGATGTGACTACTATATATTGTGTTAATAAATTCTTCTATTTTGCTTAATGTCTCTCGCATAATACTCTTCTAGGATGCAATTAATTGAGAATTTTCCATCTCTTCTTCTTACATCACTCGGTTCCATTGTTGAGACCTTAGTCGTTAGGAAGGAGAGCAAAATGGTCAAAAATGCAATTTTAGGTCATTTAATTGGGCACCATGAAAGGTGAATCTTCTCAAATTGAAGCATTAAATTGGAATTGATATTGAATGACTCTCAATACCACCGATTAAGGTTTCCTTAACATCTTTGTCACACCGAGGTGGTTGCTCTAATCCAACGGGTGGTGCAATCTCTCTTGCGAAGATCGTGTGGGATCTCCGTGGGAGACGATCGCATTGGTAGCCTAATCACTCAAGCAAGAGGGAGAAAAGAAGAAAGAGGGAAGCATGAGAGAATAAGTGATTAGCACTAATCACTCCCAAATCCTAACCCTAAGCATACCACACATGCTAGATTAGAGTTGGAAGAGAGAGAGAGAGAGAGAGAGAGAGAGAGAGAGAGAGAGAGAGAGAGAGAGAGAACACTCCACTTCTATTACACGAATAGGACAATCTGTTACAAAAAAGAGAAATTGGCTTTTATAGTTCCAAGCCATTTCCAACTAAGCCGCCTGGGAGTAAGTGACCCGGGGTGCCCAAAACATAGTTACAAGGCTTTTCTCTATGGTTTGGCCAACTGATCAAGATCCTGTTGTCTGTCCTTCAAAGCTCAATACTTGGGAGCATCTTTAGGGCGTTTCCCTCATCAAATGATATGATTTGTAATATAGTACCAGTGTCCATTACATGAGTGTGGAGACATAGCTGTCGTAAGAATGTGTTAGCCAATATATCAAATAGGCTTGGTGCAAGCCTTGAGTCGACATTATTGCGAATGAAATTACTAGCTCTTAGCAAACTAGATTTCCCCAAGAAAGGCAATGGAATAAAGAAGAGAAGAGCAACAATAGTTTGAAAAGACATAAAGGTCCCACATATTACTTAAAGATGTTGGTCCTCTTACAATCGAAGAAGAAAGAAAATACAGTGAACATGATATGATCTACTTGGGAGCCAAAATAATTATATTTGCAAGGAGTAACTTCTCTAACATTTAATACTCATGTGTAAAATACCAATGAATCAAAAAACCCAGATGTTGTAGATGGTGAAGATTTTGTACCCTTGACCTCCACCCACAAAGGAAAAGAGGTGGTTTGCATGTAAAAAATGCTCTCTTGTGCCCTGCTACATGCAGGCTCCATCAACTTCCATTGCATAACACCATTGTTGATCCTCTAGATTTGGGAAGTGCCACCCCCTTGCTCACTCCTACCTTCCTACCTTAAGCACTCACACAAAGTTGGTCGATAAACTTACTCAAAGTTGGTTGATACACTTACACACCCTAGATGCTCACTACAAACACAAACTTCCACACACAACCATAGGCTATGGAGATCATCCAAAACACTTGCATGCCATTGTATAACCAAAGGCACCACCACTGTATTATCATAGGTGACCTAGATTTGAGTAATGTTAATTAATGTCAAGTAACTCCCTTTTATCTTCGGAGTCACCTTAAGAAGAGAGAGATTGAGTGATTACATTGAGTGGGGAAGATAGGGAAGGGATTCTCATAAAGAGAGGGGATTACAATCCTAATAGAATCTACCTAGAACGGCAACCATCTTGAGAAGAAAATATACTGAGGAGAAGTCCCATACATGAGTGCAGCCCAAGGATGGCCTCCTAACCATGAGAGATTTACTGGAAGAAGAAGACAGCCTACTAGACAAGAAGATGGCCATGGTGCACTGACATGGTGGTCAAGAGACTTGGGGGAGTCGATGATCGGAGACGTTGACAACTAGATAAGTCAACAAGGGAAAACCGGGCTGAGGGAATTAGCAAGGTTGAGGAAGTTGGCTGAAGAAGTTAGCAATCAAGAGGTTAAAGATCGAGGAAGATGCCTAGAGAAGTCAAAGACTAGGGACTTGGTGGTCAAGGACATTGATGTTGGGCTGGAGCCTAGGACTTGGTGGTTAAGGAAGTCGATGGTAGCCTTGGGACTTGACAGTCAAGGAAGTTAAGCAACCAAGAACTCAATGGGCAAGTCAGCGAGACGGTTGAAAACTTGGTATTAGTCAAGGAAGTTGGTGCCAAAGGAATAGCTAGCCAAGGAACTCGGTGAAATGGAGGACTTGTCGACCCATCTACACATTGCACACCATTACTCCATTTACTAACTTGGTGAATATTTATATAGAGGTACCTACATAGGAGAGGTATCGACATAGGAGAGAGGGAGCCTCAAAGAAGAAGGAGAAATAGGATCCAATGAGAAGAGATCACCAAGAGAAAAAGAAGGGGCCAAGGTAGAAAGATTGGCCAATGTTCACCAAGGGTGAATAGAACATCACAAGAAAAGAATCACAACCTTGGCCTCCACTCGTTTGAGATAGATGGAGTATGTGCTGGAGAGGGAGTGCTCACACATGACATAAGCACAAAGTGACTACTAAAAACCAAGTAGCCAATGGACAATGACCTCGTCCAATACATGCTTAATAAATGAAAAAGGAAATCCGTCCCTAATGTTACTTTGGTTAAGGGGTTGAAAGTCCACCCAAATGCGGATCTTATTGCTTTTCTTCTTTGGAATGATGATAATGGGAAAAAGCCATTCTTAGTGTTTGATAGGGACAATGATGCCTACCTCCATCATCTTATCAAGCTTCTTCTTTATACCACCTTAGAGTAGTATGTAAACACCTTTCCTAATCAGTTGGTTGACCTCTTGAGAGGAATGCAATAGGTGCTAATGGAAGGATTGATGCCAAATAAATATTGATAAGACCAAGCAAAGGCAGATTCATGATGATGTTGGGTTGAGAAAGTAGATACCATGTCCAAGGTGATAGGGTTATCCCAAACCCAAAAAGGTACATGGATGGTGTGAGGCTCCTCAATAGGTCTCATATTAGTTTGTGGACTTCATTGTTATAGGTGGACAGAGAGAGAAGCACCACTTGTGAATTTCCTAATGGAGAGGTAAGGGATCATTAATAGGAAGAGTCAAGAGGGAAATCACCAATATGCTCCTAGGGCAGCTTGTAGAGGGTCCTCTTTGTGTTTGTACGTGGGTCACACATTACTCCTGATGATGACTATTAGGGAAGGGGTGGAGAAAATCACACATAGTCACTATATTTAGGGAGCCACATGGGGTGAAGCAAGTCAGGTGTAATGCGACATGGAACTTTGGCTCCCCTAAACTAATCGTCTCTGTAGGTTCCTCAGTTGAGGGTTGTGTAGCCAAAAAACTTTGACGGCATGGAAATTTGTCTCCCTTTAACTCACCATCTCAATAAGTTCCTCCATTGAGGTTGGCGCGGCCAAACTTTGAAGATTCCTCTTTAAAGTTTGGATGTTGGTGCAGCCAGACTTTTAAGATTCCTCTTTAAAGTTTGGATGGTGGTGCAACCAAACTTTAAAGAGCATTTCAATCAACCATAAGAGCAATAAACTCATCTTGGACACACTGTCTAGCCAATGCCAATAGACTACATTGGATAGGGGGGAAAGGAGTGCGTGGTAACCCCTCGTTGGAAGCCTTTTAAGACGGAGTAGCAACGTATGATTTGGCAAGGGCATCATCAGGTCTACCTTGCCCCAAACATTAACTACTTTGGTAGCTCTTAGCCACGAGGAACCAATCAAAATATGATAGGCCGCTTTAGTCAGTGGTAGATTTAATACCATGAAAACCATGAAAATTGTGAGACCTACATAGATTCAAGAAAATGTTGCACAAGGCCAAGGGGAATCATGTATATTTGGTTAGAAATATAAAGAATAAAGGGAGGTGGATCTGTGAGGGAGAGATCCAAAGCATGATGGTCGTGCCCTCAGGCAATATGTTGATGTTAGAGCAACCATCGACAATGACACCGCCGGGGATCTTGGTGCCTTTGACAAATATTAAGATTGGAAGACTCTAAAATGATTAGCCATCGTGGGGGAAGTGAAGCACAGTTTGGCTTCATTGGAAGATAGTGGTGTGGTGTCACACCCACCACTACAAGTGTCATACATGTCCACCACTACTACTACTACTGGATGGAATGTCCCTTTGAATTGGAATCGCTAGAGAAGAGGGATGACCACTAAACATGAGTTGAAGAGATTTCATTTCTTATGAGTACAATGCATAGGGTTGGGAGACGGGTGTTTTTGTCACAAGAATGGATATAGGAAGGTGGCCCATACAGATGTAGTCAAGGAAGTGCCACTTTGGGGTGTTGTAGGGAGGTATGGGGGTTGGTGGAGGAGTAGGAGTAGGAGATGGCTCCATGGGTGGGGTAGTCATGAGCTTGTGGAGGGCCTCAAGTTACACATGTTCCACCACTGCAATTTTCATGGGTGCATTTAAGGAAGATGGTTCGGAAGTACGTTCATGGTTTCATTTAAAGAGCATCGATGGTTTGGGAGTGCACACCCTGAGAACATGTGACAATGACTAGCTCTAGTACTACTTAAGTAGATGAGGGGACCATGGCCTCCATAATGGTGACCATCAGGGTAGGAGTTGGTAAGAGAGGCGTCAGACGATTAATCCCTTGTAAAATGGTCTTAACCCTTTGGACAATGTAATCATGGGGAAGAGCCTTTTGGGGAAGAGTTCATTACTGCTGAAAATGACCACTGTTGCCCAAAAAAAAAACAAAATAATTAGCCATGTGATGCAACCTCGATTGACAACTGAAGGAGATCTAGCCACCATAGGAGGAGGTTGGGATGGAGTGGTGCTACATAGGCCATAGGGACTATGGTGGATTGGGGTGACGGCTAGGTCACTACATACACGAGCAGCAAAGGTGAATACGGGGGAGAGGGATAGGTGGCCGACGGAGGATAAAAGTACTTTATGGGAGACACCAGTGAAAAGGATACTTGGGATGTCGGCGGAGAGGATGGAGCTATGGGAGGAGTTTCATAAGAGAGTGTGGATGGCAAGGTGACCGCATAGGGTTGGGGAGCTGCAACATAAAATGCGGTCACCTTGTAGTAGTCGATGGAGAAACAGTAGTGGAAGGTGTGTCAATAAACTCCTTAGCACAAGAGGGTTGTTGAAGATCGAGGGTGGTTGCTACAGTTATTGTTACATTATCTAAATCCCCTTAAGATAGAAGCATTCCTTATCTTTGTGGCCCCCTTTTTTGTAGAAAGAGCAATAATGTTTTAATGGGCAATCTTAGGGGAGATGACCTTGAGTGCAGTAGATGGTACAACAGAGACTTGTAATAATGTTTTAAGGGAGCATTCTTGGGAGAGATGACCCTCAGTACCATAGATGATATGCCATAGACTTATAATACCAAAATTTTTCCTTTTGTGCGACTTATTGATTATAATATAATATTTATGTGTGGTGTTATCCATGTGGGAGGACCCGATCTTTGGTATGCTAGTAATGTTCACTCTAGGAAGATATGACAATTCCCATGAGAAGCTTATATGTGAACTTGATAGCTTGGTGGCCACTTCAACGGCTTGGTGATGATTTAATGGCTCCAATTATCTTATTTCACATGAAGGATTCCAAGGAAGTTTATTTCATATTATGTGCTAGGTATGAGAATTTATGGATTGTTATGTCATAAATACCATATGAATAGATGATAACTACATTGGTATGGGAACTAGTGCTAGTTCAAAAATCAACTCGACCCTTTGTTCTTCCCCTTCTTGAGTATAAGAGGATGTGGGATGTCCACATTTCAATATTCTTGTGGATGATGCGAGTCCTCTTTTGAGAGAGTGGAGAAAGAGAAATGTATTATTTCCCTCTATGCATTTATTATCTTATTTGTATAACATAATTAGGGACCATTTGTTTAAAAGGGGTAATAATACTGTCATGTGGGTGTGAGTTTTGGATTCGACACATCATATGTCCTATGTGTTAGGATGACTTACAAGTGAGGGATGCATTATGTCCTTGTATCTTAGAGAAAGACAATAGGGTATGAGTATTAGTGGATTTTGGCTACCTTTACTTGTTATTCCCTCGACTCTTTCTCTTCCCACCCCTCCTCTAAGCCAAAATGGGTAAAATTCCTATGTTTTATGGTAACCCAGAGGATGTTCTAGAAGTATAATTTTAAGAGATCATATATTAGCAATGGTGATAGAAAGTCTGAGTGGATTTAAAATTTTCCTGTCTTTTTGGGGAAAAGGCGAGATCTCAAATGGGCATAGGGAAAGCATAACGAATTGCTTAAGGATTGGGAAAAGTTTTTCACTACTATATTGGATGAATTACTTCTTGAGTAAAAGTATGACCAGATTTTCATTGAAGTCTCGCAAAGTTTTGATTCTGTGAAGGGCTATGGTGAAAAGAGCTACTAATTTGATAGACTCCATGTAACACTATTAACATCTAGAGCCATAATCAAGGAAGCCAAATAAGTTATGGCTGGGATTAATGGGTGGATTTTGTAGAATTTTATCTCTTGGTTAAGTTAAAAAACAAGGCAAATGGTGAAGTAAGAAGTTGCCAAAAACTTAGGGAAATCCTTAAAGATAGTTAGATGCCAAGAGTGCATGCAGCCTTGAAGAGGAGGACGTGGATCAACCAAAGACTTAGCTAAGTATTTCTACTTTTTTCCACACCAAAGATCACTCCTTGTCCTAATACTCCTAACATGGTTGCCTTTAATGAACCATAACCACACATAGATATCTCTAATGCACTTGATATGGTGGTATCTTGAGTCATAGCAAGGATGGCTTGACCTCTTACAAGCTCATGAAAACCTGGGGTAAAAAGACGCACGTAAGAAATTCTGGCCCTGCTAATTTTTCTTGCAAAATGTGGTATGACTTCCAAGACAAAGGATATTGTCCTAGGAGAGCTTCTCCTTCCTTTGATTCTATAAATTTGATAGATGCTTGTTATTGAAGATAAAGGTGAAGGTAAAGGTGAAGGTGAAGGTGAAGGTGTTTTTGTGTCTACTCAAGAGAAGAAACCTAGGAATGGTAAGGGTGTGGAAGAGGAAAAAGCCCCTTTGAAACCTAGGAATGGTAAGGGTGTGGAAGAGGAAAAAGCCCCTTTGAAAGTGGAAAATGAGGAAAAAGGGTGAAATAAGCAAGTTAAAAGACATTGGCTTCTCCCTTGTATAGTGAGTTGAGGAGTGGCATCAATGTAAGAAGGAGACAGAGGCTCCACTAGTCAAAGTGGAAGTAGACATCTATTGTCCCTAAGCTGACGTGGTATGTAATGGGTTGCATGTAAAGAATGTTCTTGCTGATGGTAGTTCTACAGCAGTAAATGTCATTTTTGAAGGCTTAATGGAAAACATTGGGACTTGAGAACAATCATAAGAACAGAGGGATACACCATCTTAAGTAGTCAAAGTAGAAGTAGACATTTATTCTACTTAGATTGGTATGGTATGTAATGGTTGGCATGTAAATAATGTTCCTGTTGATGGTAGTTCTTTAGTTCATGTAATTTTTGAAGGTTTAATGGAAACATTGGGACCTAAAAACAATCATAAGAACAGAGGGATACACCATCTTAAGTAGTCAAAGTAGAAGTAGACATTTATTCTACTTAGGTTGATATGGTATGTAATGGTTGGCATGTAAATAATGTTCTTGTTGATGGTAGTTCTTTAGTTCATGTAATTTTTGAAGGTTTAATGGAAACATTGGGACTTAAGAATAATCATCTCATAAGTCTAATCCTACCTTAGAGATGGCAAATAAAGAAAGTGTAAAACCTAAAGGCGTTATAACTAATGTGGTGGTTTTTATCATGGGAGTAAAACCTCCTTGGATTTCCAAATCATGAAGAGGACTCAGAATTCCTATCCTATATACTTGGAAGGCCTTGGCTGAAGAGGGTCTATGCAAGGCAATGCTAGAGTGAAGAGTGCATGACCATTTGTAAGATTCCCCATAAAATGAAGATCTTTATTTCTCGTAATAGTGTTGATTTACAAAGTGAGAAAAGTGAGGAAGATGATGAGTATGTAAACTCTTTAAGCATATATAAGTGAAAGTGACTTGAACACAAAAATGGATAAAGACACTGAGGTAGACTTGCATGCACTTGAGGTAACTCCAAAGGTGGGGCCACCAAATTATAGGCATTGTCTAATGAAAATATTAAGAATGATTTTGGCCTATTTAGTTAGATAATGTGATCTCACTAACTATGAAAGGAAAAGGTTTCTTTCTCTTTTTCAATTTTATACTCATTTCTTTGCAGCTGGTCATAAACATCATCAAGGCCACAATGGTGGAGCACTGTGGGTTTGGTGGATGGGACATAACCAGTAAGGCAATGAGCCTACCACATGACCCCTAACTTCTCATTAGTTGTAAAGTAAGAAACTAATAATCTTCTTTAGTGGTAAAGGAAGAAATTGATAAGCTTCTTGAAGTTGGGTTTATTTTTCTTTCATAAGGGTTTAATTTAATTTCTCCTATTGTAATCTTTGTTTAGAAGAATGGAAAGCTAATGATATGTGTGGATTTCAAAATTTTGATTTTTCTAGAACATTCTTTGCAGTAGTAAACTGATGCTGCGAACATGGTATTGGTGTTGTACTTACGTTAGATAATCATCCGATTGCTTTTGAAAGTCTAAAATTAAAACCATTTAAGCTTAAGCATAGTACTTTGATAGAGAATTGATTGATGTTATTCATGCATTTATATTTTGGAAACATTATCTTAAGGGACCTGAGAGTGTATCATTAAAACCGATCAAAGTATTGGTATTGTACTTACGTTAGATAATCATCCGATTGCTTTTGAAAGTCTAAAATTAAAACCATTTAAGCTTAAGCATAGTACTTTGATAGAGAATTGATTGATGTTATTCATGCATTTATATTTTGGAAACATTATCTTAAGGGACCTGAGAGTGTATCATTAAAACCGATCAAAGTATTAAGCATTTACTTTTACAGCCTTTAATATCAAATAGACTATTAAGTGCGCATCTTTTATTCAAAGTTTTTAGCCAATATTAAATATAAACCTGGACATGATCATTTTGTTACTGATGCTTTGAGTAGGAGACCTACCATTAATAAATAATATATCTGCTATTGAAGGTATTTCTTTTAATACTATCAATAATATATGTACTATTATAGACATTTCTTTTGATAACATGAAGGAGACATGTAAAAATAATTTTGATTTTTATGATGCATATAACAAGATGAAAGATATTTATTGGCTATCTTATTTTGATTATTCTTATGATGATGGTTTTCTTTTCTTTCAAAAGAGATTATACATCACTAAACCATTTAGGCAAGCTATTATTGAAGAATAGTCATCTACTTTGCAAATAGTTACCAAATATTTCTTTTGGCCTACGATGCATAAAGATGTTGCTGAGTTTTTTTTTCTGAATATGTTGTGTGTCAAAAGATTAAGATTCATAAAGAAAAGAGATTTGGTTTGCTTATGCCTTTGCCTGTTTCTAATGAACTATGGGAACAAATAAGTATGGACTTTATCACTCGTTTTCCTTTGACTTCTAAAGAATGATATGATTGGGACTCTGGTAGATAGATCTAGTAAACATGCTTACTTTATTTCTTGCAAAAAGACATTGACTGCTTATCAAGCTGCACATGTTTTCATTAAACAAGTTTTTTCGCATCATGGTTCACCAAGGATTATTGTTTATGGTAGATCTACATAGAAAGTTTTGTAGTGTTTTTTGTACTACTTTTTATCCTAAATCTAATGGATGAAACCAAAGCAACAAATAGCACAATACTTGATTTGCTTAGATCATATGTCTCATCTCAGCCTAAGCAATGGGATAAGTGTTTACATATTTTGCAATTCGCATATAATAACTATCCTCATATTGCTACTAATAAGAAAGTACCATTTGAAATAGTCTATGGTAAGGCTTTGCCTACTCCAATTACTAGACTTTCACATTCTATAGAGGATGCATATTCTTTTGTTGAAGACTTTGACCAAATTCATGAGTTAGCAAAATTGAATATTCAAAAAGCTCAAGAGAAATACATGAAGTATGCAAATCACAAATGCAAACATGTCATCTTCAATGACTAGCTCTAGTACTACTTAAGTAGATGAGGGGACCATGGGCTCCATAATGGTGACCATCAGGGTAGGGGTGGGTAAGAGAGGCTTCAGATGATTAATCCCTTGTAAAATGGTCTTAACTCTTTGGACAATGTAAGCATGGGGAAGAGAGCCTTTTGGAAGCGTTCATTACTGCTGAAAATGATCACTATTGCCAAAAATAAAATAAAAATAATTAGCCGTGTGATGCAATCTCTATTGACAATTCAAGGAGATCTAGCCATAGGAGGAGGTTGGGATGGAGTGGGGCTACATGGGCGGTAGGGACTATGGTGGATTGGGGTGATGGCTAAGTCACTCCATACACCGACAGCAAAGGTGGATACATGGGAGAGGGATAGGTGGCCGACAGAGGAAAAAAGTACTTTATGGGAGATACCAGTGAAAAGGATACTTGGGATGTCGGAGAGGAGGGAGCTATGGGTGGAGTTTCATAAGAGAGTGTGGATGGCAAGGTGACTGCATATGGTTGGGGAGCTGCAACATAAAATGCGGGTTCATACATGGGCTCCATTGGAGTAGTCGATGGAGAAACAATAGTGGAAGGTGTGTCAATAAACTCTTTAGAAGGAGGGTTGTTGAAGATTACAGTTATTATTACATTAGCTAAATCCCCTTAAGATAGAAGCATTCCTTATCTTTGTGGCCCCCCTTTTTTGTAGAAAGAGCAATAATGTTTTAATGGGCAATCTCAGGGGAGATGACCTTGAGTACGGTAGATGGTACAACAAAGAGTTGTAATAATGTTTTGAGCAGCATTCTTGGGAGAGATGACCTTCAGTACCACATAGATGGTATGCCATAGACTTATAATACCAAAATTTTTCCTTTTGTGAGACTTATTGATTATAATATAATATTTATGTGTGGTGTTATCTATGTGGGACCCAATCTTTGGTATGCTAGTAATGTTCACTAGGAAGATATGACAATTCCCATGGGAAGCTTATATGTGAACTTGATAGCTTGGTGGTCACTTCAATGGCGTGGTGATGATTTAATGGCTCCAATTATCTTATTTCACATGAAGGATTCTAAGGAATTTTATTTAATATTATGTGCTAGGTATGAGAATGAATGGATTGTTATATCATAAATACCACATGAATAGATGATACCTACATTGATTGGTATGGGAACTAGTGCTAATTCTTTATTTGATTAGTGATGATTCATAAACTAGGTGTGGGCCATATGTCTACATGGATTGGTAGCTCTATTTGAATAAGATGGCAAATGCATGGCAAGCTTATGGAGGCTTGTGGATGCATGTGGAGGAGTGTGGAAGAATGTATAATAGAGGAGAATCCTTCTAGAAGTCCTATAGAGGCTCGTGAATGCTTGTGGAGGAGTGTGGAGGATACATAATAGAGGAGAATCCTTCTCAAAGTCCTATGCTGGTGGTATTTGTGTCGGCTCAATGTGGGGTTAGATCTAATCTACCAAGTCAAGGATTCCTTGATGAAATAAAGCAAAAAAACACATGTCAAAAGTAGCCACCAAGAAGGACAAGTGATGGGTGATGGTGACATTTGGGTTTATGTAGTCCTAGCTTAAATGCTTCTACAATTGTAATTTGTGTGAGCATGGTGAGAAATATTCTAAAGAAGCCCTCTTGATACCTCTTAGAGACAACATTTCACACGTAATTGATCATAGTTTGCCTAGATGATCTTGCATAGCTTGTGTAGCTTATTGCGACCTTATATAGTAGAGACACCCTCATGGTCTACTCCATCCTCTTAGTATATACGGGTATGCTTGATTTGATTGATTAAGAAATGCCATACTTGTCTCACATCAAGCCTTTATTGTGTGATCGTGTCTTAGGAATCAAATATATCTCCATTGATGTGACTACTATATATTGTGTTAATAAATTCTTCTATTTTGCTTAATGTCTCTCGCATAATACTCTTCTAGGATGCAATTAATTGAGAATTTTCCATCTCTTCTTCTTACATCACTCGGTTCCATTGTTGAGACCTTAGTCGTTAGGAAGGAGAGCAAAATGGTCAAAAATGCAATTTTAGGCCATTTAATTGGGCACCATGAAAGGTGAATCTTCTCAAATTGAAGCATTAAATTGGAATTGATATTGAACGACTCTCAATACCACCGATTAAGGTTTCCTTAACATCTTTGTCACACCGAGGTGGTTGCTCTAATCCAACGGGTGGTGCAATCTCTCTTGCGAAGATCGTGTGGGATCTCCGTGGGAGACGATCGCATTGGTAGCCTAATCACTCAAGCAAGAGGGAGAAAAGAAGAAAGAGGGAAGCATGAGAGAATAAGTGATTAGCACTAATCACTCCCAAATCCTAACCCTAAGCATACCACACATGCTAGATTAGAGTTGGAAGAGAGAGAGAGAGAGAGAGAGAGAGAGAGAGAGAGAGAGAGAGAGAGAGAACACTCCACTTCTATTACACGAATAGGACAATCTGTTACAAAAAAGAGAAATTGGCTTTTATAGTTCCAAGCCATTTCCAACTAAGCCGCCTGGGAGTAAGTGACCCGGGGTGCCCAAAACATAGTTACAAGGCTTTTCTCTATGGTTTGGCCAACTGATCAAGATCCTGTTGTCTGTCCTTCAAAGCTCAATACTTGGGAGCATCTTTAGGGCGTTTCCCTCATCAAATGATATGATTTGTAATATAGTACCAGTGTCCATTACATGAGTGTGGAGACATAGCTGTCGTAAGAATGTGTTAGCCAATATATCAAATAGGCTTGGTGCAAGCCTTGAGTCGACATTATTGCGAATGAAATTACTAGCTCTTAGCAAACTAGATTTCCCCAAGAAAGGCAATGGAATAAAGAAGAGAAGAGCAACAATAGTTTGAAAAGACATAAAGGTCCCACATATTACTTAAAGATGTTGGTCCTCTTACAATCGAAGAAGAAAGAAAATACAGTGAACATGATATGATCTACTTGGGAGCCAAAATAATTATATTTGCAAGGAGTAACTTCTCTAACATTTAATACTCATGTGTAAAATACCAATGAATCAAAAAACCCAGATGTTGTAGATGGTGAAGATTTTGTACCCTTGACCTCCACCCACAAAGGAAAAGAGGTGGTTTGCATGTAAAAAATGCTCTCTTGTGCCCTGCTACATGCAGGCTCCATCAACTTCCATTGCATAACACCATTGTTGATCCTCTAGATTTGGGAAGTGCCACCCCCTTGCTCACTCCTACCTTCCTACCTTAAGCACTCACACAAAGTTGGTCGATAAACTTACTCAAAGTTGGTTGATACACTTACACACCCTAGATGCTCACTACAAACACAAACTTCCACACACAACCATAGGCTATGGAGATCATCCAAAACACTTGCATGCCATTGTATAACCAAAGGCACCACCACTGTATTATCATAGGTGACCTAGATTTGAGTAATGTTAATTAATGTCAAGTAACTCCCTTTTATCTTCGGAGTCACCTTAAGAAGAGAGAGATTGAGTGATTACATTGAGTGGGGAAGATAGGGAAGGGATTCTCATAAAGAGAGGGGATTACAATCCTAATAGAATCTACCTAGAACGGCAACCATCTTGAGAAGAAAATATACTGAGGAGAAGTCCCATACATGAGTGCAGCCCAAGGATGGCCTCCTAACCATGAGAGATTTACTGGAAGAAGAAGACAGCCTACTAGACAAGAAGATGGCCATGGTGCACTGACATGGTGGTCAAGAGACTTGGGGGAGTCGATGATCGGAGACGTTGACAACTAGATAAGTCAACAAGGGAAAACCGGGCTGAGGGAATTAGCAAGGTTGAGGAAGTTGGCTCAAGAAGTTAGCAATCAAGAGGTTAAAGATCGAGGAAGATGCCTAGAGAAGTCAAAGACTAGGGACTTGGTGGTCAAGGACATTGATGTTGGGTTGGAGCCTAGGACTTGGTGGTTAAGGAAGTCGATGGTAGCCTTGGGACTTGACAGTCAAGGAAGTTAAGCAACCAAGAACTCAATGGGCAAGTCAGCGAGACGGTTGAAAACTTGGTATTAGTCAAGGAAGTTGGTGCCAAAGGAATAGCTAGCCAAGGAACTCAGTGAAATGGAGGACTTGTCGACCCATCTACACATTGCACACCATTACTCCATTTACTAACTTGGTGAATATTTATATAGAGGTACCTACATAGGAGAGGTATCGACATAGCAGAGAGGGAGCCTCAAAGAAGAAGGAGAAATAGGATCCAATGAGAAGAGATCACCAAGAGAAAAAGAAGGGGCCAAGGTAGAAAGATTGGCCAATGTTCACCAAGGGTGAATAGAACATCACAAGAAAAGAATCACAACCTTGGCCTCCACTCGTTTGAGATAGATGGAGTATGTGCTGGAGAGGGAGTGCTCACACATGACATAAGCACAAAGTGACTACTAAAAACCAAGTAGCCAATGGACAATGACCTCGTCCAATACATGCTTAATAAATGAAAAAGGAAATCTGTCCCTAATGTTACTTTGGTTAAGGGGTTGAAAGTCCACCCAAATGCGGATCTTATTGCTTTTCTTCTTTGGAATGATGATAATGGGAAAAAGCCATTCTTAGTGTTTGATAGGGACAATGATGCCTACCTCCATCATCTTATCAAGCTTCTTCTTTATACCACCTTAGAGTAGTATGTAAACACCTTTCCTAATCAGTTGGTTGACCTCTTGAGAGGAATGCAATAGGTGCTAATGGAAGGATTGATGCCAAATAAATATTGATAAGACCAAGCAAAGGCAGATTCATGATGATGTTGGGTTGAGAAAGTAGATACCATGTCCAAGGTGATAGGGTTATCCCAAACCCAAAAAGGTACATGGATGGTGTGAGGCTCCTCAATAGGTCTCATATTAGTTTGTGGACTTCATTGTTATAGGTGGACAGAGAGAGAAGCACCACTTGTGAATTTCCTAATGGAGAGGTAAGGGATCATTAATAGGAAGAGTCAAGAGGGAAATCACCAATATGCTCCTAGGGCAGCTTGTAGAGGGTCCTCTTTGTGTTTGTACGTGGGTCACACATTACTCCTGATGATGACTATTAGGGAAGGGGTGGAGAAAATCACACATAGTCACTATATTTAGGGAGCCACATGGGGTGAAGCAAGTCAGGTGTAATGCGACATGGAACTTTGGCTCCCCTAAACTAATCGTCTCTGTAGGTTCCTCAGTTGAGGGTTGTGTAGCCAAAAAACTTTGACGGCATGGAAATTTGTCTCCCTTTAACTCACCATCTCAATAAGTTCCTCCATTGAGGTTGGCGCGGCCAAACTTTGAAGATTCCTCTTTAAAGTTTGGATGTTGGTGCAGCCAGACTTTTAAGAGATTCCTCTTTAAAGTTTGGATGGTGGTGCAACCAAACTTTAAAGAGCATTTCAATCAACCATAAGAGCAATAAACTCATCTTGGACACACTGTCTAGCCAATGCCAATAGACTACATTGGATAGGGGGGAAAGGAGTGCGTGGTAACCCCTCGTTGGAAGCCTTTTAAGACGGAGTAGCAACGTATGATTTGGCAAGGGCATCATCAGGTCTACCTTGCCCCAAACATTAACTACTTTGGTAGCTCTTAGCCACGAGGAACCAATCAAAATATGATAGGCCGCTTTAGTCAGTGGTAGATTTAATACCATGAAAACCATGAAAATTGTGAGACCTACATAGATTCAAGAAAATGTTGCACAAGGCCAAGGGGAATCATGTATATTTGGTTAGAAATATAAAGAATAAAGGGAGGTGGATCTGTGAGGGAGAGATCCAAAGCATGATGGTCGTGGCCTCAGGCAATATGTTGATGTTAGAGCAACCATCGACAATGACACCGCCGGGGATCTTGGTGCCTTTGACAAATATTAAGATTGGAAGACTCTAAAATGATTAGCCATCGTGGGGGAAGTGAAGCACAGTTTGGCTTCATTGGAAGATAGTGGTGTGGTGTCACACCCACCACTACAAGTGTCATACATGTCCACCACTACTACTACTACTGGATGGAATGTCCCTTTGAATTGGAATCGCTAGAGAAGAGGGATGACCACTAAACATGAGTTGAAGAGATTTCATTTCTTATGAGTACAATGCATAGGGTTGGGAGACGGGTGTTTTTGTCACAAGAATGGATATAGGAAGGTGGCCCATACAGATGTAGTCAAGGAAGTGCCACTTTGGGGTGTTGTAGGGAGGTATGGGGGTTGGTGGAGGAGTAGGAGTAGGAGATGGCTCCATGGGTGGGGTAGTCATGAGCTTGTGGAGGGCCTCAAGTTACACATGTTCCACCACTGCAATTTTCATGGGTGCATTTAAGGAAGATGGTTCGGAAGTACGTTCATGGTTTCATTTAAAGAGCATCGATGGTTTGGGAGTGCACACCCTGAGAACATGTGACAATGACTAGCTCTAGTACTACTTAAGTAGATGAGGGGACCATGGCCTCCATAATGGTGACCATCAGGGTAGGAGTTGGTAAGAGAGGCGTCAGACGATTAATCCCTTGTAAAATGGTCTTAACCCTTTGGACAATGTAATCATGGGGAAGAGCCTTTTGGGGAAGAGTTCATTACTGCTGAAAATGACCACTGTTGCCCAAAAAAAAAACAAAATAATTAGCCATGTGATGCAACCTCGATTGACAACTGAAGGAGATCTAGCCACCATAGGAGGAGGTTGGGATGGAGTGGTGCTACATAGGCCATAGGGACTATGGTGGATTGGGGTGACGGCTAGGTCACTACATACACGAGCAGCAAAGGTGCATACGGGGGAGAGGGATAGGTGGCCGACGGAGGATAAAAGTACTTTATGGGAGACACCAGTGAAAAGGATACTTGGGATGTCGGCGGAGAGGATGGAGCTATGGGAGGAGTTTCATAAGAGAGTGTGGATGGCAAGGTGACCGCATAGGGTTGGGGAGCTGCAACATAAAATGCGGTCACCTTGTAGTAGTCGATGGAGAAACAGTAGTGGAAGGTGTGTCAATAAACTCCTTAGCACAAGAGGGTTGTTGAAGATCGAGGGTGGTTGCTACAGTTATTGTTACATTATCTAAATCCCCTTAAGATAGAAGCATTCCTTATCTTTGTGGCCCCCTTTTTTGTAGAAAGAGCAATAATGTTTTAATGGGCAATCTTAGGGGAGATGACCTTGAGTGCAGTAGATGGTACAACAGAGACTTGTAATAATGTTTTAAGGGAGCATTCTTGGGAGAGATGACCCTCAGTACCATAGATGATATGCCATAGACTTATAATACCAAAATTTTTCCTTTTGTGCGACTTATTGATTATAATATAATATTTATGTGTGGTGTTATCCATGTGGGAGGACCCGATCTTTGGTATGCTAGTAATGTTCACTCTAGGAAGATATGACAATTCCCATGAGAAGCTTATATGTGAACTTGATAGCTTGGTGGCCACTTCAACAGCTTGGTGATGATTTAATGGCTCCAATTATCTTATTTCACATGAAGGATTCCAAGGAAGTTTATTTCATATTATGTGCTAGGTATGAGAATTTATGGATTGTTATGTCATAAATACCATATGAATAGATGATAACTACATTGGTATGGGAACTAGTGCTAATTCAAAAATCAACTCGACCCTTTGTTCTTCCCCTTCTTGAGTATAAGAGGATGTGGGGTGTCCACATTTCAATATTCTTGTGGATGATGCGAGTCCTCTTTTGAGAGAGTGAAGAAAGAGAAATGTATTATTTCCCTCTATGCATTTATTATCTTATTTGTATAACATAATTAGGGACCATTTGTTTAAAAGGGGTAATAATACTGTCATGTGGGTGTGAGTTTTGGATTCGACACATCATATGTCCTATGTGTTAGGATGACTTACAAGTGAGGGATGCATTATGTCCTTGTATCTTAGAGAAAGACAATAGGGTATGAGTATTAGTGGATTTTGGCTACCTTTACTTGTTATTCCCTCGACTCTTTCTCTTCCCACCCCTCCTCTAAGCCAAAATGGGTAAAATTCCTATGTTTTATGGTAACCCAGAGGATGTTCTAGAAGTATAATTTTAAGAGATCATATATTAGCAATGGTGATAGAAAGTCTGAGTGGATTTAAAATTTTCCTGTCTTTTTGGGGAAAAGGCGAGATCTCAAATGGGCATAGGGAAAGCATAACGAATTGCTTAAGGATTGGGAAAAGTTTTTCACTACTATATTGGATGAATTACTTCTTGAGTAAAAGTATGACAAGATTTTCATTGAAGTCTCGCAAAGTTTTGATTCTGTGAAGGGCTATGGTGAAAAGAGCTACTAATTTGATAGACTCCATGTAACACTATTAACATCTAGAGCCAGAATCAAGGAAGCCAAATAAGTTATGGCTGGGATTAATGGGTGGATTTTGTAGAATTTTATCTCTTGGTTAAGTTAAAAAACAAGGCAAATGGTGAAGTAAGAAGTTGCCAAAAACTTAGGGAAATCCTTAAAGATAGTTAGATGCCAAGAGTGCATGCAGCCTTGAAGAGGAGGACGTGGATCAACCAAAGACTTAGCTAAGTATTTCTACTTTTTTCCACACCAAAGATCACTCCTTGTCCTAATACTCCTAACATGGTTGCCTTTAATGAACCATAACCACACATAGATATCTCTAATGCACTTGATATGGTGGTATCTTGAGTCATAGCAAGGATGGCTTGACCTCTTACAAGCTCATGAAAACCTGGGGTAAAAAGACGCACGTAAGAAATTCTGGCCCTGCTATTTTTTCTTGCAAAATGTGGTATGACTTCCAAGACAAAGGATATTGTCCTAGGAGATCTTCTCCTTCCTTTGATTCTATAAATTTGATAGATGCTTGTTATTGAAGATAAAGGTGAAGGTAAAGGTGAAGGTGAAGGTGAAGGTGTTTTTGTGTCTACTCAAGAGAAGAAACCTAGGAATGGTAAGGGTGTGGAAGAGGAAAAAGCCCCTTTGAAACCTAGGAATGGTAAGGGTGTGGAAGAGGAAAAAGCCCCTTTGAAAGTGGAAAATGAGGAAAAAGGGTGAAATAAGCAAGTTAAAAGACATTGGCTTCTCCCTTGTATAGTGAGTTGAGGAGTGGCATCAATGTAAGAAGGAGACAGAGGCTCCACTAGTCAAAGTGGAAGTAGACATCTATTGTCCCTAAGCTGACGTGGTATGTAATGGGTTGCATGTAAAGAATGTTCTTGCTGATGGTAGTTCTACAGCAGTAAATGTCATTTTTGAAGGCTTAATGGAAAACATTGGGACTTGAGAACAATCATAAGAACAGAGGGATACACCATCTTAAGTAGTCAAAGTAGAAGTAGACATTTATTCTACTTAGATTGGTATGGTATGTAATGGTTGGCATGTAAATAATGTTCCTGTTGATGGTAGTTCTTTAGTTCATGTAATTTTTGAAGGTTTAATGGAAACATTGGGACCTAAAAACAATCATAAGAACAGAGGGATACACCATCTTAAGTAGTCAAAGTAGAAGTAGACATTTATTCTACTTAGGTTGATATGGTATGTAATGGTTGGCATGTAAATAATGTTCTTGTTGATGGTAGTTCTTTAGTTCATGTAATTTTTGAAGGTTTAATGGAAACATTGGGACTTAAGAATAATCATCTCATAAGTCTAATCCTACCTTAGAGATGGCAAATAAAGAAAGTGTAAAACCTAAAGGCCTTATAACTAATGTGGTGGTTTTTATCATGGGAGTAAAACCTCCTTGGATTTCCAAATCATGAAGAGGACTCAGAATTCCTATCCTATATACTTGGAAGGCCTTGGCTGAAGAGGGTCTATGCAAGGCAATGCTAGAGTGAAGAGTGCATGACCATTTGTAAGATTCCCCATAAAATGAAGATCTTTATTTCTCGTAATAGTGTTGATTTACAAAGTGAGAAAAGTGAGGAAGATGATGAGTATGTAAACTCTTTAAGCATATATAAGTGAAAGTGACTTGAACACAAAAATGGATAAAGACACTGAGGTAGACTTGCATGCACTTGAGGTAACTCCAAAGGTGGGGCCACCAAATTATAGGCATTGTCTAATGAAAATATTAAGAATGATTTTGGCCTATTTAGTTAGATAATGTGATCTCACTAACTATGAAAGGAAAAGGTTTCTTTCTCTTTTTCAATTTTATACTCATTTCTTTGCAGCTGGTCATAAACATCATCAAGGCCACAATGGTGGAGCACTGTGGGTTTGGTGGATGGGACATAACCAGTAAGGCAATGAGCCTACCACATGACCCCTGACTTCTCATTAGTTGTAAAGTAAGAAACTAATAATCTTCTTTAGTGGTAAAGGAAGAAATTGATAAGCTTCTTGAAGTTGGGTTTATTTTTCTTTCATAAGGGTTTAATTTAATTTCTCCTATTGTAATCTTTGTTTAGAAGAATGGAAAGCTAACGATATGTGTGGATTTCAAAATTTTGATTTTTCTAGAACATTCTTTGCAGTAGTAAACTGATGCTAGCGAACATGGTACTGGTGTTGTACTTACGTTAGATAATCATCCGATTGCTTTTGAAAGTCTAAAATTAAAACCATTTAAGCTTAAGCATAGTACTTTGATAGAGAAATGATTGATGTTATTCATGCATTTATATTTTGGAAACATTATCTTAATGGACCTGAGAGTGTATCATTAAAACCGATCAAAGTATTAAGCATTTACTTTTACAGCCTTTAATATCAAATAGACTATTAAGTGCACATCTTTTATTCAAAGTTTTTAGCCAATATTAAATATAAACCTGGACATGATCATTTTGTTACTGATGCTTTGAGTAGGAGACCTACCATTAATAAATAATATATCTGCTATTGAAGGTATTTCTTTTAATACTATCAATAATATATGTACTATTATAGACATTTCATTTGATAACATGAAGGAAACATGTAAAAATAATTTTGATTTTTATGATGCATATAACAAGATGAAAGATATTTATTGGCTATCTTATTTTGATTATTCTTATGATGATGGTTTTCTTTTCTTTCAAAAGAGATTATACATCACTAAACCATTTAGGCAAGCTATTATTGAAGAATAGTCATCTACTTTGCAAATAGTTACCAAATATTTCTTTTGGCCTACGATGCATAAAGATGTTGCTGAGTTTTTTTTTCTGAATATGTTGTGTGTCAAAAGATTAAGATTCATAAAAAAAAGAGATTTGGTTTGCTTATGCCTTTGCCTGTTTCTAATGAACTATGGGAACAAATAAGTATGGACTTTATCACTCGTTTTCCTTTGACTTCTAAAGAATGATATGATTGGGACTCTGGTAGATAGATCTAGTAAACATGCTTACTTTATTTCTTGCAAAAAGACATTGACTGCTTATCAAGCTACACATGTTTTCATTACACAAGTTTTTTCGCATCATGGTTCACCAAGGATTATTGTTTATGGTAGATCTACATAGAAAGTTTTGTAGTGTTTTTTGTACTACTTTTTATCCTAAATCTAATGGATGAAACCAAAGCAACAAATAGCACAATACTTGATTTGCTTAGATCATATGTCTCATCTCAGCCTAAGCAATGGGATAAGTGTTTACATATTTTGCAATTCACATATAATAACTATCCTCATATTGCTACTAATAAGAAAGTACCATTTGAAATAGTCTATGGTAAGGCTTTGCCTACTCCAATTACTAGACTTTCACATTCTATAGAGGATGCATATTCTTTTGTTGAAGACTTTGACCAAATTCATGAGTTAGCAAAATTGAATATTCAAAAAGCTCAAGAGAAATACATGAAGTATGCAAATCACAAATGCAAACATGTCATCTTCAATGACTAGCTCTAGTACTACTTAAGTAGATGAGGGGACCATGGGCTCCATAATGGTGACCATCAGGGTAGGGGTGGGTAAGAGAGGCTTCAGATGATTAATCCCTTGTAAAATGGTCTTAACTCTTTGGACAATGTAAGCATGGGGAAGAGAGCCTTTTGGAAGCGTTCATTACTGCTGAAAATGATCACTATTGCCAAAAATAAAATAAAAATAATTAGCCGTGTGATGCAATCTCTATTGACAATTCAAGGAGATCTAGCCATAGGAGGAGGTTGGGATGGAGTGGGGCTACATGGGCGGTAGGGACTATGGTGGATTGGGGTGATGGCTAAGTCACTCCATACACCGACAGCAAAGGTGGATACATGGGAGAGGGATAGGTGGCCGACAGAGGAAAAAAGTACTTTATGGGAGATACCAGTGAAAAGGATACTTGGGATGTCGGAGAGGAGGGAGCTATGGGTGGAGTTTCATAAGAGAGTGTGGATGGCAAGGTGACTGCATATGGTTGGGGAGCTGCAACATAAAATGCGGGTACATACATGGGCTCCATTGGAGTAGTCGATGGAGAAACAATAGTGGAAGGTGTGTCAATAAACTCTTTAGAAGGAGGGTTGTTGAAGATTACAGTTATTATTACATTAGCTAAATCCCCTTAAGATAGAAGCATTCCTTATCTTTGTGGCCCCCCTTTTTTGTAGAAAGAGCAATAATGTTTTAATGGGCAATCTCAGGGGAGATGACCTTGAGTACGGTAGATGGTACAACAAAGAGTTGTAATAATGTTTTAAGCAGCATTCTTGGGAGAGATGACCTTCAGTACCACATAGATGGTATGCCATAGACTTATAATACCAAAATTTTTCCTTTTGTGAGACTTATTGATTATAATATAATATTTATGTGTGGTGTTATCTATGTGGGACCCAATCTTTGGTATGCTAGTAATGTTCACTAGGAAGATATGACAATTCCCATGGGAAGCTTATATGTGAACTTGATAGCTTGGTGGTCACTTCAATGGCGTGGTGATGATTTAATGGCTCCAATTATCTTATTTCACATGAAGGATTCTAAGGAATTTTATTTAATATTATGTGCTAGGTATGAGAATGAATGGATTGTTATATCATAAATACCACATGAATAGATGATACCTACATTGATTGGTATGGGAACTAGTGCTAATTCTTTATTTAATTAGTGATGATTCATAAACTAGGTGTGGGCCATATGTCTACATGGATTGGTAACTCTATTTGAATAAGATGGCAAATGCATGGCAAGTTTATGGAGGCTTGTGGATGCATGTGGAGGAGTGTGGAAGAATGTATAATAGAGGAGAATCCTTCTAGAAGTCCTATAGAGGCTCGTGAATGCTTGTGGAGGAGTGTGGAGGATACATAATAGAGGAGAATCCTTCTCAAAGTCCTATGCTGGTGGTATTTGTGTCGGCTCAATGTGGGGTTAGATCTAATCTACCAAGTCAAGGATTCCTTGATGAAATAAAGCAAAAAAACACATGTCAAAAGTAGCCACCAAGAAGGACAAGTGATGGGTGATGGTGACATTTGGGTTTATGTAGTCCTAGCTTGAATGCTTCTACAATTGTAATTTGTGTGAGCATGGTGAGAAATATTCTAAAGAAGCCCTCTTGATACCTCTTAGAGACAACATTTCACACATAATTGATCATAGTTTGCCTAGATGATCTTAGATAGCTTGTGTAGCTTATTGTGACCTTATATAGTAGAGACACCCTCATGGTCTACTCCATCCTCTTAGTATATACGGGTATGCTTGATTTGATTGATTAAGAAATGCCATACTTGTCTCACATCAAGCCTTTATTGTGTGATCGTGTCTTAGGAATCTTATATATCTCCATTGATGTGACTACTATATATTGTGTTAATAAATTCTTCTATTTTGCTTAATGTCTCTCGCATAATACTCTTCTAGGATGCAATTAATTGAGAATTTTCCATCTCTTCTTCTTACATCACTCGGTTCCATTGTTGAGACCTTAGTCGTTAGGAAGGAGAGCAAAATGGTCAAAAATGCAATTTTAGGCCATTTAATTGGGCACCATGAAAAGTGAATCTTCTCAAATTGAAGCATTAAATTGGAATTGATATTGAATGACTCTCAATACCACCGATTAAGGTTTCCTTAACATCTTTGTCACATCGAGGTGGTTGCTCTAATCCAACGGGTGGTGCAATCTCTCTTGCGAAGATCGTGTGGGATCTCCGTGGGAGACGATCGCATTGGTAGCCTAATCACTCAAGCAAGAGGGAGAAACGAAGGAGAAATAGGATCCAATGAGAAGAGATCACCAAGAGAAAAAGAAGGGGCCAAGGTAGAAAGATTGGCCAAGGTAGCCTAATCACTCAAGCAAGAGCCTCAAAGAAGAAGGAGAAATAGGATCCAATGAGAAGAGATCACCAAGAGAAAAAGAAGGGGCCAAGGTAGAAAGATTGGCCAATGTTCACCAAGGGTGAATAGAACATCACAAGAAAAGAATCACACCCTTGGCCTCCACTCGTTTGAGATAGATGGAGTATGTGTTGGAGAGGGAGTGCTCACACATGACATAAGCACAAAGTGACTACTAAAAACCAAGTAGCCAATGGACAATGACCTCGTCCAATACATGCTTAATAAATGAAAAAGGAAATCCGTCCCTAATGGTACTTTGGTTAAGGGGTTGAAAGTCCACCCAAATGCGGATCTTATTGCTTTTCTTCTTTGGAATGATGATAATGGGAAAAAGCCATTCTTAGTGTTTGATAGGGACAATGATGCCTACCTCCATCATCTTATCAAGCTTCTTCTTTATACCACCTTAGAGTAGTATGTAAACACCTTTCCTAATCAGTTGGTTGACCTCTTGAGAGGAATGCAATAGGTGCTAATGGAAGGATTGATGCCAAATAAATATTGATAAGACCAAGCAAAGGCAGATTCATGATGATGTTGGGTTGAGAAAGTAGATACCATGTCCAAGGTGATAGGGTTATCCCAAACCCAAAAAGGTACATGGATGGTGTGAGGCTCCTCAATAGGTCTCATATTAGTTTGTGGACTTCATTGTTATAGGTGGACAGAGAGAGAAGCACCACTTGTGAATTTCCTAATGGAGAGGTAAGGGATCATTAATAGGAAGAGTCAAGAGGGAAATCACCAATATGCTCCTAGGGCAGCTTGTAGAGGGTCCTCTTTGTGTTTGTACGTGGGTCACACATTACTCCTGATGATGACTATTAGGGAAGGGGTGGAGAAAATCACACATAGTCACTATATTTAGGGAGCCACATGGGGTGAAGCAAGTCAGAGGTGTAATACGACATGGAACTTTGGCTCCCCTAAACTAATTGTCTCAGTAGGTTCCTCAGTTGAGGGTTGTGTAGCCAAAAAACTTTGACGGCATGGAAATTTGTCTCCCTTTAACTCACCATCTCAATAAGTTCCTCTATTGAGGTTGGCGCGGCCAAACTTTGAAGATTCCTCTTTAAAGTTTGGATGTTGGTGCAGCCAGACTTTTAAGATTCCTCTTTAAAGTTTGGATGGTGGTGCAACCAAACTTTAAAGAGCATTTCAATCAACCATAAGAGCAATAAACTCATCTTGGACACACTGTCTAGCCAATGCCAATAGACTACATTGGATAGGGGGGAAAGGAGTGCGTGGTAACCCCTCGTTGGAAGCCTTTTAAGATGGTGTAGCAACGTATGATTTGGCAAGGGCATCATCAGGTCTACCTTGCCCCAAACATTAACTACTTTGGTAGCTCTTAGCCACGAGGAACCAATCAAAATATGATAGGCCGCTTTAGTCAGTGGTAGATTTAATACCATGAAAACCATGAAAATTGTGAGACCTACATAGATTCAAGAAAATGTTGCACAAGGCCAAGGGGAATCATGTCTATTTGGTTAGAAATATAAAGAATAAAGGGAGGTGGATATGTGAGGGAGAGATCCAAAGCATGATGGTCATGGCCTCAGGCAATATGTTGATGTTAGAGCAACCATCGACAATGACACCGGGGATCTTGGTGCCTTTGACAAATATTAAGATTGGAAGACTCTAAAATGATTAGCCATCGTGGGGGAAGTGAAGCACAGTTTGGCTTAGTGGTGTGGTGTCACACCCACCACTACAAGTGTCATACATGTCCAGCACTACTACTACTATTGGATGGAATGTCCCTTTGAATTGGAATCGCTAGAGAAGAGGGATGACCACTAAACATGAGTTGAAGAGATTTCATTTCTTATGAGTACAATGCATAGGGTTGGGAGACGGGTGTTTTTGTCACAAGAATGGATATAGGAAGGTGGCCCATACAGATGTAGTCAAGGAAGTGCCACTTTGGGGTGTTGTAGGGAGGTATGGGGGTTGGTGGAGGAGTAGGAGTAGGAGATGGCTCCATGGGTGGGGTAGTCATGAGCTTGTGGAGGGCCTCAAGTTACACATGTTCCACCACTGCAATTTTCATGGGTGCATTTAAGGAAGATGGTTCGGAAGTACGTTCATGGTTTCATTTAAAGAGCATCGATGGTTTGGGAGTGCACACCCTGAGAACATGTGACAATGACTAGCTCTAGTACTACTTAAGTAGATGAGGGGACCATGGCCTCCATAATGGTGACCATCAGGGTAGGAGTTGGCAAGAGAGGCGTCAGATGATTAATCCCTTGTAAAATGGTCTTAGCCCTTTGGACAATGTAATCATGGGGAAGAGCCTTTTGGGGAAGAGTTCATTACTGCTGAAAATGACCACTTTTGCCCAAAAAAAAAACAAAACAATTAGCCATGTGATGCAACCTCGATTGACAACTGAAGGAGATCTAGCCACCATAGGAGGAGGTTGGGATGGAGTGGTGCTACATAGGCCATAGGGACTATGGTGGATTGGGGTGACGGCTAGGTCACTACATACACGAGCAGCAAAGGTGCATACGGGGGAGAGGGATAGGTGGCCGACGGAGGATAAAAGTACTTTATGGGAGACACCAGTGAAAAGGATACTTGGGATGTCGGCGGAGAGGATGGAGCTATGGGAGGAGTTTCATAAGAGAGTGTGGATGGCAAGGTGACCGCATAGGGTTGGGGAGCTGCAACATAAAATGCGGTCACCTTGTAGTAGTCGATGGAGAAACAGTAGTGGAAGGTGTGTCAATAAACTCCTTAGCACAAGAGGGTTGTTGAAGATCGAGGGTGGTTGCTACAGTTATTGTTACATTATCTAAATCCCCTTAAGATAGAAGCATTCCTTATCTTTGTGGCCCCCTTTTTTGTAGAAAGAGCAATAATGTTTTAATGGGCAATCTTAGGGGAGATGACCTTGAGTGCAGTAGATGGTACAACAGAGACTTGTAATAATGTTTTAAGGGAGCATTCTTGGGAGAGATGACCCTCAGTACCATAGATGATATGCCATAGACTTATAATACCAAAATTTTTCCTTTTGTGCGACTTATTGATTATAATATAATATTTATGTGTGGTGTTATCCATGTGGGAGGACCCGATCTTTGGTATGCTAGTAATGTTCACTCTAGGAAGATATGACAATTCCCATGAGAAGCTTATATGTGAACTTGATAGCTTGGTGGCCACTTCAACGGCTTGGTGATGATTTAATGGCTCCAATTATCTTATTTCACATGAAGGATTCCAAGGAAGTTTATTTCATATTATGTGCTAGGTATGAGAATTTATGGATTGTTATGTCATAAATACCATATGAATAGATGATAACTACATTGGTATGGGAACTAGTGCTAATTCAAAAATCAACTCGACCCTTTGTTCTTCCCCTTCTTGAGTATAAGAGGATGTGGGGTGTCCACATTTCAATATTCTTGTGGATGATGCGAGTCCTCTTTTGAGAGAGTGAAGAAAGAGAAATGTATTATTTCCCTCTATGCATTTATTATCTTATTTGTATAACATAATTAGGGACCATTTGTTTAAAAGGGGTAATAATACTGTCATGTGGGTGTGAGTTTTGGATTCGACACATCATATGTCCTATGTGTTAGGATGACTTACAAGTGAGGGATGCATTATGTCCTTGTATCTTAGAGAAAGACAATAGGGTATGAGTATTAGTGGATTTTGGCTACCTTTACTTGTTATTCCCTCGACTCTTTCTCTTCCCACCCCTCCTCTAAGCCAAAATGGGTAAAATTCCTATGTTTTATGGTAACCCAGAGGATGTTCTAGAAGTATAATTTTAAGAGATCATATATTAGCAATGGTGATAGAAAGTCTGAGTGGATTTAAAATTTTCCTGTCTTTTTGGGGAAAAGGCGAGATCTCAAATGGGCATAGGGAAAGCATAACGAATTGCTTAAGGATTGGGAAAAGTTTTTCACTACTATATTGGATGAATTACTTCTTGAGTAAAAGTATGACCAGATTTTCATTGAAGTCTCGCAAAGTTTTGATTCTGTGAAGGGCTATGGTGAAAAGAGCTACTAATTTGATAGACTCCATGTAACACTATTAACATCTAGAGCCAGAATCAAGGAAGCCAAATAAGTTATGGCTGGGATTAATGGGTGGATTTTGTAGAATTTTATCTCTTGGTTAAGTTAAAAAACAAGGCAAATGGTGAAGTAAGAAGTTGCCAAAAACTTAGGGAAATCCTTAAAGATAGTTAGATGCCAAGAGTGCATGCAGCCTTGAAGAGGAGGACGTGGATCAACCAAAGACTTAGCTAAGTATTTCTACTTTTTTCCACACCAAAGATCACTCCTTGTCCTAATACTCCTAACATGGTTGCCTTTAATGAACCATAACCACACATAGATATCTCTAATGCACTTGATATGGTGGTATCTTGAGTCATAGCAAGGATGGCTTGACCTCTTACAAGCTCATGAAAACCTGGGGTAAAAAGACGCACGTAAGAAATTCTGGCCTTGCTATTTTTTCTTGCAAAATGTGGTATGACTTCCAAGACAAAGGATATTGTCCTAGGAGAGCTTCTCCTTCCTTTGATTCTATAAATTTGATAGATGCTTGTTATTGAAGATAAAGGTGAAGGTAAAGGTGAAGGTGAAGGTGAAGGTGTTTTTGTGTCTACTCAAGAGAAGAAACCTAGGAATGGTAAGGGTGTGGAAGAGGAAAAAGCCCCTTTGAAACCTAGGAATGGTAAGGGTGTGGAAGAGGAAAAAGCCCCTTTGAAAGTGGAAAATGAGGAAAAAGGGTGAAATAAGCAAGTTAAAAGACATTGGCTTCTCCCTTGTATAGTGAGTTGAGGAGTGGCATCAATGTAAGAAGGAGACAGAGGCTCCACTAGTCAAAGTGGAAGTAGACATCTATTGTCCCTAAGCTGACGTGGTATGTAATGGGTTGCATGTAAAGAATGTTCTTGCTGATGGTAGTTCTACAGCAGTAAATGTCATTTTTGAAGGCTTAATGGAAAACATTGGGACTTGAGAACAATCATAAGAACAGAGGGATACACCATCTTAAGTAGTCAAAGTAGAAGTAGACATTTATTCTACTTAGATTGGTATGGTATGTAATGGTTGGCATGTAAATAATGTTCCTGTTGATGGTAGTTCTTTAGTTCATGTAATTTTTGAAGGTTTAATGGAAACATTGGGACCTAAAAACAATCATAAGAACAGAGGGATACACCATCTTAAGTAGTCAAAGTAGAAGTAGACATTTATTCTACTTAGGTTGATATGGTATGTAATGGTTGGCATGTAAATAATGTTCTTGTTGATGGTAGTTCTTTAGTTCATGTAATTTTTGAAGGTTTAATGGAAACATTGGGACTTAAGAATAATCATCTCATAAGTCTAATCCTACCTTAGAGATGGCAAATAAAGAAAGTGTAAAACCTAAAGGCCTTATAACTAATGTGGTGGTTTTTATCATGGGAGTAAAACCTCCTTGGATTTCCAAATCATGAAGAGGACTCAGAATTCCTATCCTATATACTTGGAAGGCCTTGGCTGAAGAGGGTCTATGCAAGGCAATGCTAGAGTGAAGAGTGCATGACCATTTGTAAGATTCCCCATAAAATGAACATCTTTATTTCTCGTAATAGTGTTGATTTACAAAGTGAGAAAAGTGAGGAAGATGATGAGTATGTAAACTCTTTAAGCATATATAAGTGAAAGTGACTTGAACACAAAAATGGATAAAGACACTGAGGTAGACTTGCATGCACTTGAGGTAACTCCAAAGGTGGGGCCACCAAATTATAGGCATTGTCTAATGAAAATATTAAGAATGATTTTGGCCTATTTAGTTAGATAATGTGATCTCACTAACTATGAAAGGAAAAGGTTTCTTTCTCTTTTTCAATTTTATACTCATTTCTTTGTAGCTGGTCATAAACATCATCAAGGCCACAATGGTGGAGCACTGTGGGTTTGGTGGATGGGACATAACCAGTAAGGCAATGAGCCTACCACATGACCCCTAACTTCTCATTAGTTGTAAAGTAAGAAACTAATAATCTTCTTTAGTGGTAAAGGAAGAAATTGATAAGCTTCTTGAAGTTGCGTTTATTTTTCTTTCATAAGGGTTTAATTTAATTTCTCCTATTGTAATCTTTGTTTAGAAGAATGGAAAGCTAACGATATGTGTGGATTTCAAAATTTTGATTTTTCTAGAACATTCTTTGCAGTAGTAAACTGATGCTAGCGAACATGGTACTGGTGTTGTACTTACGTTAGATAATCATCCGATTGCTTTTGAAAGTCTAAAATTAAAACCATTTAAGCTTAAGCATAGTACTTTGATAGAGAATTGATTGATGTTATTCATGCATTTATATTTTGGAAACATTATCTTAAGGGACCTGAGAGTGTATCATTAAAACCGATCAAAGTATTAAGCATTTACTTTTACAGCCTTTAATATCAAATAGACTATTAAGTGCGCATCTTTTATTCAAAGTTTTTAGCCAATATTAAATATAAACCTGGACATGATCATTTTGTTACTGATGCTTTGAGTAGGAGACCTACCATTAATAAATAATATATCTGCTATTGAAGGTATTTCTTTTAATACTATCAATAATATATGTACTATTATAGACATTTCATTTGATAACATGAAGGAAACATGTAAAAATAATTTTGATTTTTATGATGCATATAACAAGATGAAAGATATTTATTGGCTATCTTATTTTGATTATTCTTATGATGATGGTTTTCTTTTCTTTCAAAAGAGATTATACATCACTAAACCATTTAGGCAAGCTATTATTGAAGAATAGTCATCTACTTTGCAAATAGTTACCAAATATTTCTTTTGGCCTACGATGCATAAAGATGTTGCTGAGTTTTTTTTTCTGAATATGTTGTGTGTCAAAAGATTAAGATTCATAAAAAAAAGAGATTTGGTTTGCTTATGCCTTTGCCTGTTTCTAATGAACTATGGGAACAAACAAGTATGGACTTTATCACTCGTTTTCCTTTGACTTCTAAAGAATGATATGATTGGGACTCTGGTAGATAGATCTAGTAAACATGCTTACTTTATTTCTTGCAAAAAGACATTGACTGCTTATCAAGCTACACATGTTTTCATTAAACAAGTTTTTTCGCATCATGGTTCACCAAGGATTATTGTTTATGGTAGATCTACATAGAAAGTTTTGTAGTGTTTTTTGTACTACTTTTTATCCTAAATCTAATGGATGAAACCAAAGCAACAAATAGCACAATACTTGATTTGCTTAGATCATATGTCTCATCTCAGCCTAAGCAATGGGATAAGTGTTTACATATTTTGCAATTCGCATATAATAACTATCCTCATATTGCTACTAATAAGAAAGTACCATTTGAAATAGTCTATGGTAAGGCTTTGCCTACTCCAATTACTAGACTTTCACATTCTATAGAGGATGCATATTCTTTTGTTGAAGACTTTGACCAAATTCATGAGTTAGCAAAATTGAATATTCAAAAAGCTCAAGAGAAATACATGAAGTATGCAAATCACAAATGCAAACATGTCATCTTCAATGACTAGCTCTAGTACTACTTAAGTAGATGAGGGGACCATGGGCTCCATAATGGTGACCATCAGGGTAGGGGTGGGTAAGAGAGGCTTCAGATGATTAATCCCTTGTAAAATGGTCTTAACTCTTTGGACAATGTAAGCATGGGGAAGAGAGCCTTTTGGAAGCGTTCATTACTGCTGAAAATGATCACTATTGCCAAAAATAAAATAAAAATAATTAGCCGTGTGATGCAATCTCTATTGACAATTCAAGGAGATCTAGCCATAGGAGGAGGTTGGGATGGAGTGGGGCTACATGGGCGGTAGGGACTATGGTGGATTGGGGTGATGGCTAAGTCACTCCATACACCGACAGCAAAGGTGGATACATGGGAGAGGGATAGGTGGCCGACAGAGGAAAAAAGTACTTTATGGGAGATACCAGTGAAAAGGATACTTGGGATGTCGGAGAGGAGGGAGCTATGGGTGGAGTTTCATAAGAGAGTGTGGATGGCAAGGTGACTGCATATGGTTGGGGAGCTGCAACATAAAATGCGGGTACATACATGGGCTCCATTGGAGTAGTCGATGGAGAAACAATAGTGGAAGGTGTGTCAATAAACTCTTTAGAAGGAGGGTTGTTGAAGATTACAGTTATTATTACATTAGCTAAATCCCCTTAAGATAGAAGCATTCCTTATCTTTGTGGCCCCCCTTTTTTGTAGAAAGAGCAATAATGTTTTAATGGGCAATCTCAGGGGAGATGACCTTGAGTACGGTAGATGGTACAACAAAGAGTTGTAATAATGTTTTAAGCAGCATTCTTGGGAGAGATGACCTTCAGTACCACATAGATGGTATGCCATAGACTTATAATACCAAAATTTTTCCTTTTGTGAGACTTATTGATTATAATATAATATTTATGTGTGGTGTTATCTATGTGGGACCCAATCTTTGGTATGCTAGTAATGTTCACTAGGAAGATATGACAATTCCCATGGGAAGCTTATATGTGAACTTGATAGCTTGGTGGTCACTTCAATGGCGTGGTGATGATTTAATGGCTCCAATTATCTTATTTCACATGAAGGATTCTAAGGAATTTTATTTAATATTATGTGCTAGGTATGAGAATGAATGGATTGTTATATCATAAATACCACATGAATAGATGATACCTACATTGATTGGTATGGGAACTAGTGCTAATTCTTTATTTAATTAGTGATGATTCATAAACTAGGTGTGGGCCATATGTCTACATGGATTGGTAACTCTATTTGAATAAGATGGCAAATGCATGGCAAGTTTATGGAGGCTTGTGGATGCATGTGGAGGAGTGTGGAAGAATGTATAATAGAGGAGAATCCTTCTAGAAGTCCTATAGAGGCTCGTGAATGCTTGTGGAGGAGTGTGGAGGATACATAATAGAGGAGAATCCTTCTCAAAGTCCTATGCTGGTGGTATTTGTGTCGGCTCAATGTGGGGTTAGATCTAATCTACCAAGTCAAGGATTCCTTGATGAAATAAAGCAAAAAAACACATGTCAAAAGTAGCCACCAAGAAGGACAAGTGATGGGTGATGGTGACATTTGGGTTTATGTAGTCCTAGCTTGAATGCTTCTACAATTGTAATTTGTGTGAGCATGGTGAGAAATATTCTAAAGAAGCCCTCTTGATACCTCTTAGAGACAACATTTCACACATAATTGATCATAGTTTGCCTAGATGATCTTAGATAGCTTGTGTAGCTTATTGTGACCTTATATAGTAGAGACACCCTCATGGTCTACTCCATCCTCTTAGTATATACGGGTATGCTTGATTTGATTGATTAAGAAATGCCATACTTGTCTCACATCAAGCCTTTATTGTGTGATCGTGTCTTAGGAATCTTATATATCTCCATTGATGTGACTACTATATATTGTGTTAATAAATTCTTCTATTTTGCTTAATGTCTCTCGCATAATACTCTTCTAGGATGCAATTAATTGAGAATTTTCCATCTCTTCTTCTTACATCACTCGGTTCCATTGTTGAGACCTTAGTCGTTAGGAAGGAGAGCAAAATGGTCAAAAATGCAATTTTAGGCCATTTAATTGGGCACCATGAAAAGTGAATCTTCTCAAATTGAAGCATTAAATTGGAATTGATATTGAATGACTCTCAATACCACCGATTAAGGTTTCCTTAACATCTTTGTCACATCGAGGTGGTTGCTCTAATCCAACGGGTGGTGCAATCTCTCTTGCGAAGATCGTGTGGGATCTCCGTGGGAGACGATCGCATTGGTAGCCTAATCACTCAAGCAAGAGGGAGAAACGAAGGAGAAATAGGATCCAATGAGAAGAGATCACCAAGAGAAAAAGAAGGGGCCAAGGTAGAAAGATTGGCCAAGGTAGCCTAATCACTCAAGCAAGAGCCTCAAAGAAGAAGGAGAAATAGGATCCAATGAGAAGAGATCACCAAGAGAAAAAGAAGGGGCCAAGGTAGAAAGATTGGCCAATGTTCACCAAGGGTGAATAGAACATCACAAGAAAAGAATCACACCCTTGGCCTCCACTCGTTTGAGATAGATGGAGTATGTGTTGGAGAGGGAGTGCTCACACATGACATAAGCACAAAGTGACTACTAAAAACCAAGTAGCCAATGGACAATGACCTCGTCCAATACATGCTTAATAAATGAAAAAGGAAATCCGTCCCTAATGGTACTTTGGTTAAGGGGTTGAAAGTCCACCCAAATGCGGATCTTATTGCTTTTCTTCTTTGGAATGATGATAATGGGAAAAAGCCATTCTTAGTGTTTGATAGGGACAATGATGCCTACCTCCATCATCTTATCAAGCTTCTTCTTTATACCACCTTAGAGTAGTATGTAAACACCTTTCCTAATCAGTTGGTTGACCTCTTGAGAGGAATGCAATAGGTGCTAATGGAAGGATTGATGCCAAATAAATATTGATAAGACCAAGCAAAGGCAGATTCATGATGATGTTGGGTTGAGAAAGTAGATACCATGTCCAAGGTGATAGGGTTATCCCAAACCCAAAAAGGTACATGGATGGTGTGAGGCTCCTCAATAGGTCTCATATTAGTTTGTGGACTTCATTGTTATAGGTGGACAGAGAGAGAAGCACCACTTGTGAATTTCCTAATGGAGAGGTAAGGGATCATTAATAGGAAGAGTCAAGAGGGAAATCACCAATATGCTCCTAGGGCAGCTTGTAGAGGGTCCTCTTTGTGTTTGTACGTGGGTCACACATTACTCCTGATGATGACTATTAGGGAAGGGGTGGAGAAAATCACACATAGTCACTATATTTAGGGAGCCACATGGGGTGAAGCAAGTCAGAGGTGTAATACGACATGGAACTTTGGCTCCCCTAAACTAATTGTCTCAGTAGGTTCCTCAGTTGAGGGTTGTGTAGCCAAAAAACTTTGACGGCATGGAAATTTGTCTCCCTTTAACTCACCATCTCAATAAGTTCCTCTATTGAGGTTGGCGCGGCCAAACTTTGAAGATTCCTCTTTAAAGTTTGGATGTTGGTGCAGCCAGACTTTTAAGATTCCTCTTTAAAGTTTGGATGGTGGTGCAACCAAACTTTAAAGAGCATTTCAATCAACCATAAGAGCAATAAACTCATCTTGGACACACTGTCTAGCCAATGCCAATAGACTACATTGGATAGGGGGGAAAGGAGTGCGTGGTAACCCCTCGTTGGAAGCCTTTTAAGATGGTGTAGCAACGTATGATTTGGCAAGGGCATCATCAGGTCTACCTTGCCCCAAACATTAACTACTTTGGTAGCTCTTAGCCACGAGGAACCAATCAAAATATGATAGGCCGCTTTAGTCAGTGGTAGATTTAATACCATGAAAACCATGAAAATTGTGAGACCTACATAGATTCAAGAAAATGTTGCACAAGGCCAAGGGGAATCATGTCTATTTGGTTAGAAATATAAAGAATAAAGGGAGGTGGATATGTGAGGGAGAGATCCAAAGCATGATGGTCATGGCCTCAGGCAATATGTTGATGTTAGAGCAACCATCGACAATGACACCGGGGATCTTGGTGCCTTTGACAAATATTAAGATTGGAAGACTCTAAAATGATTAGCCATCGTGGGGGAAGTGAAGCACAGTTTGGCTTAGTGGTGTGGTGTCACACCCACCACTACAAGTGTCATACATGTCCAGCACTACTACTACTATTGGATGGAATGTCCCTTTGAATTGGAATCGCTAGAGAAGAGGGATGACCACTAAACATGAGTTGAAGAGATTTCATTTCTTATGAGTACAATGCATAGGGTTGGGAGACGGGTGTTTTTGTCACAAGAATGGATATAGGAAGGTGGCCCATACAGATGTAGTCAAGGAAGTGCCACTTTGGGGTGTTGTAGGGAGGTATGGGGGTTGGTGGAGGAGTAGGAGTAGGAGATGGCTCCATGGGTGGGGTAGTCATGAGCTTGTGGAGGGCCTCAAGTTACACATGTTCCACCACTGCAATTTTCATGGGTGCATTTAAGGAAGATGGTTCGGAAGTACGTTCATGGTTTCATTTAAAGAGCATCGATGGTTTGGGAGTGCACACCCTGAGAACATGTGACAATGACTAGCTCTAGTACTACTTAAGTAGATGAGGGGACCATGGCCTCCATAATGGTGACCATCAGGGTAGGAGTTGGCAAGAGAGGCGTCAGATGATTAATCCCTTGTAAAATGGTCTTAGCCCTTTGGACAATGTAATCATGGGGAAGAGCCTTTTGGGGAAGAGTTCATTACTGCTGAAAATGACCACTTTTGCCCAAAAAAAAAACAAAACAATTAGCCATGTGATGCAACCTCGATTGACAACTGAAGGAGATCTAGCCACCATAGGAGGAGGTTGGGATGGAGTGGTGCTACATAGGCCATAGGGACTATGGTGGATTGGGGTGACGGCTAGGTCACTACATACACGAGCAGCAAAGGTGCATACGGGGGAGAGGGATAGGTGGCCGACGGAGGATAAAAGTACTTTATGGGAGACACCAGTGAAAAGGATACTTGGGATGTCGGCGGAGAGGATGGAGCTATGGGAGGAGTTTCATAAGAGAGTGTGGATGGCAAGGTGACCGCATAGGGTTGGGGAGCTGCAACATAAAATGCGGTCACCTTGTAGTAGTCGATGGAGAAACAGTAGTGGAAGGTGTGTCAATAAACTCCTTAGCACAAGAGGGTTGTTGAATATCGAGGGTGGTTGCTACAGTTATTGTTACATTATCTAAATCCCCTTAAGATAGAAGCATTCCTTATCTTTGTGGCCCCCTTTTTTGTAGAAAGAGCAATAATGTTTTAATGGGCAATCTTAGGGGAGATGACCTTGAGTGCAGTAGATGGTACAACAGAGACTTGTAATAATGTTTTAAGGGAGCATTCTTGGGAGAGATGACCCTCAGTACCATAGATGATATGCCATAGACTTATAATACCAAAATTTTTCCTTTTGTGCGACTTATTGATTATAATATAATATTTATGTGTGGTGTTATCCATGTGGGAGGACCCGATCTTTGGTATGCTAGTAATGTTCACTCTAGGAAGATATGACAATTCCCATGAGAAGCTTATATGTGAACTTGATAGCTTGGTGGCCACTTCAACGGCTTGGTGATGATTTAATGGCTCCAATTATCTTATTTCACATGAAGGATTCCAAGGAAGTTTATTTCATATTATGTGCTAGGTATGAGAATTTATGGATTGTTATGTCATAAATACCATATGAATAGATGATAACTACATTGGTATGGGAACTAGTGCTAATTCAAAAATCAACTCGACCCTTTGTTCTTCCCCTTCTTGAGTATAAGAGGATGTGGGGTGTCCACATTTCAATATTCTTGTGGATGATGCGAGTCCTCTTTTGAGAGAGTGAAGAAAGAGAAATGTATTATTTCCCTCTATGCATTTATTATCTTATTTGTATAACATAATTAGGGACCATTTGTTTAAAAGGGGTAATAATACTGTCATGTGGGTGTGAGTTTTGGATTCGACACATCATATGTCCTATGTGTTAGGATGACTTACAAGTGAGGGATGCATTATGTCCTTGTATCTTAGAGAAAGACAATAGGGTATGAGTATTAGTGGATTTTGGCTACCTTTACTTGTTATTCCCTCGACTCTTTCTCTTCCCACCCCTCCTCTAAGCCAAAATGGGTAAAATTCCTATGTTTTATGGTAACCCAGAGGATGTTCTAGAAGTATAATTTTAAGAGATCATATATTAGCAATGGTGATAGAAAGTCTGAGTGGATTTAAAATTTTCCTGTCTTTTTGGGGAAAAGGCGAGATCTCAAATGGGCATAGGGAAAGCATAACGAATTGCTTAAGGATTGGGAAAAGTTTTTCACTACTATATTGGATGAATTACTTCTTGAGTAAAAGTATGACCAGATTTTCATTGAAGTCTCGCAAAGTTTTGATTCTGTGAAGGGCTATGGTGAAAAGAGCTACTAATTTGATAGACTCCATGTAACACTATTAACATCTAGAGCCAGAATCAAGGAAGCCAAATAAGTTATGGCTGGGATTAATGGGTGGATTTTGTAGAATTTTATCTCTTGGTTAAGTTAAAAAACAAGGCAAATGGTGAAGTAAGAAGTTGCCAAAAACTTAGGGAAATCCTTAAAGATAGTTAGATGCCAAGAGTGCATGCAGCCTTGAAGAGGAGGACGTGGATCAACCAAAGACTTAGCTAAGTATTTCTACTTTTTTCCACACCAAAGATCACTCCTTGTCCTAATACTCCTAACATGGTTGCCTTTAATGAACCATAACCACACATAGATATCTCTAATGCACTTGATATGGTGGTATCTTGAGTCATAGCAAGGATGGCTTGACCTCTTACAAGCTCATGAAAACCTGGGGTAAAAAGACGCACGTAAGAAATTCTGGCCTTGCTATTTTTTCTTGCAAAATGTGGTATGACTTCCAAGACAAAGGATATTGTCCTAGGAGAGCTTCTCCTTCCTTTGATTCTATAAATTTGATAGATGCTTGTTATTGAAGATAAAGGTGAAGGTAAAGGTGAAGGTGAAGGTGAAGGTGTTTTTGTGTCTACTCAAGAGAAGAAACCTAGGAATGGTAAGGGTGTGGAAGAGGAAAAAGCCCCTTTGAAACCTAGGAATGGTAAGGGTGTGGAAGAGGAAAAAGCCCCTTTGAAAGTGGAAAATGAGGAAAAAGGGTGAAATAAGCAAGTTAAAAGACATTGGCTTCTCCCTTGTATAGTGAGTTGAGGAGTGGCATCAATGTAAGAAGGAGACAGAGGCTCCACTAGTCAAAGTGGAAGTAGACATCTATTGTCCCTAAGCTGACGTGGTATGTAATGGGTTGCATGTAAAGAATGTTCTTGCTGATGGTAGTTCTACAGCAGTAAATGTCATTTTTGAAGGCTTAATGGAAAACATTGGGACTTGAGAACAATCATAAGAACAGAGGGATACACCATCTTAAGTAGTCAAAGTAGAAGTAGACATTTATTCTACTTAGATTGGTATGGTATGTAATGGTTGGCATGTAAATAATGTTCCTGTTGATGGTAGTTCTTTAGTTCATGTAATTTTTGAAGGTTTAATGGAAACATTGGGACCTAAAAACAATCATAAGAACAGAGGGATACACCATCTTAAGTAGTCAAAGTAGAAGTAGACATTTATTCTACTTAGGTTGATATGGTATGTAATGGTTGGCATGTAAATAATGTTCTTGTTGATGGTAGTTCTTTAGTTCATGTAATTTTTGAAGGTTTAATGGAAACATTGGGACTTAAGAATAATCATCTCATAAGTCTAATCCTACCTTAGAGATGGCAAATAAAGAAAGTGTAAAACCTAAAGGCCTTATAACTAATGTGGTGGTTTTTATCATGGGAGTAAAACCTCCTTGGATTTCCAAATCATGAAGAGGACTCAGAATTCCTATCCTATATACTTGGAAGGCCTTGGCTGAAGAGGGTCTATGCAAGGCAATGCTAGAGTGAAGAGTGCATGACCATTTGTAAGATTCCCCATAAAATGAACATCTTTATTTCTCGTAATAGTGTTGATTTACAAAGTGAGAAAAGTGAGGAAGATGATGAGTATGTAAACTCTTTAAGCATATATAAGTGAAAGTGACTTGAACACAAAAATGGATAAAGACACTGAGGTAGACTTGCATGCACTTGAGGTAACTCCAAAGGTGGGGCCACCAAATTATAGGCATTGTCTAATGAAAATATTAAGAATGATTTTGGCCTATTTAGTTAGATAATGTGATCTCACTAACTATGAAAGGAAAAGGTTTCTTTCTCTTTTTCAATTTTATACTCATTTCTTTGTAGCTGGTCATAAACATCATCAAGGCCACAATGGTGGAGCACTGTGGGTTTGGTGGATGGGACATAACCAGTAAGGCAATGAGCCTACCACATGACCCCTAACTTCTCATTAGTTGTAAAGTAAGAAACTAATAATCTTCTTTAGTGGTAAAGGAAGAAATTGATAAGCTTCTTGAAGTTGCGTTTATTTTTCTTTCATAAGGGTTTAATTTAATTTCTCCTATTGTAATCTTTGTTTAGAAGAATGGAAAGCTAACGATATGTGTGGATTTCAAAATTTTGATTTTTCTAGAACATTCTTTGCAGTAGTAAACTGATGCTAGCGAACATGGTACTGGTGTTGTACTTACGTTAGATAATCATCCGATTGCTTTTGAAAGTCTAAAATTAAAACCATTTAAGCTTAAGCATAGTACTTTGATAGAGAATTGATTGATGTTATTCATGCATTTATATTTTGGAAACATTATCTTAAGGGACCTGAGAGTGTATCATTAAAACCGATCAAAGTATTAAGCATTTACTTTTACAGCCTTTAATATCAAATAGACTATTAAGTGCGCATCTTTTATTCAAAGTTTTTAGCCAATATTAAATATAAACCTGGACATGATCATTTTGTTACTGATGCTTTGAGTAGGAGACCTACCATTAATAAATAATATATCTGCTATTGAAGGTATTTCTTTTAATACTATCAATAATATATGTACTATTATAGACATTTCATTTGATAACATGAAGGAAACATGTAAAAATAATTTTGATTTTTATGATGCATATAACAAGATGAAAGATATTTATTGGCTATCTTATTTTGATTATTCTTATGATGATGGTTTTCTTTTCTTTCAAAAGAGATTATACATCACTAAACCATTTAGGCAAGCTATTATTGAAGAATAGTCATCTACTTTGCAAATAGTTACCAAATATTTCTTTTGGCCTACGATGCATAAAGATGTTGCTGAGTTTTTTTTTCTGAATATGTTGTGTGTCAAAAGATTAAGATTCATAAAAAAAAGAGATTTGGTTTGCTTATGCCTTTTCCTGTTTCTAATGAACTATGGGAACAAACAAGTATGGACTTTATCACTCGTTTTCCTTTGACTTCTAAAGAATGATATGATTGGGACTCTGGTAGATAGATCTAGTAAACATGCTTACTTTATTTCTTGCAAAAAGACATTGACTGCTTATCAAGCTACACATGTTTTCATTAAACAAGTTTTTTCGCATCATGGTTCACCAAGGATTATTGTTTATGGTAGATCTACATAGAAAGTTTTGTAGTGTTTTTTGTACTACTTTTTATCCTAAATCTAATGGATGAAACCAAAGCAACAAATAGCACAATACTTGATTTGCTTAGATCATATGTCTCATCTCAGCCTAAGCAATGGGATAAGTGTTTACATATTTTGCAATTCGCATATAATAACTATCCTCATATTGCTACTAATAAGAAAGTACCATTTGAAATAGTCTATGGTAAGGCTTTGCCTACTCCAATTACTAGACTTTCACATTCTATAGAGGATGCATATTCTTTTGTTGAAGACTTTGACCAAATTCATGAGTTAGCAAAATTGAATATTCAAAAAGCTCAAGAGAAATACATGAAGTATGCAAATCACAAATGCAAACATGTCATCTTCAATGACTAGCTCTAGTACTACTTAAGTAGATGAGGGGACCATGGGCTCCATAATGGTGACCATCAGGGTAGGGGTGGGTAAGAGAGGCTTCAGATGATTAATCCCTTGTAAAATGGTCTTAACTCTTTGGACAATGTAAGCATGGGAAAGAGAGCCTTTTGGAAGCGTTCATTACTGCTGAAAATGATCACTATTGCCAAAAATAAAATAAAAATAATTAGCCGTGTGATGCAATCTCTATTGACAATTCAAGGAGATCTAGCCATAGGAGGAGGTTGGGATGGAGTGGGGCTACATGGGCGGTAGGGACTATGGTGGATTGGGGTGATGGCTAAGTCACTCCATACACCGACAGCAAAGGTGGATACATGGGAGAGGGATAGGTGGCCGACAGAGGAAAAAAGTACTTTATGGGAGATACCAGTGAAAAGGATACTTGGGATGTCGGAGAGGAGGGAGCTATGGGTGGAGTTTCATAAGAGAGTGTGGATGGCAAGGTGACTGCATATGGTTGGGGAGCTACAACATAAAATGCGGGTTCATACATGGGCTCCATTGGAGTAGTCGATGGAGAAACAATAGTGGAAGGTGTGTCAATATACTCTTTAGAAGGAGGGTTGTTGAAGATTACAGTTATTATTACATTAGCTAAATCCCCTTAAGATAGAAGCATTCCTTATCTTTGTGGCCCCCCTTTTTTGTAGAAAGAGCAATAATGTTTTAATGGGCAATCTCAGGGGAGATGACCTTGAGTACGGTAGATGGTACAACAAAGAGTTGTAATAATGTTTTAAGCAGCATTCTTGGGAGAGATGACCTTCAGTACCACATAGATGGTATGCCATAGACTTATAATACCAAAATTTTTCCTTTTGTGAGACTTATTGATTGTAATATAATATTTATGTGTGGTGTTATCTATGTGGGACCCAATCTTTGGTATGCTAGTAATGTTCACTAGGAAGATATGACAATTCCCATGGGAAGCTTATATGTGAACTTGATAGCTTGGTGGTCACTTCAATGGCGTGGTGATGATTTAATGGCTCCAATTATCTTATTTCACATGAAGGATTCTAAGGAATTTTATTTAATATTATGTGCTAGGTATGAGAATGAATGGATTGTTATATCATAAATACCACATGAATAGATGATACCTACATTGATTGGTATGGGAACTAGTGCTAATTCTTTATTTAATTAGTGATGATTCATAAACTAGGTGTGGGCCATATGTCTACATGGATTGGTAACTCTATTTGAATAAGATGGCAAATGCATGGCAAGCTTATGGAGGCTTGTGGATGCATGTGGAGGAGTGTGGAAGAATGTATAATAGAGGAGAATCCTTCTAGAAGTCCTATAGAGTCTCGTGAATGCTTGTGGAGGAGTGTGGAGGATACATAATAGAGGAGAATCCTTCTCAAAGTCCTATGCTGGTGGTATTTGTGTCGGCTCAATGTGGGGTTAGATCTAATCTACCAAGTCAAGGATTCCTTGATGAAATAAAGCAAAAAAACACATGTCAAAAGTAGCCACCAAGAAGGACATGTGATGGGTGATGGTGACATTTGGGTTTATGTAGTCCTAGCTTAAATGCTTCTACAATTGTAATTTGTGTGAGCATGGTGAGAAATATTCTAAAGAAGCCCTCTTGATACCTCTTAGAGACAACATTTCACACATAATTGATCATAGTTTGCCTAGATGATCTTGCATAGCTTGTGTAGCTTATTGCGACCTTATATAGTAGAGACACCCTCATGGTCTACTCCATCCTCTTAGTATATACGGGTATGCTTGATTTGATTGATTAAGAAATGCCATACTTGTCTCACATCAAGCCTTTATTGTGTGATCGTGTCTTAGGAATCTTATATATCTCCATTGATGTGACTATCATATATTGTGTTAATAAATTCTTCTATTTTGCTTAATGTCTCTCGCATAATACTCTTCTAGGATGCAATTAATTGAGAATTTTCCATCTCTTCTTCTTACATCACTCGGTTCCATTGTTGAGACCTTAGTCGTTAGGAAGGAGAGCAAAATGGTCAAAAATGCAATTTTAGGCCATTTAATTGGGCACCATGAAAAGTGAATCTTCTCAAATTGAAGCATTAAATTAGAATTGATATTGAATGACTCTCAATACCACCGATTAAGGTTTCCTTAACATCTTTGTCACACCGAGGTGGTTGCTCTAATCCAACGGGTGGTGCAATCTCTCTTGCGAAGATCGTGTGGGATCTCCGTGGGAGACGATCGCATTGGTAGCCTAATCACTCAAGCAAGAGGGAGAAAAGAAGAAAGAGAGAAGCATGAGAGAATAAGTGATTAGCACTAATCACTCCCAAATCCTAACCCTAAGCATACCACACATGCTAGATTAGAGTTGGAAGAGAGAGAGAGAGAGAGAGAGAGAGAGAGAGAGAGAGAGAGAACACTCCACTTCTATTACACAAATAGGACAATCTGTTACAAAAAAGAGAAATTGGCTCTTATAGTTCCAAGCCATTTCCAACTAAGCCGCCTGGGAGTAAGTTACCCGGGGTGCCCAAAACATAGTTACAAGGCTTTTCTCTATGGTTTGGCCAACTGATCAAGATCCTGTTGTCTGTCCTTCAAAGCTCAATAATTGGGAGCATCTTTAGGGCGTTTCCCTCATCAAATGATATGATTTGTAATATAGTACCAGTGTCCATTACATGAGTGTGCAGACATAGCTGTCGTAAGAATGTGTTAGCCAATATATCAAATAGGCTTGGTGCAAGCCTTGAGTCGACATTATTGCGAATGAAATTACTAGCTCTTAGCAAACTAGATTTCCCCAAGAAAGGCAATGGAATAAAGAAGAGAAGAGCAACAATAGTTTGAAAAGACATAAAGGTCCCACATATTACTTAAAGATGTTGGTCCTCTTACAATCGAAGAAGAAAGAAAATACAGTGAACATGATATGATCTACTTGGGAGCCAAAATAATTATATTTGCGGAAGATGCAAGGAGTAACTTCTCTAACATTTAATACTCATGTGTAAAATACCAATGAATCAAAAAACCCAGATGTTGTAGATGGTGAAGATTTTGTACCCTTGACCTCCACCCACAAAGAAAAAGAGGTGGTTTGCATGTAAAAAATGCTCTCTTGTGCCCTGCTACATGCAGGCTCCATCAACTTCCATTGCATAACACCATTGTTGATCCTCTAGATTTGGGAAGTGCCACCCCCTTGCTCACTCCTACCTTCCTACCTTAAGCACTCACACAAAGTTGGTCGATAAACTTACTCAAAGTTGGTTGATACACTTACACACCCTAGATGCTCACTACAAACACAAACTTCCACACACAACCATAGGCTATGGAGATCATCCAAAACACTTGCATGCCATTGTATAACCAAAGGCACCACCACTGTATTATCATAGGTGACCTAGATTTGAGTAATGTTAATTAATGTCAAGTAACTCCCTTTTATCTTCGGAGTCACCTTAAGAAGAGAGAGATTGAGAATGATTACATTGAGTGGGGAAGATAGGGAAGGGATTCTCATAAAGAGAGGGGATTACAATCCTAATAGAATCTACCTAGAACGGCAACCATCTTGAGAAGAAAATATACTGAGGAGAAGTCCCATACATGAGTGCAGCCCAAGGATGGCCTCCTAACCATGAGAGATTTACTGGAAGAAGAAGACAGCCTACTAGACAAGAAGATGGCCATGGTGCACTGACATGGTGGTCAAGAGACTTGGGGAAGTCGATGATCGGAGACATTGACAACTAGATAAGTCAACAAGGGAAAACCGGGCTGAGGGAATTAGCAAGGTTGAGGAAGTTGGCTGAAGAAGTTAGCAATCAAGAGGTTAAAGATCGAGGAAGATGCCTAGAGAAGTCAAAGACTAGGGACTTGGTGGTCAAGGACATTGATGTTGGGCTGGAGCCTAGGACTTGGTGGTTAAGGAAGTCGATGGTAGCCTTGGGACTTGACAGTCAAGGAAGTTAAGCAACCAAGAACTCAATGGGCAAGTCAGCGAGACGGTTGAAAACTTGGTATTAGTCAAGGAAGTTGGTGCCAAAGGAATAGCTAGCCAAGGAACTCGGTGAAATGGAGGACTTGTCGACCCATCTACACATTGCACACCATTACTCCATTTACTAACTTGGTGAATATTTATATAGAGGTACCTACATAGGAGAGGTATCGACATAGGAGAGAGGGAGCCTCAAAGAAGAAGGAGAAATAGGATCCAATGAGAAGAGATCACCAAGAGAAAAAGAAGGGGCCAAGGTAGAAAGATTGGCCAATGTTCACCAAGGGTGAATAGAACATCACAAGAAAAGAATCACACCCTTGGCCTCCACTCGTTTGAGATAGATGGAGTATGTGTTGGAGAGGGAGTGCTCACACATGACATAAGCACAAAGTGACTACTAAAAACCAAGTAGCCAATGGACAATGACCTCGTCCAATACATGCTTAATAAATGAAAAAGGAAATCCGTCCCTAATGGTACTTTGGTTAAGGGGTTGAAAGTCCACCCAAATGCGGATCTTATTGCTTTTCTTCTTTGGAATGATGATAATGGGAAAAAGCCATTCTTAGTGTTTGATAGGGACAATGATGCCTACCTCCATCATCTTATCAAGCTTCTTCTTTATACCACCTTAGAGTAGTATGTAAACACCTTTCCTAATCAGTTGGTTGACCTCTTGAGAGGAATGCAATAGGTGCTAATGGAAGGATTGATGCCAAATAAATATTGATAAGACCAAGCAAAGGCAGATTCATGATGATGTTGGGTTGCGAAAGTAGATACCATGTCCAAGGTGATAGGGTTATCCCAAACCCAAAAAGGTACATGGATGGTGTGAGGCTCCTCAATAGGTCTCATATTAGTTTGTGGACTTCATTGTTATAGGTGGACAGAGAGAGAAGCACCACTTGTGAATTTCCTAATGGAGAGGTAAGGGATCATTAATAGGAAGAGTCAAGAGGGAAATCACCAATATGCTCCTAGGGCAGCTTGTAGAGGGTCCTCTTTGTGTTTGTACGTGGGTCACACATTACTCCTGATGATGACTATTAGGGAAGGGGTGGAGAAAATCACACATAGTCACTATATTTAGGGAGCCACATGGGGTGAAGCAAGTCAGGTGTAATGCGACATGGAACTTTGGCTCCCCTAAACTAATCGTCTCAGTAGGTTCCTCAGTTGAGGGTTGTGTAGCCAAAAAACTTTGACGGCATGGAAATTTGTCTCCCTTTAACTCACCATCTCAATAAGTTCCTCCATTGAGGTTGGCGCGGCCAAACTTTGAAGATTCCTCTTTAAAGTTTGGATGTTGGTGCAGCCAGACTTTTAAGATTCCTCTTTAAAGTTTGGATGGTGGTGCAACCAAACTTTAAAGAGCATTTTAATCAACCATAAGAGCAATAAACTCATCTTGGACACACTGTCTAGCCAATGCCAATAGACTACATTGGATAGGGGGGAAAGGAGTGCGTGGTAACCCCTCGTTGGAAGCCTTTTAAGACGGAGTAGCAACGTATGATTTGGCAAGGGCATCATCAGGTCTACCTTGCCCCAAACATTAACTACTTTGGTAGCTCTTAGCCACGAGGAACCAATCAAAATATGATAGGCCGCTTTAGTCAGTGGTAGATTTAATACCATGAAAACCATGAAAATTGTGAGACCTACATAGATTCAAGAAAATGTTGCACAAGGCCAAGGGGAATCATGTCTATTTGGTTAGAAATATAAAGAATAAAGGGAGGTGGATCTGTGAGGGAGAGATCCAAAGCATGATGGTCGTGGCCTCAGGTAATATGTTGATGTTAGAGCAACCATCGACAATGACACCGGGGATCTTGGTGCCTTTGACAAATATTAAGATTGGAAGACTCTAAAATGATTAGCCATCGTGGGGGAAGTGAAGCACAGTTTGGCTTAGTGGTGTGGTGTCACACCCACCACTACAAGTGTCATACATGTCCACCACTACTACCACTACTGGATGGAATGTCCCTTTGAATTGGAATCGCTAGAGAAGAGGGATGACCACTAAACATGAGTTGAAGAGATTTCATTTCTTATGAGTACAATGCAGAGGGTTGGGAGACGGGTGTTTTTGTCACAAGAATGGATATAGGAAGGTGGCCCATACAGATGTAGTCAAGGAAGTGCCACTTTGGGGTGTTGTAGGGAGGTATGGGGGTTGGTGGAGGAGTAGGAGTAGGAGATGGCTCCATGGGTGGGGTAGTCATGAGCTTGTGGAGGGCCTCAAGTTACACATGTTCCACCACTGCAATTTTCATGGGTGCATTTAAGGAAGATGGTTCGGAAGTACGTTCATGGTTTCATTTAAAGAGCATCGATGGTTTGGGAGTGCACACCCTGAGAACATGTGACAATGACTAGCTCTAGTACTACTTAAGTAGATGAGGGGACCATGGCCTCCATAATGGTGACCATCAGGGTAGGAGTTGGTAAGAGAGGCGTCAGATGATTAATCCCTTGTAAAATGGTCTTAACCCTTTGGACAATGTAATCATGGGGAAGAGCCTTTTGGGGAAGAGTTCATTACTGCTGAAAATGACCACTGTTGCCCAAAAAAAAAACAAAATAATTAGCCATGTGATGCAACCTCGATTGACAACTGAAGGAGATCTAGCCACCATAGGAGGAGGTTGGGATGGAGTGGTGCTACATAGGCCATAGGGACTATGGTGGATTGGGGTGACGGCTAGGTCACTACATACACGAGCAGCAAAGGTGCATACAGGGGAGAGGGATAGGTGGCCGACGGAGGATAAAAGTACTTTATGGGAGACACCAGTGAAAAGGATACTTGGGATGTCGGCGGAGAGGATGGAGCTATGGGAGGAGTTTCATAAGAGAGTGTGGATGGCAAGGTGACCGCATAGGGTTGGGGAGCTGCAACATAAAATGCGGTCACCTTGTAGTAGTCGATGGAGAAACAGTAGTGGAAGGTGTGTCAATAAACTCCTTAGCACGCGAGGGTTGTTGAAGATCGAGGGTGGTTGCTACAGTTATTGTTACATTATCTAAATCCCCTTAAGATAGAAGCATTCCTTATCTTTGTGGCCCCCTTTTTTGTAGAAAGAGCAATAATGTTTTAATGGGCAATCTTAGGGGAGATGACCTTGAGTGCAGTAGATGGTACAACAGAGACTTGTAATAATGTTTTAAGGGAGCATTCTTGGGAGAGATGACCCTCAGTACCATAGATGATATGCCATAGACTTATAATACCAAAATTTTTCCTTTTGTGCGACTTATTGATTATAATATAATATTTATGTGTGAGGTCCCTGTTCCCACCGAGCAACGGATTCGGGGTACTAGCAGCGGAAGTAGCACTTCTCGCGCGGGACAGGGGTCCCACACTCGGGGCCTCGCCCACGGATATCCGGACAAGAGACTAATCCGTCGGTTTGTCCAAAACCGAAACCGGAAAAACTTTCTTTACCCGGAAAGCACGGGCGATTCCACCAGGATAACTCTTTACTCTAACGTAGTCAAGATCATTACTGATCAAACTGATCTGACTGCACCTTTAACGGTACTTGGTCAAATCAAGGAAGAACTTGCACTTGGATCATTGGGATCAACGCTTTTTTCCCCATCAAGAGGCACAGCCGTTGATTCCTATCCATAGAACAATTTCTATCCAGGATTTACTTCATCTATCGTAATAATAGAAATTAAATCTCGATTTACGGATCCATCAGTCCAGCCTAACCCCATCCGATCCCATGGGTTAGCCAACCGCCCAACCACTGTAGTGATGGGATCCAATTTGGAATTTGGTTAGGTTATGTCCCGGGTACCAAGGAAAAGAGTTCCAAGGCCCCCTAGCCGGAAGTTCATGCAAACATAAAACTAGTCATACCACTTACACACCCAATATGAAATTGCCTTTTCTTAGCATCAGCTAACTTTAAAACAATCCTTTAATGAAACCATAGTACCACTGATCACAATCTTCCGATTTATCCGGTTGATTTATAATTTCCCATCATTCCTTCATCAGAGTATCTATGGCATCATTGGCAACTAGAACGCTCACCACATGTCCACACAGGGCCTTTTCAATAGTTCCTAGCCCATAATACTCGGCAATATAATCACTTATATAAATCAAGATGGACTCTCGTTGAAGATCAGCAAGATCAACCAACAGATCCATAAAAAGAGCCATGGACTCATCCATTGAAGACCAGCAAGGTCAATCAACCAGATCCATGCCCGGTTTCAGAAAAACAACTCTTACTCCTTGTTCCAATATCTTCCTCGACGCACGTGTGGGTATCTTCGGCGACCCAGAGCCCGAGCACCGTATGGTCAGCACCCTCTAGGATCCTTCGCAGGTGACCTAGCGCTTCACTCATAGGCCGCTTCCTTGGTCCCTCATCCACCGTACCGGAAGCTCACCATTTAAATCGAATCGAGGCTGGTCAAGACCTCGGTCGACCTTGCTACGCGAGACGTCCTCCATTGACTCTCCGTCAGCAGTTGCAACTTTAACAGTTAGGTCTTCATGACCTTAATCCACAAGACGGTCAAAATGCTTCCCCAGCATTCATGACATAAAACAGTCATTTACAAACAGTCACAAAATACAGTTTCTAAATCAAACTCTCGTCTTTCCACATTATCCCTCCTTAGTCCACATTACTTATTCCACATTCCATTTAATGTGTACTCATTCTCATCCATTTCCTCATATCGGCGACACATTAATTCACATACACATTCACATTCACATCCATACATCCACATTTACATGCATACATCCATTTTCACATCCTCATTTATACATCCACATCCCATATCCACATTCATACATACACATCCATATCCACATCCAACATCCACATCCACATCCACATCCACATTCACATCCACATTCACATCCTCATTTATACATCCACATCCACATCCACATTCACATCCATACATCCACATCTACATGCATACCTCCATTTTCACATCCTCATTTATACATCCACATCCCTTCTACATTCATACATACACATCCATATCCACATCCATACATCCACATCCACATCCACATTCATATTCACATCCATATATCCACATCTACATGCATACATCCATTATCACGTCCTCATTCATACATCCACATTCACATACATACATACATCCACATCCACATTCTCATTCACATCTATACATCCACATCTACATCCACATCCACATTCCCATTCACATCTATACATCCACATTCATATACATCCACATCCACATTCCCATTCACATCTATACATCCACATCCACATCCACATTCATATTCACATCCATATATCCACATCTACATGCATACATCCATTATCACGTCCTCATTCATACATCCACATACATACACATACATACATCCATTATCACGTCCTCATCCACATCCACATACATACATACATCCACATCCACATTCTCATTCACATCTATACATCCACATCTACATCCACATCCACATTCCCATTCACATCTATACATCCACATTCATATACATTCACATCCACATTCCCATTCACATCTATACATCCACATCTACATCCACATACATACATACATCCACATCCACATTCCCATTCACATCTATACATCCACATCTACATCCACATTCCCATTCACATCTATACATCCACATCTACATCCACATTCACATCTATGCATATACATCTTCATGCATACATCCATTTTCACATTCATACATCCATACTCCCATCTACACATCCACACATCCACATACATACATCCATTTCCACATTCCATTCATGTAACCCCATATGCCTTCACATCTAATCTTTTACATCACATCCATTCTCGCCCAATCACAACCCATATACATCTTATCCTATTACATACACTTCTTACCTCATCCCATACACATCTTATCACATCTTAATTCATCTTATCACCTCTTATCACCTCTTATACACCTCTTATCACATCCTATCACTTTCCATACGCATCTTATCAAATCTTATCACATCTCATACACATCTTATCACATCTTTTTACATCTCATACACCTCTTATCACCTCTTATCACTTTCCATACGCATCTTATCAATTCTTATCACATCTCATACACCTCTTATCACATCCTATCACTTTCCATACGCATCTTATCAATTCTTATCACATCTCATACACCTCTTATCACATCCTATCACTTTCCATACGCATCTTCTCAATTCTTATCACATCTCATACACCTCTTATCACATTTCATATCTTTTTTTAAAAAAAAAAGAGAATTCTTATATTTGATATAAGATTTCTCTACACATTTATTTATACATAAATTCCATTTAAGGAGACTAACACTTTCAAATTTAAAATCAATCTTTTATGCATCTTCTTATGCATAAATTCAATTTGGTAGGAAATTACACTTTTAGAATAAAAGAATTTCTCTTATGCATCTAAGTTAAGCATAAAATCCATTTATGAGGAAAATCACACTTTTAGTATAAAAAGAATATCTTTTATGCATACCTATATGCATGAAATCCAATATGATAAAAGTAACTCTTTTGATATAAAAAATTTTCCTTTATGCATACTTCTATGCATGAAAATTAAAAATGATAAAAGTAACACTTTTGATATAAAAATTTTCCTTTATGCATACTTCTATGCATGAAAATTAAAAATGATAAAAGTAACACTTTTGATATAAAATTTTTTCCTTTATGCATACTTCTATGCATGAAAATTAAAAATGATAAAAGTAACACTTTTAATATAAAAATTTATCCTTTATGCATACTTCTATGCATGAAAATAAAAATGATAAAAATAACACTTTTGATATAAAAATTTATCCTTTATGCATACTTCTATGCATGAAAATAAAAATGATAAAAATAACACTTTTGATATAAAAATTTATCCATTATGCATACTTCTATGCATGAAATAAAAATGGTAAAAATAACACTTTTGATATAAAAATTTATCCATTATGCATACTTCTATGCATGAAATAAAAATGGTAAAAATAACACTTTTGATATAAAAATTTATCCATTATGCATGAAAATAAAAATGGTAAAAATAACACTTTTGATATAAAAATTTATCCATTATGCATACTTCTATGCATGAAATAAAAATGGTAAAAATAACACTTTTGATATAAAAATTTATCCATTATGCATACTTCTATGCATGAAATAAAAATGGTAAAAATAACACTTTTGATATAAAAATTTATCCATTATGCATGAAAATAAAAATGGTAAAAATAACACTTTTGATATAAAAATTTATCCATTATGCATACTTCTATGCATGAAATAAAAATGGTAAAAATAGCACTTTTGATATAAAAACTTATCCTTTATGCATGATATTAAAATTCAATTTCTCCATGATTGTAATGAATTCTTTCAATTAATCTAGGATGATAATTCCTAGAATATGGTAGGAAGTCCTCTTTTTATGCTTTGAATGAGATTATTTTATGCATAATTTTTATAAAAATTTTGCCATAGCTCCGCTGCTATGACTGATAAATCTCAATTTTTCTAAGGGATAAAGTTTATCATTAAGGAAATAAAAATGATCTCTAATTGGCTCATTAATCCATAATGGATTGAATCATCAATATACATAAACTAAAAGCATAGAAAAAAGCCATTAATTTGGCCTCAAGCATAGCTTAATCTTGGGTTAAGGAAAAGCTTTATGAAAAGCTTGATTTGGATTGAGAATGGGTTATGAGTATGACCATTTCTTGAGTGAGAGAGAGAAATTACATAAAAACTATTAGAATTTAAACATAAATGGAAATTAACTTCAATAGCATTTATTAAATCATGTAACTCTTCACTACTAATCACCAATTAACTTCAATAGCATTTAAAAAAACCATACCAATTAAGCTTCTCAAGCTTGAGAGGGGTTGAGAAGAGAGAACCATTGAGAAATTATAGAAAGATCAATATTCACTAATTACCTTACAACTTGCTTGATTCTTTGTTCACGGTAGAGGCCCCCAACCAATCAATTGGTTAAGTATGTTGATGGAGCCACTAATGGGGATTGAAGAAAGAGGGAAGCTCCAAAAACTAGTGAATTATTAAATGAATTCACAGTTCTTGGCTTAGGTGGAGTAGAGTAACGATGCATAAACACTATCTATTTTTCAACAAGGGGGAGGCTTCTATTTATAGGAAAAATTGAGCTCCCAACCAAACAAACTGATTCTAGAATTTTCCAAATCAGTTTGGTCAATATTTGACCATTTTTAGGTCAGTTAAGCTAACTTTTTGGAACTAGACTTGAATGAGGAGAGAGGAGAGATAAAATATCTCAATTTTTATGAGTTTAAAACTCATTCAAGCATGTGAAATATGCACCTCCTTTAAAGAACTCCCCTTCCTTACATATGTGTCATAATGGAATCATTTTAATATTGCTCATAGTTTTTTTACTAATAAACCTTGTACATTTTCAACTCTTCATCTTATGTGAAATATGCACCTCCTTTAAAAAATTCCCCTTCCTTACATATGTGTCATAATGGAATCATTTTAATATTGCTCATAGTTTTTTACTAATAAATCTTGTACATTTTCAACTCTTCACCTTATGTGAGCATTTACTCATTTTTGGGTATCTTCTTTTTACAAATTTGGATTTATCTCTTCCCTACACATGGATTGATGCTATTGGCCCATAGGAACCTTAATTGGACCATAGTCTAAAGATTTCTGAAAATCTAGACCCTTAGACTAAGGTTCTTTATACCTATTTCCAATTAATTCCAATTGCACATTGGAAAATTCTTTTTGAATTTCTGTTTCAGGGGAACTCATCTGAATTATAAGAGATATTTTTCTATCCAAAAATATTCAAAATCTGAATATTCTCTCTCTAGAATAATTTTTCTCTCTCTAGGCTAAAATAGTTAGCAACAGGGTCTTTATATTTCTGAAGAGGGTTGATTACAGGGGAAGATACTAGACATCAAAAAGGGGTTGGGGGAGGAATCTTACATTATGTGTGGTGTTATCCATGTGGGAGGACCCGATCTTTGGTATGCTAGTAATGTTCACTCTAGGAAGATATGACAATTCCCATGAGAAGCTTATATGTGAACTTGATAGCTTGGTGGCCACTTCAACGGCTTGGTGATGATTTAATGGCTCCAATTATCTTATTTCACATGAAGGATTCCAAGGAAGTTTATTTCATATTATGTGCTAGGTATGAGAATGAATGGATTGTTATGTCATAAATACCATATGAATAGATGATAACTACATTGGTATGGGAACTAGTGCTAATTCAAAAATCAACTCGACCCTTTGTTCTTCCCCTTCTTGAGTATAAGAGGATGTGGGGTGTCCACATTTCAATATTCTTGTGGATGATGCGAGTCCTCTTTTGAGAGAGTGAAGAAAGAGAAATGTATTATTTCCCTCTATGCATTTATTATCTTATTTGTATAACATAATTAGGGACCATTTGTTTAAAAGGGGTAATAATACTGTCATGTGGGTGTGAGTTTTGGATTCGACACATCATATGTCCTATGTGTTAGGATGACTTACAAGTGAGGGATGCATTATGTCCTTGTATCTTAGAGAAAGACAATAGGGTATGAGTATTAGTGGATTTTGGCTACCTTTACTTGTTATTCCCTCGACTCTTTCTCTTCCCACCCCTCCTCTAAGCCAAAATGGGTAAAATTCCTATGTTTTATGGTAACCCAGAGGATGTTCTAGAAGTATAATTTTAAGAGATCATATATTAGCAATGGTGATAGAAAGTCTGAGTGGATTTAAAATTTTCCTGTCTTTTTGGGGAAAAGGCGAGATCTCAAATGGGCATAGGGAAAGCATAACGAATTGCTGAAGGATTGGGAAAAGTTTTTCACTACTATATTGGATGAATTACTTCTTGAGTAAAAGTATGACCAGATTTTCATTGAAGTCTCGCAAAGTTTTGATTCTGTGAAGGGCTATGGTGAAAAGAGCTACTAATTTGATAGACTCCATGTAACACTATTAACATCTAGAGCCAGAATCAAGGAAGCCAAATAAGTTATGGTTGGGATTAATGGGTGGATTTTGTAGAATTTTATCTCTTGGTTAAGTTAAAAAACAAGGCAAATGGTGAAGTAAGAAGTTGCCAAAAACTTAGGGAAATCCTTAAAGATAGTTAGATGCCAAGAGTGCATGCAGCTTTGAAGAGGAGGACGTGGATCAACCAAAGACTTAGCTAAGTATTTCTACTTTTTTCCACACCAAAGATCACTCCTTGTCCTAATACTCCTAACATGGTTGCCTTTAATGAACCATAACCACACATAGATATCTCTAATGCACTTGATATGGTGGTATCTTGAGTCATAGCAAGGATGGCTTGACCTCTTACAAGCTCATGAAAACCTGGGGTAAAAAGACGCACGTAAGAAATTCTGGCCCTGCTAATTTTTCTTGCAAAATGTGGTATGACTTCCAAGACAAAGGATATTGTCCTAGGAGAGCTTCTCCTTCCTTTGATTCTATAAATTTGATAGATGCTTGTTATTGAAGATAAAGGTGAAGGTAAAGGTGAAGGTGAAGGTGAAGGTGTTTTTGTGTCTACTCAAGAGAAGAAACCTAGGAATGGTAAGGGTGTGGAAGAGGAAAAAGCCCCTTTGAAACCTAGGAATGGTAAGGGTGTGGAAGAGGAAAAAGCCCCTTTGAAAGTGGAAAATGAGGAAAAAGGGTGAAATAAGCAAGTTAAAAGACATTGGCTTCTCCCTTGTATAGTGAGTTGAGGAGTGGCATCAATGTAAGAAGGAGACAGAGGCTCCACTAGTCAAAGTGGAAGTAGACATCTATTGTCCCTAAGCTGACGTGGTATGTAATGGGTTGCATGTAAAGAATGTTCTTGCTGATGGTAGTTCTACAGCAGTAAATGTCATTTTTGAAGGCTTAATGGAAAACATTGGGACTTGAGAACAATCATAAGAACAGAGGGATACACCATCTTAAGTAGTCAAAGTAGAAGTAGACATTTATTCTACTTAGATTGGTATGGTATGTAATGGTTGGCATGTAAATAATGTTCCTGTTGATGGTAGTTCTTTAGTTCATGTAATTTTTGAAGGTTTAATGGAAACATTGGGACCTAAAAACAATCATAAGAACAGAGGGATACACCATCTTAAGTAGTCAAAGTAGAAGTAGACATTTATTCTACTTAGGTTGATATGGTATGTAATGGTTGGCATGTAAATAATGTTCTTGTTGATGGTAGTTCTTTAGTTCATGTAATTTTTGAAGGTTTAATGGAAACATTGGGACTTAAGAATAATCATCTCATAAGTCTAATCCTACCTTAGAGATGGCAAATAAAGAAAGTGTAAAACCTAAAGGCGTTATAACTAATGTGGTGGTTTTTATCATGGGAGTAAAACCTCCTTGGATTTCCAAATCATGAAGAGGACTCAGAATTCCTATCCTATATACTTGGAAGGCCTTGGCTGAAGAGGGTCTATGCAAGGCAATGCTAGAGTGAAGAGTGCATGACCATTTGTAAGATTCCCCATAAAATGAAGATCTTTATTTCTCGTAATAGTGTTGATTTACAAAGTGAGAAAAGTGAGGAAGATGATGAGTATGTAAACTCTTTAAGCATATATAAGTGAAAGTGACTTGAACACAAAAATGGATAAAGACACTGAGGTAGACTTGCATGCACTTGAGGTAACTCCAAAGGTGGGGCCACCAAATTATAGGCATTGTCTAATGAAAATATTAAGAATGATTTTGGCCTATTTAGTTAGATAATGTGATCTCACTAACTATGAAAGGAAAAGGTTTCTTTCTCTTTTTCAATTTTATACTCATTTCTTTGCAGCTGGTCATAAACATCATCAAGGCCACAATGGTGGAGCACTGTGGGTTTGGTGGATGGGACATAACCAGTAAGGCAATGAGCCTACCACATGACCCCTAACTTCTCATTAGTTGTAAAGTAAGAAACTAATAATCTTCTTTAGTGGTAAAGGAAGAAATTGATAAGCTTCTTGAAGTTGGGTTTATTTTTCTTTCATAAGGGTTTAATTTAATTTCTCCTATTGTAATCTTTGTTTAGAAGAATGGAAAGCTAACGATATGTGTGGATTTCAAAATTTTGATTTTTCTAGAACATTCTTTGCAGTAGTAAACTGATGCTAGCGAACATGGTATTGGTGTTGTACTTACGTTAGATAATCATCCGATTGCTTTTGAAAGTCTAAAATTAAAACCATTTAAGCTTAAGCATAGTACTTTGATAGAGAATTGATTGATGTTATTCATGCATTTATATTTTGGAAACATTATCTTAAGGGACCTGAGAGTGTATCATTAAAACCGATCAAAGTATTAAACATTTACTTTTACAGCCTTTAATATCAAATAGACTATTAAGTGTGCATCTTTTATTCAAAGTTTTTAGCCAATATTAAATATAAACCTGGACATGATCATTTTGTTACTGATGCTTTGAGTAGGAGACCTACCATTAATAAATAATATATCTGCTATTGAAGGTATTTCTTTTAATACTATCAATAATATATGTACTATTATAGACATTTCTTTTGATAACATGAAGGAAACATGTTAAAATAATTTTGATTTTTATGATGCATATAACAAGATGAAAGATATTTATTGGCTATCTTATTTTGATTATTCTTATGATGATGGTTTTCTTTTCTTTCAAAAGAGATTATACATCACTAAACCATTTAGGCAAGCTATTATTGAAGAATAGTCATCTACTTTGCAAATAGTTACCAAGTATTTCTTTTGGCCTACGATGCATAAAGATGTTGCTGAGTTTTTTTTCTGAATATGTTGTGTGTCAAAAGATTAAGATTCATAAAGAAAAGAGATTTGGTTTGCTTATGCCTTTGCCTGTTTCTAATGAACTATGGGAACAAATAAGTATGGACTTTATCACTCGTTTTCCTTTGACTTCTAAAGAATGATATGATTGGGACTCTGGTAGATAGATCTAGTAAACATGCTTACTTTATTTCTTGCAAGAAGACATTGACTGCTTATCAAGCTGCACATGTTTTCATTAAACAAGTTTTTTCGCATCATGGTTCACCAAGGATTATTGTTTATGGTAGATCTACATAGAAAGTTTTGTAGTGTTTTTTGTACTACTTTTTAGCCTAAATCTAATGGATGAAAGCAAAGCAACAAATAGCACAATACTTGATTTGCTTAGATCATATGTCTCATCTTAGCCTAAGCAATGGGATAAGTGTTTACATATTTTGCAATTCGCATATAATAACTATCCTCATATTGCTACTAATAAGAAAGTACCATTTGAAATAGTCTATGGTAAGGCTTTGCCTACTCCAATTACTAGACTTTCACATTCTATAGAGGATGCATATTCTTTTGTTGAAGACTTTGACCAAATTCATGAGTTAGCAAAATTGAATATTCAAAAAGCTCAAGAGAAATACATGAAGTATGCAAATCACAAATGCAAACATGTCATCTTCAATGACTAGCTCTAGTACTACTTAAGTAGATGAGGGGACCATGGGCTCCATAATGGTGACCATCAGGGTAGGGGTGGGTAAGAGAGGCTTCAGATGATTAATCCCGTGTAAAATGGTCTTAACTCTTTGGACAATGTAAGCATGGGGAAGAGAGCCTTTTGGAAGCGTTCATTACTGCTGAAAATGATCACTATTGCCAAAAATAAAATAAAAATAATTAGCCGTGTGATGCAATCTCTATTGACAATTCAAGGAGATCTAGCCATAGGAGGAGGTTGGGATGGAGTGGGGCTACATGGGCGGTAGGGACTATGGTGGATTGGGGTGATGGCTAAGTCACTCCATACACCGACAGCGAAGGTGGATACATGGGAGAGGGATAGGTGGCCGACAGAGGAAAAAAGTACTTTATGGGAGATACCAGTGAAAAGGATACTTGGGATGTCGGAGAGGAGGGAGCTATGGGTGGAGTTTCATAAGAGAGTGTGGATGGCAAGGTGACTGCTTTTGGGGAAGAGTTCATTACTGCTGAAAATGGCCACTGTTGCCCAAAAAAAAAAACAAAATAATTAGCCATGTGATGCAACCTCGATTGACAACTGAAGGAGATCTAGCCACCATAGGAGGAGGTTGGGATGGAGTGGTGCTACATAGGCCATAGGGACTATGGTGGATTGGGGTGACGGCTAGGTCACTAAATACACCAGCAGCAAAGGTGCATACGGGGGAGAGGGATAGGTGGCCGACGGAGGATAAAAGTACTTTATGGGAGACACCAGTGAAAAGGATACTTGGGATGTCGGCGGAGAGGATGGAGCTATGGGAGGAGTTTCATAAGAGAGTGTGGATGGCAAGGTGACCGCATAGGGTTGGGGAGCTGCAACATAAAATGCGGTCACCTTGTAGTAGTCGATGGAGAAACAGTAGTGGAAGGTGTGTTAATAAACTCCTTAGCACAAGAGGGTTGTTGAAGATCGAGGGTGGTTGCTACAGTTATTGTTACATTATCTAAATCCCCTTAAGATAGAAGCATTCCTTATCTTTGTGGCCCCCTTTTTTGTAGAAAAAGCAATAATGTTTTAATGGGCAATCTTAGGGGAGATGACCTTGAGTGCAGTAGATGGTACAACAGAGACTTGTAATAATGTTTTAAGGGAGCATTCTTGGGAGAGATGACCCTCAATACCATAGATGGTATGCCATAGATTTATAATACCAAAATTTTTCCTTTTGTGCGACTTATTGATTACAATATAATATTTATGTGTGGTGTTATCCATGTGGGAGGACCCGATCTTTGGTATGCTAGTAATGTTCACTCTAGGAAGATATGACAATTCCCATGAGAAGCTTATATGTGAACTTGATAGCTTGGTGGCCACTTCAACGGCTTGGTGATGATTTAATGGCTCCAATTATCTTATTTCACATGAAGGATTCCAAGGAAGTTTATTTCATATTATGTGCTAGGTATGAGAATGAATGGATTGTTATGTCATAAATACCATATGAATAGATGATAACTACATTGGTATGGGAACTAGTGCTAATTCAAAAATCAACTCGACCCTTTGTTCTTCCCCTTCTTGAGTATAAGAGGATGTGGGGTGTCCACATTTCAATATTCTTGTGGATGATGCGAGTCCTCTTTTGAGAGAGTGAAGAAAGAGAAATGTATTATTTCCCTCTATGCATTTATTATCTTATTTGTGTAACATAATTAGGGACCATTTGTTTAAAAGGGGTAATAATACTGTCATGTGGGTGTGAGTTTTGGATTCGACACATCATATGTCCTATGTGTTAGGGTGACTTACAAGTGAGGGATGCATTATGTCCTTGTATCTTAGAGAAAGACAATAGGGTATGAGTATTAGTGGATTTTGGCTACCTTTACTTGTTATTCCCTCGACTCTTTCTCTTCCCACCCCTCCTCTAAGCCAAAATGGGTAAAATTCCTATGTTTTATGGTAACCCAGAGGATGTTCTAGAAGTATAATTTTAAGAGATCATATATTAGCAATGGTGATAGAAAGTCTGAGTGGATTTAAAATTTTCCTGTCTTTTAGGGGAAAAGGCGAGATCTCAAATGGGCATAGGGAAAGCATAACGAATTGCTTAAGGATTGGGAAAAGTTTTTCACTACTATATTGGATGAATTACTTCTTGAGTAAAAGTATGACCAGATTTTCATTGAAGTCTCGCAAAGTTTTGATTCTGTGAAGGGCTATGGTGAAAAGAGCTACTAATTTGATAGACTCCATGTAACACTATTAACATCTAGAGCTAGAATCAAGGAAGCCAAATAAGTTATGGTTGGGATTAATGGGTGGATTTTGTAGAATTTTATCTCTTGGTTAAGTTAAAAAACAAGGCAAATGGTGAAGTAAGAAGTTGCCAAAAACTTAGGGAAATCCTTAAAGATAGTTAGATGCCAAGAGTGCATGCAGCCTTGAAGAGGAGGACGTGGATCAACCAAAGACTTAGCTAAGTATTTCTACTTTTTTCCACACCAAAGATCACTCCTTGTCCTAATACTCCTAACATGGTTGCCTTTAATGAACCATAACCACACATAGATATCTCTAATGCACTTGATATGGTGGTATCTTGAGTCATAGCAAGGATGGCTTGACCTCTTACAAGCTCATGAAAACCTGGGGTAAAAAGACGCACGTAAGAAATTCTGGCCCTGCTAATTTTTCTTGCAAAATGTGGTATGACTTCCAAGACAAAGGATATTGTCCTAGGAGAGCTTCTCCTTCCTTTGATTCTATAAATTTGATAGATGCTTGTTATTGAAGATAAAGGTGAAGGTAAAGGTGAAGGTGAAGGTGAAGGTGTTTTTGTGTCTACTCAAGAGAAGAAACCTAGGAATGGTAAGGGTGTGGAAGAGGAAAAAGCCCCTTTGAAACCTAGGAATGGTAAGGGTGTGGAAGAGGAAAAAGCCCCTTTGAAAGTGGAAAATGAGGAAAAAGGGTGAAATAAGCAAGTTAAAAGACATTGGCTTCTCCCTTGTATAGTGAGTTGAGGAGTGGCATCAATGTAAGAAGGAGACAGAGGCTCCACTAGTCAAAGTGGAAGTAGACATCTATTGTCCCTAAGCTGACGTGGTATGTAATGGGTTGCATGTAAAGAATGTTCTTGCTGATGGTAGTTCTACAGCAGTAAATGTCATTTTTGAAGGCTTAATGGAAAACATTGGGACTTAAGAACAATCATAAGAACAGAGGGATACACCATCTTAAGTAGTCAAAGTAGAAGTAGACATTTATTCTACTTAGATTGGTATGGTATGTAATGGTTGGCATGTAAATAATGTTCCTGTTGATGGTAGTTCTTTAGTTCATGTAATTTTTGAAGGTTTAATGGAAACATTGGGACCTAAAAACAATCATAAGAACAGAGGGATACACCATCTTAAGTAGTCAAAGTAGAAGTAGACATTTATTCTACTTAGGTTGATATGGTATGTAATGGTTGGCATGTAAATAATGTTCTTGTTGATGGTAGTTCTTTAGTTCATGTAATTTTTGAAGGTTTAATGGAAACATTGGGACTTAAGAATAATCATCTCATAAGTCTAATCCTACCTTAGAGATGGCAAATAAAGAAAGTGTAAAACCTAAAGGCGTTATAACTAATGTGGTGGTTTTTATCATGGGAGTAAAACCTCCTTGGATTTCCAAATCATGAAGAGGACTCAGAATTCCTATCCTATATACTTGGAAGGCCTTGGCTGAAGAGGGTCTATGCAAGGCAATGCTAGAGTGAAGAGTGCATGACCATTTGTAAGATTCCCCATAAAATGAAGATCTTTATTTCTCGTAATAGTGTTGATTTACAAAGTGAGAAAAGTGAGGAAGATGATGAGTATGTAAACTCTTTAAGCATATATAAGTGAAAGTGACTTGAACACAAAAATGGATAAAGACACTGAGGTAGACTTGCATGCACTTGAGGTAACTCCAAAGGTGGGGCCACCAAATTATAGGCATTGTCTAATGAAAATATTAAGAATGATTTTGGCCTATTTAGTTAGATAATGTGATCTCACTAACTATGAAAGGAAAAGGTTTCTTTCTCTTTTTCAATTTTATACTCATTTCTTTGCAGCTGGTCATAAACATCATCAAGGCCACAATGGTGGAGCACTGTGGGTTTGGTGGATGGGACATAACCAGTAAGGCAATGAGCCTACCACATGACCCCTAACTTCTCATTAGTTGTAAAGTAAGAAACTAATAATCTTCTTTAGTGGTAAAGGAAGAAATTGATAAGCTTCTTGAAGTTGGGTTTATTTTTCTTTCATAAGGGTTTAATTTAATTTCTCCTATTGTAATCTTTGTTTAGAAGAATGGAAAGCTAATGATATGTGTGGATTTCAAAATTTTGATTTTTCTAGAACATTCTTTGCAGTAGTAAACTGATGCTAGCGAACATGGTATTGGTGTTGTACTTACGTTAGATAATCATCCGATTGCTTTTGAAAATCTAAAATTAAAACCATTTAAGCTTAAGCATAGTACTTTGATAGAGAATTGATTGATGTTATTCATGCATTTATATTTTGGAAACATTATCTTAAGGGACCTGAGAGTGTATCATTAAAACCGATCAAAGTATTGGTATTGTACTTACGTTAGATAATCATCCGATTGCTTTTGAAAGTCTAAAATTAAAACCATTTAAGCTTAAGCATAGTACTTTGATAGAGAATTGATTGATGTTATTCATGCATTTATATTTTGGAAACATTATCTTAAGGGACCTGAGAGTGTATCATTAAAACCGATCAAAGTATTAAGCATTTACTTTTACAGCCTTTAATATCAAATAGACTATTAAGTGCGCATCTTTTATTCAAAGTTTTTAGCCAATATTAAATATAAACCTGGACATGATCATTTTGTTACTGATGCTTTGAGTAGGAGACCTACCATTAATAAATAATATATCTGCTATTGAAGGTATTTCTTTTAATACTATCAATAATATATGTACTATTATAGACATTTCTTTTGATAACATGAAGGAGACATGTAAAAATAATTTTGATTTTTATGATGCATATAACAAGATGAAAGATATTTATTGGCTATCTTATTTTGATTATTCTTATGATGATGGTTTTCTTTTCTTTCAAAAGAGATTATACATCACTAAACCATTTAGGCAAGCTATTATTGAAGAATAGTCATCTACTTTGCAAATAGTTACCAAATATTTCTTTTGGCCTACGATGCATAAAGATGTTGCTGAGTTTTTTTTTCTGAATATGTTGTGTGTCAAAAGATTAAGATTCATAAAGAAAAGAGATTTGGTTTGCTTATGCCTTTGCCTGTTTCTAATGAACTATGGGAACAAATAAGTATGGACTTTATCACTCGTTTTCCTTTGACTTCTAAAGAATGATATGATTGGGACTCTGGTAGATAGATCTAGTAAACATGCTTACTTTATTTCTTGCAAAAAGACATTGACTGCTTATCAAGCTGCACATGTTTTCATTAAACAAGTTTTTTCGCATCATGGTTCACCAAGGATTATTGTTTATGGTAGATCTACATAGAAAGTTTTGTAGTGTTTTTTGTACTACTTTTTATCCTAAATCTAATGGATGAAACCAAAGCAACAAATAGCACAATACTTGATTTGCTTAGATCATATGTCTCATCTCAGCCTAAGCAATGGGATAAGTGTTTACATATTTTGCAATTCGCATATAATAACTATCCTCATATTGCTACTAATAAGAAAGTACCATTTGAAATAGTCTATGGTAAGGCTTTGCCTACTCCAATTACTAGACTTTCACATTCTATAGAGGATGCATATTCTTTTGTTGAAGACTTTGACCAAATTCATGAGTTAGCAAAATTGAATATTCAAAAAGCTCAAGAGAAATACATGAAGTATGCAAATCACAAATGCAAACATGTCATCTTCAATGACTAGCTCTAGTACTACTTAAGTAGATGAGGGGACCATGGGCTCCATAATGGTGACCATCAGGGTAGGGGTGGGTAAGAGAGGCTTCAGATGATTAATCCCTTGTAAAATGGTCTTAACTCTTTGGACAATGTAAGCATGGGGAAGAGAGCCTTTTGGAAGCGTTCATTACTGCTGAAAATGATCACTATTGCCAAAAATAAAATAAAAATAATTAGCCGTGTGATGCAATCTCTATTGACAATTCAAGGAGATCTAGCCATAGGAGGAGGTTGGGATGGAGTGGGGCTACATGGGCGGTAGGGACTATGGTGGATTGGGGTGATGGCTAAGTCACTCCATACACCGACAGCAAAGGTGGATACATGGGAGAGGGATAGGTGGCCGACAGAGGAAAAAAGTACTTTATGGGAGATACCAGTGAAAAGGATACTTGGGATGTCGGAGAGGAGGGAGCTATGGGTGGAGTTTCATAAGAGAGTGTGGATGGCAAGGTGACTGCATATGGTTGGGGAGCTGCAACATAAAATGCGGGTTCATACATGGGCTCCATTGGAGTAGTCGATGGAGAAACAATAGTGGAAGGTGTGTCAATAAACTCTTTAGAAGGAGGGTTGTTGAAGATTACAGTTATTATTACATTAGCTAAATCCCCTTAAGATAGAAGCATTCCTTATCTTTGTGGCCCCCCTTTTTTGTAGAAAGAGCAATAATGTTTTAATGGGCAATCTCAGGGGAGATGACCTTGAGTACGGTAGATGGTACAACAAAGAGTTGTAATAATGTTTTGAGCAGCATTCTTGGGAGAGATGACCTTCAGTACCACATAGATGGTATGCCATAGACTTATAATACCAAAATTTTTCCTTTTGTGAGACTTATTGATTATAATATAATATTTATGTGTGGTGTTATCTATGTGGGACCCAATCTTTGGTATGCTAGTAATGTTCACTAGGAAGATATGACAATTCCCATGGGAAGCTTATATGTGAACTTGATAGCTTGGTGGTCACTTCAATGGCGTGGTGATGATTTAATGGCTCCAATTATCTTATTTCACATGAAGGATTCTAAGGAATTTTATTTAATATTATGTGCTAGGTATGAGAATGAATGGATTGTTATATCATAAATACCACATGAATAGATGATACCTACATTGATTGGTATGGGAACTAGTGCTAATTCTTTATTTGATTAGTGATGATTCATAAACTAGGTGTGGGCCATATGTCTACATGGATTGGTAGCTCTATTTGAATAAGATGGCAAATGCATGGCAAGCTTATGGAGGCTTGTGGATGCATGTGGAGGAGTGTGGAAGAATGTATAATAGAGGAGAATCCTTCTAGAAGTCCTATAGAGGCTCGTGAATGCTTGTGGAGGAGTGTGGAAGGATACATAATAGAGGAGAATCCTTCTCAAAGTCCTATGCTGGTGGTATTTGTGTCGGCTCAATGTGGGGTTAGATCTAATCTACCAAGTCAAGGATTCCTTGATGAAATAAAGCAAAAAAACACATGTCAAAAGTAGCCACCAAGAAGGACAAGTGATGGGTGATGGTGACATTTGGGTTTATGTAGTCCTAGCTTAAATGCTTCTACAATTGTAATTTGTGTGAGCATGGTGAGAAATATTCTAAAGAAGCCCTCTTGATACCTCTTAGAGACAACATTTCACACATAATTGATCATAGTTTGCCTAGATGATCTTGCATATCTTGTGTAGCTTATTGCGACCTTATATAGTAGAGACACCCTCATGGTCTACTCCATCCTCTTAGTATATACGGGTATGCTTGATTTGATTGATTAAGAAATGCCATACTTGTCTCACATCAAGCCTTTATTGTGCGATCGTGTCTTAGGAATCTTATATATCTCCATTGATGTGACTACTATATATTGTGTTAAGAAATTCTTCTATTTTGCTTAATGTCTCTCGCATAATACTCTTCTAGGATGCAATTAATTGAGAATTTTCCATCTCTTCTTCTTACATCACTTGGTTCCATTGTTGAGACCTTAGTCGTTAGGAAGGAGAGCAAAATGGTCAAAAATGCAATTTTAGGCCATTTAATTGGGCACCATGAAAGGTTAATCTTCTCAAATTGAAGCATTAAATTGGAATTGATATTGAATGACTCTCAATACCACCGATTAAGGTTTCCTTAACATCTTTGTCACACCGAGGTGGTTGCTCTAATCCAACGGGTGGTGCAATCTCTCTTGCGAAGATCGTGTGGGATCTCCGTGGGAGACGATCGCATTGGTAGCCTAATCACTCAAGCAAGAGAGAGAAAAGAAGAAAGAGGGAAGCATGAGAGAATAAGTGATTAGCACTAATCACTCCCAAATCCTAACCCTAAGCATACCACACATGCTAGATTAGAGTTGGAAGAGAGAGAGAGAGAGAGAGAGAGAGAGAGAGAGAGAGAGAGAGAGAACACTCCACTTCTATTACACGAATAGGACAATCTGTTACAAAAAAGAGAAATTGGCTTTTATAGTTCCAAGCCATTTCCAACTAAGCCGCCTGGGAGTAAGTGACCCGGGTTGCCCAAAACATAGTTACAAGGCTTTTCTCTATGGTTTGGCCAACTGATCAAGATCCTGTTGTCTGTCCTTCAAAGCTCAATACTTGGGAGCATCTTTAGGGCGTTTCCCTCATCAAATGATATGATTTGTAATATAGTACCAGTGTCCATTACATGAGTGTGCAGACATAGCTGTCGTAAGAATGTGTTAGCCAATATATCAAATAGGCTTGGTGCAAGCCTTGAGTCGACATTATTGCGAATGAAATTACTAGCTCTTAGCAAACTAGATTTCCCCAAGAAAGGCAATGGAATAAAGAAGAGAAGAGCAACAATAGTTTGAAAAGACATAAAGGTCCCACATATTACTTAAAGATGTTGGTCCTCTTACAATCGAAGAAGAAAGAAAATACAGTGAACATGATATGATCTACTTGGGAGCCAAAATAATTATATTTGCGGAAGATGCAAGGAGTAACTTCTCTAACATTTAATACTCATGTGTAAAATACCAATGAATCAAAAAACCCAGATGTTGTAGATGGTGAAGATTTTGTACCCTTGACCTCCACCCACAAAGGAAAAGAGGTGGTTTGCATGTAAAAAATGCTCTCTTGTGCCCTGCTACATGCAGGCTCCATCAACTTCCATTGCATAACACCATTGTTGATCTTCTAGATTTGGGAAGTGCCACCCCCTTGCTCACTCCTACCTTCCTACCTTAAGCACTCACACAAAGTTGGTCGATAAACTTACTCAAAGTTGGTTGATACATGTAACATACCCATTGTGAATAACAATGTACTTGCTTCTGAGTTGAAAAATATAACTTAGTTTGTCATTTTTACGATAAAAAAACTTCTATTTTTGAAAAATGAGCCATTTTTACTTAGAAATTTGTAATTTTGAATCCAAATTTGAAATCTACGCGTAATTAAGCTTTTAAGCCTTTAATCTGCGAACTTCCGACCAAAAATAGTAACTATCCAGGCGTCTAATCAACGAACGGAACACGCCCCCATGGTCACGGGGCAAGGCCGGACATTTCCGTCGAAAAATATTTTTTGACCCCCCGGACGACGGTGGGCGGGCGGCCGGCGTGGGCCCCACCACGGGCGCCGCCCGTGAAAAAAACCGACAATCCGCCCGGGACACCCAAGCGTGTACACGACCTAGACGCACCCTCCAGCACACCCCTACACGTACACCCTCCTCCCAGAACCCTCTATCCACAGGTGTCGCGCTCTCTCTCTCTTGGGGACACCTCCACCCCCATGTGTCACACTTTCTCTCTCCTCGAGACACCTCCACCCCCAGGTGTCTCACGCCCACACCCTCTCCCGGACACCTACACCACCCAGGTGTCACCTTCCCGCACCCGGACGTCCACCCTCCAGCACCTATAAAAGGACCCTCCCAGCCCCCTTCTCCAGACAAGCCCCCAGCAAGCCCCTACGCGCAAGCCCTCTCTCAAGCTCTAGGACATGTCCTACACTCTTCTCCCCCCCCGTGTGAATAGACTTAAAGTGTGCCTCTCCTCCAACCCTTGCCTTACTCTTCCCTAGGCCTCCCTAGACGTACACTCTTCTTAAGAGCTCTCCAAGTTAAGGACACCCTCTCAATTCCCCCCCCCATATGCAGCGACTTAAACTTAGGCTAAGAGGTCGTTCCTGCCCATAAGCCCAACAAGCTTTTCCTACCCCAAACGGACTCCGTTTTCGAATCCGTTTGAACCAGTAGAATTCTCTCTTTTCTCTCCACGCTCCCAACCTCTTATATTCACCTCGTTTTCTCTCTATCCTCTTAAAACTCTAGTTCTCCTATGGCGCCGAAACGCCGCCGAATTGAAGAACCACACGCTGCCCAAGGAGGGAATGAGGCAAATCGCGTCCCTGCAACAATCGACTTCGCCCCTCTTGAAGCGAATAGGCATGAAAACGATAACCAGGTTGGTCATTTAATAAGTTTAAGTAAAATTCTCTCTTATGAAGTTTAATGCAAAGATTCGAAATAATAGGAAAGGAACCAAGGTTAAAACCCTAGTATAGATGGCCCTAAGTACCTTATGGTTACTCTTAAGTAAAGTTATAGGAAAATAATCTTGCTTTTGAATCATTGTCTTTCCAAAACGATGGTTTTTTCATTGAATAAAGGCTATGTCTCTTTTTATTGGATATACTGCTGGTTTATTGCTAACATGCAGGTACAACTTCTCCCCCCCTTAGCTAACTCCGTGCTTGCATGTGTAGCCGGGCGGAGGATATAGCGAGGCCGGGAGTCGGCCCAGGGCAATCCCCTCCTATGCCACTGGGAATTGGTTTTCACCACCAGGGTGATGTATATATGCTGCCTAGTTCTGTGGGTCCAGGCTAGTGCGGTGACTTAACCCCAACCTCATGAGGAGACGTCCCCTCCGAAGAGCCAGAGGGTTTGGTACAAGCGTCAGTACCTGAGGGGGTGACAGGACGGCTTGGCCCTCGTCGGCTGGCTGACGACGAGGGGAGACGGTCCGTGAGGTTTACCCAGCTGGTTGAGGCTGGAAGATCGAATTCTAGATCATCGATGTGGTTGTGGTTATGGATGTGGTTGTGGTTGTGGTTGTGACTGTGATTGGATTGTCGTTATGGTTATGGTTTGGACATGAAGTTTGGATTGGGATATCGGCCCGGTTTCAGGGTCTTTGTAAATATTTTTCACTGTATGCTCGTTGATTTCAATGTTGTGCTAAGGAAGATTTTCTTTAAGGAATCAAGTGTAATTTATTAACAAAGGAATTTGTTTTTAAGTGTTTCACAGTGTGGTAGGACTTAATTAGGAAACAATTGAACGGGTGAGTGTGTGGAAAGTGGGAGAATGGATGCCCTGACAGTACCATTCTAAGGATGGGTGGACCCGATCAGTCGGGTAGCTTTCTACTAGTCATAACCTACGATACTTAGGGAATAGTAGAGTCACGAACAAGACTTGTTTTAGGGGACTGAGCGAGCGGCCGTGCCTCATGAATACGGGGGAAAAAGGCGTTGGCTTCCTTGAACCAAGTGTGGGTCTTGTTCTATCTCCACGCACATTTCGTGCTGGGGATTAGAATTTCCTTTAGGATGACTACGCTTCCCTTGCGAGATAGAGTTAGGTCCGTCCGTTTGCTCGTAACCTCGTATTTCTACGAGATCGAGGTGTCGTCAATCGAAAAATAACATGAGACTTGACCGCCTATCAAAAGGATTCCCCCGCCCTACGGGTCGGCGGGGGCCTTACACGTGGTATCAGAGCGCGTTTAGACTTGGGAGATTTTATATTGTATTCTCTTGTTGCTCTAGGAATTCTTGTTAAACTAATCTAGTTACGGCTGGATGCAGGAGGACGAGATGGATCCCTATTCTCGCTTCCTGGTATTCCAATGCATGTTCATGACTGCTTGTCGCTCTTCCGAATTCGAGTTCCGTGACACTATGATGCACATTGTAGACAAGCTAACCCTTCCTCTTTACACTCGCATCGAAAGGGGATGGAACAGAACTGAGTATTGGCATCGTCGATCTACCTATTTCATCATTCGAGCTGAGCACGTCGGCAATCTCACCAACGACTTGAGGCGGATCCGATATGCTGAGATGTTGCGGATGGTTCGCCTGTTCTGGTTTATTGGCACTCCTCGTAACACCTATGTCACTATCGATGGGAATCGCATGTTGCAGAATCGATGGGTTTATGATAGGGTGACTCAAGTTGTATCCCCTGATAGAGTAGCCGTTACCCGTCTTTCTAGACGAGGTTTACCTCCCCTACCAGAGACTTATCGAGTTCTTGAAACCATGGGAGAACCCCCCTACTTTTTCAATGCTACCACCGCAGATCTTTATTAGGTTCCCTAGAGGACTACCATGTAAATAAATAAGATTGGATTTAGTCCAATCCTTGTAAATGGCTTGGTTTACTTGTAAATGGCTTGGTTTACTTGTAAATATTAAAGCTTGGAATAAAAGGTTTTGATTTTCACACTCATTGTCTTATGTGTATTAAACCGCCTAAGTGACATGATTCTAAATTTAGCTTCATATTGATAACCAGGATCGTCAACTTCTTGCTCCCAATGCATTATATACAGATACACAGGAGAAGAAGCTTCTCCTCAAACAAATGCAGCCTCCCTCATTTAATGGGGCAGGTTCAAAGATTGAAAGGGATGCAGAAGTTTGGATAGAAGCCATGGACGATTACTTTTCGGCTGCTGGTACAGGAATTGGGAATCAATCCATGCTTGCCAGATTCCGTCTTACCGGGGATGCCAAACTTTGGTGGAAGCAATGGTGCCGAGATAAGGGCGTCACTGAAGATACCCAAACCTGGAGTGACATTAAGCAAGCTGTGAAGGGCCGTTATCTTCCCCCATCTCATGAATCTATTAAGATGAACGAGTTCTTCAGCCTCAAGCAGCTTAGCTTAACCTTGGAGGAATACTACTCAAAATTTGTCACACTTGGCAAATATGCTCCACCTATGTCGATCACTCAACAAGTGGCCCGATTTTGCCAAGGGCTGAATGAACCTTTGGATTCTCGCCTTGAAGCAATGAGGCCAACTACCTTGCAAGATGCTCTTACCCGAGAAGCTTACCATTAGGGATTTATGATGGAATCCTTGGTATGGATTGGTTAATTGCAAACAATGCTGACATTCACTGTGCTGAAGGAAGCATCTCCTTTAAGAATAGTCAAGGACAGGTAGTATCAGCCCAGGGAAAAACAGGTAAACCCAAATTTCATTTGGACAAAAGCTAATCGTCTTCTTAAGGGAGTGCGCAAGGGCCAACAGATCTTCCTTGTCAAACTCAACAAGGTAGAAGAAAGCAATCCAGATTTAGAACCCTCTTGGCTCCAGAAGTTTTCAGATATCTTTCCAGAGGAACTTACAAAACTACCCCCATCTCGAGAAGTACATCATGGGATTGAGTTAATCCCTGGTGCTGAATCAGTTTCAAGGAGACCTTACAAAATGTCTCTTCCCGAAGCCATAGAGCTCAAGGAACAACTTAGGCAGCTCATTGAGCAAGGATTCATTCGCCCTAGTAATTCCCCATGGGGAGCGCCTGTTCTTTTCCAGAGAAAGAAGGATGGCTCGCTTCGGCTTTGTATTGACTACCGAGGCCTAAACAAGGTCACTGTCAAAAACAAATACCCCATTCCTCGCATCGACGAACTTCTTGACAGACTTTATGGATCCAAAGTTTTCTCCAAGATGGATTTAAGGTCTGGCTACTATCAAATTAGGATCAAGGAATCAGATATCTCCAAAACCGCTTTCAATACCCGCTATGGCCACTATGAATTTACAGTCATGCCATTCGGATTAACCAATGCTCCCGCCACCTTCAACCGCCTGATGCAGGATATCTTCCGACCCTACTTGGATGAATTTGTCCTTGTCTTCTTTGATGACATCTTGGTCTATTCTCAGTCAAAAGAGGAACATGAGGAGCATGTACGCAAAGTATTGCAAATACTGCGCGAACATAAGCTCTATGCCAAGAAAAGCAAATGTACCTTCTTCACTTCCCAAATTGAATATCTAGGGTTCATTGTCTCCTCAAAGGGCATCTCAGTAGACCCTGCCAAAGTCAAGGATATATTGGAATGGCCACCCCCTAGGACAGTCAAAGAAATCCGTGGGTTTCTAGGCATCACAGGATGGTATAGGATCTTCATCAAGGATTATGCCAAGATAGCCGCACCCTTAACTGATCTCCTCAAGAAGGAATGTAAGATAGTATGGTTACCAATCCACCAAATCAGTTTTAGCCAACTTAAGGCTATCCTCACCTCAGCACCAGTTCTGAAGCTCCCTGACTTCACCAAAGAGTTTGAGGTTGTCACTGATGCTAGTGGTGGTGTCTTAATTCAAGAAGGAAGGCCTGTGGCTTACACTTCTCGTAAGCTTAAATCCTATGAAGTCAATTATGCCACCCATGATTTGGAACTCCTTGCAGTTGCTCATTGTTTCAAGTTATGGAGACACTATCTCCTAGGCCGTAAGTTTCTGCTTGTAACCGACCACCAGAGTTTAAAGTGGATCTTCACCCAGCCCAATCTCAACATGAGGCAAAGGAGGTGGATTGAGATTCTGCAAGAGTTTGATTTTGATATCAAATTTCGTCCTGGAAAGGATAATGTTGTAGCAGATGCCCTCAGTCGCAAATCCTTCCTAAGTGCAATCTCTATGCCAAATAACCCCATCCTAGAGAAGGTAAAGCAGGTTTCACCTCATGACCCTGATTACCAAAAGCTAGTAAGCCTAATTCACAAGGAGGCACCCACAGAAAAGGAAAATATATTGATCAAGGGATACACCCTCGATGATGAATGCCTCTACTTCATGCATAGGTTATGTATTCCTTTTCTACTAGTCATAACCTACGATACTTAGGGAATAGTAGAGTCACGAACAAGACTTGTTTTAGGGGACCGAGCCAGCGGCCGTGCCTCATGAATACGGGGGAAAAAGGCGTTGGCTTCCTTGAACCAAGTGTGGGTCTTGTTCCATCTCCACGCACATTTCGTGCTGGGGATTAGAATTTCCTTTAGGATGACTACGCTTCCCTTGCGAGATAGAGTTAGGTCCGTCCGTTTGCTCGTAACCTCGTATTTCTATGAGATCGAGGTGTCGTCAATCGGAAAATAACATGAGACTTGACCGCCTATCAAAAGGATTCCCCCGCCCTACGGGTCGGCGGGGGCCTTACACGTGGTATCAGAGCGCGTTTAGACTTGGGAGATTTTATATTGTATTCTCTTGTTGCTCTAGGAATTCTTGTTAAACTAATCTAGTTATGGCTGGATGCAGGAGGACGAGATGGATCCCTATTCTCGCTTCCAGGTATTCCAATGCATGTTCATGACTGCTTGTCGCTCTTCCGAATTCGAGTTCCGTGACACTATGATGCACATTGTAGACAAGCTAACCCTTCCTCTTTACACTCGCATCGAAAGGGGATGGAACAGAACTGAGTATTGGCATCGTCGATCTACCTATTTCATCATTCGAGCTGAGCACGTCGGCAATCTCACCAACGACTTGAGGCGGATCCGATATGCTGAGATGTTGCGGATGGTTCGCCTGTTCTGGTTTATTGGCACTCCTCGTAACACCTATGTCACTATCGATGGGAATCGCATGTTGCAGAATCGATGGGTTTATGATAGGGTGACTCAAGTTGTATCCCCTGATAGAGTAGCCGTTACCCGTCTTTCTAGACGAGGTTTACCTCCCCTACCAGAGACTTATCGAGTTCTTGAAACCATGGGAGAACCCCCCTACTTTTTCAATGCTACCACCGCAGATCTTTATTAGGTTCCCTAGAGGACTACCATGTAAATAAATAAGATTGGATTTAGTCCAATCCTTGTAAATGGCTTGGTTTACTTGTAAATATTAAAGCTTGGAATAAAAGGTTTTGATTTTCACACTCATTGTCTTATGTGTATTAAACCGCCTAAGTGACATGATTCTAAATTTAGCTTCATATTGATAACCAGGATCGTCAACTTCTTGCTCCCAATGCATTATATACAGATACACAGGAGAAGAAGCTTCTCCTCAAACAAATGCAACCTCCCTCATTTAATGGGGCAGGTTCAAAGATTGAAAGGGATGCAGAAGTTTGGATAGAAGCCATGGACGATTACTTTTCGGCTGCTGGTACAGGAATTGGGAATCAATCCATGCTTGCCAGATTCCGTCTTATCGAGGATGCCAAACTTTGGTGGAAGCAATGGTGCCGAGATAAGGGCGTCACTGAAGATACCCAAACTTGGAGTGACATTAAGCAAGCTGTGAAGGGCCGTTATCTTCCCCCATCTCATGAATCTATTAAGATGAACGAGTTCTTCAGCCTCAAGCAGCTTAGCTTAACCTTGGAGGAATACTACTCAAAATTTGTCACACTTGGCAAATATGCTCCACCTATGTCGATCACTCAACAAGTGGCCCGATTTTGCCAAGGGCTGAATGAACCTTTGGATTCTCGCCTTGAAGCAATGAGGCCAACTACCTTGCAAGATGCTCTTACCCGAGCCAAACCTCTGGCTAAAGAAGTAAAGAGTGGTCAAGCAAAGAAGAGAGTCTATCCTGAGTCTAACCCAAGGGGGCGCCTTCAGAGGAATTACCAATCGAATTTCCGCCACAACACTATTGGTCAGTACCCCAATAATTTTGTCCCCCGCAGTTATGCTAATTCCACTTCAGAATCCTATGGGGACCAAAGGTGCTTTTATTGCAATGAAGTTGGCCACTTCCGGAATGAATGCCCCAAACTTGCAAAACCCTCTCTCAATCCTAGTGTCACTGCTGCTCCACAAGGCGGCCGGGTAGTTCAAGGTCGTGGGATTCCTAATAACCGCCAGGCTGGACGAGGTGGTGGTGGACGTGGTAGAGGTCGTGGAGTGACTGCCCGTGTCTGCTCTATGATTGGTGAACCGACTTTAGAGATGGAAGAAGAAGAGCAAGCCACCATTCATGCAGCTATAGAACATCAAGGACCTAATCAGCAGTTTTCTGTTATCCAAGCTCCGGCTACTTATCAAGGTAGATCTTTCCAGCTTTTGATTGATTGTGGTAGTACGCATTCATTTCTTTCTCCAAAATGCTTGCGTAAGTTACAGTTAGATCAAAAACCAGCCCAAGCAATGATTGTTGAGTTAGCTAGTGGAAAAGAAGAAGTATCCCGACATTGTGTGGGAGATCTTGAATTTGAATTGGATGGTGAATCAACCCATGGGTATTTTAGAAGCTTACCATTAGGGATTTATGATGGAATCCTTGGTATGGATTGGTTAATTGCAAACAATGCTGACATTCACTGTGCTGAAGGAAGCATCTCCTTTAAGAATAGTCAAGGACAGGTAGTATCAGCCCAGGGAAAAACAGGTAAACCCAAATTTCATTTGGACAAAAGCTAATCGTCTTCTTAAGGGAGTGCGCAAGGGCCAACAGATCTTCCTTGTCAAACTCAACAAGGTAGAAGAAAGCAATCCAGATTTAGAACCCTCTTGGCTCCAGAAGTTTTCAGATATCTTTCCAGAGGAACTTACAAAACTACCCCCATCTCGAGAAGTAGATCATGGGATTGAGTTAATCCCTGGTGCTGAATCAGTTTCAAGGAGACCTTACAAAATGTCTCTTCCCGAACCCATAGAGCTCAAGGAACAACTTAGGCAGCTCATTGAGCAAGGATTCATTCGCCCTAGTAATTCCCCATGGGGAGCGCCTGTTCTTTTCCAGAGAAAGAAGGATGGCTCGCTTCGGCTTTGTATTGACTACCGAGGCCTAAACAAGGTCACTGTCAAAAACAAATACCCCATTCCTCGCATCGACGAACTTCTTGACAGACTTTATGGATCCAAAGTTTTCTCCAAGATGGATTTAAGGTCTGGCTACTATCAAATTAGGATCAAGGAATCAGATATCTCCAAAACCGCTTTCAATACCCGCTATGGCCACTATGAATTTACAGTCATGCCATTCGGATTAACCAATGCTCCCGCCACCTTCAACCGCCTGATGCAGGATATCTTCCGACCCTACTTGGATGAATTTGTCCTTGTCTTCTTTGATGACATCTTGGTCTATTCTGAGTCAAAAGAGGAACATGAGGAGCATGTACGCAAAGTATTGCAAATACTGCGCGAACATAAGCTCTATGCCAAGAAAAGCAAATGTACCTTCTTCACTTCCCAAATTGAATATCTAGGGTTCATTGTCTCCTCAAAGGGCATCTCAGTAGACCCTGCCAAAGTCAAGGATATATTGGAATGGCCACCCCCTAGGACAGTCAAAGAAATCCGTGGGTTTCTAGGCATCACAGGATGGTATAGGATCTTCATCAAGGATTATGCCAAGATAGCCGCACCCTTAACTGATCTCCTCAAGAAGGAATGTAAGATAGTATGGTTACCAATCCACCAAATCAGTTTTAGCCAACTTAAGGCTATCCTCACCTCAGCACCAGTTCTGAAGCTCCCTGACTTCACCAAAGAGTTTGAGGTTGTCACTGATGCTAGTGGTGGTGTCTTAATTCAAGAAGGAAGGCCTGTGGCTTACACTTCTCGTAAGATTAAATCCTATGAAGTCAATTATGCCACCCATGATTTGGAACTCCTTGCAATTGTTCATTGTTTCAAGTTATGGAGACACTATCTCCTAGGCCGTAAGTTTCTGCTTGTAGCCGACCACCAGAGTTTAAAGTGGATCTTCACCCAGCCCAATCTCAACATGAGGCAAAGGAGGTGGATTGAGATTCTGCAAGAGTTTGATTTTGATATCAAATTTCGTCCTGGAAAGGATAATGTTGTAGCAGATGCCCTCAGTCGCAAATCCTTCCTAAGTGCAATCTCTATGCCAAATAACCCCATCCTAGAGAAGGTAAAGCAGGTTTCACCTCATGACCCTGATTACCAAAAGCTAGTAAGCCTAATTCACAAGGAGGCACCCACAGAAAAGGAAAATATATTGATCAAGGGATACACCCTCGATGATGAATGCCTCTACTTCATGCATAGGTTATGTATTCCCAAGGATCTTGCACTGAAGAAGATGATCTTGTATGAAGCTCATGATAGCCCCGTAGCAGGACACCCAGGTTATGCAAAAACCTTGAATGCCTTAAGGAGAAGTTACTTTTGGCCTGGAATGAAGAGAGATGTCCTTCAATACATCAGACAATGCCTTTCATGTCAAAGGATTAAAGCTGAAAGAATCAAAATGCCCGGGAAACTCCAACCTCTGGACATTCCTCAGATGAAGTGGGAATGTATCAGTATGGATTTTGTCACAAGTCTTCCCACAACACAAGGAGGGTATGATTCTATTTTAGTAGTTGTGGATATGCTTACCAAAGTCACCCATATTATCCCAGTAAAGAAGACATTTAAATCTTCTGATATTGCCCGCCTTTTCATCAAGGAAATCTTTAGGCTTCATGGATTGCCAAAAAGAATAGTCAGTGACCGGGACTCTGACTTCACTTCAAAGTTCTGGACATCATTATTCCAGGCTATTGGAACACAACTTTGTTTCAGTACAGCTTACCACCCAGAAACAGATGGTCAAACTGAGAGAGTTAATCAGGTTATAGAAGACATCCTGAGAGCCTATTGTGGGCGTGAACCAAAGAAGTGGATTCAGTATCTCCCTCTAGTGGAATTCTCTTACAATACATCCTATCACCAAAGCATAGGGATGTCACCATTCAAAGCTCTTTATGGTCAGGAATGTTTGTCTCCCTTAAATTTCTCTAAAGGTTGAAGCCTCTAGAATGATGCTTGAAGAAATGGAAGAACAAACCAAAGCTATTCGTAAGGATATTAAAGCCGCCCAGGATCGACAGAAGCATTATGCTAATACCAAAAGATCTGAAAGAATTTTTCAGCAAGGAGACAAAGTTTTTCTTCGAGTGCGGCCAAAGAGAAGTTCTTTATCTCTTGGAAAATTTAGGAAGCTGAGTCCAAGGTATTGTGGGCCTTATGAAGTCATCAAATGTTTGGGAAAACATGCCTACAAACTTCACCTCCCAACCTACCTCAAAATCCATGATGTATTCCATGTAAGCTTACTAAAGCCATATGTGCCTCATCCTTCTTGATGATGAACAAATTGTAATGCCAACTCAGGGAGTCCTTGAAATGAGACCTAATAGAATCATCGACTCTAGAGAAAGAGTGCTTCGCAATAGAATCCTTAGGGAACATTTAGTGGAATGGAAAGATTACTCTGAGGAGGATGCCACTTGGGAGGAAGAGTCAACCCTCCAAAAGAATTACCCAGAGTTCGTACCGAGATGAGGACATCTCGAGTTCTTTTAGTAGGGAAGGATGTAACATACCCATTGTAAATAACAATGTACTTGCTTCAGAGTTGAAAAATATAACTTAGTTTGTCATTTTTATGATAAAAAAACTTCTATTTTTGAAAAATGAGCCATTTTTACTTAGAAATTTGTAATTTTGAATCCAAATTTGAAATCTACGCGTAATTTTACGCTTAAAATAGTTTTTTCTGAACTAAAAACAGGCACTCGAATGGGTTTAATTAAGCTTTTAAGCCTTTAATCTGCGAACTTCCGACCAAAAATAGTAACTATCCAGGTGTCTAATCAACGAACGGAACACGCCCCCATGGTCACGGGGCAAGGCCGGACATTTCCGTCAAAAAATATTTTTTGACCCCTCGGACGACGGCGGGCGGGCGGCCGGCGTGGGCCCCACCACGGGCGCCGCCCGTGAAAAAAACCGACAATCCGCCCGGGACACCCAAGCGTGTACACGACCTAGACGCACCCTCCAGCACACCCCTACACGTACACCCTCCTCCCAGAACCCTCTATCCACAGGTGTCGCGCTCTCTCTCTCTTGGGGACACCTCCACCCCCATGTGTCACACTTTCACTCTCCTCGAGACACCTCCACCCCCAGGTGTCTCACGTCCACACCCTCTCCCGGACACCTACACCACCCAGGTGTCACCTTCCCGCACCCGGACGTCCACCCTCCAGCACCTATAAAAGGACCCTCCCAGCCCCCTTCTCCAGACAAGCCCCCAGCAAGCCCCTACGCGCAAGCCCTCTCTCAAGTTCTAGGACATGTCCTACACTCTTCTCCCCCCCCGTGTGAATAGACTTAAAGTGTGCCTCTCCTCCAACCCTTGCCTTACTCTTCCCTAGGCCTCCCTAGACGTACACTCTTCTCAAGAGCTCTCCAAGTTAAGGACACCCTCTCAATTCCCCCCCCCCCATATGCGGCGACTTAAACTTAGGCTAAGAGGTCGTTCCTGCCCATAAGCCCAACAAGCTTTTTCTACCCCAAACGGACTCCGTTTTCGAATCCGTTTGAACCAGTAGAATTCTCTCTTTTCTCTCCACGCTCCCAACCTCTTATATTCACCTCGTTTTCTCTCTATCCTCTTAAAACTCTAGTGCTCCTATGGCGCCGAAACGCCGCCGAATTGAAGAACCACGCGCTGCCCAAGGAGGGAATGAGGCAAATCGCGTCCCTGCAACAATCGACTTCGCCCCTCTTGAAGCGAATAGGCATGAAAACGATAACCAGGTTGGTCATTTAATAAGTTTAAGTAAAATTCTCTCTTATGAAGTTTAATGCAAAGATTCGAAATAATAGGAAAGGAACCAAGGTTAAAACCCTAGTATAGATGGCCCTAAGTACCTTATGGTTACTCTTAAGTAAAGTTATAGGAAAATAATCTTGCTTTTGAATCATTGTCTTTCCAAAACGATGGTTTTTTCATTGAATAAAGGCTATGTCTCTTTTTATTGGATATACTGCTGGTTTATTGCTAACATGCAGGTACAACTTCTCCCCCCCTTAGCTAACTCCGTGCTTGCTTGTGTAGCCGGGCGGAGGATATAGCGAGGCCGGGAGTCGGCCCACGGCCAGGGCAATCCCCTCCTATGCCACTGGGAATTGGTTTTCACCACCAGGGTGATGTATATATGCTGCCTAGTTCTGTGGGTCCAGGCTAGTGCGGTGACTTAACCCCCACCTCATGAGGAGACGTCCCCTCCGAAGAGCGAGAGGGTTTGGTACAAGCGTAAGTACCTGAGGGGGTGACAGGACGGCTTGGCCCTCGTCGGCTGGCTGACGACGAGGGGAGACGGTCCGTGAGGTTTACCCAGCTGGTTGAGGCTGGAAGATCGAATTCTAGATCATCGATGTGGTTGTGGTTATGGATGTGGTTGTGGTTGTGGTTGTGACTGTGATTGGATTGTGGTTATGGTTATGGTTTGGACATGAAGTTTGGATTGGGATATCGGCCCGGTTTCAGGGTCTTTGTAAATATTTTTCACTGTAAGTATGCTCGTTGATTTCAATGTTGTGCTAAGGAAGATTTTCTTTAAGGAATCAAGTGTAATTTATTAACAAAGGAATTTGTTTTTAAGTGTTTCACAGTGTGGTAGGACTTAATTAGGAAACAATTGAATGGGTGAGTGTGTGGAAAGTGGGAGAATGGATGCCCTGACGGTACCATTCTAAGGATGGGTAGACCCGATCAGTCGGGTAGCTTTCTACTAGTCATAACCTACGATACTTAGGGAATAGTAGAGTCACGAACAAGACTTGTTTTAGGGGACCGAGCGAGCGGCCGTGCCTCATGAATACGGGGAAAAAAGGCGTTGGCTTCCTTGAACCAAGTGTGGGTCTTGTTCCATCTCCACGCACATTTCGTGCTGGGGATTAGAATTTCCTTTAGGATGACTACGCTTCCCTTGCGAGATAGAGTTAGGTCTGTCTGTTTGCTCGTAACCTCGTATTTCTACGAGATCGAGGTGTCGTCAATCGGAAAATAACATGAGACTTGACCGCCTATCAAAAGGATTCCCCCGCCCTACGGGTCGGCGGGGGCCTTACACGTGGTATCAGAGCGCGTTTAGACTTGGGAGATTTTATATTGTATTCTCTTGTTGCTCTAGGAATTCTTGTTAAACTAATCTAGTTACGGCTGGATGCAGGAGGACGAGATGGATCCCTATTCTCACTTCCTGGTATTCCAATGCATGTTCATGACTGCTTGTCGCTCTTCCGAATTCGAGTTCCGTGACACTATGATGCACATTGTAGACAAGCTAACCCTTCCTCTTTACACTCGCATCGAAAGGGGATGGAACAGAACTGAGTATTGGCATCGTCGATCTACCTATTTCATCATTCGAGCTGAGCACGTCGGCAATCTCACCAACGACTTGAGGCGGATCCGATATGCTGAGATGTTGCGGATGGTTCGCCTGTTCTGGTTTATTGGCACTCCTCGTAACACCTATGTCACTATCGATGGGAATCGCATGTTGCAGAATCGATGGGTTTATGATAGGGTGACTCAAGTTGTATCCCCTGATAGAGTAGCCATTACCTGTCTTTCTAGACGAGGTTTACCTCCCCTACCAGAGACTTATCGAGTTCTTGAAACCATGGGAGAACCCCCCTACTTTTTCAATGCTACCACCGCAGATCTTTATTAGGTTCCCTAGAGGACTACCATGTAAATAAATAAGATTGGATTTAGTCCAATCCTTGTAAATGGCTTGGTTTACTTGTAAATGGCTTGGTTTACTTGTAAATATTAAAGCTTGGAATAAAAGGTTTTGATTTTCACACTCATTGTCTTATGTGTATTAAACCGCCTAAGTGACATGATTCTAAATTTAGCTTCATATTGATAACCAGGATCGTCAACTTCTTGCTCCCAATGCATTATATACAGATACACAGGAGAAGAAGCTTCTCCTCAAACAAATGCAACCTCCCTCATTTAATGGGGCAGGTTCAAAGATTGAAAGGGATGCAGAAGTTTGGATAGAAGCCATGGACGATTACTTTTCGGCTGCTGGTACAGGAATTGGGAATCAATCCATGCTTGCCAGATTCCGTCTTACCGGGGATGCCAAACTTTGGTGGAAGCAATGGTGCCGAGATAAGGGCGTCACTGAAGATACCCAAACCTGGAGTGACATTAAGCAAGCTGTGAAGGGCCGTTATCTTCCCCCATCTCATGAATCTATTAAGATGAACGAGTTCTTCAGCCTCAAGGAGCTTAGCTTAACCTTGGAGGAATACTACTCAAAATTTGTCACACTTGGCAAATATGCTCCACCTATGTCGATCACTCAACAAGTGGCCCGATTTTGCCAAGGGCTGAATGAACCTTTGGATTCTCGCCTTGAAGCAATGAGGCCAACTACCTTGCAAGATGCTCTTACCCGAGCCAAACCTCTGGCTAAAGAAGTAAAGAGTGGTCAAGCAAAGAAGAGAGTCTATCTTGAGTCTAACCCAAGGGGGCGCCTTCAGAGGAATTACCAATTGAATTTCCGCCACAACACTATTGGTCAGTACCCCAATAATTTTGTCCCCCGCAGTTATGCTAATTCCACTTCAGAATCCTATGGGGACCAAAGGTGCTTTTATTGCAATGAAGTTGGCCACTTCCGGAATGAATGCCCCAAACTTGCAAAACCCTCTCTCAATCCTAGTGTCACTGCTGCTCCACAAGGCGGCCGGGTAGTTCAAGGTCGTGGGATTCCTAATAACCGCCAGGCTGGACGAGGTGGTGGTGGACGTGGTAGAGGTCGTGGAGTGACTGCCCGTGTCTGCTCTATGATTGGTGAACCGACTTTAGAGATGGAAGAAGAAGAGCAAGCCACCATTCATGCAGCTATAGAACATCAAGGACCTAATCAGCAGTTTTCTGTTATCCAAGCTCCGGCTACTTATCAAGGTAGATCTTTCCAGCTTTTGATTGATTGTGGTAGTACGCATTCATTTCTTTCTCCAAAATGCTTGCGTAAGTTACAGTTAGATCAAAAACCAGCCCAAGCAATGATTGTTGAGTTAGCTAGTGGAAAAGAAGAAGTATCCCGACATTGTGTGGGAGATCTTGAATTTGAATTGGATGGTGAATCAACCCATGGGTATTTTAGAAGCTTACCATTAGGGATTTATGATGGAATCCTTGGTATGGATTGGTTAATTGCAAACAATGTTGACATTCACTGTGCTGAAGGAAGCATCTCCTTTAAGAATAGTCAAGGACAGGTAGTATCAGCCCAGGGAAAAACAGGTAAACCCAAATTTCATTTGGACAAAAGCTAATCGTCTTCTTAAGGGAGTGCGCAAGGGCCAACAGATCTTCCTTGTCAAACTCAACAAGGTAGAAGAAAGCAATCCAGATTTAGAACCCTCTTGGCTCCAGAAGTTTTCAGATATCTTTCCAGAGGAACTTACAAAACTACCCCCCATCTCGAGAAGTAGATCATGGGATTGAGTTAATCCCTGGTGCTGAATCAGTTTCAAGGAGACCTTACAAAATGTCTCTTCCCGAAGCCATAGAGCTCAAGGAACAACTTAGGCAGCTCATTGAGCAAGGATTCATTCGCCCTAGTAATTCCCCATGGGGAGCGCCTGTTCTTTTCCAGAGAAAGAAGGATGGCTCGCTTCGGCTTTGTATTGACTACCGAGGCCTAAACAAGGTCACTGTCAAAAACAAATACCCCATTCCTCGCATCGAACGAACTTCTTGACAGACTTTATGGATCCAAAGTTTTCTCCAAGATGGATTTAAGGTCTGGCTACTATCAAATTAGGATCAAGGAATCAGATATCTCCAAAACCGCTTTCAATACCCGCTATGGCCACTATGAATTTACAGTCATGCCATTCGGATTAACCAATGCTCCCGCCACCTTCAACCGCCTGATGCAGGATATCTTCCGACCCTACTTGGATGAATTTGTCCTTGTCTTCTTTGATGACATCTTGGTCTATTCTCAGTCAAAAGAGGAACATGAGGAGTATGTACGCAAAGTATTGCAAATACTGCGCGAACATAAGCTCTATGCCAAGAAAAGCAAATGTACCTTCTTCACTTCCCAAATTGAATATCTAGGGTTCATTGTCTCCTCAAAGGGCATCTCAGTAGACCCTGCCAAAGTCAAGGATATATTGGAATGGCCACCCCCTAGGACAGTCAAAGAAATCCGTGGGTTTCTAGGCATCACAGGATGGTATAGGATCTTCATCAAGGATTATGCCAAGATAGCCGCACCCTTAACTGATCTCCTCAAGAAGGAATGTAAGATAGTATGGTTACCAATCCACCAAATCAGTTTTAGCCAACTTAAGGCTATCCTCACCTCAGCACCAGTTCTGAAGCTCCCTGGCTTCACCAAAGAGTTTGAGGTTGTCACTGATGCTAGTGGTGGTGTCTTAATTCAAGAAGGAAGGCCTGTGGCTTACACTTCTCGTAAGCTTAAATCCTCTGAAGTCAATTATGCCACCCATGATTTGGAACTCCTTGCAGTTGTTCATTGTTTCAAGTTATGGAGACACTATCTCCTAGGCCGTAAGTTTCTGCTTGTAGCCGACCACCAGAGTTTAAAGTGGATCTTCACCCAGCCCAATCTCAACATGAGGCAAAGGAGGTGGATTGAGATTCTGCAAGAGTTTGATTTTGATATCAAATTTCGTCCTAGAAAGGATAATGTTGTAGCAGATGCCCTCAGTCGCAAATCCTTCCTAAGTGCAATCTCTATGCCAAATAACCCCATCCTAGAGAAGGTAAAGCAGGTTTCACCTCATGACCCTGATTACCAAAAGCTAGTAAGCCTAATTCACAAGGAGGCACCCACAGAAAAGGAAAATATATTGATCAAGGGATACACCCTCGATGATGAATGCCTCTACTTCATGCATAGGTTATGTATTCCCAAGGATCTTGCACTGAAGAAGATGATCTTGTATGAAGCTCATGATAGCCCCGTAGCAGGACACCCAGGTTATGCAAAAACCTTGAATGCCTTAAGGAGAAGTTACTTTTGGCCTGGAATGAAGAGAGATGTCCTTCAATACATCAGACAATGCCTTTCATGTCAAAGGATTAAAGCTGAAAGAATCAAAATGCCCGGGAAACTCCAACCTCTGGACATTCCTCAGATGAAGTGGGAATGTATCAGTATGGATTTTGTCACAAGTCTTCCCACAACACAAGGAGGGTATGATTCTATTTTAGTAGTTGTGGATATGCTTTCTTCTTTATACCACCTTAGAGTAGTATGTAAACACCTTTCCTAATCAGTTGGTTGACCTCTTGAGAGGAATGCAATAGGTGCTAATGGAAGGATTGATGCCAAATAAATCTTGATAAGACCAATGTAAGGTTCCTCCCTCTAAAAATGGGAGAAACACTTAAGATAGTCCGCTAAGTCTTATCTTGGGAAAAATTTCCTATTCATCGACACCTTGACCCTGTAGAGATTCAAGGATACGATTCATAGGTATGACCTAGCTCTATCCCACAGCAGGGGGAGCGTGATTTTCTAAACATCAAATCACCCATAGGGCAATTGATCAAAAATTGGGCAACTACTAGACTTGATTTCTAGAGACAATGCTTTTTTCCTCATCTTATGCAAGGCACAGCCGCTGACCTAGTCTTCTAGAATAGAGTTGCCCAAGAACCTAACTATCTAACGTAGGGCTTTCACTTAATTTGTTGGAAAGCTACCCGACTAATCGGGTCCACCCGTCCGTAGGATGGTGCCGTCAGGGTATTCCATCCTCCCACTTTCCACCCTACTCACGCATCAATTTGTTTTCTAATTAATACTACCACACTGTTTGACATAAATAAACATATTCCTTAATTAGGGCCCTTCTTCACAAGGTTCGTTAAAACAGCCTTCTTACACAATACCATCATACCAAAGACAAGATGCAATTATATAAAAAGTTTATACATGAATCCATTTTCATACAAGCCAATCCGGCTCTCTTATTCTTATTCTGTCGATGATCTAGAATTCGGCCTTCCAGCCTCTATATGCTGGGCAAAACCCTACGGGACCATACACCTCATCGTCGGCCGCTGGCGAGGACTCAAGCCGGCCTGTCGCCCTCTCAGGCTCCATCGCTTGATCCTCCTGCCCCTCAGAGGGATGTCTGCACACTAGGGTGGGCTTATTTACCGCACTAGCCTGGGCCCTCAGAACTAGGCAGCCTCATAATCTCTCGCCTCAATCGGCGATCCTTATTCTCCCAAAGGTATGAGGGATACCTTGGGCCATTCCCGGGCTTTGCTAATGACGCCGCCCGGCTACACAAGCACGGAACGGAGTTAGCGTTGAAGCCAAAAAAAAGATCTTGAGTTTCAAAGATAACAACTTCAATGCAATTTTCTAAGTATAGCATTCACAATTCATGAAGATAGCAATTTCAACGCAATTTATCGAAAACAACATCACATAATTCGTAATTTCATATAATTTTTATGTCCTCATTTTAAAAGAAAAAGACATCATTCATTAATACTAATTTAAGGAAAAATCTCTTCTTTTGAAAATTAACCAAGCTAACCTGGCCACCGTTTCCTTGAGGGGCTTGAAAAGGGAGGACTGGAGCCGCATTGGGCGCATCTCCCTCCATCTCGTTGTTACGTGCCCCTCTTGAGGCAATATTTTGTTGTCTCCGATATGAGGCCATCTTAGGCGTCGCCTTGTAGAGCTCGCTGCTGCGATCGAAACGCTTCAGTCGGATCTGAATTCCGAGCTCGTTTGCTCACCGTATGAGCAAAAGAATATGGCGCACGAACCCTCGCTTGAGTCAAAAATCCCTTACTAAAGTCTACGCAAATGGGGGGGGAGGAATTGTGAGATGTCCTTAAGGCCAAAGGCAAAAACGTGGAGAGGGCTGGGAGGGTTGCTGCAAGCCTCTCTGTAAGTCTATTCACACGGGGGGGGGGAGAAGAGTTAAGGACACTGGCCTCTAGCAAGAGGAGGATGGAGGAAAATTGGCTTATCTGAAAAGAGCCAAATGAGGGGGTGTGAGAGGGGTGGCTGCAAGGGCGGCTGTACTTGCAGCAAGTATGCTACGGCGGTACGGACGGCGGCACAACAGGGCATACGCTACACAGAAATGCGTGCCGACTGAGGAGCACCCCGGGGGTTTATATAGCTGAGGGGTGAGGGTACGGGCGCTGCGCAAAGCAGGGATGAAAGGACGGTGTACCTTCAAAGGCTATGGATCAGTGGCCTGCATGGGTCTACGGGAAAGGTACGGTGTCGGTTGTCTGGGAAAGGAGTGGTACGCATGTACCTTATCCGGTCTGGGTGTAGGGTACACGTGGACCATACAGTGGGCGACCGTCCTTTGGTTCTTGGGCGGCCATTGTACGGGCGCCCTAGTAAGTGTGTACGGACCAAATTTTGGGGCGGGGTATCCAAATTTGGGGCGCCCGCCTCGATTTGCGTACCGGACCGCCCCGGGGGGCGAAATTTTTTTTTGTCCAGGAGGTTCTCCTGGTCGCAGGGGTTCAGACCGTTCGTCAATCGGATGTGTGGTCGTGCATTTATTAAGGTTTAAAGGTCGCCGTTTTTTAACTAAAATGATTGAAATTAGCGTATAGGCTTGATCCGGTGTCCGTTTTGGATGCTGTAAAATCTTATGTTAGGGTAAAATCGCACGCAGATTCCAAATTTGGGCTCAGAATTTGAAGATTCTAAGTAGAAATGACTCAAATAATAAAATCATTGATATTCATACCATAAAAACTCATAATTACATGGACATTTCTTTATTAGTGAAGATGGGTACGTTACATCCTTCCCCCCTTAAAGAAATCGAGATGTCCTCATCTCGTCATGAATTGGGGATAATCCTTTAAGAGTGTAGCTTCATCTTCCCAAGTTGCATCCTCTTCAGGGTAATCTTTCCACTGAACTAGATGTTCTACAAGAGTTCTATTTCGGAGTTGCCTTTCCCTAGAATCTATGATGCTACTGGGCTGTAATTCAAGGACTCCTTGAGTAGGGATTACAACTTGTTCATCATCAAGAATATGATCGAGATTGGGGACATATGGCTTTAACAAACTTACATGAAATACATTATGGACTTTGATATGGGCTGGGAGTTGGAGTTTATAGGCACTTTTACCTAGACACTTGATAACTGTATAAGGACCACAATACCTAGGGCTGAGCTTCTTATATTTCCCAAGTGATAGAGAACTTCGTTTGGGTCGCACTCGTAGAAGAACTTTGTCTCCTTCCTTGAAGATCCTTTCAAACTTTCAAACCTCGTTGTCAGCATAATGCTTTTGTCGATCTTGGGCAGCTTTAATATCCTTTTGGATAGCCTTGGTTTGTTCCTCCATCTCTTCGAGCATTTTCCTGGATGCCTCAACTCTTATGGTCGGATCAGAGAAATTTAGAGGAGACAAGCATTCTTGCCCATAAAGTGCTTTGAATGGTGACATTCCTATGCTTTGATGATAAGACGCATTGTAGGCAAATTCTACCAGAGGAAGGTATTGAATCCACCTTCTGGGTTCCCGTCCACAGTATGCTCTGAGAATGTCTTCAATTACTTGATTGACTCTCTCAGTCTAGCCATCGGTCTCTGGATGATAAGCTGTGCTAAAGCAAAGTTGAGTCCCCAGAGCTTGAAATAGAGACTGCCAGAATTTTGAGGTGAAGTCAGAATCCCGATCACTTACTATCCTTTTTGGGAGACCATGAAGTTTGAGGACTTCCTTGATGAATATTCGAGCAACATCAGAAGCTTTGAAGGTCTTTTTTGCTGGTATAAGGTGAGCTACTTTGGTAAATAAGTCCACTACTACTAGAATGGAGTCATATCCTCCTTGAACAGTGGGGAGACTTGTGACAAAATCCATACTAATGCACTCCCACTTCATTTGGGGAATATCTAAGGGTTGAAGCTTTCCAGGCATCTTGACCCTTTCAGCCTTGATCCTTTGGCATGAGAGACATTGTTTTAAGTACCGAAGCACATCATTTTTCAAGCCTGCCCAATGAAAGCTCCTTCTTACCGCATTTAATGTTTTTGCATAACCTGGGTGTCCTGCAGAGCAGGGCTATCATGAGCTTCATGGAGGATTAGTTTCTTTAAAGCAGGATCCTTAGGGATACATAGCCTGTGATTGAAGTAGAGGCTTCCTTCATGAGTGGAGTATCCCTTGATTAGATTTTTCTCTTTCTCTGAATGTCCCCCTTCTTCTACTAACTTTATCATCCTCTGATAATCTTGGTCATGAGATGAGACTTTTTCCACCTTGACCAGTATGGGATTATTTGGCATTGAAATTGCATTCAAGAAAGATTTGCGGCTAAGTGCATCAGCTACCACATTGTCTTTCCCAGGGCGGAATTTGATGTCGAAATCATATTCTTGTAGAATTTCAATCCATCTCCTTTGCCGCATGTTGGGTGAAGATCCACTTTAGACTTTTGTGGTCAGTTACAAGCTGGAATTTGCCTCCCAAGAGATAATGTCTCCATAATTTGAGGCAATGAACAACTGCTAAGAGTTCCAAATCATGGGTGGCATAGTTTGCTTCATATTGCTTCAGCTTGCGGGAAGTATAAGCGATTGGTCTTCCTTCTTGGCCTAAGACACCACCAAGTGCTAGACTACTAGCATCGGTAACCACTTCAAATTCCTTGGAGAAATCAGGAAGTTTTAAGACTGGGGCAGAAGTAATAATGACTTTCAGCTGATCAAAGCTGTTTTGATGGATTGGCAGCCACACTATTTTGCAATCCTTCTTAAGAAGATCTGTCAAGGGTGCAGCTACCAAGGCATAATCTTTGATAAAAATCCTATACCAACCCGTGATTCCCAAGAATCCACGAACTTCACGAACTGATTTAGGGGGTGGCCATTCTAGAATATCCTTGACCTTGGCGGGGTCTACTGAGATGCCATCTTTGGAGACGATGAATCCAAGATACTCAATTTGATGAGTAAAGAAGGTACATTTGCTCTTCTTGGCATAGAGTTTGTGTCTGCGCAGCAATTGCAGAACTCTACGCACATGCTCCTCATGCTCTTCCATTGATTTGGAGTAGATTAGGATGTCATCAAAGAAAACAAGCACAAACTCATCCAAGTACGGGCGGAATATATCTTGCATTAAGGCGGTTGAAGGTTGCAGGAGCATTGGTTAACCCGAATGACATTACAGTAAACTCATAGTGGCCATAACGGGTATTAAAGGCTGTTTTGGGTATATCTGCTTCCTTGACTTTGATCTAATAGTAACCAGACCTCAAATCTATTTTTGAGAAGACTTTGGCCCCATGAAGCCTGTCAAGAAGTTCATCGATGCGAGGGATATGATACTTATTCTTGACAATGACTTGATTTAGCCCTCGATAATCTATGCAGAGGCGGAGAGTCCCGTCCTTCTTTTTTTGGAAAAGAACAGGTGCTCCCCACGGAGAGCTATTGGGGCGTACAAATCCTTGTTCAATGAGTTGGGAAAGTTGCTCCTTAAGTTCAATGGCTTCAGGAAGGGACATTTTATAGGGAGTTTTTGAGACGGGTTGAGCTCCAGGGATCACCTTGATTTCATGGTCGACTTCTCGAGGAGGCGGTAACCCTGTAAGCTCGTCAGGGAAGATGTCAGAGAATTCTTGGAGCCAAGAGGGTTCTGTCTCCATACTAGGTTCAATGACTTTGTTGAGTTTGACTAAGAAAACTTGCTGACCCTTACGTGTCCCCTTGAGAAGATGTTTTGCCTTGACTACCCTAGACTTAGGTTTTCCTGTGATTCCCTGAACAGATATTACTTGGCCATGCTCATTTTCAAAACTGATACTCCCCTGGTTACAATGAATGCTAGCTTTGTTTGCAATTAACCAATTCATCCCAAGAATTCCATCATAAATTCCTAATGGCAAGACTCTAAAGTGACCATGAGTTTGCTCATTACCCAGCTCAAAATCAAGGTTTCCTATAGAGTGGCGAGATACTACTTCTTTCCCACTGGCTAACTCTACAATCATTTTTCTAGCTGTTTTTTGACTCAAGTTTAATTTTTGCAAGCACCTAGGAGAAAGGAATGAATGGGTACTGCCACAATCAATCAAAAGCTGAAATGGCTTACCATGATGAGTGGCGGGGGTTTGGATTACACCAAATTGTTTATTCGGACCTTGGTGTTCTACCGCCGCATGGACGGTGGCGCACTCTTCTTCAGCCGTTTCCAAGGTCAGTTCTTCACTTATAACACAGGCAGTTCTAGCAACTGTTCCTCCATGACCTCTGCCACCACGGCCACTGCCTCTTGCACCTTGGTGGGTAGGGGTTCCACGGCCTTGATTTCCTCTGTTACCTTGGGGGAATGATGTTGCCATCTTGGGACAGTTGGCTCTAAAGTGTCCCGGCTCATTGCACTCAAAACATAGAGGGCCTTCTCTGGAAGAAGCAGCATACGAGCGGGGGGCAAAAGAGTTGCCTTGTCGCCCTGTGTTGTAGTAGGGAAAATTCTGTTGAGGTTTCTTGTAGGGTTGATCTCTAAGGTTTGCCTCAGGGTAAGATCTCTTTTGATTCTTCGGTTTGTTAGCCTTCATTTCTTTCACAAGGGGCTTAGCTCGTATGAGAGCATCCTATAATGTGCTTGGCCTCATTGCTTCAAGGCGGGAATCTAGGGGTTCATTTAGCTCTTGGCAGAAACGAGCCACTTGCTGGGAAGTAGTCATAGCTGGGGCATACTTTCGAAGGGTAATGAATTTGGAATAGTAGTCCTCAAGAGTTAAGTTGCACTGTCTAAGACTAAAGAACTCATTCATCTTTATGGATTCATGGGATGGAGGAAGATATCTTTCCTTCACTGCCTGCTTGATGTCTTCCCACGTTTGAGAATGCTCGGTGACTTCCTTGTCACGGCACCACTGTTTCCACCAGAGTTTAGCATCTCCAGTGAGGCGAAACCGTGCGAGCATAGACTGATTTGCTACTCCAGTACCGGCAGCAGAGAAATAATCGTCCATCGCCTCAATCCAGACTTCAGCATCCTTCTCAACCTTTGAACCTTCTCCTTTAAAGGAGGGAGGTTGCATTTGCTTGAGCAGGAGCTTCTTCTCCTGGGTATCGGTATAAAGCGCATTGGGAAGTGGAGGGTGGTCATCCTGGCCATCATCGTAAAAACAATTTTTAAGATTACAAGATTCATATTTGCACAACGCTTAATTTTTGGAGAGTAAAACCATTGAAATTATTTTATAATGGAAAACATTGGGACTTAAGAACAATCATAAGAACAGAGGGATACACCATCTTAAGTAGTCAAAGTAGAAGTAGACAATTATTCTACTTAGATTGGTATGGTATGTAATGGTTGGCATGTAAATAATGTTCTTGTTGATGGAAGTTCTTCAGTTCATGTAATTTTCGAACGTTTAATGGAAACATTGGGACCTAAAAGCAATCATAAGAACAGAGGGATACACCATCTTAAGTAGTCAAAGTAGAAGTAGACATTTATTCTACTTAGGTTGATATGGTATGTAATGGTTGGCATGTAAATAATGTTCTTGTTGATGGTAGTTCTTTAGTTCATGTAATTTTTGAAGGTTTAATGGAAACATTGGGACTTAAGAATAATCATCTCATAAGTCTAATCCTACCTTAGAGATGGCAAATAAAGAAAGTGTAAAACCTAAAGGCATTATAACTAATGTGGTGGTTTCTATCATGGGAGTAAAACCTCCTTGGATTTCCAAATCATGAAGAGGACTCAAAACTCCTATCCTATATACTTGGAAGGCCTTGGCTGAAGAGGGTCTATGCAAGGCAATGCTAGAGTGAAGAGTGCATTACCATTTGTAAGATTCCCCATAAAATGAAGATCTTTATTTCTCGTAATAGTGTTAATTTACAAAGTGAGAAAAGTGAGGAAGATGATGAGTATGTAAACTCTTTAAGCATATATAAGTGAAAGTGACTTGAACACAAAAATGGATAAAGACACTGAGGTAGACTTGTATGCACTTGAGGTAACTCCAAAGGTGGGGCCACCAAATTATAGGCATTGTCTAATAAAAATATTAAGAATGATTTTGGCCTATTTAGTTAGAGAATGTGAACTCACTAACTATGAAAGGAAAAGGTTTCTTTATCTTTTTCATTTTTATACTCATTTCTTTGCAAACAATTGGTTATAAACATCATCAAGTCACAATGGGTGGCATTGAGTGGGTTTGGTGGATGGGCATATAACCAGTAAGGCAATGAGCCTACCACATGACCCCTAACTTCTCATTAGTTGTAAAGTAAGAAACTAATAATCTTCTTTAGTGGTAAAGGAAGAAATTGATAAGCTTCTTGAAGTTGGGGCTATTCTTCTTTCATAAGGGTTTAATTTAATTTCTCCTATTGTAATCTTTGTTTAGAAGAATGGAAAGCTAACGATATGTGTAGATTTCAAAATTTTGATTTTTCTAGAACATTCTTTGTAGTAGTAAACTGATGCTAGCGGACATGGTATTGGTGTTGTACTTACGTAAGATAATCATCCGATTGCTTTTGAAAGTCTAAAATTGAAACCATTTAAGCTTAAGCATAGTACTTTGATAGAGAATTGATTGATGTTATTCATGCATTTATATTTTGGAAACATTATCTTAAGGAACCTGAGAGTGTATCATTAAAACCGATCAAAGTATGAAACATTTACTTTTACAGCCTTTAATATCAAATAGACATATTAAGTGCGCATCTTTCATTCAAAGTTTTTAGCCAATATTAAATATAAACCTGGACATGATCATTTTGTTACTGATGCTTTGAGTAGGAGACCTACCATTAATAAATAATATATCTGCTATTGAAGGTATTTCTTTTAATACTATCAATAATATATCTACTATTATAGACATTTCTTTTGATAACATGAAGGAAACATGTTAAAATAATTTTGATTTTTATGATGCATATAACAAGATGAAAGATATTTATTGGCTATCTTATTTTGATTATTCTTATAATGATGGTTTTCTTTTCTTTCAAAAGAGATTATACATCACTAAACCATTTAGGCAAGCTATTATTGAAGAATAGTCATCTACTTTGCAAATAGTTACCAAATATTTCTTTTGGCCTACGATGCATAAAGATGTTGCTGAGCTTTTTTCTGAATATGTTGTGTGTCAAAAGATTAAGATTTATAAAGAAAAGAGATTTGGTTTGCTTATGCCTTTGCCTGTTTCTAATGAACCATGGGAACAAATAAGTATGGACTTTATCACTCGTTTTCCTTTGACTTCTAAAGAATGATATGATTGGGACTCTGGTAGATAGATCTAGTAAACATGCTTACTTTATTTCTTGCAAAAAGACATTGACTGCTTATCAAGCTGCACATGTTTTCATTAAACAAGTTTTTTCGCATCATGGTTCACCAACGATTATTGTTTATGGTAGACATAGAAAGTTTTGTAGTGTTTTTTGTACTACTTTTTATCCTAAATCTAATGGATGAAACCAAAGCAACAAATAGCACAATACTTGATTTGCTTAGGTCATATGTCTCATCTCAACCTAAGCGATGGGATAAGTGTTTACATATTTTGCAATTCGCATATAATAACTATCCTCATATTGCTACTAAGAAAGTACCATTTGAAATAGTCTATGGTAAGGCTTTGCCTACTCCAATTACTAGACTTTCACATTCTATAGAGGATGCATATTCTTTTGTTAAAGACTTTGACCAAATTCATGAGTTAGCAAAATTGAATATTCAAAAAGCTCAAGAGAAATACATGAAGTATGCAAATCACAAATGCAAACATGTCATCTTCAATGACTAGCTCTAGTACTACTTAAGTAGATGAGGGGACCATGGGCTCCATAATGGTGACCATCAGGGTAGGAGTGGGTAAGAGAGGCTTCAGATGATTAATCCCTTGTAAAATGGGGAAGAGAGCCTTTTGGAAGCGTTCATTCCTGCTGAAAATGATCACTATTGCCAAAAATAAAATAAAATAAAAATAATTAGCCGTGTGATGCAATCTCTATTGACAATTCAAGGAGATCTAGCCATAGGAGGTTGGGATGGAGTGGGGCTACATGGGCGGTAGGGACTATGGTGGATTGGGGTGATGGCTAAGTCACTCCATACACCAACAGCAAAGGTGGATACAGGGGAGAGGGATAGGTGGCCGACAGAGGATATGGGAGACACCAGTGAAAAGGATACTTGGGATGTCGGAGAGGAGGGAGCTATGGGTGGAGTTTCATAAGAGAGTGTGGATGGCAAGGTGACTACATATGGTTGGGGAGCTGCAACATAAAATGCGGGTTCATACATGGGCTCCATTGGAGTAGTCGATGGAGAAACAATAGTGGAAGGTGTGTCAATAAACTCTTTAGAAGGAGGGTTGTTGAAGATTACAGTTATTATTACATTAGCTAAATCCCATTAAGATAGAAGCATTCCTTATCTTTGTGGCCCCCTTTTTTGTAGAAAGAGCAATAATGTTTTAATGGGCAATCTCAGGGGAGATGACCTTGAGTACGGTAGATGGTATAACAAAGAGTTGTAATAATGTTTTAAGGAGCATTCTTGGGAAAGATGACCTTCAGTACCACATAGATGGTATGCCATAGACTTATAATACCAAAATTTTTCCTTTTGTGAGACTTATTGATTATAATATAATATTTATGTGTGGTGTTATCTATGTGGGACCCAATCTTTGGTATGCTAGTAATGTTCACTAGGAAGATATGACAATTCCCATGGGAAGCTTATATGTGAACTTGATAGCTTGGTGGTCACTTCAATGGCGTGGTGATGATTTAATGGCTCCAATTATCTTACTTCACATGAAGGATTCCAAGGAATTTTATTTAATATTATGTGCTAGGTATGAGAATGAATGGGTTGTTATATCATAAATACCACATGAATAGATGATACCTACATTGATTGGTATGGGAACTAGTGCTAATTCTTCATTTAATTAGTGATGATTCATAAACTAGGTGTGGACCATATGTCTACATGGATTGGTAACTCTATTTGAATAAGATGGCAAATGCATGGCAAGCTTATGGAGGCTTGTGGATGCATGTGGAGGAGTGTGGAAGAATGTATAATAGAGGAGAATCCTTCTAGAAGTCCTATAGAGGCTCGTGAATGCTTGTGGAGGAGTGTGGAAGGATACATAATAGAGGAGAATCCTTCTCAAAGTCCTATGCTGGTGGTATTTGTGTCGGCTCAATGTGGGGTTAGATCTAATCTACCAAGTCAAGGATTCCTTGATGAAATAAAGCAAAAAAACATATGTCAAAAGTAGCCACCAAGAAGGACAAGTGATGGGTGATGGTGACATTTGGGTTTATGTAGTCCTAGCTTAAATGCTTCTACAATTGTAATTTGTGTGAGCATGGTGAGAAATATTCTAAAGAAGCCCTCTTGATACCTCTTAGAGACAACATTTCACACATAATTGATCATAGTTTGCCTAGATGATCTTGCATAGCTTGTGTAGCTTATTGCTGCGACCTTATATAGTAGAGACACCCTTATGGTCTACTCCATCCTCTTAGTATATACGGGTATGCTTGATTTGATTGATTAAGAAATGCCATACTGGTCTCACATCAAGCCTTTATTGTGTGATCGTGTCTTAGGAATCTTATATATCTCCATTGATGTGACTACTATATATTGTGTTAATAAATTCTTCTATTCTGCTTAATGTCTCTCGCATAATACTCTTCTAGTTACATGAGTGTGCAGACATGGCTGTCGTAAGAATGTGTTAGCCAATATATCAAATAGGCTTGGTGCAAGCCTTGAGTCGACATTATTGCGAATGAAATTACTAGCTCTTAGCAAACTAGATTTCCCCAAGAAAGGCAATGGAATAAAGAAGAGAAGAGCAACAATAGTTTGAAAAGACATAAAGGTCCCACATATTACTTAAAGATGTTGGTCCTCTTACAATCGAAGAAGAAAGAAAATACAGTGAACATGATATGATCTACTTGGGAGCCAAAATAATTATATTTGCGGAAGATGCAAGGAGTAACTTCTCTAACATTTAATATTCATGTGTAAAATACCAATGAATCAAAAAAACCCAGATGTTTTAGATGGTGAAGATTTTGTACCCTTGACCTCCACCCACAAAGGAAAAGAGGTGGTTTGCATGTAAAAAATGCTCTCTTGTGCCCTGCTACATGCAGGCTCCATCAACTTCCATTGCATAACACCATTGTTGATCCTCTAGATTTGGGAAGTGCCACCCCCTTGCACTCCTACCTTCCTACCTTAAGCACTCACACAATGTTGGTCGATAAACTTACTCAAAGTTGGTTGATACACTTACACACCCTAGATGCTCACTACAAACACAAACTTCCACACACAACCATAGGCTATGGAGATCATCCAAAACACTTGCATGCCATTGTATAACCAAAGGCACCACCACTGTATTATCATAAATGCAGCATGTAATAGGTGACCTAGATTTGAGTGATGTTAATTAATGTCAAGTAACTCCCTTTTATCTTCGGAGTCACCTTAAGAAGAGAGAGATGGAGAATGATTACATTGAGTGGGGAAGATAGGGAAGGGATTCTCATAAAGAGAGGGGAAGATAGGGAAGGGATTCTCATAAAGAGAGGGGATTACAATCCTAATAGAATCTACCTAGAACGGCAACCATCTTGAGAAGAAAATATACTGAGGAGAAGTCCCATACATGAATGCAGCCCAAGGATGGCCTCCTAACCATGAGAGATTTACTGGAAGAAGAAGACAGCCTACTAGACAAGAAGATGGCCATGGTGCACTGACATGGTGGTCAAGAGACTTGGGGGAGTCGATGATCGGAGACGTTGACAACTAGATAAGTCAACAAGGGAAAATGAGAATGAGGGAATTAGGAAGGTTGAGGAAGTTGGCTGAAGAAGTTAGCAATCAAGAGGTTAAAGATAGAGGAAGATGCCTAGAGAAGTCAAAGACTAGGGACTTGGTGGTCAAGGACATTGATGTTGGGCTGGAGCCTAGGACTTGGTGGTTAAGGAAGTCGATGGTAGCCTTGGGACTTGACAGTCAAGGAAGTTAAGCAACCAAGAACTCAATGGGAAAGTCAGCGAGACGGTTGAAAACTTGGTATTAGTCAAGGAAGTTGGTTCCAAAGGCATAGCTAGCCAAGGAACTCGGTGAAATGGAGGACTTGTCGACCCATCTACACATTGCACACCATTACTCCATTTACTAACTTGGTGAATATTTATATAGAGGTACCTACATAGGAGAGGTATCGACATAGGAGAGAGGGAGCCTCAAAGAAGAAGGAGAACTAGGATCCAATGAGAAGAGATCACCAAGAGAAAAAGAAGGGGCCAAGGTAGAAAGATTGGCCAATGTTCACCAAGGGTAAATAGAACATCACAAGAAAAGAATCACACCCTTGGCCTCCACTCGTTTGAGATAGATGGAGTATGTGCTGGAGAGGGAGTGCTCACACATGACATCAGCACAAAGTGACTACTAAAAACCAAGTAGCCAATGGACAATGACCTCATCCAATACATGCTTAATAAATGAAAAAGGAAATCCGTCCCTAATGGTACTTTGGTTAAGGGGTTGAAAGTCCACCCAAATGCGGATCTTATTGCTTTTCTTCTTTGGAATGATGATAATGGGAAAAAGCCATTCTTAGTGTTTGATAGGAACAATGATGCCTACCTCCATCATCTTATCAAGCTTCTTCTTTATACCACCTTAGAGTAGTATGTAAACACCTTTCCTAATCAGTTGGTTGACCTCTTGAGAGGAATGCAATAGGTGCTAATGGAAGGATTGATGCCAAATAAATCTTGATAATACCAAGCAAAGGCAGATTCATGATGATGTTGGGTTGAGAAAGTAGATACCATGTCCAAGGTGATAGGGTTATCCCAAACCCAAAAAGGTACATGGATGGTGTGAGGATCCTCCATAGGTCTCATATTAGTTTGTGGACTTCATTGTCATAGGTGGACAAAGAGAAAAGCACCACTTGTGAATTTCCTAATGGAGAGGTAAGGGATCATTAATAGGAATAGAGTCAAGAGGGAAATCACCAATATGCTCCTAGGGCAGCTTGTAGAGGGTCCTCTTTGTGTTTGTACGTGGGTCACACATTACTCCTGATGATGACTATTAGGGAGGGGCCACAAGGGGTGGAGAAAATCACACATAGTCACTATATTTAGGGAGCCACATGGGGTGAAGCAAGTCAGGTGTAATGCGACATGGAACTTTGGCTCCCCTAAACTAATCGTCTCAATAGGTTCCTCAGTTGAGGGTTGTGTAGCCAAAAAACTTTGACGGCATGGAAATTTGTCTCCCTTTATCTCACCATCTCGATCAGTTCCTCCATTGAGGTTGGTGCGGCCAAACTTTGAAGATTCCTCTTTAAAGTTTGGATGGTGGTGCAGCCAGCTTTTAAGATTCCTCTTTAAAGTTTGGATGGTGGTGCAACCAAACTTTAAAGAGCATTTCAATCAACCATAAGAGCAATAAACTCATCTTGGACACACCGTCAAGGCCAAGGGGCATCATGTCTATTTGGTTAGAAATATAAAGAATAAAGGGAGGTGGATCTGTGAGGGAGAGATCCAAAGCATGATGGTCGTGGCCTCAGGCAATATGTTGATGTTAGAGCCACCATCGACAATGACACCGGGGATCTTGGTGCCTTTGACAAATATTAAGATTGGAAGACTCTAAAATGATTAGCCATCGTGGGGGAAGTGAAGCACAGTTTGGCTTCATTGGAAGATAGTGGTGTGGTGTCACACCCACCACTACAAGTGTCATACATGTCCACCACTACTACTACTGGATGGAATGTCCCTTTGAATTGGAATCGCTAGAGAAGAGGGATGACCACTAAACATGAGTTGAAGAGATTTCATTTCTTATGAGTTCAATGCATAGGGTTGGGAGAGCGGGGTTTTGTCACAAGAATGGATATAGGAAGGTGGCCCATACAGATGTAGTCAAGGAAGTGCCACTTTGGGGTGTTGGAGTAGGGAGGTATGGGGGTTGGTGGAGGAGTAGGTGTAGGAGATGGCTCCATGGGTGGGGTAGTCATGAGCTTGTGGAGGGCCTCAAGTTACACATGTTCCACCACCCCAATGTTCATGGGTGCATTTAAGGAAGATGGCTGGGAAGTACGTTCATGGTTTCATTTAAAGAAGATGGTTTGGGAGTGCACACCCTAAGAACATGTGACAATGACTAGCTCTAGTACTACTTAAGTAGATGAGGGGACCATGGCCTCCATAATGGTGACCATCAGGGTAGGAGTTGGTAAGAGAGGCTTCAGACGATTAATCCCTTGTAAAATGGTCTTAACCCTTTGGACAATGTAATCATGGGGAAGAGCCTTTTGGGGAAGAGTTCATTACTGCTGAAAATGACCACTGTTGCCCATAAAAAAAAAGCCGTGTGATGCAACCTCGATTGACAACTCAAGGAGATCTAACCACCATAGGAGGAGGTTGGGATGGAGTGGTGCTACATAGGCCATAGGGACTATGGTGGATTGGGGTGACGGCTAGGTCACTACATACACCAGCAGCAAAGGTGCATACAGGGGAGAGGGATAGGTGGCTGACGGAGGATAAAAGTACTTTATGGGAGACACCAGTGAAAAGGATACTTGGGATGTCGGCGGAGAGGATGGAGCTATGGGAGGAGTTTCATAAGAGAGTGTGGATGGCAAGGTGACCGCATAGGGTTGGGGAGCTGCAACATAAAATGCGGGTTCATACATGGGCTCCATTGTAGTAGTCGATGGAGAAACAGTAGTGGAAGGTGTGTCATTAAACTCCTTAGCAAGAGGGTTGTTGAAGATCGAGGGTGGTTGCTACAGTTATTGTTACATTATCTAAATCCCCTTAAGATAGAAGCATTCCTTATCTTTGTGGCCCCCTTTTTTGTAGAAAGAGCAATAATGTTTTAATGGGCAATCTTAGGGGAGATGACCTTGACTCCAGTAGATGGTACAACAGAGACTTGTAATAATGTTTTAAGGGAGCATTCTTTGGAGAGATGACCCTTAGTACCATAGATGGTATGCCATAGACTTATAATACCAAAATTTTCCCTTTGTGAGACTTATTGATTATAATATAATATTTATGTGTGGTGTTATCCATGTGGGACCCGATCTTTGGTATGCTAGTAATGTTCACTCTAGGAAGATATGACAATTCCCATGAGAAGCCTATATGTGAACTTGATAGCTTGGTGGTCACTTCAATGGCGTGGTGATGATTTAATGGCTCCAATTATCTTATTTCACATGAAGGATTCCAAGGAAGTTTATTTAATATTATGTGCTAGGTATGAGAATGAATGGATTGTTATATCATAAATACCATATGAATAGATGATATCTACATTGGTATGGGAACTAGTGCTAATTCTTTATTTAATTAATGATGATTCATAAACTAGGTGTGGGCCATATGTCTACATGGATTGGTAACTCTATTTGAATAAGATGCATGTGGAGGAGTGTGGAAGGATGCATAATAGAGGAGAATCCTTCTAGAAGTCCTACAGAGGTTTGTGAATGCTTATGGAGGAGTATGGAAGGATACATAATAGAGGAGAATCCTTCTCAAAGTCCTATGTTGGTGGTATTTGTGTCGGCTCAATGTGGGGTTAGATCTAATCTACCAAGTCAAGGATTCCTTGATAAAATAAAGCAAAGAAACACATGGCAAAAGTAGCCACCAAGAAGGACAAGTGATGGGTGATGGTGACATTTGGGTTTATGTAGTCCTAGCTTAAATGCTTCTACAATTGTAATTTGTGTGAGCATGCAAATTAAAAACTTTAACTTGCAACCATGAGTATCAAATCCTAAGAGAGATATGTCACATGTAAAGAGAGGTAAAAACCCATTCATGTCTTCAAGTTTCATCCAAAATGTCCTATACAACCCAACCAATCATTTCAACCATCTTTTACGTTGTATATAAATCTGTTAGTGAGCCAAAGGATTTTCTATCAAAAAATGCCTAGTTTTTCTTTTTGGTTCCAAGAGATGGAGAGAAATTCAAAAATCAACTCGACCCTTTATTCTTCCCCTTCTTGAGTATAAGAGGATGTGGGGTTTCCACATTTCAATATTCTTGTGATGATGCGAGTCCTCTTTTGAGAGAGTGAAGAAAGAGAAATGTATTATTTCCCTCTATGCATTTATTATCTTATTTGTATAACATAATTAGGGACCATTTGTTTAAAAGAGGTAATAATACTGTCATGTGGGTGTGAGTTTTGTAAGTCATCCTAACACATCTCCTATGTGTTAGGATGACTTACAAGTGAGGGGTGCATTATGTCCTTGTATCTTAGAGAAAGACAATAGGGTATGAGTATTAGTGGATTTTGGCTACCTTTACTTGTTATTCCCTTAACTCTTTCTCTTCCCACCCCTCCTCTAAGCCAAAATGGGTAAAATTCCTATGTTTTATGGTAACCCAGAGGAAGTTCTAGAAGTATAATTTTAAGAGATCATATATTAGCAATGGTGATAGAAAGTCTGAGTGGATTTAAAATTTTCCTTTCTTTTTGGGGGAAAGGCGAGATCTCAAATGGGCATAGGGAAAGCATAACGAATTGCTTAAGGATTGGGAAAAGTTTTTCACTACTATATTGGGTGAATTACTTCTTGAGTAAAAGTATGACCAGATTTTCATTGAAGTCTCGCAAAGTTTTGATTCTATGAAGGGCTATGGTGAAAAGAGCTACTAATTTGATAGACTCCATTTAACACTATTAACATCTAGAGCCAGAATCAAGGAAGCCAAATAAGTTATGGTTGGGATTAGTGGGTGGATTTCGTAGAATTTTATCTCTAGGTTAAGGTAAAAAACAAGGCAAATGGTGAAGTAAGAAGTTGCCAAAAACTTAGGGAAATCCTTAAAGATAGTTATATGCCAAGAGTGCATGCAACCTTGAAGAGGAGGACGTGGATCAACCAAAGACTTAGCTAAGTATTTCTACTTTTTTCCACACCAAAGATCACACCTTGTCCTAATACTCCTAACATGGTTGCCTTTAATGAACCATAACCACACATAGCTATCTCTAATGCACTTGATATGGTGGTATCTTGAGTCATAGCAAGGATGGCTTGACCTCTTACAAGCTCATGAAAACCTGGGGTAAAAAGACGCACGAAAAATGGTAAGAAATTCTGGCCCTGCTAATTTTTCTTGCAAAATGTGGTATGACTTCCAAGACAAAGGATATTGTCCTAGGAGAGCTTCTCCTTCCTTTGATTCTATAAATTTGATAGATGCTTGTTATTGAAGATAAAGGTGAAGGTAAAGGTGAAGGTGAAGGTGAAGGTGTTTTTGTGTCTACTCAAGAGAAGAAACCTAGGAATGGTAAGGGTGTGGAAGAGGAAAAAGCCCCTTTGAAAGTGGAAAATGAGGAAAAAGCGTGAAATAAGCAAGTTAAAAGACATTGGCTTCTCCCTTGTATAGTGAGTTGAGGAGTGGCATCAATGTAAGAAGGACACAGGGGGATGCATCACCTCCACTAGTCAAAGTGGAAGTAGACATCTATTGTCCCTAAGCTGATGTGGTATGTAATGGGTTGCATGTAAAGAATGTTCTTGCTGATGGTAGTTCTACAGCAGTAAATGTCATTTTTGAAGGCTTAATGGAAAACATTGGGACTTAAGAACAATCATAAGAACAGAGGGATACACCATCTTAAGTAGTCAAAGTAGAAGTAGACATTTATTCTACTTAGATTGGTATGGTATGTAATGGTTGGCATGTAAATAATGTTCTTGTTGATGGTAGTTCTTCAGTTCATGTAATTTTTGAAGGTTTAATGGAAACATTGGGACCTAAGAACAATCATAAGAACATAGGGATACACCATCTTAAGTAGTCAAAGTAGAAGTAGACATTTATTCTACTTAGGTTGATATGGTATGTAATGGTTGGCATGTAAATAATGTTCTTGTTGATGGTAGTTCTTTAGTTCATGTAATTTTTGAAGGTTTAACGGAAACATTGGGACTTAAGAATAATCATCTCATAAGTCTAATCCTAACTTAGAGATGGCAAATAAAGAAAGTGTAAAACCTTAAGGCATTATAACTTATGTGGTGTTTTGTATCATGGGAGTAAAACCTCCTTGGATTTCCAAATCATGAAGAGGACTCAAAATTCCTATCCTATATTCTTGGAAGGCCTTGGCTGAAGAGGGTCTATGCAAGGCAATGCTAGAGTGAAGAGTGCATGACCATTTGTAAGATTCCCCATAAAATGAAGATCTTTATTTCTCGTAATAGTGTTAATTTACAAAGTGAGAAAAGTGAGGAAGGTGATGAGTATGTAAACTCTTTAAGCATATATAAGTGAAAGTGACTTGAACACAAAAATGGATAAAGACACTGAGGTAGACTTGTATGCACTTGAGGTAACTCCAAAGGTGGGGCCACCAAATTATAGGCATTGTCTAATAAAAATATTAAGAATGATTTTGGCCTATTTAGTTAGAGAATGTGATCTCACTAACTATGAAAGGAAAAGGTTTCTTTCTGTTTTTCATTTTTATACTCATTTCTTTGCAAACAATTGGTTATAAACATCATCAAGTCACAATGGTGGAGCACTGAGTGGGTTTGGTGGATGGGCATATAACCAGTAAGGCAATGAGCCTACCACATGATCCCTAACTTCTCATTAGTTTTAAAGTAAGAAACTAATAATCTTCTTTAGTGGTAAAGGAAGAAATTGATAAGCTTCTTGAAGTTGGGTTTATTCTTCTTTCATAAGGGTTTAATCTAATTTCTCCTATTGTAATCTTTGTTTAGAAGAATGGAAAGCTAACGATATGTGTAGATTTCAAAATTTTGATTTTTCTAGAACATTCTTTGTAGTAGTAAACTGATGCTAGGGGACATGGTATTGGTGTTGTACTTACGTAAGATAATCATCCGATTGCTTTTGAAAGTCTAAAATTGAAACCATTTAAGCTTAGGCATAGTACTTTGATAGAGAATTGATTGATGTTATTCATGCATTTATATTTTGGAAACATTATCTTTAGCATAGTAGTTTGATAGAGAATTGATTGATGTTATTCATGCATTTATATTTTGGAAACATTATCTTAAGGAATCTGAGAGTGTATCATTAAAACCGATCAAAGTATGAAACATTTACTTTTACAGCCTTTAATATCAAATAGACATATTAAGTGCGCATCTTTTATTCAAAGTTTTTAGCCAATATTAAATATAAACGTGGACATGATCATTTTGTTACTGATGCTTTGAGTAGGAGACCTACCATTAATAAATAATATATCTGCTATTGAAGGTATTTCTTTTAATACTATCAATAATATATCTACTATTATAGACATTTCTTTTGATAACATGAAGGAAACATGTAAAAATAATTTTGATTTTTATGATGCATATAACAAGATGAAAGATATTTATTGGCTATCTTATTTTGATTATTCTTATAATGATGGTTTTCTTTTCTTTCAAAAGAGATTATACATCACTAAACCATTTAGGCAAGCTATTATTGAAGAATAGTCATCTACTTTGCAAATAGTTACCAAATATTTCTTTTGGCCTACGATGCATAAAGATGTTGCTGAGTTTTTTTTCTAAATATGTTGTGTGTCAAAAGATTAAGATTCATAAAGAAAAGAGATTTGGTTTGCTTATGCCTTTTGCTTGTTTCTAATGAACCATGGGAACAAATAAGTATGGACTTTATCACTCGTTTTCCTTTGACTTCTAAAGAATGATATGATTGGGACTCTGGTAGATAGATCTAGTAAACATGCTTACTTTATTTCTTGCAAAAAGACATTGACTGCTTATCAAGCTGCAGATGTTTTCATTAAACAAGTTTTTTTGGCATCATGGTTCACCAACGATTATTGTTTATGGTAGACATAGAAAGTTTTGTAATGTTTTTTGTACTACTTTTTATCCTAAATCTAATGGATGAAACCAAAGAAACAAATAGCACAATACTTGATTTGCTTAGATCATATGTCTCATCTCAACCTAAGCGATGGGATAAGTGTTTACATATTTTGCAATTTGCATATAATAACTATCCTCATATTGCTACTAAGAAAGTACCATTTGAAATAGTCTATGGTAAGGCTTTGCCTACTCCAATTACTAGACTTTCACATTCTATAGAGGATGCATATTCTTTTGTTAAAGACTTTGACCAAACTCATGAGTTAGCAAAATTGAATATTCAAAAAGCTCAAGAGAAATACATGAAGTATGCAAATCACAAATGCAAACATGTCATCTTCAATGACTAGCTCTAGTACTACTTAAGTAGATGAGGGGACCATGGGCTCCATAATGGTGACCATCAGGGTAGGAGTGGGTAAGAGAGGCTTCAGATGATTAATCCCTTGTAAAATGGGGAAGAGAGCCTTTTGGAAGCGTTCATTACTGCTGAAAATGATCACTATTGCCAAAAATAAAATAAAATAAAAATAATTAGCCGTGTGATGCAATCTCTATTGACAATTCAAGGAGATCTAGCCATAGGAGGAGGTTGGGATGGAGTGGGGCTACATGGGCGATAGGGACTATGGTGGATTGGGGTGATGGCTAAGTCACTCCATACACCAACAGCAAAGGTGGATACAGGGGAGAGGGATAGGTGGCCGACAGAGGATAAAAGTACTTTATGGGAGACACCAATGAAAAGGATACTTGGGATGTCGGAGAGGAGGGAGCTATGGGTGGAGTTTCATAAGAGAGTGTGGATGGCAAGGTGGCTGCATATGGTTGGGGAGCTGCAACATAAAATGCGGGTTCATACATGGACTCCATTGGAGTAGTCGATGGAGAAACAATAGTGGAAGGTGTGTCAATAAACTCTTTAGAAGGAGGGTTGTTGAAGATTACAGTTATTATTACATTAGCTAAATCCCCTTAAGATAGAAGCATTCCTTATCTTTGTGGCCCCCTTTTTTGTAGAAAGAGCAATAATGTTTTAATGGGCAATCTCAGGGGAGATGACCTTGAGTACGGTAGATGGTACAACAAAGAGTTGTAATAATGTTTTAAGCAGCATTCTTGGGAGAGATGACCTTCAGTACCACATAGATGGTATGCCATAGACTTATAATACCAAAATTTTTCCTTTTGTGAGACTTATTGATTATAATATAATATTTATGTGTGGTGTTATCTATGTGGGACCCAATCTTTGGTATGCTAGTAATGTTCACTAGGAAGATATGACAATTCCCATGGGAAGCTTATATGTGAACTTGATAGCTTGGTGGTCACTTCAATGGCGTGGTGATGATTTAATGGCTCCAATTATCTTATTTCACATGAAGGATTCCAAGGAATTTTATTTAATATTATGTGCTAGGTATGAGAATGAATGGGTTGTTATATCATAAATACCACATGAATAGATGATACCTACATTGATTGGTATGGGAACTAGTGCTAATTCTTTATTTAATTAATGATGATTCATAAACTAGGTGTGGGCCATATGTCTACATGGATTGGTAACTCTATTTGAATAAGATGCATGTGGAGGAGTGTGGAAGGATGCATAATAGAGGAGAATCCTTCTAGAAGTCCTACAGAGGCTTGTGAATGCTTGTGGAGGACTGTGGAAGGATACATAATAGAGGAGAATCCTTCTCAAAGTCCTATGTTGGTGGTATTTGTGTCAGCTCAATGTGGGGTTAGATCTAATCTACCAAGTCAAGGATTCCTTGATAAAATAAAGCAAAGAAACACATGGCAAAAGTAGCCACCAAGAAGGACAAGTGATGGGTGATGGTGACATTTGGGTTTATGTAGTCCTAGCTTAAATGCTTCTACAATTGTAATTTGTGTGAGCATGCAAATTAAAAACTTTAACTTGCAACCATGAGTATCAAATCCTAAGAGAGATATGTCACATGTGAAGAGAGGTAAAAATCGATTCATGTCTTCAAGCTTCATCCAAAACGTCCTATACAACCCAACCAATCATTTCAACCATCTTTTACGTTGTATATAAATCTTTTAGTGAGCCAAAGGATTTTCTTTCAAAAAATGCATAGTTTTTCTTTTTGGTTCCAAGAGATGGAGAGAAATTCAAAAATCAACTCGACCCTTTATTCTTCCCCTTCTTGAGTATAAGAGGATGTGGGGTTTCCACATTTCAATATTCTTGTGATGATACGAGTCCTCTTTTGAGAGAGTGAAGAAAGAGAAATGTATTATTTCCCTCTATGCATTTATTATCTTATTTGTATAACATAATTAGGGACCATTTGTTTAAAAGGGGTAATAATACTGTCATGTGGGTGTGAGTTTTGTAAGTCATCCTAACACATCTCCTATGTGTTAGGATGACTTACAAGTGAGGGGTGCATTATGTCCTTGTATCTTAGAGAAAGACAATAGGGTATGAGTATTAGTGGATTTTGGCTACCTTTACTTGTTATTCCCTTGACTCTTTCTCTTCCCACCCCTCCTCTAAGCCAAAATGGGTAAAATTCCTATGTTTTATGGTAACCCAGAGGAAGTTCTAGAAGTATAATTTTAAGAGATCATATATTAGCAATGGTGATAGAAAGTCTGAGTGGATTTAAAATTTTCCTTTCTTTTTGGGGGAAAGGCGAGATCTCAAATGGGCATAGGGAAAGCATAACGAATTGCTTAAGGATTGGGAAAAGTTTTTCACTACTATATTGGGTGAATTACTTCTTGAGTAAAAGTATGACCAGATTTTCATTGAAGTCTCGCAAAGTTTTGATTCTATGAAGGGCTATGGTGAAAAGAGCTACTAATTTGATAGACTCCATTTAACACTATTAACATCTAGAGCCAGAATCAAGGAAGCCAAATAAGTTATGGTTGGGATTAATGGGTGGATTTCGTAGAATTTTATCTCTAGGTTAAGGTAAAAAAACAAGGCAAATGGTGAAGTAAGAAGTTGCTAAAAACTTAGGGAAATCCTTAAAGATAGTTATATGCCAAGAGTGCATGCAGCCTTGAAGAGGAGGACGTGGATCAACCAAAGACTTAGCTAAGTATTTCTACTTTTTTCCACACCAAAGATCACACCTTGTCCTAATACTCCTAACATGGTTGCCTTTAATGAACCATAACCACACATAGCTATCTCTAATGCACTTGATATGGTGGTATCTTGAGTCATAGCAAGGATGGCTTGACCTCTTACAAGCTCATGAAAACCTAGGGTAAAAAGACGCACGAAAAATGGTAAGAAATTCTGGCCTTGCTAATTTTTCTTGCAAAATGTGGTATGACTTCCAAGACAAAGGATATTGTCCTAGGAGAGCTTCTCCTTCCTTTGATTCTATAAATTTGATAGATGCTTGTTATTGAAGATAAAGTTGAAGGTAAAGGTGAAGGTGAAGTTGAAGGTGTTTTTGTGTCTACTCAAGAGAAGAAACCTAGGAATGGTAAGGGTGTGGAAGAGGAAAAAGCCCCTTTGAAAGTGGAAAATGAGGAAAAAGCGTGAAATAAGCAAGTTAAAAGACATTGGCTTCTCCCTTGTATAGCATCAATGTAAGAAGGAGAGAGAGGGATGCATCACCTCCAGTAGTCAAAGTGGAAGTAGACATCTATTGTCCCTAAGCTGACATGGTATGTAATGGGTTGCATGTAAAGAATGTTCTTGCTGATGGTAGTTCTACAGCAGTAAATGTCATTTTTGAAGGCTTAATGGAAAACATTGGGACTTAAGAACAATCATAAGAACAGAGGGATACACCATCTTAAGTAGTCAAAGTAGAAGTAGACATTTATTCTACTTAGATTGGTATGGTATGTAATGGTTGGCATGTAAATAATGTTCTTGTCGATGGTAGTTCTTCAGTTCATGTAATTTTCGAAGGTTTAATGGAAACATTGGGACTTAAGAATAATCATCTCATAAGTCTAATCCTACCTTAGAGATGGCAAATAAAGAAAGTGTAAAACCTAAAGGCATTATAACTAATGTGGTGGTTTCTATCATGGGAGTAAAACCTCCTTGGATTTCCAAATCATGAAGAGGACTCAAAACTCCTATCCTATATACTTGGAAGGCCTTGGCTGAAGAGGGTCTACGCAAGGCAATGCTAGAGTGAAGAGTGCATGACCATTTGAAGATTCCCCATAAAATGAAGATCTTTATTTCTCGTAATAGTGTTAATTTACAAAGTGAGAAAAGTGAGGAAGATGATGAGTATGTAAACTCTTTAAGCATATATAAGTGAAAGTGACTTGAACACAAAAATGGATAAAGACACTCATTAGTTGTAAAGTAAGAAACTAATAATCTTCTTTAGTGGTAAAGGAAGAAATTGATAAGCTTCTTGAAGTTGGGTTTATTCTTTTTTCATAAGGGTTTAATTTAATTTCTCCTATTGTAATCTTTGTTTGGAAGAATGGAAAGCTAGCGATATGTGTAGATTTCAAAATTTTGATTTTTCTAGAACATTCTTTGTAGTAGTAAACTGATGCTAGGGGACATGGTATTGGTGTTGTACTTACGTAAGATAATCTTCCGATTGCTTTTGAAAGTCTAAAATTGAAACCATTTAAGCTTAAGCATAGTACTTTGATAGAGAATTGATTGATGTTATTCATGCATTTATATTTTGGAAACATTATCTTAAGGAACCTGAGAGTGTATCATTAAAACCGATCAAAGTATGAAACATTTACTTTTACAGCCTTTAATATCAAATAGACATATTAAGTGCGCATCTTTTATTCAAAGTTTTTAGCCAATATTAAATATAAACCTGGACATGATCATTTTGTTACTGATGCTTTGAGTAGGAGACCTACCATTTATAAATAATATATCTGCTATTCGAGGTATTTCTTTTAATACTATCAATAATATATCTACTATAATAGACATTTCTTTTGATAACATGAAGGAAACATGTAAAAATAATTTTGATTTTTATGATGCATATAACAAGATGAAAGATATTTATTGGCTATCTTATTTTGATTATTCGTATAATGATGGTTTTCTTTTCTTTCAAAAGAGATTATACATCACTAAACCATTTAGGCAAGCTATTATTGAAGAATAGTCATCTACTTTGCAAATAGTTACCAAATATTTCTTTTGGCCTACGATGCATAAAGATGTTGCTGAGTTTTTTTTCTGAATATGTTGTGTGTCAAAAGATTAAGATTCATAAAGAAAAGAGATTTGGATTGCTTATGCCTTTGCCTGTTTCTAATGAACCATGGGAACAAATAAGTATGGACTTTATCACTCGTTTTCCTTTGACTTCTAAAGAATGATATGATTGGGACTCTGGTAGTAGATAGATCTAGTAAACATGCTTACTTTATTTCTTGCAAAAAGACATTGACTGCTTATCAAGCTGCAGATGTTTTCATTAAACAAGTTTTTTCGCATCATGGTTCACCAACGATTATTGTTTATGGTAGACATAGAAAGTTTTGTAGTGTTTTTTGTACTACTTTTTATCCTAAATCTAATGGATGAAACCAAAGCAACAAATAGCACAATACTTGATTTTTGCTTATATCATATGTCTCATCTCAACCTAAGCGATGGGATAAGTGTTTACATATTTTGCAATTCGCATATAATAACTATCCTCATATTGCTACTAAGAAAGTACCATTTGAAATAGTCTATGGTAAGGCTTTGCCTACTCCAATTATTAGACTTTCACATTCTATAGAGGATGCATATTCTTTTGTTAAAGACTTTGACCAAATTCATGAGTTAGCAAAAAACACCATATTAGATAATTTGGGAAAAATCCCATTCCCATTTGAAAAATGGGAGCATGGTGAACTTGTCCAAAAGTTTGTCAAAACCCCCTCATGTGACATATCATCGGAAAGATCTTGAAGAGTAGAATCTAAATCTATGATCTCTGACAAATTTGGAGTTAGTATGTTTAAGATATGTCCAAAACTATATGGAGTAATTGATTCCCAAAATGTGAGATTTTTCCCAAATTACCTAATATTGACTTAAAATTGAATATTCAAAAAAGCTCAAGAGAAATACATGAAGTATGCAAATCACAAATGCAAACATGTCATCTTCAATGACTAGCTCTAGTACTACTTAAGTAGATGAGGGGACCATGGGCTCCATAATGGTGACCATCAGGGTAGGAGTGGGTAAGAGAGGCTTCAGATGATTAATCCCTTGTAAAATGGTCTTAACTCTTTGGACAATGTAAGCATGGGGAAGAGAGCCTTTTGGAAGCGTTCATTACTGCTGAAAATGATCACTATTGCCAAAAATAAAATAAAATAAAATAAAAATAATTAGCCGTGTGATGCAATCTCTATTGACAATTCAAGGAGATCTAGCCATAGGAGGAGGTTGGGATGGAGTGGGGCTACATGGGCGGTAGGGACTATGGTGGATTGGGGTGATGGCTAAGTCACTCCATACACCAACAGCAAAGGTGGATACAGGGGAGAGGGATAGGTGTCCGACAGAGGATAAAAGAACTTTATGCGAGACACCAGTGAAAAGGATACTTGGGATGTTGGAGAGGAGGGAGCTATGGGTGGAGTTTCATAAGAGAGTGTGGATGGCAAGGTGACTGCATATGGTTGGGGAGCTGCAACATAAAATGCGGGTTCATACATGGGCTCCATTGGAGTAGTCGATGGAGAAACAATAGTGGAAGGTGTGTCAATAAACTCTTTAGAAGGAGGGTTGTTGAAGGTTCATACATGGGCTCCATTGGAGTAGTCGATGGAGAAACAATAGTGGAAGGTGTGTCAATAAACTCTTTAGAAGGAGGGTTGTTGAAGATTACAGTTATTATTACATTAGCTAAATCCCCTTAAGATAGAAGCATTCCTTATCTTTGTGGCCCCCTTTTTTGTAGAAAGAGCAATAATGTTTTAATGGGCAATCTCAGGGGAGATGACCTTGAGTACGGTAGATGGTACAACAAAGAGTTGTAATAATGTTTTAAGCAGCATTCTTGGGAGAGATGACCTTTAGTACCACATAGATGGTATGCCATAGACTTATAATACCAAAATTTTTCCTTTTGTGAGACTTATTGATTATAATATAATATTTATGTGTGGTGTTATCTATGTGGGACCCAATCTTTGGTATGCTAGTAATGTTCACTAGGAAGATATGACAATTCCCATGGGAAGCTTATATGTGAACTTGATAGCTTGGTGGTCACTTCAATGGCGTGGTGATGATTTAATGGCTCCAATTATCTTATTTCACATGAAGGATTCCAAGGAATTTTATTTAATATTATGTGCTAGGTATGAGAATGAATGGGTTGTTATATCATAAATACCACATGAATAGATGATACCTACATTGATTGGTATGGGAACTAGTGCTAATTCTTCATTTAATTAGTGATGATTCATAAACTAGGTGTGGGCCATATGTCTACATGGATTGGTGACTCTATTTGAATAAGATGGCAAATGCATGGCAAGCTTATGGAGGCTTGTGGATGCATGTGGAGGAGTGTGGAAGAATGTATAATAGAGGAGAATCCTTCTAGAAGTCCTATAGAGGCTCGTGAATGCTTGTGGAGGAGTGTGGAAGGATACATAATAGAGGAGAATCCTTCTCAAAGTCCTATGCTGGTGGTATTTGTGTCGGCTCAATGTGGGGTTAGATCTAATCTACCAAGTCAAGGATTCCTTGATGAAATAAAGCAAAAAAACACAGGTCAAAAGTGGCCACCAAGAAGGACAAGTGATGGGTGATGGTGACATTTGGGTTTATGTAGTCCTAGCTTAAATGCTTCTACAATTGTAATTTGTGTGAGCATGGTGAGAAATATTCTAAAGAAGCCCTCTTGATACCTCTTAGAGACAACATTTCACACATAATTGATCATAGTTTGCCTAGATGATCTTGCATAGCTTGTGTAGCTTATTGCGACCTTATATAGTAGAGACACCCTTATGGTCTACTCCATCCTCTTAGTATATACGGGTATGCTTGATTTGATTGATTAAGAAATGCCATACTGGTCTCACATCAAGCCTTTATTGTGTGATCGTGTCTTAGGAATCTTATATATCTCCATTGATGTGACTACTATATATTGTGTTAATAAATTCTTCTATTTTGCTTTAATGTCTCTCACATAATACTCTTCTAGGATGCAATTAATTGAGAATTTTCCATCTCTTCTTCTTACATCACTCGGTTCCATTGTTGAGACCTTAGTCGTTAGGAAGGAGAGCAAAATGGCTCAAAAATGCAATTTTAGGCCATTCAATTGGGCACCATGAAAGGTGAATCTTCTCAAATTGAAGCATTAAATTGGAATTGATATTGAATGACTCTCAATACCACCGATTAAGGTTTTGTTAACATCTTTGTCACACCGAGGTGGTTGCTCTAATCCAACGGGTGGTGCAATCTCTCTTGCGAAGATCGTGTGGGATCTCCGTGGGAGACGATCGCATTGGTAGCCTAATCACTCAAGCAAGAGGGAGAAAAGAAGAAAGAGGGAAGCATGAGAGAATAAGTGATTAGCACTAATCACTCCCAAATCCTAATCCTAAGCATACCACACATGCTAGATTAGAGTTGGAAGAGAGAGAGAGAGAGAGAGAGAGAGAGAGAGAGAGAGAGAGAGAGAGAACACTCCACTTCTATTACACGAATAGGAGAATTTGTTACAAAAAAGAGAAATTGGCTTTTATAGTTCCAAGCCATTTCCAACTATGCCGCCTGGGAGTAAGTGACCCGGGGTGCCCAAAACATAGTTACAAGGCTTATCTCTATGGTTTGGCCAACTGATCAAGATCCTCTTGTCTGTCCTTCAAAGCTCAATACTTGGGAGCATCTTTAGGGCGTTTCCCTCATCAAATGATATGATTTGTAATATAGTACCAGTGTCCATTACATGAGTGTGCAGACATAGCTGTTGTAAGAATGTGTTAGCCAATATATCAAATAGGCTTGGTGCAAGCCTTGAGTTGACATTATTGCGAATGAAATTACTAGCTCTTAGCAAACTAGATTTCCCCAAGAAAGGCAATGGAATAAAGAAGAGAAGAGCAACAATAGTTTGAAAAGACATAAAGGTCCCACATATTACTTAAAGATGTTGGTCCTCTTACAATCGAAGAAGAAAGAAAATACAGTGAACATGATATGATCTACTTGGGAGCCAAAATAATTATATTTGCGAAAGATGCAAGGAGTAACTTCTCTAACATTTAATACTCATGTGTAAAATACCAATGAATCAAAAAACCCAGATGTTGTAGATGGTGAAGATTTTGTACCCTTGACCTCCACCCACAAAGGAAAAGAGGTGGTTTGCATGTAAAAAATGCTCTCTTGTGCCCTGCTACATGCAGGCTCCATCAACTTCCATTGCATAACACCATTGTCGATCCTCTAGATTTGGGAAATGCCACCCCCTTGCACTCCTACCTTCCTACCTTAAGCACTCACACAACGTTGGTCGATAAACTTACTCAAAGTTGGTTGATACACTTACACACCCTAGATGCTCACTACAAACACAAACTTCCACACACAACCATAGGCTATGGAGATCATCCAAAACACTTGCATGCCATTGTATAACCAAAGGCACCACCACTGTATTATCATAAATGCAGCATGTAATAGGTGACCTAGATTTGAGTAATGTTAATTAATGTCAAGTAACTCCCTTTTATCTTCGGAGTCACCTTAAGAAGAGAGAGATGGAGAATGATTACATTGAGTGGGGAAGATAGGGAAGGGATTCTCATAAAGAGAGGGGATTACAATCCTAATAGAATCTACCTAGAACGGCAACCATCTTGAGAAGAAAATATACTGAGGAGAAGTCCCATACATGAATGCAGCCCAAGGATGGCCTCCTAACCATGAGAGATTTACTGGAAGAAGAAGACAGCCTACTAGACAAGAAGATGGCCATGGTGCACTGACATGGTGGTCAAGAGACTTGGGGGAGTCGATGATCGGAGACGTTGACAACTAGATAAGTCAACAAGGGAAAATGAGAATGAGGGAATTAGGAAGGTTGAGGAAGTTGGCTGAAGAAGTTAGCAATCAAGAGGTTAAAGATAGAGGAAGATGCCTAGAGAAGTCAAAGACTAGGGACTTGGTGGTCAAGGACATTGATGTTGGGCTGGAGCCTAGGACTTGGTGGTTAAGGAAGTCGATGGTAGCCTTGGGACTTGACAGTCAAGGAAGTTAAGCAACCAAGAACTCAATGGGAAAGTCAGCGAGACGGTTGAAAACTTGGTATTAGTCAAGGAAGTTGGTTCCAAAGGCATAGCTAGCCAAGGAACTCGGTGAAATGGAGGACTTGTCGACCCATCTACACATTGCACACCATTACTCCATTTACTAACTTGGTGAATATTTATATAGAGGTACCTACATAGGAGAGGTATCGACATAGGAGAGAGGGAGCCTCAAAGAAGAAGGAGAACTAGGATCCAATGAGAAGAGATCACCAAGAGAAAAAGAAGGGGCCAAGGTAGAAAGATTGGCCAATGTTCACCAAGGGTAAATAGAACATCACAAGAAAAGAATCACACCCTTGGCCTCCACTCGTTTGAGATAGATGGAGTATGTGCTGGAGAGGGAGTGCTCACACATGACATCAGCACAAAGTGACTACTAAAAACCAAGTAGCCAATGGACAATGACCTCATCCAATACATGCTTAATAAATGAAAAAGGAAATCCGTCCCTAATGGTACTTTGGTTAAGGGGTTGAAAGTCCACCCAAATGCGGATCTTATTGCTTTTCTTCTTTGGAATGATGATAATGGGAAAAAGCCATTCTTAGTGTTTGATAGGAACAATGATGCCTACCTCCATCATCTTATCAAGCTTCTTCTTTATACCACCTTAGAGTAGTATGTAAACACCTTTCCTAATCAGTTGGTTGACCTCTTGAGAGGAATGCAATAGGTGCTAATGGAAGGATTGATGCCAAATAAATCTTGATAAGACCAAGCAAAGGCATATTCATGATGATGTTGGGTTGAGAAAGTAGATACCATGTCCAAGGTGATAGGGTTATCCCAAACCCAAAAAGGTACATGGATGGTGTGAGGCTCCTCAATAGGTCTCATATTAGTTTGTGGACTTCATTGTGATAGGTGGACAGAGAGAGAAGCACCACTTGTGAATTTCCTAATGGAGAGGTAAGGGATCATTAATAGGAATAGAGTCAAGAGGGAAATCACCAATATGCTCCTAGGGCAGCTTGTAGAGGATCCTCTTTGTGTTTGTACGTGGGTCACACATTACTCCTGATGATGACTATTAGGGAGGGGCCACAAGGGGTGGAGAAAATCACACATAGTCACTATATTTAGGGAGCCACATGGGGTGAAGCAAGTCAGGTGTAATGCGACATGGAACTTTGGCTCCCCTAAACTAATCGTCTCAATAGGTTCCTCAGTTGAGGGTTGTGTAGCCAAAAAACTTTGACGGCATGGAAATTTGTCTCCCTTTATCTCACCATCTCGATCAGTTCCTCCATTGAGGTTGGTGCGGCCAAACTTTGAAGATTCCTCTTTAAAGTTTGGATGGTGGTGCAGCCAGACTTTTAAGATTCCTCTTTAAAGTTTGGATGGTGGTGCAACCAAACTTTAAAGAGCATTTCAATCAACCATAAGAGCAATAAAGTCATCTTGGACACACCGTCAAGGCCAAGGGGCATCATGTCTATTTGGTTAGAAATATAAAGAATAAAGGGAGGTGGATCTGTGAGGGAGAGATCCAAAGCATGATGGTCGTGGCCTCAGGCAATATGTTGATGTTAGAGCCACCATCGACAATGACACCGGGGATCTTGGTGCCTTTGACAAATATTAAGATTGGAAGACTCTAAAATGATTAGCCATCGTGGGGGAAGTGAAGCATAGTTTGGCTTCATTGGAAGATAGTGGTGTGGTGTCACACCCACCACTACAAGTGTCATACATGTCCACCACTACTACTACTGGATGGAATGTCCCTTTGAATTGGAATCGCTAGAGAAGAGGGATGACCACTAAACATGAGTTGAAGAGATTTTATTTCTTATGAGTTCAATGCATAGGGTTGGGAGAGGGGTATTTTTGTCACAAGAATGGATATAGGAAGGTGGCCCATACAGATGTAGTCAAGGAAGTGCCACTTTGGGGTGTTGGAGTAGGGAGGTATGGGGGTTGGTGGAGGAGTAGGAGTAGGAGATGGCTCCATGGGTGGGGTAGTCATGAGCTTGTGGAGGGCCTCAAGTTACACATGTTCCACCACCCCAATGTTCATGGGTGCATTTAAGGAAGATGGTTCGGAAGTACGTTCATGGTTTCATTTAAAGAAGATGGTTTGGGAGTGCACACCCTAAGAACACGTGACAATGACTAGCTCTAGTACTACTTAAGTAGATGAGGGGACCATGGCCTCCATAATGGTGACCATCAGGGTAGGAGTTGGTAAGAGAGGCTTCAGACGATTAATCCCTTGTAAAATGGTCTTAACCCTTTGGACAATGTAATCATGGGGAAGAGCCTTTTGGGGAAGAGTTCATTACTGCTGAAAATGACCACTGTTGCCCAAAAAAAAAACAAAATAATTAGCCGTGTGATGCAACCTCGATTGACAACTCAAGGAGATCTAGCCACCATAGGAGGAGGTTGGGATGGAGTGGTGCTACATAGGCCATAGGGACTATGGTGGATTGGGGTGACGGATAGGTCACTACATACACCAGCAGCAAATGTGCATACGGGGGAGAGGGATAGGTGGCTGACGGAGGATAAAAGTACTTTATGGGAGACACCAGTTAAAAGGATACTTGGGATGTCGGTGGAGAGGATGGAGCTATGGGTGGAGTTTCATAAGAGAGTTTGGATGGCAAGGTGACCGCATAGGGTTGGGGAGCTGCAACATAAAATGCAGGTTCATACATGGGCTCCATTGTAGTAGTCGATGGAGAAACAGTAGTGGAAGGTGTGTCAATAAACTCCTTAGCAAGAGGGTTGTTGAAGATCGAGGGTGGTTGCTACAGTTATTGTTACATTATCTAAATCCCCTTAAGATAGAAGCATTCCTTATCTTTGTGGCCCCCTTTTTTGTAGAAAGAGCAATAATGTTTTAATGGGCAATCTTAGGGGAGATGACCTTGAGTGCAGTAGATGGTACAACAGAGACTTGTAATAATGTTTTAAGGGAGCATTCTTGGGAGAGATGACCCTCAGTACCATAGATGGTATGCCATAGACTTATAATACCAAAATTTTCCCTTTGTGAGACTTATTGATATGTGTGGTGTTATCCATGTGGGACCTGATCTTTGGTATGCTAGTAATGTTCACTCTAGGAAGATATGACAATTCCCATGAGAAGCCTATATGTGAACTTGATAGCTTGGTGGTCACTTCAATGGCGTGGTGATGATTTAATGGCTCCAATTATCTTATTTCACATGAAGGATTCCAAGGAAGTTTATTTAATATTATGTGCTAGGTATGAGAATGAATGGATTGTTATATCATAAATACCATATGAATAGATGATAACTACATTGGTATGGGAACTAGTGCTAATTCTTTATTTAATTAATGATGATTCATAAACTAGGTGTGGGCCATATGTCTACATGGATTGGTAACTCTATTTGAATAAGATGCATGTGGAGGAGTGTGGAGGGATGCATAATAGAGGAGAATCCTTCTAGAAGTCCTACAGAGGCTTGTGAATGCTTGTGGAGGAGTGTGGAAGGATACATAATAGAGGAGAATCCTTCTCAAAGTCCTATGTTGGTGGTATTTGTGTTGGCTCAATGTGGGGTTAGATCTAATCTACCAAGTCAAGGATTCCTTGATAAAATAAAGCAAAGAAACACATGGCAAAAGTAGCCACCAAGAAGGACAAGTGATGGGTGATGGTGACATTTGGGTTTATGTAGTCCTAGCTTAAATGCTTCTACAATTGTAATTTGTGTGAACATGCAAATTAAAAACTTTAACTTGCAACCATGATTATCAAATCCTAAGAGAGATATGTCACATGTAAAGAGAGGTAAAAACCCATTCATGTCTTCAAGTTTCATCCAAAACATCCTATACAACCCAACCAATCATTTCAACCATCTTTTACGTTGTATATAAATCTTTTAGTGAGCCAAAGGATTTTCTTTCAAAAAATGCATAGTTTTTCTTTTTGGTTCCAAGAGATGGAGAGAAATTAAAAAATCAACTCGACCCTTTATTCTTCCCCTTCTTGAGTATAAGAGGATGTGGGGTTTCCACATTTCAATATTCTTGTGATGATGCGAGTCCTCTTTTGAGAGAGTGAAGAAAGAGAAATGTATTATTTTCCTCTATGCATTTTTTATCTTATTTGTATAACATAATTAGGGACCATTTGTTTAAAAGGGGTAATAATACTGTCATGTGGGTGTGAGTTTTGGATTTGACACATCATATGTCCTATGTGTTAGGATGACTTACAAGTGAGGGGTGCATTATGTCCTTGTATCTTAGAGAAAGATAACAGGGTATGAGTATTAGTGGATTTTGGCTACCTTTACTTGTTATTCCCTTGACTCTTTCTCTTCCCACCCCTCCTCTAAGCCAAAATGGGTAAAATTCCTATGTTTTATGGTAACCCAGAGGAAGTTCTAGAAGTATAATTTTAAGAGATCATATATTAGCAATGGTGATAGAAAGTCTGAGTGGATTTAAAATTTTCCTTTCTTTTTGGGGGAAAGGCGAGATCTCAAATGGGCATAGGGAAAGCATAACGAATTGCTTAAGGATTGGGAAAAGTTTTTCACTACTATATTGGGTGAATTACTTCTTGAGTAAAAGTATGACCAGATTTTCATTGAAGTCTCGCAAAGTTTTGATTCTATGAAGGGCTATGGTTAAAAGAGCTACTAATTTGATAGACTCCATTTAACACTATTAACATCTAGAGCCAGAATCAAGGAAGCCAAATAAGTTATGGTTGGGATTAATGGGTGGATTTCGTAGAATTTTATCTCTAGGTTAAGGTAAAAAAACAAGGCAAATGGTGAAGAAGTTGCCAAAAACTTAGGGAAATCCTTAAAGATAGTTATATGCCAAGAGTGCATGCAGCCTTGAAGAGGAGGACGTGGATCAACCAAAGACTTAGCTAAGTATTTCTACTTTTTTTCACACCAAAGATCACACCTTGTCCTAATACTCCTAACATGGTTGCCTTTAATGAACCATAACCACACATAGCTATCTCTAATGCACTTGATATGGTGGTATCTTGAGTCATAGCAAGGATGGCTTGACCTCTTACAAGCTCATGAAAAGGAGGTTTGGGTTCAATTATTAGCTTGCTAAACCAGTAGAGGAGTCAAAAATGTATAAAGATGGAAGGAATTTGCCCATAAAGAAATTTGAGAAAGTAGCACTTATTTGGACTTTACATTTTAATTAACTTTTGGATTAAAAAGAAAAATCAAGGGAAATTCAATTTTTTAAAATATATTCTAGATTTTGTGATTTTTCCTCAGCGAAGGCAAACATCGTAGGGGCTAGTGACTTCTTCCACATAGCATTGCCGCTTGCCTGGTTTACATAGTCGTGGGAGAAGCGAAGCTTTGTTTAAAAGCTTTGGTTAAAGCTGTAAATTTATAAAGTTATTTAAAAAAAAAAGAGCTTTATAAAGTTATTAAAAAAAAGAGCTTTATAATGCAGTTTGCACCGGCCGCCTCTAAACTTTTTGTTTCCCCTGCTAATTTTTCTTGCAAAATGTGGTATGACTTCCAAGACAAAGGATATTGTCCTAGGAGAGCTTCTCCTTCCTTATATTCTATAAATTTGATAGATGCTTGTTATTGAAGATAAAGGTAAAGGTAAAGGTGAAGGTGAAGGTGAAGGTGAAGGTGTTTTTGTGTCTACTCAGGAGAAGAAACCTAGGAATGGTAAGGGTGTGGAAGAGGAAAAAGCCCCTTTGAAAGTAGAAAATGAGGAAAAAGCGTGAAATAAGCAAGTTAAAAGACATTGGCTTCTCCCTTGTATAGTGAGATGAGGAGTGGCATCAATGTAAGAAGGAGACAGAGGGATGCATCACCTCCACTAGTCAAAGTGGAAGTAGACATCTATTGTCCCTAAGCTGACGTGGTATGTAATGGGTTGCATGTAAAGAATGTTCTTGCTGATGGTAGTTTTACAGCAGTAAATGTCATTTTTGAAGGCTTAATGGAAAACATTGGGACTTAAGAACAATCATAAGAACAGAGGGATACACCATCTTAAGTAGTCAAAGTAGAAGTAGACATTTATTCTACTTAGATTGGTATGGTATGTAATGGCATGTAAATAATGTTCTTGTTGATGGTAGTTCTTCAGTTCATGTAATTTTTGAAGGTTTAATGGAAACATTGGGACCTAAAAACAATCATAAGAACAGAGGGATACACCATCTTAAGTAGTCAAAGTAGAAGTAGACGTTTATTCTACTTAGGTTGATATGGTATGTAATGATTGGCATGTAAATAATGTTCTTGTTGATGGTAGTTCTTTAGTTCATGTAATTTTTGAAGGTTTAATGGAAACATTGGGACTTAAAAATAATCATCTCATAAGTCTAATCCTACCTTAGAGATGGCAAATAAAGAAAGTGTAAAACCTAAAGGCATTATAACTAATGTGGTGGTTTCTATCATGGGAGTAAAACCTCCTTGGATTTCCAAATCATGAAGAGGACTCAAAATTCCTATCCTATATTCTTGGAAGGCCTTGGCTGAAGAGGGTCTATGCAAGGCAATGCTAGAGTGAAGAGTGCATGACCATTTGTAAGATTCCCCATAAAATGAAGATCTTTATTTCTTGTAATAGTGTTAATTTACAAAGTGAGAAAAGTGAGGAAGATGATGAGTATGTAAACTCTTTAAGCATATATAAGTGAAAGTGACTTGAACACAAAAATGGATAAAGACACTGAGGTAGACTTGTATGCACTTGAGGTAACTCCACCAAAGGTGGGGCCACCAAATTATAGGCATTGTCTAATAAAAATATTCAGAATGATTTTGGCCTATTTAGTTAGAGAATGTGATCTCACTAATTATGAAAGGAAAAGGTTTCTTTCTCTTTTTCATTTTTATACTCATTTCTTTGCAAACAACTGGTTATAAACATCATCAAGTCACAATGGTGGAGCACTGAGTGGGTTTGGTGGATGGGGCATATAACCAGTAAGGCAATGAGCCTACCACATGACCCCTAACTTCTCATTAGTTGTAAAGTAAGAAACTAATAATCTTCTTTAGTGGTAAAGGAAGAAATTGATAAGCTTCTTCAAGTTGGGTTTATTCTTCTTTCATAAGGGTTTAATTTAATTTCTCTTATTGTAATCTTTGTTTAGAAGAATGGAAAGCTAACGATATGTGTAGATTTCAAAATTTTGATTTTTCTAGAACATTCTTTGTAGTAGTAAACTGATGCTAGGGGACATGGTATTGGTGTTATACTTACATAAGATAATCATCCGATTGCTTTTGAAAGTCTAAAATTGAAACCATTTAAGCTTAAGCATAGTACTTTGATAGAGAATTAATTGATGTTATTCATGCATTTATATTTTGGAAACATTATCTTAAGGAACCTGAGAGTGTATCATTAAAACCGATCAAAGTATGAAACATTTACTTTTACAGCCTTTAATATCAAATAGACATATTAAGTGCGCATCTTTTATTCAAAGTTTTTAGCCAATATTAAATATAAACCTAGACATGATCATTTTGTTACTGATGCTTTGAGTAGGAGACCTACCATTAATAAATAATATATCTGCTATTGAAGGTATTTCTTTTAATACTATCAATAATATATCTACTATAATAGACATTTCTTTTGATAACATGAAGGAAACATGTAAAAATATTTTTGATTTCTATGATGCATATAACAAGATGAAAGATATTTATTGGCTATCTTATTTTGATTATTCTTATAATGATGGTTTTCTTTTCTTTCAAAAGAGATTATACATCACTAAACCATTTAGGCAAGCTATTATTGAAGAATAGTCATCTACTTTGCAAATAGTTACCAAATATTTCTTTTGGCCTACGATGCATAAAGATGTTGCTGAGCTTTTTTTCTGAATATGTTGTGTGTCAAAAGATTAAGATTCATAAAGAAAAGAGATTTGGTTTGCTTATGCCTTTGCCTGTTTCTAATGAACCATGGGAACAAATAAGTATGGACTTTATCACTCGTTTTCCTTTGACTTCTAATAAAGAATGATATGATTGGGACTCTGGTAGATAGATCTAGTAAACATGCTTACTTTATTTCTTGCAAAAAGACATTGACTGCTTATCAAGCTGCACATGTTTTCATTAAACAAGTTTTTTCGCATCATGGTTCACCAACGATTATTGTTTATGGTAGACATAGAAAGTTTTGTAGTGTTTTTTGTACTACTTTTTATCCTAAATCTAATGGATGAAACCAAAGCAACAAATAGCACAATACTTGATTTTTGCTTATATCATATGTCTCATCTCAACCTAAGCGATGGGATAAGTGTTTACATATTTTGCAATTCGCATATAATAACTATCCTCATATTGCTACTAAGAAAGTACCATTTGAAATAGTCTATGGTAAGGCTTTGCCTACTCCAATTACTAGACTTTCACATTCTATAGAGGATGCATATTCTTTTGTTAAAGACTTTGACCAAATTCATAAGTTAGCAAAATTGAATATTCAAAAAGCTCAAGAGAAATACATGAAGTATGCAAATCACAAATGCAAACATGTCATCTTCAATGACTAGCTCTAGTACTACTTAAGTAGATGAGGGGACCATGGGCTCCATAATGGTGACCATCAGGGTAGGAGTGGGTAAGAGAGGCTTCAGATGATTGATCCCTTGTAAAATGGGGAAGAGAGCCTTTTGGAATCGTTCATTACTGCTGAAAATGATCACTAATGCAATCTCTATTGACAATTCAAGGAGATCTAGCCATAGAAGGAGGTTGGGATGGAGCGGGGCTACATGGGCGGTAGGGACTATGGTGGATTGGGGTGATGGCTAAGTCACTCCATACACCAACAGCAAAGGTGGATACAGGGGAGAGGGATAGGTGGCCGACAGAGGATAAAAGTACTTTATGGGAGACACCAGTGAAAAGGATACTTGGGATGTTGGAGAGGAGGGAGCTATGGGTGGAGTTTCATAAGAGAGTGCGGATGGCAAGGTGACTGCATATGGTTGGGGAGCTGCAACATAAAATGCGGGTTCATACATGGGCTCCATTGGAGTAGTCGATGGAGAAACAATAGTGGAAGGTGTGTCAATAAACTCTTTAGAAGGAGGGTTGTTGAAGATTACAGTTATTATTACATTAGCTAAATCCCCTTAAGATAGAAGCATTCCTTATCTTTGTGGCCCCCTTTTTTGTAGAAAGAGCAATAATGTTTTAATGGGCAATCTCAGGGGAGATGACCTTGAGTACGGTAGATGGTACAACAAAGAGTTGCAATAATGTTTTAAGCAGCATTCTTGGGAGAGATGACCTTCAGTACCACATAGATGGTATGCCATAGACTTATAATACCAAAATTTTTCCTTTTGTGAGACTTATTGATTATAATATAATATTTATGTGTGGTGTTATCTATGTGGGACCCAATCTTTGGTATGCTAATAATGTTCACTAGGAAGATATGACAATTCCCATGGGAAGCTTATATGTGAACTTGATAGCTTGGTGGTCACTTCAATGGCGTGGTGATGATTTAATGGCTCCAATTATCTTATTTCACATGAAGGATTCCAAGGAATTTTATTTAATATTATGTGCTAGGTATGAGAATGAATGGGTTGTTATATCATAAATACCACATGAATAGATGATACCTACATTGATTGGTATGGGAACTAGTGCTAATTCTTCATTTAATTAGTGATGATTCATAAACTAGGTGTGGGCCATATGTCTACATGGATTGGTGACTCTATTTGAATAAGATGGCAAATGCATGGCAAGCTTATGGAGGCTTGTGGATGCATGTGGAGGAGTGTGGAAGAATGTATAATAGAGGAGAATCCTTCTAGAAGTCCTATAGAGGCTCGTGAATGCTTGTGGAGGAGTGTGGAAGGATACATAATAGAGGAGAATCCTTCTCAAAGTCCTATGCTGGTGGTATTTGTGTCGGCTCAATGTGGGGTTAGATCTAATCTACCAAGTCAAGGATTCCTTGATGAAATAAAGCAAAAAAACACATGTCAAAAGTAGCCACCAAGAAGGACAAGTGATGGGTGATGGTGACATTTGGGTTTATGTAGTCCTAGCTTAAATGCTTCTACAATTGTAATTTGTGTGAGCATGGTGAGAAATATTCTAAAGAAGCCCTCTTGATACCTCTTAGAGACAACATTTCACACATAATTGATCATAGTTTGCCTAGATGATCTTGCATAGCTTGTGTAGCTTATTGCGACCTTATATAGTAGAGACACCCTTATGGTCTACTCCATCCTCTTAGTATATATGGGTATGCTTGATTTGATTGATTAAGAAATGCCATACTGGTCTCACATCAAGCCTTTATTGTGTGATCATGTCTTAGGAATCTTATATATCTCCATTGATGTGACTACTATATATTGTGTTAATTAATTCTTCTATTTTGCTTAATGTCTCTCGCATAATACTCTTCTAGGATGCAACTAATTGAGAATTTTCCATCTCTTCTCCTTACATCACTCAGTTCCATTGTTGAGACCTTAGTCGTTAGGAAGGAGAGCAAAATGGCTCAAAAATACAATTTTAGGCCATTTAATTGGGCACCATGAAAGGTGAATCTTCTCAAATTGAAGCATTAAATTGGAATTGATATTGAATGACTCTCAATACCACCGATTAAGGTTTCGTTAACATCTTTGTCACACCGAGGTGGTTTCTCTAATCCAACGGGTGGTGTAATCTCTCTTGCGAAGATCGTGTGGGATCTCCGTGGGAGACGATCGCATTGGTAGCCTAATCACTCAAGAAAGAGGGAGAAAAGAAGAAAGAGGGAAGCATGAGAGAATAAGTGATTAGCACTAATCACTCCCAAATCCTAACCCTACGCATACCACACATGCTAGATTAGAGTTGGAAGAGAGAGAGAGAGAGAGAGAGAGAGAGAGAGAGAGAGAGAGAGAGAGAGAGAGAGAGAACACTCCACTTCTATTACACGAATAGGAGAATTTGTTACAAAAAAGAGAAATTGGCTTTTATGGTTCCAAGCCATTTCTAACTAAGCCGCCTGGGAGTAAGTGACCCGGGGTGCCCAAAACATAGTTACAAGGCTTTTCTCTATGGTTTGGCCACCTGATCAAGATCCTCTTGTCTGTCCTTCAAAGCTCAATACTTGGGAGCATCTTTAGGGCGTTTCCCTCATCAAATGATATGATTTGTAATATAGTACCAGTGTCCATTACATGAGTGTGTAGACATAGCTGTCGTAAGAATGTGTTAGCCAATATATCAAATAGGCTTGGGGCAAGCCTTGAGTCGACATTATTGCGAATGAAATTACTAGATCTTAGCAAACTAGATTTCCCCAATAAAGGCAATGGAATAAAGAAGAGAAGAGCAACAATAGTTTGAAAAGACATAAAGGTCCCACATATTACTTAAAGATGTTGGTCCTCTTACAATCGAAGAAGAAAGAAAATACAGTGAACATGATATGATCTACTTGGGAGCCAAAATAATTATATTTGCGGAAGATGCAAGGAGTAACTTCTCTAACATTTAATACTCATGTGTAAAATACCAATGAATCAAAAAACCCAGATGTTGTAGATGGTGAAGATTTTGTACCCTTGACCTCCACCCACAAAGGAAAAGAGGTGGTTTGCATGTAAAAAATGCTCTCTTGTGCCCTGCTACATGCAGGCTTCATCAACTTCCATTGCATAACACCATTGTCGATCCTCTAGATTTGGGAAGTGCCACCCCCTTGCTCACTCCTACCTTCCTACCTTAAGCACTCACACAAAGTTGGTCGATAAACTTACTCAAAGTTGGTTGATACACTTACACACCCTAGATGCTCACTACAAACACAAACTTCCACACACAACCATAGGCTATGGAGATCATCCAAAACACTTGCATGCCATTGTATAACCAAAGGCACCACCACTGTATTATCATAAATGCAGCATGTAATAGGTGACCTAGATTTGAGTAATGTTAATTAATGTCAAGTAACTCCCTTTTATCTTCGGAGTCACCTTAAGAAGAGAGAGATGGAGAATGATTACATTGAGTGGGGAAGATAGGGAAGGGATTCTCATAAAGAGAGGGGATTACAATCCTAATAGAATCTACCTAGAACGGCAACCATCTTGAGAAGAAAATATACTGAGGAGAAGTCCCATACATGAATGCAGCCCAAGGATGGCCTCCTAACCATGAGAGATTTACTGGAAGAAGAAGACAGCCTACTAGACAAGAAGATGGCCATGGTGCACTGACATGGTGGTCAAGAGACTTGGGGGAGTCGATGATCGGAGACGTTGACAACTAGATAAGTCAACAAGGGAAAACGGGGCTGAGGGAATTAGCAAGGTTGAGGAAGTTGGCTGAAGAAGTTAGCAATCAAGAGGTTAAAGATCGAGGAAGATACCTAGAGAAGTCAAAGACTAGGGACTTGGTGGTCAAGGACATTGATGTTGGGCTGGAGCCTAGGACTTGGTGGTTAAGGAAGTCGATGGTAGCCTTGGGACTTGACAGTCAAGGAAGTTAAGCAACCAAGAACTCAATGGGCAAGTTAGCGATGGTTGAAAACTTGGTATTAGTCAAGGAAGTTGGTGCCAAAGGAATAGCTAGCCAAGGAACTCGGTGAAATGGAGGACTTGTCGACCCATCTACACATTGCACACCATTACTCCATTTACTAACTTGGTGAATATTTATATAGAGGTACCTACATAGGAGAGGTATGGACATAGGAGAGAAAAAGCCTCAAAGAAGAAGGAGAACTAGGATCCAATGAGAAGAGATCACCAAGAGAAAAAGAAGGGGCCAAGGTAGAAAGATTGGCCAATGTTCACCAAGGGTAAATAGAACATCACAAGAAAAGAATCACACCCTTGGCCTCCACTCGTTTGAGATAGATGGAGTATGTGCTGGAGAGGGAGTGCTCACACATGACATCAGCACAAAGTGACTACTAAAAACCAAGTAGCCAATGGACAATGACCTCGTCCAATACATGCTTAATAAATGAAAAAGGAAATCCGTCCCTAATGGTACTTTGGTTAAGGGGTTGAAAGTCCACCCAAATGCGGATCTTATTGCTTTTCTTCTTTGGAATGATGATAATGGGAAAAAGCCATTCTTAGTGTTTGATAGGAACAATGATGCCTACCTCCATCATCTTATCAAGCTTCTTCTTTATACCACCTTAGAGTAGTATGTAAACACCTTTCCTAATCAGTTGGTTGACCTCTTGAGAGGAATGCAATAGGTGCTAATGGAAGGATTGATGCCAAATAAATCTTGATAAGACCAAGCAAAGGCAGATTCATGATGATGATGGGTTGAGAAAGTAGATACCATGTCCAAGGTGATAGGGTTATCCCAAACCCAAAAAGGTACATGGATGGTGTGAGGCTCCTCAATAGGTCTCATATTAGTTTGTGGACTTCATTGTTATAGGTGGACAGAGAGAGAAGCACCACTTGTGAATTTCCTAATGGAGAGGTAAGGGATCATTAATAGGAATAGAGTCAAGAGGGAAATCACCAATATGCTCCTAGGGCAGCTTGTAGAGGGTCCTCTTTGTGTTTGTACGTGGGTCACACATTACTCCTGATGATGACTATTAGGGAGGGGCCACAAGGGGTGGAGAAAATCACACATAGTCAGTATATTTAGGGAGCCACATGGGGTGAAGCAAGTCAGGTGTAATGCGACATGGAACTTTGGCTCCCCTAAACTAATCATCTCAATAGGTTCCTCAGTTGAGGGTTGTGTAGCCAAAAAACTTTGACGGCATGGAAATTTGTCTCCCTTTATCTCACCATCTCGATCAGTTCCTCCATTGAGGTTGGTGCGGCCAAACTTTGAAGATTCCTCTTTAAAGTTTGGATGGTGGTGCAGCCAGACTTTTAAGATTCCTCTTTAAAGTTTGGATGGTGGTGCAACCAAACTTTAAAGAGCATTTCAATCAACCATAAGAGCAATAAACTCATCTTGGACACACCGTCAAGGCCAAGGGGCATCATGTCTATTTGGTTAGAAATATAAAGAATAAAGGGAGGTGGATTTATGAGGGAGAGATCCAAAGCATGATGGTCGTGGCCTCAGGCAATATGTTGATGTTAGAGCCACCATCGCCGGGGATCTTGGTGCCTTTGACAAATATTAAGATTGGAAGACTCTAAAATGATTAGCCATCGTGGGGGAAGTGAAGCACAATTTGGCTTCATTGGAAGATAGTGGTGTGGTGTCACACCCACCACTACTACAAGTGTCATACATGTCCACCACTACTACTACTGGATGGAATGTCCCTTTGAATTGGAATCGCTAGAGAAGAGGGATGACCACTAAACATGAGTTGAAGAGATTTCATTTCTTATGAGTTCAATGCATATGGTTGGGAGAGGGGTATTTTTGTCACAAGAATGGATATAGGAAGGTGGCCCATACAGATGTAGTCAAGGAAGTGCCACTTTGGGGTGTTGGAGTAGGGAGGTATGGGGGTTGGTGGAGGAGTAGGAGTAGGAGATGGCTCCATGGGTGGGGTAGTCATGAGCTTGTGGAGGGCCTCAAGTTACACATGTTCCACCACCCCAATGTTCATGGGTGCATTTAAGGAAGATGGTTCGGAAGTACGTTCATGGTTTCATTTAAAGAAGATGGTTTGGGAGTGCACACCCTAAGAACACGTGACAATGACTAGCTCTAGTACTACTTAAGTAGATGAGGGGACCATGGCCTCCATAATGGTGACCATCAGGGTAGGAGTTGGTAAGAGAGGCTTCAGACGATTAATCCCTTGTAAAATGGTCTTAACCCTTTGGACAATGTAATCATGGGGAAGAGCCTTTTGGGGAAGAGTTCATTATTGCTTAAAATGACCACTGTTGGCCAAAAAAAGAAATGACCGCTGTTGAAGAGTTCATTATTGCTGAAAATGAGCACTATTGATCAAAAAAAAAACAAAATAATTAGCCGTGTGATGCAACCTCGATTGACAACTCAAGGAGATCTAGCCACCATAGGAGGAGGTTGGGATGGAGTGGTGCTACATAGGCCATAGGGACTATGGTGGATTGGGGTGACGGCTAGGTAACTACATACACCAGCAGCAAAGGTGCATACGGGGGAGAGGGATAGGTGGCTGACGGAGGATAAAAGTACTTTATGGGAGACACCAGTGAAAAGGATACTTGGGATGTCGGCGGAGAGGATGGAGCTATGGGAGGAGATTCATAAGAGAGTGTGGATGGCAAGGTGACCGCATAGGGTTGGGGAGCTGCAACATTAAATGCGGGTTCATACATGGGCTCCATTGTAGTAGTCGATGGAGAAACAGTAGTGGAAGGTGTGTCAATAAACTCCTTAGCAAGAGGGTTGTTGAAGATCGAGGGTGGTTGCTATAGTTATTGTTACATTATCTAAATCCCCTTAAGATAGAAGCATTCCTTATCTTTGTGGCCCCCTTTTTTGTAGAAAGAGCAATAATGTTTTAATGGGCAATCTTAGGGGAGATGACCTTGACTGCAGTAGATGGTACAACAGAGACTTGTAATAATGTATTAAGGGAGCATTCTTGGGAGAGATGACCCTCAGTACCATAGATGGTATGCCATAGACTTATAATACCAAAATTTTTTCTTTTGTGAGACTTATTGATATGTGTGGTGTTATCCATGTGGGACCTGATCTTTGGTATGCTAGTAATGTTCACTCTAGGAAGATATGACAATTCCCATGAGAAGCCTATATGTGAACTTGATAGCTTGGTGGTCACTTCAATGGCGTGGTGATGATTTAATGGCTCCAATTATCTTATTTCACATGAAGGATTCCAAGGAAGTTTATTTAATATTATGTGCTAGGTATGAGAATGAATGGATTGTTATATCATATATACCATATGAATAGATGATAACTACATTGGTATGGGAACTAGTGCTAATTCTTTATTTAATTAATGATGATTCATAAACTAGGTGTGGGCCATATGTCTACATGGATTGGTAACTCTATTTGAATAAGATGCATGTGGAGGAGTGTGGAAGGATGCATAATAGAGGAGAATCCTTCTAGAAGTCCTACAGAGGCTTGTGAATGCTTGTGGAGGAGTGTGGAAGGATACATAATAGAGGAGAATCCTTCTCAAAGTCCTATGTTGGTGGTATTTGTGTCGGCTCAATGTGGGGTTAGATCTAATCTACCAAGTCAAGGATTCCTTGATAAAATAAAGCAAAGAAACACATGGCAAAAGTAGCCACCAAGAAGGACAAGTGATGGGTGATGGTGACATTTGGGTTTATGTAGTCCTAGCTTAAATGCTTCTACAATTGTAATTTGTGTGAGCATGCAAATTAAAAACTTTAACTTGCAACCATGAGTATCAAATCCTAAGAGAGATATGTCACATGTAAAGAGAGGTAAAAACCCATTCATGTCTTCAAGTTTCATCCAAAACGTCCTATACAACCCAACCAATCATTTCAACCATCTTTTACGTTGTATATAAATCTTTTAGTGAGCCAAAGGATTTTCTTTCAAAAAATGCATAGTTTTTCTTTTTGGTTCCAAGAGATGGAGAGAAATTCAAAAATCAACTCGACCCTTTATTCTTCCCCTTCTTGAGTATAAGAGGATGTGGGGTTTCCACATTTCAATATTCTTGTGATGATGCGAGTCCTCTTTTGAGAGAGTGAAGAAAGAGAAATGTATTATTTCCCTCTATGCATTTATTATCTTATTTGTATAACATAATTAGGGACCATTTGTTTAAAAGGGGTAATAATACTGTCATGTGGGTGTGAGTTTTGGATTTGACACATCATATGTCCTATGTGTTAGGATGACTTACAAGTGAGGGGTGCATTATGTCCTTGTATCTTAGAGAAAGACAATAGGGTATGAGTATTAGTGGATTTTGGCTACCTTTACTTGTTATTCCCTTGACTCTTTCTCTTCCCACCCCTCCTCTAAGCCAAAATGGGTAAAATTCCTATGTTTTATGGTAACCCAGAGGAAGTTCTAGAAGTATAATTTTAAGAGATCATATATTAGCAATGGTGATAGAAAGTCTGAGTGGATTTAAAATTTTCTGTTCTTTTTGGGGGAAAGGCGAGATCTCAAATGGGCATAGGGGCTCGTGAATGCTTGTGGAGGAGTGTGGAAGGATACATAATAGAGGAGAATCCTTCTCAAAGTCCTATGCTGGTGGTATTTGTGTCGGCTCAATGTGGGGTTAGCTCTAATCTACCAAGTCAAGGATTCCTTGATGAAATAAAGCAAAAAAACACATGTCAAAAGTAGCCACCAAGAAGGACAAGTGATGGGTGTGATGGTGACATTTGGGTTTATGTAGTCCTAGCTTAAATGCTTCTATAATTGTAATTTGTGTGAGCATGGTGAGAAATATTCTAAAGAAGCCCTCTTGATACCTCTTAGAGACAACATTTCACACATAATTGATCATAGTTTGCCTAGATGATCTTGCATAGCTTTTGTAACTTATTGCGACCTTATATAGTAGAGACACCCTTATGGTCTACTCCATCCTCTTAGTATATACGGGTATGCTTGATTTGATTGATTAAGAAATGCCATAAGGGTCTCACATCAAGCCTTTATTGTGTGATCGTGTCTTAGGAATCTTATATATCTCCACTGATGTGACTACTATATATTGTGTTAATAAATTCTTCTATTTTGCTTAATGTCTCTCGCATAATACTCTTCTAGGATGCAATTAATTGAGAATTTTCCATCTCTTCTTCTTACATCACTCGGTTCCATTGTTGAGACCTTAGTCGTTAGGAAGGAGAGCAAAATGGCTCAAAAATGCAATTTTAGGCCATTTAATTGGGCACCATGAAAGGTGAATCTTCTCAAATTGAAGCATTAAATTGGAATTGATATTGAATGACTCTCAATACCACTGATTAAGGTTTCCTTAACATCTTTGTCACACCGAGGTGGTTGCTCTAATCCAACGGGTGGTGCAATCTCTCTTGCGAAGATTGTGTGGGATCTCCGTGGGAGATGTAAAATTTCTCCCCAATTATTGAAGTATTCAAAAATAAGAATCTCCCTTCCGATCTTATAACTATTCTCTCTCTAATATACAAATTTGACAGAATCATGAGACGAGGAAACCGTAGCCGTCAGCAGCTAGACCCTGTCTCTGAAGATAACGAACTTGACCCTGATGTTCGCAAGGCTCTTCATAGGACTCAGCCAGGACCCTTCAAAGGAGAAGGGGAGAACCTGGGTGAGGCTGTAGAGAAATGGGTGGAAGCCATGGAAGAGTATTTTGACGTCACAGGTTATAATGAGTTGAGCAAAATGGCTCTTGGCCGGTTGAAAATAGTGGAAACAGCCAGGGTAGCATGGAGGAACCATTGTGACACCAATCGTCTGGACAGAAATACTCAATCCTGGAATGATCTAAAAACCTATCTAAGAAAGAGATTTTGCCCTCCTGGATTTTTAGAAACCAAAATGAATGAATTCCTAGAACTAAAGCAGGAGAGCAAATCCATCGAGGAATATCACCAGGCCTTTGCCCTTCTGCTAAAATATTCACCACCTCTTGACGAAGAACAGCTCATGGCCAGGTTCATTCGGGGAATGAACGAACCCTTAGACACACTGGTCAAAAATGCCAAACCAGTGTCCATGGCTGAAGCAGTAAAAATGGCAAAGGATTTTGCCAAAGCCTTTGTAGTAAAGGTCCCGCCAAAGCCTGCACCCTCTAACTTTAAAAGATTCCAAGCCCAGGAAGGTACTTCAAACTTTCCACCCCCAAAGAGGCAGCAAGGACCGGTTCAGAATCAAGATGCAGAAAGATTCCAAAGTGAAGGAAGACCCTTCCCCCAGAATACTTTCTCAAGAGGACCACCTATTTTAAGGATTCAGAACGATGAACTCAGAAGCGAGAACCGGTGTTTTGGATGCCAAGGTTTTGGTCATCAGTTAAAAGACTGCCCAACTCCTGCCATGTCAAGGGGACAGGGAAGTCTAGGAACCCGAATTCAGAGACCAATCCCTTCATACCAGTCTCGCCCAAGCCAGGATAACCCCAGAAGAACTCCAAATCAACCATCTGCCTCTACCCAGAGTAACCTCAGAACTCCTTTCCAGAATAGGGGCAACCAAAGAGAAAGAATTCCACCTCAGACTGCAGCAGCCAGAGCAGTCACAATTGCAGAAGAAGTAGAAGAGGAAAGAAGGGCAGATCCCTACTGCAATTGAAAAAAAAAAAAAAAAAAAAAAAACCAAGGGCTTAACCGACAATTCTCAAGTCATCCATAATCCAGCAGAATACCAGGGAAAAATCGACCGTCCACTTCCAAGGCGTAACGTTGAATGTGATTGAAGAAGAAAATGATGATGAAAGAGAGCATACTCCACCTGCGAGATGAGGACATCTCGTGTTTTTTAAGTGGGGTAGAATGTAAGATTCCTCTCCCAACCCCCTTTTTGATGTCTAGTATCTTCCCCTGTAATCAATCCCTCTTCAGAAATATAAAGACCTTGTTTCTAACTATTTTAGCCTAGAGAGAGAAAATTATTCTAGAGAGAGAATATTCATATTATGAATATTTTTGGATAGAAAAATAACTCATCTTATTAAAATAAGTTTCCCTGAAACAGAAATTCAAAAAGAATTTTCCAATGTGCAATTGGAGTTAATTGGAAATAGGTATAAAGAACCTTAGTCTAAGGGTTTAGATTTTCAAAAATTTTTGGATTATGGTCCAATTAAGGTTCCTATGGGCCAATAGCATCAATCCATGTGTAGGGAGGAGATAAATCCAAATTGTAAAAGAAGATACCCAAAAATGAGTAAATGCTCACATAAGATGAAGAGTTGAAAATGTACAAGGTTTATTAGTAAATAAACACATATGTAAGGAAGGGGAGTTCTTTAAAGGAGGTGCATATTTCACATAAGATGAAGAGTTGAAAATGTACAAGGTTTATTAGTAAATAAACACATATGTAAGGAAGGGGAGTTCTTTAAAGGAGGTGCATATTTCACATAAGATGAAGAGTTGAAAATGTACAAGGCTTATTAGTAAAAAAAACTATGACACATGTGTAAGGAAGAGGAGTTCTTTAAAGGAGGTGCATATTTCACATAAGATGAAGAGTTGAAAATGTACAAGGTTTATTAGTAAAAAACTATGAGCAATACAATTTTGACACATATGTAAGGAAGGGGAATTCTTTAAAGGAGGTGCATATTTCACATGCTTGAATGAGTTTTAAACTCATAAAAATTGAGATATTTCATCTCTCCTCTCTCCTCATTCAAGTCTAGTTCCAAAAAGTTAGCTTAACTGACCTAAAAATGGTCAAAAAGTGACCAAACTGACTTGGAAAATTCTAGAATCAGTTTGTTTAGTTAGGAGCTCAAATTTTCCTATAAATAGAAGCCTCCCCTTGTTGAAAAAAAATATAGTCTCTTATGCCTTGTTACTCTACTCTACCTAAGCCAAAACATATAGTCTCTTATGCTTTGTTACTCTACTCCACCTAAGCCAAAATATATAGTCTCTTATGCTTGTTACTCTACTCCACCTAAGCCAAATTAGATAGAGTCTTATGCTTTATTACTCTACTCCACCTAAGCCAAAATATAGAGTGTCTTAGGCATTGTTACTCTACTCTACCTAAGCCAAGAACTGTGAATTCTTTAATAATTCACTAGTTTTTGATACTTCTCTCTTTCTTCAATCCCCATTGGTGGCTCCATCAACACACTAAACCAATTGATTGGTTGGGGGCCTCTACCGTGAATAAAGAATCAAGCAAATCATAAGGTAAGTATATTGAATTTGATCTTTTCTATGATTTCTCAATGATTCTCTCTTCTCAACCCCTCTCAAGCTTGAGAAGTTTAATTGGTATGGTTTTTTTTAAATGCTATTGAAGTAAATTGGTGAATAGTAGTGAAGAGTTACATAATTTAATAAATGCTATAGAAGTTAATTTCCACTTATATTTAAATTCTAATGGTTTTTATAATTTCTCTCTCTCACTTAAGGAATGGTCATACTCATGACCCATTCTCAATCCAAATAAAGCTTTTCATAAAGCTTTTCCTTAATCCAAGATTAAGCTATGCTTGAGGCCAAATTAATGGCTTTTGCTATGCTTTTAGTTTATGCACATTGATGATTCAATCCATTATGGATTGATGACCCAATTAGAGACCATTCTAATTGTTTTCTTAATGACCCAATTAGAGACCATTCTAATTGTTTTCTTAATGATCCAATTAGAGACCATTATGGATTGATGATCCAATTAGAGATCATTCTAATTATTTCTTTAATAATGAGCTTTATCCCTTAGAAAAAAAATTGAGATTTATCAGTCATAGTAGCGGAGCTATGGCAAAATTTTTATAGAAATCACGCATAAAATAAATCCATTCAAAGCATAAAAAGAGGACTTCCTACCATATCCTAGGAACTATCATCCTAGATTAATTAAAAGAATATTATTATGCATGGAGATATGGATGTTTGCATGTAGATGTAGAGGTATGGATGTGAGTGTGAATGTGGAGGTGGATGTATGCATGTAGATGTAGATGTATAGATGTAGATGTAGATGTGGAGGTGGGTGGATGCATGTAGATGTAGATGTATAGGTGTAGGTGAGAATGGAGATGTGGATGTATACATGTAGATGTAGATGTATAGATGTAGATGTGAATACAGATGTGGATGTATACATGTAGATGTAGATATATAGATGTAGATGGGAATGGAGATGTGGATGTATATATGTAGATGTAGATGTATAGATGTAGATGTGAATAGAGATGTGGATGTATATATGTAGATGTAGATGTATAGATGTAGATGTGAATAGAGATGTGGATGTATACATGTAGATGTAGATGTATAGATGTAGATGGGAATGGAGATGTGGATGTATACATGTAGATGTAGATGTATAGATGTAGATGTGAATGGAGATGTGGATGTATGCATGTAGATGTAGGTGTATAGACGTGGATGTGGATGTAGAGGTGGATGTATGCATGTAGATGTAGATGTATAGATGTGGATGTGAATGTGGAGTGGATGTATGCATGTAGATGTAGATGTATGGAGGTGAATGTGAATGTGGATGTGGATGTATGCATAGGGATGTAGATGTATGCATGTAGATGTGAATGTACGCATATAGTTGTGGATGTATGGATGTGAATATACGATTGTGATGTGAGGGAATCTGAAGTGATGAGATGGAAATGATGTGATGGGATGAGTATACATATAAATGGAATATGGAATAAGTAATGTAGATTGATAAAGGATAATGTGGAAAAATGAAAGTTAAAATAGAAATTGTGTTGTAAACTGTTTGTAAATACTGTTTGTAAATGCTGTTTGTAAATGATTGTTTTATGTCAAGAATGCTGGGGGGAGCATTTTGACCGTCTTGTGATTAAAGTCGTGATGGTAAAGTTGCAACTGCTGACGGGGAGTCAATGAAGGACGTCTCGCGTAGCAAGGTCGGCCGAGGTCTTGACCAGCCTCGGTGCGATTAAAATGGTGAGCTTCCGGTACGGTGGATGAGGGGCCAAGGAAGCGGCCTATGCGTGAAGCGCTAGGTTACCTGCGAAGGATCCTAGAGGGTGCTGACCATACGGTGCTCGGGCTCTGGGTTGCCTAGGATACCCACGCGTGCGTCGAGGAAGATATTGGAACAGAGTTGGAGTTGTTTTCTGAAATCGGGCATGGATCTGGTTGATTGACCTTGCTGGTCTTCAATGGATGAGTCCATGGCCCCTTATATGGATCTGTTGGTTGATCTTGCTGATCTTCAACGAGAGTCCATCTTGATAAGTGATTATATTGCCAAGTATTAAAGGCTAGGAACTATCGAAATGGCCCCTGAGCGTTCTAGTTGCCAATGATGCCATATATACTCTGATGAAGGAATGATGGAAAATTATTAAAGGCTAGGAACTATCGAAACGGCTCCTGAGCGTTCTAGTTGCCAATGATGCCATAGATATTCTGATGATGAAGGAATGATGGGAAATTAAGAATCAATTGGATAAATTGGAAGATGGTGATCAATGATACTATGGTTTTATTAAAGGATTGTTTTAAACTGGTTGAATCTGGTTGAGAAAGGCAATTTCATATTGGGTGTGTGAGTGGTGTGACTAGTTTTATTTTGCATGAACATCCGGCTAGGGGGCCTTGGAACTCTTTTCCTTGGTACCCGGGACAAAACCTAACCAAATTTTTAATTGGATCCCATCACTACAGTGGTTGGGCGGTTGGCTAACCCATGGGATCGGATGGGGTTAGGCTGGACTGATGGATCCGTAAATCGAGACTCAAACTTTTGTTTTTACGATAGAAAAAATAAAAATAAAAATAGGTCCCGGACAGAAACTGTTCTATGGATAGGAATCAACGGCTGTGCCTCTTGAATGGGGAAAAAAGCGTTGATCCCAATGATCCAAGTGCAAGTTCTTCCTTGAACTGACTAAGTATCTTATAGATGTAATCGGATTATCTCGATCAGAAATGATCTTGACTACGTTAGAGTAAAAAGTTATCCTGGTGGAATCGCCCGTGCTTTCCGGTAAAGGAAGTTTTTCCGGGTTCGGTTTTGGAACAACCGACGGATTAGTCTCTTATCCGGATATCCGTGGGCGAGGCCCCGAGTGTGGGACCCCTGTCCCGCGCGAGAAGCGCTACTTCCGCTGCCAGTACCCGAATCCGTTGCTCGGTGGGAACAGGGATCTTACAGTTGGAATGGTCTCTAATTGGTGGGCCCATAACCCACAGGTCCCAGGATCGAAACCTGGCTCTGATACCAACTGTAAGATCCCTGTTCCCACCGAGCAACGGATTCGGGGTACTGGCAGCGGAAGTAGCGCTTCTCGCGTGGGACAGGGGTCCCACACTCGGGGCCTCGCCCACGGATATCCGGATAAGAGACTAATCCGTCGGTTGTTCCAAAACCGAACCCGTAAAAACTTCCTTTACCGGAAAGCACGGGCGATTCCACCAGGATAACTTTTTCTCTAACGTAGTCAAGATCATTTCTGATCGAGATGGTCCGATTACATCTATAAGATACTTAGTCAGTTCAAGGAAGAAACTTGCACTTGGATCATTGGGATCAACGCTTTTTTCCCCATTCAAGAGGCACAGCCGTTGATTCCTATCCATAGAACAGTTACTGTCCGGGATTTATTTTATTTATTTATTTTTTCTATCGTAAAAACAAAAGTTTGAGTCTCGGTTTACGGATCCATCAGTCCAGCCTAACCCCATCCAATCCCATGGGTTAGCCAACCGCCCAACCACTGTAGTGATGGGATCCAATTAAAAAATTTGGTTAGGTTTTGTCCCGGGTACCAAGGAAAAGAGTTCCAAGGCCCCCTAGCCGGATGTTCATGCAAAATAAAACTAGTCACACCACTCACACACCCAATATGAAATTGCCTTTTTTTCAACCAGATTCAACCAGTTTAAAACAATCCTTTAATAAAACCATAGTATCATTGATCACCATCTTCCAATTTATCCCATTGATTCTTAATTTTCCATCATTCCTTCATCAGAGTATATATGGCATCATTGGCAACTAGAACGCTCAGGGGCCGTTTCGATAGTTCCTAGCCTTTAATAATTTTCCATCATTCCTTCATCAGAGTATATATGGCATCATTGGCAACTAGAACGCTCAGGGGCCGTTTCGATAGTTCCTAGCCTTTAATACTTGGCAATATAATCACTTATCAAGGTGGACTCTCGTTGAAGATCAGCAAGATCAACCAACAGATCCATATAAGGGGCCATGGACTCATCCATTGAAGACCAGCAAGGTCAATCAACCAGATCCATGCCCGATTCAGAAAACAACTCCAACTCTGTTCCAATATCTTCCTCGACGCACGCGTGGGTATCCTAGGCGACCCAGAGCCCGAGCACCGTATGGTCAGCACCCTCTAGGATCCTTCGCAGGTAACCTAGCGCTTCACGCATAGGCCGCTTCCTTGGCCCCTCATCCACCGTACCGGAAGCTCACCATTTTAATCGCACCGAGGCTGGTCAAGACCTCGGCCGACCTTGCTACGCGAGACGTCCTTCATTGACTCCCCGTCAGCAGTTGCAACTTTCTCATCACGACCTTAATCACAAGACGGTCAAAATGCTCCCCCCAGCATTCTTGACATAAAACAATCATTTACAAACAGCATTTACAAACAGTTTACAACACAATTTCTATTTTAACTTTCATTTTTCCACATTATCCTTTATCAATCTACATTACTTATTCCATATTCCATTTATATGTATACTCATCCCATCACATCATTTCTATCTCATCACTTCAGATTCCCTCACATCGCATATCGTATATTCACATCCATACATCCACATCTATATGCGTACATTCACATCTACATGCATACATCCACATCTACATGCATACATCTACATCTCTATGCATACATCCACATCCACATTCACATTCACCTCCATACATCTACGTCTACATGTATACATCCACATCTCCATCCACATCTACATCTATACATCTACATCTACATGCATCCATCCACCTCCACATCCACATCTACATCTATACATCTACATCTACATGCATACATCCATATCTCCATTCCCATCTACATCTATACATCTACATCTACATCTACATGCATCCATCTACCTCCACATTCACATCTACATCTATACATCTACATCTACATGTATACATCCACCTCCATATCCACATCCGTATCTATACATCTACATCTACATGTATACATCCACATCCACATCTATACATCTACATCTACATTCATACATCCACATCTCCATTCGCATCTACATCTATACATCTACATCTACATGCATCCATCCACCTCTATATCCACATCTACATCTATACATCTACATCTACATGCAAACATCCACATCCCCATGCATGATAAAATTCTTTTAATTAATCTAGGATGATAGTTCCTAGAATATGGTAGAAAGTCCTCTTTTTATGCTTTGAATGAATTTATTTTATGCGTAATTTCTATAAAAATTTTGCCATAGCTCCGCTACTATGACTGATAAATCTCAATTTTTTTTCTAAGGGATAAAGCTCATTATTAAAGAAATAATTAGAATGGTCTCTAATTGGATCATCAATCCATAATGGTCTCTAATTGGATCATTAAGAAAACAATTAGAATGGTCTCTAATTGGATCATCAATCCATATGGTCTCTAATTGGATCATTAAGAAAACAATTAGAATGGTCTCTAATTGGATCATCAATTCATAATGGTCTCTAATTGGATCATTAAGAAAACAATTAGAATGGTCTCTAATTGGATCATCAATCCATAATGGTCTCTAATTGGATCATTAAGAAAACAATTAGAATGGTCTCTAATTGGATCATCAATCCATAATGGTCTCTAATTGGATCATTAAGAAAACAATTAGAATGGTCTCTAATTGGGTCATCAATCCATAATGGATTGAATCATTAAGAAAACAATTAGAATGGTCTCTAATTGGGTCATCAATCCATAATGGATTGAATCATCAATGTGCATAAACTAAAAGCATAGTAAAAAGCCATTAATTTGGCCTCAAGAATAGCTTAATCTTGGATTAAGGAAAAGCTTTATGAAAAGCTTCATTTGGATTGAGAATGGGTCATGAGTATGACCATTTCTTGAGTGAGAGAGAGAAATTATAAAAACCATTAGAATTTAAATATAAGTGGAAATTAACTTCTATAGCATTTATTAAATTATGTACCTCTTCACTACTATTCACCAATTAACTTCATTAGCATTTAAAAAAAACCATACCAATTAAACTTCTCAAGCTTGAGAGGGGTTGAGAAGAGAGAATCATTGAGAAATCATAGAAAAGATCGAAATTCAATATACTTATCTTATGATTTGCTTGATTCTTTATTCACGGTAGAGGCCCCCAACCAATCAATTGGTTTAGTATGTTGATGGAGCCACCAATGGAGATTGAAGAAAGAGAGAGGTATCAAAAAACTAGTGAATTATTAAAGAATTCACAGTTCTTGGCTTAGGTAGAGTAGAGTAACAAAGCATAAGACTCTATCTAATTTGGCTTAGGTGGAGTAGAGTAACAAAGCATAAGAGACTATATATTTTGGCTTAGGTGGAGTAGAGTAACAAAGCATAAGAGACTATGTTTTTTTTCAACAAGGGGAGGCTTCTATTTATAGGAAAATTTGAGCTCCTAACCAAACAAACTGATTCTAGAATTTTCCAAGTCAGTTTGGTCACTTTTTGACCATTTTTAGGTCAGTTAAGCTAACTTTCTGGAACTAGACTTGAATGAGGAGAGAGGAGAGATGAAATATCTCAATTTTTATGAGTTTAAAACTCATTCAAGCATGTGAAATATGCACCTCCTTTAAAGAATTCCCCTTCCTTACATATGTGTCAAAATTGTATTGCTCATAGTTTTTTACTAATAAACCTTGTACATTTTCAACTCTTCATCTTATGTGAAATATGCACCTCCTTTAAAGAACTCCTCTTCCTTACATATGTGTCATAGTTTTTTTACTAATAAGCCTTGTACATTTTCAACTCTTCATCTTATGTGAAATATGCACCTCCTTTAAAGAACTCCCCTTCCTTACATATGTGTTTATTTACTAATAAACTTGTACATTTTCAACTCTTCATCTTATGTGAAATATGCACCTCCTTTAAAGAACTCCCCTTCCTTACATATGTGTTTATTTACTAATAAACCTTGTACATTTTCAACTCTTCATCTTATGTGAGCATTTACTCATTTTTGGGTATCTTCTTTTACAATTTGGATTTATCTCCTCCCTACACATGGATTGATGCTATTGGCCCATAGAAACCTTAATTGGACCATAGTCTAAAGATTTCTGAAAATCTAGGCCCTTAGACTAAGGTTCTTTATACCTATTTCCAATTAATTCCAATTGCACATTGGAAATTTCTTTTTGAATTTCTGTTTCAGGGGAACTTATTTTAATAAGATGAGTTATTTTTCTATCCAAAAATATTCATAATCTGAATATTCTCTCTCTAGAATATTTTCTCTCTCTAGGTTAAAACAGTTAGAAACAAGGTCTTTATATTTCTGAAGAGGGATTGATTACAGGAGAAGATACTAGACGTCAAAAAGGGGTTGGGGGAGGAATCTTACATTCTACCCCACTTAAAAAACGCGAGATGTCCTCATCTCGCAACTTGGGATAATTTCGCAAGATGCACGAATATGAGACTTAGAGAAAAATTTTAATCAAGATTAACCACCAAGAAAAGTCTTAAAGAGAGCAGGATTCAAAATAAGAACAAGATTTAAACTTTATTCATTCACGGGACTTATACAGTAAAGATAGAAGAACTCTTTACACTTCCATAAGCCCGTCCATCATATGGTCACAAAAGCAGTCCTCACAAGCTGCACAAGTATAGGGTAACTCATCTATGGGAATGATTCTGCTGGTTATTGCCGCACCTATCTCAGTGGTATGAGGTGATCTAACAAAAGGACCTCTGAGAGGCAAGCCAAAAACGGGGTAAAGGCATATCTTCTCATGAGGAAGAAAACATGCCAATAAGAAGACCCGCTCAGAAAACCCAAGATGTCTTGATCTCATGACGCAGTAGTAACGGGGACCCAAACCCAAAGCTTCAATAACCATGGCCAAGCGGACATTGTTACGAAAGTGATGCTGACCCCAGGGTGTTACCCTAGTTATGTTTTGATAGGTCCGCCATTTGGTCTGCGCTACAGAAGTTCCTAGGTGAGGAAAAAGTGAGCGCTCATACTGTTCTATAAAGTCTTTCTTCACAGACTCTCTTGCGTCTTGAAGGTGAGAAATCATCATGGATAAAACTAGCTCTTGTTGCCAAGCCATGAAGGAGATTAAGAAAGAAAGGAGATTGATGGGAGTAAGATTACTGTGAGCGACAAGTAAAAGTTACGACTTATATAAAGGAAGGAGCTAGCGTAACCTAGAAGCCACACGGTAACTTGCCACTGAAGTTTTACCGTCTTTCCATGATTTGTGTTTGACACATTTTTCTATAGAAGGCATTAAGAATTTTTGAGATGAGGGGATAAAAGAAACTTGTAGGCTAAGTCACCTACTTTCATTGAATTCAGATATAAGGATCACAATATCTGGGGGATAACTTCTTATACTCCCAAGAGATAAAGAACTTCTTTTGGGCCGTACTCGAATGAAAACCAAAACCTTGGTATCCAAAACACCGATTCTCACTTCTAAACTCATTGTTCTAAATCCTTAAAACATGTGGGACTCCTGAGAGTATTCTAGGGAAAGGGTCTTCCTTTTTTTAAACAAAAACTTTCTTTTATTTTAGAGAGGGAATAATTATAAGATTAGAAAGGGAGATTCTTACTCCTGTATACCTCAAAGGCTGGGGAGGAATCTTACATCCTACCCCACTTAAAAAGTGCGAGATGTCCTCATCTCGCAAGGTAGAGGACAGCTCTTATTCTTAAGATCCAATTTTTATTCTGGGGTTGCTCATATTCTGGTCAACCCAACAGAACACTGGGATAAATATCCCTTATATAGAACTCATCATTAAATAACAATTCATTCAGATTATATCATTCATATCTTTAACATGATAATGGTCCATTAGACCGAAAAGTTTCCTTCCGAACATTCCTCTACGAAAATTTCAGTCAAGCAAGTTCTCAATTTGACATCCCTTAACTTGATCTACCGGTCAAGTATTAACAATAGCAATCTGACAGCACAACCCACTAATCTCATATTGATTTGCTGAATTCGTTATCATCATTCTAGTTATGAATATCATCACAGGGACTCGTCCCATTCCCCCTCATTGTGGTTTCATTATATTTCAACTAATTTTTTAAAAATCAACATTTTTCAATCAGCATTTTCAATCAGAATCCAAATCAATTCATTCATTCTCAAACAGAATTAAAAATCATATCAATCACATTCGAAATCATCATCTAGATAGCATTAACGCTTATAATTTCAAGTCTTAGATTTACTCGTATATACTGTCAGTAAAGAGCTGCAGTATACTCTCGGTATATACGCGTAGTCACGGCCCTTGGAATTATAAGGTAAATAATATCATGTCTACGCCTCAAGCAAGTCAGGGATTCTATATAATCGCGGTACTTCTATCTGGAGAACCAATTACCAAATTATGAATTTTAGTTTGAATATCAAATTGTATGAATTATATCACACAATTATAACCTTTTTGTGTTTCTTGATAAATTTTTGACATATTTGTCTTCTCAGTTGATCTTTATTAACCAAATGCTCTGATACCAACTGTAAGATCCCTGTTCCCACCGAGCAACGGATTCGGGGTACTGGCAGCGGAAGTAGCGCTCCTCGCGCGGGACAGGGGTCCCACAATCTATTTTTTTTCAACAAGGGGAGGCTTCTATTTATAGGAAAATTTGAGCTCCTAACTAAACAAACTGATTCTAGAATTTTCCAAGTCAGTTTGGTCACTTTTTGACCATTTTTAGGTCAGTTAAGCTAACTTTTTGGAACTAGACTTGAATGAGGAGAGAGGAGAGATGAAATATCTCAATTTTTATGAGTTTAAAACTCATTCAAGCATGTGAAATATGCACCTCCTTTAAAGAATTCCCCTTCCTTACATATGTGTCAAAATTGTATTGCTCATAGTTTTTTACTAATAAACCTTGTACATTTTCAACTCTTCATCTTATGTGAAATATGCACCTCCTTTAAAGAACTCCTCTTCCTTACACATGTGTCATAGTTTTTTTTACTAATAAGCCTTGTACATTTTCAACTCTTCATCTTATGTGAAATATGCACCTCCTTTAAAGAACTCCCCTTCCTTACATATGTGTTTATTTACTAATAAACCTTGTACATTTTCAACTCTTCATCTTATGTGAAATATGCACCTCCTTTAAAGAACTCCCCTTCCTTACATATGTGTTTATTTACTAATAAACCTTGTACATTTTCAACTCTTCATCTTATGTGAGCATTTACTCATTTTTGGGTATCTTCTTTTACAATTTGGATTTATCTCCTCCCTACACATGGATTGATGCTATTGGCCCATAGGAACCTTAATTGGACCATAATCCAAAAATTTTTGAAAATCTAAACCCTTAGACTAAGGTTCTTTATACCTATTTCCAATTAACTCCAATTGCACATTGGAAAATTCTTTTTGAATTTCTGTTTCAGGGAAACTTATTTTAATAAGATGAGTTATTTTTCTATCCAAAAATATTCATAATATGAATATTCTCTCTCTAGAATAATTTTCTCTCTCTAGGCTAAAATAGTTAGAAACAAGGTCTTTATATTTCTGAAGAGGGATTGATTACAGGGGAAGATACTAGACATCAAAAAGGGGGTTGGGAGAGGAATCTTACATTCTACCCCACTTAAAAAACGCGAGATGTCCTCATCTCGCAGGTGGAGTATGCTCTCTTTCATCATCATTTTCTTCTTCAATCACATTCAACGTTACGCCTTGGAAGTGGACGGTCGATTTTTCCCTGGTATTCTGCTGGATTATGGATGACTTGAGAATTGTCGGTTAAGCCCTTGGTTTTTTTTTTTTTTTTTTTTTTCAATTGCAGTAGGGATCTGCCCTTCTTTCCTCTTCTACTTCTTCTGCAATTGTGACTGCTCTGGCTGCTGCAGTCTGAGGTGGAATTCTTTCTCTTTGGTTGCCCCTATTCTGGAAAGGAGTTCTGAGGTTACTCTGGGTAGAGGCAGATGGTTGATTTGGAGTTCTTCTGGGGTTATCCTGGCTTGGGCGAGACTGGTATGAAGGGATTGGTCTCTGAATTCGGGTTCCTAGACTTCCCTGTCCCCTTGACATGGCAGGAGTTGGGCAGTCTTTTAACTGATGACCAAAACCTTGGCATCCAAAACACCGGTTCTCGCTTCTGAGTTCATCGTTCTGAATCCTTAAAATAGGTGGTCCTCTTGAGAAAGTATTCTGGGGGAAGGGTCTTCCTTCACTTTGGAATCTTTCTGCATCTTGATTCTGAACCGGTCCTTGCTGCCTCTTTGGGGGTGGAAAGTTTGAAGTACCTTCCTGGGCTTGGAATCTTTTAAAGTTAGAGGGTGCAGGCTTTGGCGGGACCTTTACTACAAAGGTTTTGGCAAAATCCTTTGCCATTTTTACTGCTTCAGCCATGGACACTGGTTTGGCATTTTTGACCAGTGTGTCTAAGGGTTCGTTCATTCCCCGAATGAACCTGGCCATGAGCTGTTCTTCGTCAAGAGGTGGTGAATATTTTAGCAGAAGGGCAAAGGCCTGGTGATATTCCTCGATGGATTTGCTCTCCTGCTTTAGTTCTAGGAATTCATTCATTTTGGTTTCTAAAAATCCAGGAGGGCAAAATCTCTTTCTTAGATAGGTTTTTAGATCATTCCAGGATTGTGTGATTATATTGCCAAGTATTATGGGCTAGGAACTATCGAAACGGCTCCTGAGCGTTCTAGTTGCCAATGATGCCATAGATACTCTGATGAAGGAATGATGGGAAATTAAGAATCAATTGGATAAATTGGAAGATGGTGATCAATGATACTATGGTTTTATTAAAGGATTGTTTTAAACTGGTTGAATCTGGTTGAAAAAGGGCAATTTCATATTGGGTGTGTGAGTGGTGTGACTAGTTTTATTTTGCATGAACAACTGTAAGATCCCTGTTCCCACCGAGCAACGGATTCGGGTACTGGCAGCGGAAGTAGCGCTTCTCGCGCGGGACAGGGGTCCCACACTCGGGGCCTCGCCCACGGATATCCGGATAAGAGACTAATCCGTCGGTTGTTCCAAAACCGAACCCGGAAAAACTTCCTTTACCGGAAAGCACGGGCGATTCCACCAGGATAACTTTTTACTCTAACGTAGTCAAGATCATTTCTGATCGAGATAATCCGATTACATCTATAAGATACTTAGTCAGTTCAAGGAAGAACTTGCACTTGGATCATTGGGATCAACGCTTTTTTCCCCATTCAAGAGGCACAGCCGTTGATTCCTATCCATAGAACAGTTTCTGTCCGGGACCTATTTTTATTTTTATTTTTTCTATCGTAAAAACAAAAGTTTGAGTCTCGATTTACGGATCCATCAGTCCAGCCTAACCCCATCCGATCCCATGGGTTAGCCAACCGCCCAACCACTGTAGTGATGGGATCCAATTAAAAATTTGGTTAGGTTTTGTCCCGGGTACCAAGGAAAAGAGTTCCAAGGCCCCCTAGCCGGATGTTCATGCAAAATAAAACTAGTCACACCACTCACACACCCAATATGAAATTGCCTTTCTCAACCAGATTCAACCAGTTTAAAACAATCCTTTAATAAAACCATAGTATCATTGATCACCATCTTCCAATTTATCCAATTGATTCTTAATTTCCCATCATTCCTTCATCATCAGAATATCTATGGCATCATTGGCAACTAGAACGCTCAGGAGCCGTTTCGATAGTTCCTAGCCTTTAATAATTTTCCATCATTCCTTCATCAGAGTATATATGGCATCATTGGCAACTAGAACGCTCAGGGGCCATTTCGATAGTTCCTAGCCTTTAATACTTGGCAATATAATCACTTATCAAGATGGACTCTCGTTGAAGATCAGCAAGATCAACCAACAGATCCATATAAGGGGCCATGGACTCATCCATTGAAGACCAGCAAGGTCAATCAACCAGATCCATGCCCGATTTCAGAAAACAACTCCAACTCTGTTCCAATATCTTCCTCGACGCACGCGTGGGTATCCTAGGCAACCCAGAGCCCGAGCACCGTATGGTCAGCACCCTCTAGGATCCTTCGCAGGTAACCTAGCGCTTCACGCATAGGCCGCTTCCTTGGCCCCTCATCCACCGTACCGGAAGCTCACCATTTTAATCGCACCGAGGCTGGTCAAGACCTCGGCCGACCTTGCTACGCGAGACGTCCTTCATTGACTCCCCGTCAGCAGTTGCAACTTTACCATCACGACTTTAATCACAAGACGGTCAAAATGCTCCCCCCAGCATTCTTGACATAAAACAATCATTTACAAACAGCATTTACAAACAGTATTTACAAACAGTTTACAACACAATTTCTATTTTAACTTTCATTTTTCCACATTATCCTTTATCAATCTACATTACTTATTCCATATTCCATTTATATGTATACTCATCCCATCACATCATTTCCATCTCATCACTTCAGATTCCCTCACATCACAATCGTATATTCACATCCATACATCCACAACTATATGCGTACATTCACATCTACATGCATACATCTACATCCCTATGCATACATCCACATCCACATTCACATTCACCTCCATACATCTACATCTACATGCATACATCCACTCCACATTCACATCCACATCTATACATCTACATCTACATGCATACATCCACCTCTACATCCACATCTACGTCTATACACCTACATCTACATGCATACATCCACATCTCCATTCACATCTACATCTATACATCTACATCTACATGTATACATCCACATCTCCATTCCCATCTACATCTATACATCTACATCTACATGTATACATCCACATCTCCATTCCCATCTACATCTATACATCTACATCTACATGTATACATCCACATCTCTATTCACATCTACATCTATACATCTACATCTACATATATACATCCACATCTCCATTCCCATCTACATCTATATATCTACATCTACATGTATACATCCACATCTGTATTCACATCTACATCTATACATCTACATCTACATGTATACATCCACATCTCCATTCTCACCTACACCTATACATCTACATCTACATGCATCCACCCACCTCCACATCTACATCTACATCTATACATCTACATCTACATGCATACATCCACCTCCACATTCACACTCACATCCATACCTCTACATCTACATGCAAACATCCATATCTCCATGCATAATAATATTCTTTTAATTAATCTAGGATGATAGTTCCTAGGATATGGTAGGAAGTCCTCTTTTTATGCTTTGAATGGATTTATTTTATGCGTGATTTCTATAAAAATTTTGCCATAGCTCCGCTACTATGACTGATAAATCTCAATTTTTTTTCTAAGGGATAAAGCTCATTATTAAAGAAATAATTAGAATGGTCTCTAATTGGATCATCAATCCATAATGGTCTCTAATTGGATCATTAAGAAAACAATTAGAATGGTCTCTAATTGGGTCATTAAGAAAACAATTAGAATGGTCTCTAATTGGGTCATCAATCCATAATGGATTGAATCATCAATGTGCATAAACTAAAAGCATAGCAAAAGCCATTAATTTGGCCTCAAGCATAGCTTAATCTTGGATTAAGGAAAAGCTTTATGAAAAGCTTTATTTGGATTGAGAATGGGTCATGAGTATGACCATTCCTTAAGTGAGAGAGAGAAATTATAAAAACCATTAGAATTTAAATATAAGTGGAAATTAACTTCTATAGCATTTATTAAATTATGTAACTCTTCACTACTATTCACCAATTTACTTCAATAGCATTTAAAAAAAACCATACCAATTAAACTTCTCAAGCTTGAGAGGGGTTGAGAAGAGAGAATCATTGAGAAATCATAGAAAAGATCAAATTCAATATACTTACCTTATGATTTGCTTGATTCTTTATTCACGGTAGAGGCCCCCAACCAATCAATTGGTTTAGTGTGTTGATGGAGCCACCAATGGGGATTGAAGAAAGAGAGAAGTATCAAAAACTAGTGAATTATTAAAGAATTCACAGTTCTTGGCTTAGGTAGAGTAGAGTAACAATGCCTAAGACACTCTATATTTTGGCTTAGGTGGAGTAGAGTAATAAAGCATAAGACTCTATCTAATTTGGCTTAGGTGGAGTAGAGTAACAAGCATAAGAGACTATATATTTTGGCTTAGGTGGAGTAGAGTAACAAAGCATAAGAGACTATATGTTTTGGCTTAGGTAGAGTAGAGTAACAAGGCATAAGAGACTATATTTTTTTTCAACAAGGGGAGGCTTCTATTTATAGGAAAATTTGAGCTCCTAACTAAACAAACTGATTCTAGAATTTTCCAAGTCAGTTTGGTCACTTTTTGACCATTTTTAGGTCAGTTAAGCTAACTTTTTTGGAACTAGACTTGAATGAGGAGAGAGGAGAGATGAAATATCTCAATTTTTATGAGTTTAAAACTCATTCAAGCATGTGAAATATGCACCTCCTTTAAAGAATTCCCCTTCCTTACATATGTGTCAAAATTGTATTGCTCATAGTTTTTTACTAATAAACCTTGTACATTTTCAACTCTTCATCTTATGTGAAATATGCACCTCCTTTAAAGAACTCCTCTTCCTTACACATGTGTCATAGTTTTTTTTACTAATAAGCCTTGTACATTTTCAACTCTTCATCTTATGTGAAATATGCACCTCCTTTAAAGAACTCCCCTTTCTTACATATGTGTTTATTTACTAATAAACCTTGTACATTTTCAACTCTTCATCTTATGTGAAATATGCACCTCCTTTAAAGAACTCCCCTTCCTTACATATGTGTTTATTTACTAATAAACCTTGTACATTTTCAACTCTTCATCTTATGTGAGCATTTACTCATTTTTGGGTATCTTCTTTTACAATTTGGATTTATCTCCTCCCTACACATGGATTGATGCTATTGGCCCATAGGAACCTTAATTGGACCATAATCCAAAAATTTTTGAAAATCTAAACCCTTAGACTAAGGTTCTTTATACCTATTTCCAATTAACTCCAATTGCACATTGGAAAATTCTTTTTGAATTTCTGTTTCAGGGAAACTTATTTTAATAAGATGAGTTATTTTTCTATCCAAAAATATTCATAATATGAATATTCTCTCTCTAGAATAATTTTCTCTCTCTAGGCTAAAATAGTTAGAAACAAGGTCTTTATATTTCTGAAGAGGGATTGATTACAGGGGAAGATACTAGACATCAAAAAGGGGGTTGGGAGAGGAATCTTACATTCTACCCCACTTAAAAAACGCGAGATGTCCTCATCTCGCAGGTGGAGTATGCTCTCTTTCATCATCATTTTCTTCTTCAATCACATTCAACGTTACGCCTTGGAAGTGGACGGTCGATTTTTCCCTGGTATTCTGCTGGATTATGGATGACTTGAGAATTGTCGGTTAAGCCCTTGGTTTTTTTTTTTTTTTTTTTTTTTCAATTGCAGTAGGGATCTGCCCTTCTTTCCTCTTCTACTTCTTCTGCAATTGTGACTGCTCTGGCTGCTGCAGTCTGAGGTGGAATTCTTTCTCTTTGGTTGCCCCTATTCTGGAAAGGAGTTCTGAGGTTACTCTGGGTAGAGGCAGATGGTTGATTTGGAGTTCTTCTGGGGTTATCCTGGCTTGGGCGAGACTGGTATGAAGGGATTGGTCTCTGAATTCGGGTTCCTAGACTTCCCTGTCCCCTTGACATGGCAGGAGTTGGGCAGTCTTTTAACTGATGACCAAAACCTTGGCATCCAAAACACCGGTTCTCGCTTCTGAGTTCATCGTTCTGAATCCTTAAAATAGGTGGTCCTCTTGAGAAAGTATTCTGGGGGAAGGGTCTTCCTTCACTTTGGAATCTTTCTGCATCTTGATTCTGAACCGGTCCTTGCTGCCTCTTTGGGGGTGGAAAGTTTGAAGTACCTTCCTGGGCTTGGAATCTTTTAAAGTTAGAGGGTGCAGGCTTTGGCGGGACCTTTACTACAAAGGCTTTGGCAAAATCCTTTGCCATTTTTACTGCTTCAGCCATGGACACTGGTTTGGCATTTTTGACCAGTGTGTCTAAGGGTTCGTTCATTCCCCGAATGAACCTGGCCATGAGCTGTTCTTCGTCAAGAGGTGGTGAATATTTTAGCAGAAGGGCAAAGGCCTGGTGATATTCCTCGATGGATTTGCTCTCCTGCTTTAGTTCTAGGAATTCATTCATTTTGGTTTCTAAAAATCCAGGAGGGCAAAATCTCTTTCTTAGATAGGTTTTTAGATCATTCCAGGATTGAGTATTTCTGTCCAGACGATTGGTGTCACAATGGTTCCTCCATGCTACCCTGGCTGTTTCCACTATTTTCAACCGGCCAAGAGCCATTTTGCTCAACTCATTATAACCTGTGACGTCAAAATACTCTTCCATGGCTTCCACCCATTTCTCTACAGCCTCACCCAGGTTCTCCCCTTCTCCTTTGAAGGGTCCTGGCTGAGTCCTATGAAGAGCCTTGCGAACATCAGGGTCAAGTTCGTTATCTTCAGAGACAGGGTCTAGCTGCTGACGGCTACGGTTTCCTCGTCTCATGATTCTGTCAAATTTGTATATTAGAGAGAGAATAGTTATAAGATCGGAAGGGAGATTCTTATTTTTGAATACTTCAATAATTGGGGAGAAATTTTACATTCTACCCCACTTAAAAAAGTGCGAGATGTCCTCATCTCGCAAGGTAGAGGATAACTCTTTTTCTTAAGATCCAATTTTTATTCTGGGGTTGCTTATATTCTGGTCAACCCAACAGAACACTGGGATAAATATCCCTTATATAGAACTCATAATTAAATAACAATTCATTCAGATCTTATCATTCATATCTTTAACATGATAATGGTCCATTAGACCGAAAAGTTTCCTTCGGAACATTCCTCCACACGGAAATTTCAGTCAAGCAAGTTCTCAATTTGACATCCCTTAACTTGATCTACCGGTCAAGTATTAACAGTAGCAATCTGACAGCACAACCCACTAATCTCATAGTGATTTGCTGAATTCGTTATCATCATTCTAGTTATGAATATCATCACATGGACTCGTCCCATTCCCCCTCATTGTGGTTTCATTATATTTCAACTAATTTTTAAAAATCAACATTTTTCAATCAGCATTTTCAATCAGAATCCAAATCAATTCATTCATTCTCAAACAGAATTAAAAATCATATCAATCACATTCAAAATCATCATCTAGATAGCATTAACGCTTATAATTTCAAGTCTTAGATTTACTCGTATATACTGTCAGTAAAGAGCTGCAGTATACTCTCGGTATATACGGGTAGTCACGGCCCTTGGAATTATAAGGTAAATACTATCATGTCTAGGCCTCAAGCAAGTCAGGGTTTCTATATAATTGCGGTACTTCCATCTGAAGACCCAATTACCAAAATTACGAGTTTCAGTTTGAATATCAAATTGTATGAATTATATCACACAATTATAACCTTTTTGTGTTTCTTGATAAATTTTTGACATATTTGTCTTCTCAGTTGATCTTTATTAACCAAATGCTCTGATACCAACTGTAAGATCCCTGTTCCCACCGAGCAACGGATTCGGGTACTGGCAGCGGAAGTAGCGCTTCTCGCGCGGGACAGGGGTCCCACACTCGGGGCCTCGCCCACGGATATCCGGATAAGAGACTAATCCGTCGGTTGTTCCAAAACCGAACCCGGAAAAACTTCCTTTACCGGAAAGCACGGGCGATTCCACCAGGATAACTTTTTACTCTAACGTAGTCAAGATCATTTCTGATCGAGATAATCCGATTACATCTATAAGATACTTAGTCAGTTCAAGGAAGAACTTGCACTTGGATCATTGGGATCAACGCTTTTTTCCCCATTCAAGAGGCACAGCCGTTGATTCCTATCCATAGAACAGTTTCTGTCCGGGACCTATTTTTATTTTTATTTTTTCTATCGTAAAAACAAAAGTTTGAGTCTCGATTTACGGATCCATCAGTCCAGCCTAACCCCATCCGATCCCATGGGTTAGCCAACCGCCCAACCACTGTAGTGATGGGATCCAATTAAAAATTTGGTTAGGTTTTGTCCCGGGTACCAAGGAAAAGAGTTCCAAGGCCCCCTAGCCGGATGTTCATGCAAAATAAAACTAGTCACACCACTCACACACCCAATATGAAATTGCCTTTCTCAACCAGATTCAACCAGTTTAAAACAATCCTTTAATAAAACCATAGTATCATTGATCACCATCTTCCAATTTATCCAATTGATTCTTAATTTCCCATCATTCCTTCATCATCAGAATATCTATGGCATCATTGGCAACTAGAACGCTCAGGAGCCGTTTCGATAGTTCCTAGCCTTTAATAATTTTCCATCATTCCTTCATCAGAGTATATATGGCATCATTGGCAACTAGAACGCTCAGGGGCCATTTCGATAGTTCCTAGCCTTTAATACTTGGCAATATAATCACTTATCAAGATGGACTCTCGTTGAAGATCAGCAAGATCAACCAACAGATCCATATAAGGGGCCATGGACTCATCCATTGAAGACCAGCAAGGTCAATCAACCAGATCCATGCCCGATTTCAGAAAACAACTCCAACTCTGTTCCAATATCTTCCTCGACGCACGCGTGGGTATCCTAGGCAACCCAGAGCCCGAGCACCGTATGGTCAGCACCCTCTAGGATCCTTCGCAGGTAACCTAGCGCTTCACGCATAGGCCGCTTCCTTGGCCCCTCATCCACCGTACCGGAAGCTCACCATTTTAATCGCACCGAGGCTGGTCAAGACCTCGGCCGACCTTGCTACGCGAGACGTCCTTCATTGACTCCCCGTCAGCAGTTGCAACTTTACCATCACGACTTTAATCACAAGACGGTCAAAATGCTCCCCCCAGCATTCTTGACATAAAACAATCATTTACAAACAGCATTTACAAACAGTATTTACAAACAGTTTACAACACAATTTCTATTTTAACTTTCATTTTTCCACATTATCCTTTATCAATCTACATTACTTATTCCATATTCCATTTATATGTATACTCATCCCATCACATCATTTCCATCTCATCACTTCAGATTCCCTCACATCACAATCGTATATTCACATCCATACATCCACAACTATATGCGTACATTCACATCTACATGCATACATCTACATCCCTATGCATACATCCACATCCACATTCACATTCACCTCCATACATCTACATCTACATGCATACATCCACTCCACATTCACATCCACATCTATACATCTACATCTACATGCATACATCCACCTCTACATCCACATCTACGTCTATACACCTACATCTACATGCATACATCCACATCTCCATTCACATCTACATCTATACATCTACATCTACATGTATACATCCACATCTCCATTCCCATCTACATCTATACATCTACATCTACATGTATACATCCACATCTCTATTCACATCTACATCTATACATCTACATCTACATATATACATCCACATCTCTATTCACATCTACATCTATACATCTACATCTACATATATACATCCACATCTCCATTCCCATCTACATCTATATATCTACATCTACATGTATACATCCACATCTGTATTCACATCTACATCTATACATCTACATCTACATGTATACATCCACATCTCCATTCTCACCTACACCTATACATCTACATCTACATGCATCCACCCACCTCCACATCTACATCTACATCTATACATCTACATCTACATGCATACATCCACCTCCACATTCACACTCACATCCATACCTCTACATCTACATGCAAACATCCATATCTCCATGCATAATAATATTCTTTTAATTAATCTAGGATGATAGTTCCTAGGATATGGTAGGAAGTCCTCTTTTTATGCTTTGAATGGATTTATTTTATGCGTGATTTCTATAAAAATTTTGCCATAGCTCCGCTACTATGACTGATAAATCTCAATTTTTTTTCTAAGGGATAAAGCTCATTATTAAAGAAATAATTAGAATGGTCTCTAATTGGATCATCAATCCATAATGGTCTCTAATTGGATCATTAAGAAAACAATTAGAATGGTCTCTAATTGGGTCATTAAGAAAACAATTAGAATGGTCTCTAATTGGGTCATCAATCCATAATGGATTGAATCATCAATGTGCATAAACTAAAAGCATAGCAAAAGCCATTAATTTGGCCTCAAGCATAGCTTAATCTTGGATTAAGGAAAAGCTTTATGAAAAGCTTTATTTGGATTGAGAATGGGTCATGAGTATGACCATTCCTTAAGTGAGAGAGAGAAATTATAAAAACCATTAGAATTTAAATATAAGTGAAAATTAACTTCTATAGCATTTATTAAATTATGTAACTCTTCACTACTATTCACCAATTTACTTCAATAGCATTTAAAAAAAACCATACCAATTAAACTTCTCAAGCTTGAGAGGGGTTGAGAAGAGAGAATCATTGAGAAATCATAGAAAAGATCAAATTCAATATACTTACCTTATGATTTGCTTGATTCTTTATTCACGGTAGAGGCCCCCAACCAATCAATTGGTTTAGTGTGTTGATGGAGCCACCAATGGGGATTGAAGAAAGAGAGAAGTATCAAAAACTAGTGAATTATTAAAGAATTCACAGTTCTTGGCTTAGGTAGAGTAGAGTAACAATGCCTAAGACACTCTATATTTTGGCTTAGGTGGAGTAGAGTAATAAAGCATAAGACTCTATCTAATTTGGCTTAGGTGGAGTAGAGTAACAAGCATAAGAGACTATATATTTTGGCTTAGGTGGAGTAGAGTAACAAAGCATAAGAGACTATATGTTTTGGCTTAGGTAGAGTAGAGTAACAAGGCATAAGAGACTATATTTTTTTTCAACAAGGGGAGGCTTCTATTTATAGGAAAATTTGAGCTCCTAACTAAACAAACTGATTCTAGAATTTTCCAAGTCAGTTTGGTCACTTTTTGACCATTTTTAGGTCAGTTAAGCTAACTTTTTGGAACTAGACTTGAATGAGGAGAGAGGAGAGATGAAATATCTCAATTTTTATGAGTTTAAAACTCATTCAAGCATGTGAAATATGCACCTCCTTTAAAGAATTCCTCTTCCTTACATATGTGTCAAAATTGTATTGCTCATAGTTTTTTACTAATAAACCTTGTACATTTTCAACTCTTCATCTTATGTGAAATATGCACCTCCTTTAAAGAACTCCTCTTCCTTACACATGTGTCATAGTTTTTTTTACTAATAAGCCTTGTACATTTTCAACTCTTCATCTTATGTGAAATATGCACCTCCTTTAAAGAACTCCCCTTCCTTACATATGTGTTTATTTACTAATAAACCTTGTACATTTTCAACTCTTCATCTTATGTGAAATATGCACCTCCTTTAAAGAACTCCCCTTCCTTACATATGTGTTTATTTACTAATAAACCTTGTACATTTTCAACTCTTCATCTTATGTGAGCATTTACTCATTTTTGGGTATCTTCTTTTACAATTTGGATTTATCTCCTCCCTACACATGGATTGATGCTATTGGCCCATAGGAACCTTAATTGGACCATAATCCAAAAATTTTTGAAAATCTAAACCCTTAGACTAAGGTTCTTTATACCTATTTCCAATTAACTCCAATTGCACATTGGAAAATTCTTTTTGAATTTCTGTTTCAGGGAAACTTATTTTAATAAGATGAGTTATTTTTCTATCCAAAAATATTCATAATATGAATATTCTCTCTCTAGAATAATTTTCTCTCTCTAGGCTAAAATAGTTAGAAACAAGGTCTTTATATTTCTGAAGAGGGATTGATTACAGGGGAAGATACTAGACATCAAAAAGGGGGTTGGGAGAGGAATCTTACAGGAGACGATCGCATTGGTAGCCTAATCACTCAAGCAAGAGGGAGAAAAGAAGAAAGAGGGAAGCATGAGAGAATAAGTGATTAGCACTAATCACTCCCAAATCCTAACCCTAAGCATACCACACATGCTAGATTAGAGTTGGAAGAGAGAGAGAGAGAGAGAGAACACTCCACTTCTATTACACGAATAGGAGAATTTGTTACAAAAAAGAGAAATTGGCTTTTATAGTTCCAAGCCATTTCTAACTAAGCCGCCTGGGAGTAAGTGACCCGGGGTGCCCAAAACATAGTTACAAGGCTTTTCTCTATGGTTTGGCCACCTGATCAAGATCCTCTTGTCTGTCCTTCAAAGCTCAATACTTGGGAGCATCTTTAGGGCGTTTCCCTCATCAAATGATATGATTTGTAATATAGTACTAGTGTCCATTACATGAGTGTGTAGACATAGCTGTCGTAAGAATGTGTTAGCCAATATATCAAATAGGCTTGGGGCAAGCCTTGAGTCGACATTATTGCGAATGAAATTACTAGATCTTAGCAAACTAGATTTCCCCAATAAAGGCAATGGAATAAAGAAGAGAAGAGCAACAATAGTTTGAAAAGACATAAAGGTCCCACATATTACTTAAAGATGTTGGTCCTCTTACAATCGAAGAAGAAAGAAAATACAGTGAACATGATATGATCTACTTGGGAGCCAAAATAATTATATTTGCGGAAGATGCAAGGAGTAACTTCTCTAACATTTAATACTCATGTGTAAAATACCAATGAATCAAAAAACCCAGATGTTGTAGATGGTGAAGATTTTGTACCCTTGACCTCCACCCACAAAGGAAAAGAGGTGGTTTGCATGTAAAAAATGCTCTCTTGTGCCCTGCTACATGCAGGCTTCATCAACTTCCATTGCATAACACCATTGTCGATCCTCTAGATTTGGGAAGTGCCACCCCCTTGCTCACTCCTACCTTCCTACCTTAAGCACTCACACAAAGTTGGTCGATAAACTTACTCAAAGTTGTTTGATACACTTACACACACTAGATGTTCACTACAAACACAAACTTCCACACACAACCATAGGCTATGGAGATCATCCAAAACACTTGCATGCCATTGTATAACCAAAGGCACCACCACTGTATTATCATAAATGCAGCATGTAATAGGTGACCTAGATTTGAGTAATGTTAATTAATGTCAAGTAACTCCCTTTTATCTTCGGAGTCACCTTAAGAAGAGAGAGATGGAGAATGATTACATTGAGTGGGGAAGATAGGGAAGGGATTCTCATAAAGAGAGGGGATTACAATCCTAATAGAATCTACCTAGAACGGCAACCATCTTGAGAAGAAAATATACTGAGGAGAAGTCCCATACATGAATGCAGCCCAAGGATGGCCTCCTAACCATGAGAGATTTACTGGAAGAAGAAGACAGCCTACTAGACAAGAAGATGGCCATGGTGCACTGACATGGTGGTCAAGAGACTTGGGGGAGTCGATGATCAGAGACGTTGACAACTAGATAAGTCAACAAGGGAAAACGGGGCTGAGGGAATTAGCAAGGTTGAGGAAGTTGGCTGAAGAAGTTAGCAATCATGAGGTTAAAGATCGAGGAAGATGCCTAGAGAAGTCAAAGACTAGGGACTTGGTGGTCAAGGACATTGATGTTGGGCTGGAGCCTAGGACTTGGTGGTTAAGGAAGTCGATGGTAGCCTTGGGACTTGACAGTCAAGGAAGTTAAGCAACCAAGAACTCAATGGGCAAGTCAACGATGGTTGAAAACTTGGTAAGCCATTTAGGCAAGCTATTATTGAAGAATAGTCATCTACTTTGCAAATAGTTACCAAATATTTCTTTTGGCCTACGATGCATAAAGATGTTGCTGAGTTTTTTTTCTGAATATGTTGTGTGTCAAAAGATTAAGATTCATAAAGAAAAGAGATTTGGTTTGCTTATGCCTTTGCCTGTTTCTAATGAACCATGGGAACAAATAAGTATGGACTTTATCACTCGTTTTCCTTTGACTTCTAAAGAATGATATGATTGGGACTCTGGTAGATAGATCTAGTAAACATGCTTACTTTATTTCTTGCAAAAAGACATTGACTGCTTATCAAGCTGCACATGTTTTCATTAAACAAGTTTTTTCGCATCATGGTTCACCAACGATTATTGTTTATAGTAGAAATAGAAAGTTTTGTAGTGTTTTTTGTACTACTTTTTATCCTAAATCTAATGGATGAAACCAAAGCAACAAATAGCACAATACTTGATTTGCTTAGATCATATGTCTCATCTCAACCTAAGCGATGGGATAAGTGTTTACATATTTTGCAATTCGCATATAATAACTATCCTCATATTGCTACTAAGAAAGTACCATTTGAAATAGTCTATGGTAAGGCTTTGCCTACTCCAATTACTAGACTTTCACATTCTATAGAGGATGCATATTCTTTTGTTAAAGACTTTGACCAAACTCATGAGTTAGCAAAATTGAATATTCAAAAAGCTCAAGAGAAATACATGAAGTATGCAAATCACAAATGCAAACATGTCATCTTCAATGACTAGCTCTAGTACTACTTAAGTAGATGAGGGGACCATGGGCTCCATAATGGTGACCATCAGGGTAGGAGTGGGTAAGAGAGGCTTCAGATGATTAATCCCTTGTAAAATGGGGAAGAGAGCCTTTTGGAAGCGTTCATTACTGCTGAAAATGATCACTATTGCCAAAAATAAAATAAAATAAAAATAATTAGCCGTGTGATGCAATCTCTATTGACAATTCAAGGAGATCTAGCCATAGGAGGAGGTTGGGATGGAGTGGGGCTACATGGGCGGTGGGGACTATGGTGGATTGGGGTGATGGCTAAGTCACTCCATACACCAACAGCAAAGGTGGATACAGGGGAGAGGGATAGGTGGCCGACAGAGGATAAAAGTACTTTATGGGAGACACCAGTGAAAAGGATACTTGGGATGTCGGAGAGGAGGGAGCTATGGGTGGAGTTTCATAAGAGAGTGTGGATGGCAAGGTGACTGCATATGGTTGGGGAGCTGCAACATAAAATGCGGGTTCATACATGGGGTCCATTGGAGTAGTCGATGGAGAAACAATAGTGGAAGGTGTGTCAATAAACTCTTTAGAAGGAGGGTTGTTGAAGATTACATTTATTATTACATTAGCTAAATCCCCTTAAGATAGAAGCATTCCTTATCTTTGTGGCCCCCTTTTTTGTAGAAAGAGCAATAATGTTTTAATGGGCAATCTCAGGGGAGAGGACCTTGAGTACGGTAGATGGTACAACAAAGAGTTGTAATAATGTTTTAAGCAGCATTCTTGGGAGAGATGACCTTCAGTACCACATAGATGGTATGCCATAGACTTATAATACCAAAATTTTTCCTTTTGTGAGACTTATTGATTATAATATAATATTTATGTGTGGTGTTATCTATGTGGGACCCAATCTTTGGTATGCTAGTAATGTTCACTAGGAAGATATGACAATTCCCATGGGAAGCTTATATGTGAACTTGATAGCTTGGTGGTCACTTCAATGGCGTGGTGATGATTTAATGGCTCCAATTATCTTATTTCACATGAAGGATTCCAAGGAATTTTATTTAATATTATGTGCTAGGTATGAGAATGAATGGGTTGTTATATCATAAATACCACATGAATAGATGATACCTACATTGATTGGTATGGGAACTAGTGCTAATTCTTCATTTAATTAGTGACGATTCATAAACTAGGTGTGGGCCATATGTCTACATGGATTGGTAACTCTATTTGAATAAGATGGCAAATGCATGGCAAGCTTATGGAGGCTTGTGGATGCATGTGGAGGAGTGTGGAAGAATGTATAATAGAGGAGAATCCTTCTAGAAGTCCTATAGAGGCTCGTGAATGCTTGTGGAGGAGTGTGGAAGGATACATAATAGAGGAGAATCCTTCTCAAAGTCCTATGCTGGTGGTATTTGTGTCGGCTCAATGTGGGGTTAGATCTAATCTACCAAGTCAAGGATTCCTTGATGAAATAAAGCAAAAAAACACATGTCAAAAGTAGCCACCAAGAAGGACAAGTGATGGGTGATGGTGACATTTGGGTTTATGTAGTCCTAGCTTAAATGCTTCTACAATTGTAATTTGTGTGAGCATGGTGAGAAATATTCTAAAGAAGCCCTCTTGATACCTCTTAGAGGCAACATTTCACACATAATTGATCATAGTTTGCCTAGATGATCTTGCATAGCTTGTGTAGCTTATTGTTGCGACCTTATATAGTAGAGACACCCTTATGGTCTACTCCATCCTCTTAGTATATACAGGTATGCTTGATTTGATTGATTAAGAAATGCCATACTGGTCTCACATCAAGCCTTTATTGTGTGATCGTGTCTTAGGAATCTTATATATCTCCATTGATGTGACTACTATATATTGTGTTAATAAATTCTTCTATTTTGCTTAATGTCTCTCGCATAATACTCTTCTAGGGTGCAATTGATTGAGAATTTTCCATCTCTTCTTCTTACATCACTCGGTTCCATTGTTGAGACCTTAGTCGTTAGGAAGGAGAGCAAAATGGCTCAAAAATGCAATTTTAGGCCATTTAATTGGGCACCATGAAAGGTGAATCTTCTCAAATTGAAGCATTAAATTGGAATTGATATTGAATGACTCTCAATACCACTCATTAAGGTTTCCTTAACATCTTTGTCACACCGAGGTGGTTGCTCTAATCCAACGGGTGGTGCAATCTCTCTTGCGAAGATCGTGTGGGATCTCCGTGGGAGACGATCGCATTGGTAGCCTAATCACTCAAGCAAGAGGGAGAAAAAAAGAAAAAGGGAAGCATGAGAGAATAAGTGATAGCACTAATCACTCCCAAATCCTAACCCTAAAGCATACCACACATGCTAGATTAGAGTTGGAAGAGAGAGAGAGAGAGAGAGAGAGAGAGAGAGAGAGAGAGAGAGAGAGAGAGAGAGAGAGAGAGAGAGAGAGAACACTCCACTTCTATTACACGAATAGGAGAATCTGTTACAAAAAAGAGAAATTGGCTTTTATAGTTCCAAGCCATTTCCAACTGAGCCGCCTGGGAGTAAGTGACCCGGGGTGCCCAAAACATAGTTACAAGGCTTTTCTCTATGGTTTGGCCAATTGATCAAGATCCTCTTGTCTGTCCTTCAAAGCTCAATACTTGGGAGCATCTTTAGGGCGTTTCCCTCATCAAATGATATGATTTGTAATATAGTACCAGTGTCCATTACATGAGTGTGCAGACATAGCTGTCATAAGAATGTGTTAGCGCCAATATATCAAATAGGCTTGGTGCAAGCCTTGAGTCGACATTATTGCAAATGAAATTACTAGCTCTTAGCAAACTAGATTTCCCCAATAAAGGCAATGGAATAAAGAAGAGAAGAGCAACAATAGTTTGAAAAGACATAAAGGTCCCACATATTACTTAAAGATGTTGGTCCTCTTACAATCGAAGAAGAAAGAAAATACAGTGAACATGATATGATCTACTTGGGAGCCAAAATAATTATATTTGCGGAAGATGAAAGGAGTAACTTCTCTAACATTTAATACTCATGTGTAAAATACCAATGAATCAAAAAACCCAAATGTTGTAGATGGTGAAGATTTTGTACCCTTGACCTCCACCCACAAAGGAAAAGAGGTGGTTTGCATGTAAAAAATGCTCTCTTGTGCCCTGCTACATGCAGGCTTCATCAACTTCCATTGCATAACACCATTGTTGATCCTCTAGATTTGGGAAGTGCCACCCCCTTGCTCACTCCTACCTTCCTAACTTAAGCACTCACACAAAGTTGGTCGATAAACTTACTCAAAGTTGGTTGATACACTTACACACACTAGATGCTCACTACAAACACAAGCTTCCACACACAACCATAGGCTAGGGAGATCATCCAAAACACTTGCATGCCATTGTATAACCAAAGGCACCACCACTGTATTATCATAAATGCAGCATGTAATAGGTGACCTAGATTTGAGTAATGTTAATTAATGTCAAGTAACTCCCTTTTATCTTCGGAGTCACCTTAAGAAGAGAGAGATGGAGAATGATTACATTGAGTGGGGAAGATAGGGAAGGGATTCTCATAAAGAGAGGGGATTACAATCCTAATAGAATCTACCTAGAACGGCAACCATCTTGAGAAGAAAATATACTGAGGAGAAGTCCCATACATGAATGCAGCCCAAGGATGGCCTCCTAACCATGAGAGATTTACTGGAAGAAGAAGACAGCCTACTAGACAAGAAGATGGCCATGGTGCACTGACATGGTGGTCAAGAGACTTGGGGGAGTCGATGATCGGAGACGTTGACAACTAGATAAGTCAACAAGGGAAAATGGGGCTGAGGGAATTAGCAAGGTTGAGGAAGTTGGCTGAAGAAGTTAGCAATCAAGAGGTTAAAGATCGAGGAAGATACCTAGAGAAGTCAAAGACTAGGGACTTGGTGGTCAAGGACATTGATGTTGGGCTGGAGCCTAGGACTTGGTGGTTAAGGAAGTCGATGGTAGCCTTGGGACTTGACAGTCAAGGAAGTTAAGCAACCAAGAACTCAATGGGCAAGTCAGCGATGGTTGAAAACTTGGTATTAGTCAAGGAAGTTGGTGCCAAAGGAATAGCTAGCCAAGGAACTCGGTGAAATGGAGGACTTGTCGACCCATCTACACATTGCACACCATTACTCCATTTACTAACTTGGTGAATATTTATATAGAGGTACCTACATAGGAGAGGTATGGACATAGGAGAGAAAAAGCCTCAAAGAAGAAGGAGAACTAGGATCCAATGAGAAGAGATCACCAAGAGAAAAAGAAGGGGCCAAGGTAGAAAGATTGGCCAATGTTCACCAAGGGTAAATAGAACATCACAAGAAAAGAATCACACCCTTGGCCTCCACTCGTTTGAGATAGATGGAGTATGTGTTGGAGAGGGAGTGCTCACACATGACATCAGCACAAAGTGACTACTAAAAACCAAGTAGCCAATGGACAATGACCTCGTCCAATACATGCTTAATAAATGAAAAAGGAAATCCGTCCCTAATGGTACTTTGGTTAAGGGGTTGAAAGTCCACCCAAATGCGGATCTTATTGCTTTTCTTCTTTGGAATGATGATAATGGGAAAAAGCCATTCTTAGTGTTTGATAGGAACAATGATGCCTACCTCCATCATCTTATCAAGCTTCTTCTTTATACCACCTTAGAGTAGTATGTAAACACCTTTCCTAATCAGTTGGTTGACCTCTTGAGAGGAATGCAATAGGTGCTAAGGAAGGATTGATGCCAAATAAATCTTGATAAGACCAAGCAAAGGCAGATTCATAATGATGTTGGGTTGAGAAAGTAGATACCATGTCCAAGGTGATAGGGTTATCCCAAACCCAAAAAGGTACATGGATGGTGTGAGGCTCCTCAATAGGTCTCATATTAGTTTGTGGACTTCATTGTCATAGGTGGACAAAGAGAGAAGCACCACTTGTGAATTTCCTAATGGAGAGGTAAGGGATCATTAATAGGAATAGAGTCAAGAGGGAAATCACCAATATGCTCTTTGGGCATCTTGTAGAGGGTCCTCTTTGTGTTTGTACGTGGGTCACACATTACTCCTGATGATGACTATTAGGGAGGGGCCACAAGGGGTGGAGAAAATCACACATAGTCAGTATATTTAGGGAGCCACATGGGGTGAAGCAAGTCAGGTGTAATGCGAAATGGAACTTTGGCTCCCCTAAACTAATCGTCTCAATAGGTTCCTCAGTTGAGGGTTGTGTAGCCAAAAAACTTTGACGGCATGGAAATTTGTCTCCCTTTATCTCACCATCTCGATCAGTTCCTCCATTGAGGTTGGTGCGGCCAAACTTTGAAGATTCCTCTTTAAAGTTTGGATGGTGGTGCAACCAGACTTTTAAGATTCCTCTTTAAAGTTTGGATGGTGGTGCAACCAAACTTTAAAGAGCATTTCAATCAACCATAAGAGCAATAAACTCATCTTGGACACACCGTCAAGGCCAAGGGGCATCATGTATATTTGGTTAGAAATATAAAGAGTAAAGGGAGGTGGATCTGTGAGGGAGAGATCCAAAGCATGATGGTCGTGGCCTCAGGCAATATGTTGATGTTAGAGCCACCATCGACAATGACACCGGAGATCTTGGTGCCTTGACAAATATTAAGATTGGAAGACTCTAAAATGATTAGCCATCGTGGGGGAAGTGAAGCACAGTTTGGCGTGATTGGAAGATAGTGGTGTGGTGTCACACCCACCACTACAAGTGTCATACATGTCCACCACTACTACTACTACTGGATGGAATGTCCCTTTGAATTGGAATTGCTAGAGAAGGGGGATGACCACATGAGTTGAAGAGATTTAATTTCTTATGAGTTCAATGCATAGGGTTGGGAGAGGGGTATTTTTGTCACAAGAATGGATATAGGAAGGTGGCCCATACATATGTAGTCAAGGAAGTGCCACTTTGGGGTGTTGGAGTAGGGAGGTATGGGGGTTGGTGGAGGAGTAGGAGTAGGAGTAGGAGATGGCTCCATGGGTGGGGTAGTCATGAGCTTGTGGAGGGCCTTAAGTTACACATGTTCCACCACCCCAATGTTCATGGGTGCATTTAAGGAAGATGGTTCGGAAGTACGTTCATGGTTTCATTTAAAGAAGATGGTTTGGGAGTGCACACCCTAAGAACATGTGACAATGACTAGCTCTAGTACTACTTAAGCAGATGAGGGGACCATGGCCTCCATAATGGTGACCATCAGCAGGGTAGGAGTTGGTAAGAGAGGCTTCAGACGATTAATCCCTTGTAAAATGGTCTTAACCCTTTGGACAATGTAATCATGGGGAAGAGCCTTTTGGGGAAGAGTTCATTACTGCTGAAAATGACCACTGTTGCCCCCCCCAAAAAAAAACAAAATAATTTGCCGTGTGATGCAACCTCGATTGACAACTCAAGGAGATCTAGCCACCATAGGAGGAGGTTGGGATGGAGTGGTGCTACATAGGCCATAGGGACTATGGTGGATTGGGGTGACAGCTAGGTCACTACATACACCAACAGGAAAGGTGCATACGGGGGAGAGGGATAGGTGGCCGACGGAGGATAAAAGTACTTTATGGGAGACACCAGTGAAAAGGATACTTGGGATGTCGGCAGAGAGGATGGAGCTATGGGAGGAGTTTCATAAGAGAGTGTGGATGGCAAGGTGACCGCATAGGGTTGGGGAGCTGCAACATAAAATGCAGGTTCATACATGGGCTCCATTGTAGTAGTCGATGGAGAAACAGTAGTGGAAGGTGTGTCAATAAACTCCTTAGCAAGAGGGTTGTTGAAGATCGAGGGTGGTTGCTACAGTTATTGTTACATTATCTAAATCCCCTTAAGATAGAAGCATTCCTTATCTTTGTGGCCCCCTTTTTTGTAGAAAGAGCAATAATGTTTTAATGGGCAATCTTAGGGGAGATGACCTTGAGTGCAGTAGATGGTACAACAGAGACTTGTAATAATGTTTTAAGGGAGCATTCTTGGGAGAGATGACCCTCAGTACCATAGATGGTATGCCATAGACTTATAATACCAAAATTTTTCCTTTTGTGAGACTTATTGATTATAATATAATATTTATGTGTGGTGTTATCCATGTGGGACCCGATATTTGGTATGCTAGTAATGTTCACTCTAGGAAGATATGACAATTCCCATGAGAAGCTTATATGTGAACTTGATAGCTTGGTGGTCACTTCAATGGCGTGGTGATGATTTAATGGCTCCAATTATCTTATTTCACATGAAGGATTCCAAGGAAGTTTATTTAATATTATGTGCTAGGTATGAGAATGAATGGATTGTTATATCATATATACCATATGAATAGATGATAACTACATTGGTATGGGAACTAGTGCTAATTCTTTATTTAATTAATGATGATTCATAAACTAGGTGTGGGCCATATGTCTACATGGATTGGTAACTCTATTTGAATAAGATGCATGTGGAGGAGTGTGGAAGGATGCATAATAGAGGAGAATCCTTCTAGAAGTCCTACAGAGGCTTGTGAATGCTTGTGGAGGAGTGTGGAAGGATACATAATAGAGGAGAATCCTTCTCAAAGTCCTATGTTGGTGGTATTTGTGTCGGCTCAATGTGGGGTTAGATCTAATCTACCAAGTCAAGGATTCCTTGATAAAATAAAGCAAAGAAACACATGGCAAAAGTAGCCACCAAGAAGGACAAGTGATGGGTGATGGTGACATTTGGGTTTATGTAGTCCTAGCTTAAATGCTTCTACAATTGTAATTTGTGTGAGCATGCAAATTAAAAACTTTAACTTGCAACCATGAGTATCAAATCCTAAGAGAGATATATATGTCACATGTAAAGAGAGGTAAAAACCCATTCATGTCTTCAAGTTTCATCCAAAACGTCCTATACAACCCAACCAATCATTTCAACCATCTTTTACGTTGTATATAAATCTTTTAGTGAGCCAAAGGATTTTCTTTCAAAAAATGCATAGTTTTTCTTTTTGGTTCCAAGAGATGGAGAGAAATTCAAAAATCAACTCGACCCTTTATTCTTCCCCTTCTTGAGTATAAGAGGATGTGGGGTTTCCACATTTCAATATTCTTGTGATGATGCGAGTCCTCTTTTGAGAAAGTGAAGAAAGAGAATTGTATTATTTCCCTCTATGCATTTATTATCTTATTTGTATAACATAATTAGGGACCATTTGTTTAAAAGGGGTAATAATACTGTCATGTGGGTGTGAGTTTTGGATTTGACACATCATATGTCCTATGTGTTAGGATGACTTACAAGTGAGGGGTGCATTATGTCCTTGTATCTTAGAGAAAGACAATAGGGTATGAGTATTAGTGGATTTTGGCTACCTTTACTTGTTATTCCCTTGACTCTTTCTCTTCCCACCCCTCCTCTAAGCCAAAATGGGTAAAATTCCTATGTTTTATGGTAACCCAGAGGAAGTTCTAGAAGTATAATTTTAAGAGATCATATATTAGCAATGGTGATAGAAAGTCTGAGTGGATTTAAAATTTTCCTTTCTTTTTGGGGGAAAGGCGAGATCTCAAATGGGCATAGGGAAAGCATAACAAATTGCTTAAGGATTGGGAAAAGTTTTTCACTACTATATTGGGTGAATTACTTCTTGAGTAAAAGTATGACCAGATTTTCATTGAAGTCGTGCAAAGTTTTGATTCTATGAAGGGCTATGGTGAAAAGAGCTACTAATTTGATAGACTCCATTTAACACTATTAACATCTAGAGCCAGAATCAAGAAAGCCAAATAAGTTATGGTTGGGATTAATGGGTGGATTTTGTAGAATTTTATCTCTAGGTTAAGGTTAAAAAAAAGGCAAATGGTGAAGTAAGAAGTTGCCAAAAACTTAGGAAAATCCTTAAAGATAGTTATATGCCAAGAGTGCATGCAGCCTTGAAGAGGAGGACGTGGATCAACCAAAGACTTAGCTAAGTATTTCTACTTTTTTCCACACCAAAGATCACACCTTGTCTTAATACTCCTAACATGGTTGCCTTTAATGAACCATAACCACACATAGCAATCTCTAATGCACTTGATATGGTGGTATCTTGAGTCATAGCAAGGATGGCTTGACCTCTTACAAGCTCATGAAAACTTGGGGTAAAAAGACGCACGAAAAATGGCAAGAAATTCTGGCCCTGCTAATTTTTCTTGCAAAATGTGGTATGACTTCCAAGACAAAGGATATTGTCCTAGGAGAGCTTCTCCTTCCTTATATTCTATAAATTTGATAGATGCTTGTTATTGAAGATAAAGGTAAAGGTGAAGGTGAAGGTGAAGGTGAAGGTGTTTTTGTGTCTACTCAGGAGAAGAAACCTAGGAATGGTAAGGGTGTGGAAGAGGAAGAAGCCCCTTTGAAAGTAGAAAATGAGGAAAAAGCGTGAAATAAGCAAGTTAAAAGACATTGGCTTCCCCCTTGTATAGTGAGATGAGGAGTGGCATCAATGTAAGAAGGAGACAGAGGGATGCATCACCTCCACTAGTCAAAGTGGAAGTAGACATCTATTGTCCCTAAGCTGACGTGGTATGTAATGGGTTGCATGTAAAGAATGTTCTTGCTGATGGTAGTTTTACAGCAGTAAATGCCATTTTTGAAGGCTTAATGGAAAACATTGGGACTTAAGAACAATCATAAGAACAGAGGGATACACCATCTTAAGTAGTCAAAGTAGAAGTAGACATTTATTCTACTTAGATTGGTATGGTATGTAATGGCATGTAAATAATGTTCTTGTTGATGGTAGTTCTTCAGTTCATGTAATTTTTGAAGGTTTAATGGAAACATTGGGACCTAAAAACAATCATAAGAACAGAGGGATACACCATCTTAAGTAGTCAAAGTAGAAGTAGACATTTATTCTACTTAGGTTGATATGGTATGTAATGGTTGGCATGTAAATAATGTTCTTGTTGATGGTAGTTCTTTAGTTCATGTAATTTTTGAAGGTTTAATGGAAACATTGGGACTTAAGAATAATCATCTCATAAGTCTAATCCTACCTTAGAGATGGCAAATAAAGAAAGTGTAAAACCTAAAGGCATTATAACTAATGTGGTTGTTTCTATCATGGGAGTAAAACCTCCTTGGATTTCCAAATCATGAAGAGGACTCAAAATTCCTATCCTATATTCTTGGAAGGCCTTGGCTGAAGAGGGTCTATGCAAGGCAATGCTAGAGTGAAGAGTGCATGACCATTTGTAAGATTCCCCATAAAATGAAGATCTTTATTTCTCGTAATAGTGTTAATTTACAAAGTGAGAAAAGTGAGGAAGATGATGAGTATGTAAACTCTTTAAGCATATATAAGTGAAAGTGACTTGAACACAAAAATGGATAAAGACACTGAGGTAGACTTGTATGCACTTGAGGTAACTCCAAAGGTGGGGCCACCAAATTATAGGCATTGTCTAATAAAAATATTAAGAATGATTTTGGCCTATTTAGTTAGAGAATGTGATCTCACTAACTATGAAAGGAAAAGGTTTCTTTCTCTTTTTCATTTTTATACTCATTTCTTTGCAAACAACTGGTTATAAACATCATCAAGTCACAATGGTGGAGCACTGATGAGTGGGTTTTGTGGATGGGGCATATAACCAGTAAGGCAATGAGCCTACCACATGACCCCTAACTTCTCTTAGTTGTAAAGTAACAAACTAATAATCTTCTTTAGTGGTAAAGGAAGAAATTGATAAGCTTCTTGAAGTTGGGTTTATTCTTCTTTCATAAGGGTTTAATTTAATTTCTCCTATTGTAATCTTTGTTTAGAAGAATGGAAAGCTAACGATATGTGTAGATTTCAAAATTTTGATTTTTCTAGAACATTCTTTGTAGTAGTAAACTGATGCTAGCGGACATGGTATTGGTGTTGTACTTACGTAAGATAATCATCCGATTGCTTTTGAAAGTCTAAAATTGAAACCATTTAAGCTTAAGCATAGTACTTTGATAGAGAATTGATTGATGTTATTCATGCATTTATATTTTGGAAACATTATCTTAAGGAACCTGAGAGTGTATCATTAAAACCGATCAAAGTATGAAACATTTACTATTACAGCCTTTAATATCAAATAGACATATTAAGTGCGCATCTTTTATTCAAAGTTTTTAGCCAATATTAAATATAAACCTGGACATGATCATTTTGTTACTGATGCTTTGAGTAGGAGACCTACCATTAATAAATAATATATCTGCTATTGAAGGTATTTCTTTTAATACTATCAATAATATATCTACTATTATAGACATTTCTTTTGATAACATGAAGGAAGCATGTAAAAATAATTTTAATTTTTATGATGCATATAACAAGATGAAAGATATTTATTGGCTATCTTATTTTGATTATTCTTATAATGATGGTTTTTTTCTTTCAAAAGAGATTATACATCCATTTAGGCAAGCTATTATTGAAGAATAGTCATCTACTTTGCAAATAGTTACCAAATATTTCTTTTGGCCTACGATGCATAAAGATGTTGCTGAGTTTTTTTTCTGAATATGTTGTGTGTCAAAAGATTAAGATTCATAAAGAAAAGAGATTTGGTTTGCTTATGCCTTTGCCTGTTTCTAATGAACCATGGGAACAAATAAGTATGGACTTTATCACTCGTTTTCCTTTGACTTCTAATAAAGAATGATATGATTGGGACTCTGGTAGATAGATCTAGTAAACATGCTTACTTTATTTCTTGCAAAAAGACATTGACTGCTTATCAAGCTGCTGCAGATGTTTTCATTAAACAAGTTTTTTCGCATCATGGTTCACCAACGATTATTGTTTATGGTAGACATAGAAAGTTTTGTAGTGTTTTTTGTACTACTTTTTATCCTAAATCTAATGGATGAAACCAAAGCAACAAATAGCACAATACTTGATTTGCTTAGATCATATGTCTCATCTCAACCTAAGCGATGGGATAAGTGTTTACATATTTTGCAATTCGCATATAATAACTATCCTCATATTGCTACTAAGAAAGTACCATTTGAAATAGTCTATGGTAAGGCTTTGCCTACTCCAATTACTAGACTTTCACATTCTATAGAGGATGCATATTCTTTTGTTAAAGACTTTGACCAAATTCATGAGTTAGCAAAATTGAATATTCAAAAAGCTCAAGAGAAATACATGAAGTATGCAAATCACAAATGCAAACATGTCATCTTCAATGACTAGCTCTAGTACTACTTAAGTAGATGAGGGGACCATGGGCTCCATAATGGTGACCATCAGGGTAGGAGTGGGTAAGAGAGGCTTCAGATGATCAATCCCTTGTAAAATGGTCTTAACTCTTTGGACAATGTAAGCATGGGGAAGAGAGCCTTTTGGAAGCGTTCATTACTGCTGAAAATGATCACTATTGCCAAAAATAAAATAAAATAAAAATAATTAGCCGTGTGATGCAATCTCTATTGACAATTCAAGGAGATCTAGCCATAGGAGGAGGTTGGGATGGAGTGGGGCTACATGGGCGGTGGGGACTATGGTGGATTGGGGTGATGGCTAAGTCACTTCATACACCAATAGCAAAGGTGGATACAGGGGAGAGGGATAGGTGGCCGACAGAGGATAAAAGTACTTTATGGGAGACACCAGTGAAAAGGATACTTGGGATGTCGGAGAGGAGGGAGCTATGGGTGGAGTTTCATAAGAGAGTGTGGATGGCAAGGTGACTGCATATGGTTGGGGAGCTGCAACATAAAATGCGGGTTCATACATGGGCTCCATTGGAGTAGTCGATGGAGAAACAATAGTGGAAGGTGTGTCAATAAACTCTTTAGAAGGAGGGTTGTTGAAGATTACATGGGCTCCATTGGAGTAGTCAATGGAGAAACAATAGTGGAAGGTGTGTCAATAAACTCTTTAGAAGGAGGGTTGTTGAAGATTACAGTTATTATTACATTAGCTAAATCCCCTTAAGATAGAAGCATTCCTTATCTTTGTGGCCCCCTTTTTTGTAGAAAGAGCAATAATGTTTTAATGGGCAATCTCAGGGGAGATGACCTTGAGTATGGTAGATGGTACAACAAAGAGTTGTAATAATGTTTTAAGCAGTATTCTTGGGAGAGATGACCTTCAGTACCACATAGATGGTATGCCATAGACTTATAATACCAAAATTTTTCCTTTTGTTAGACTTATTGATTATAATATAATATTTATGTGTGGTGTTATCTATGTGGGACCCAATCTTTGGTATGCTAGTAATGTTCACTAGGAAGATATGACAATTCCCATGGGAAGCTTATATGTGAACTTGATAGCTTGGTGGTCACCTCAATGGCGTGGTGATGATTTAATGGCTCCAATGATCTTATTTCACATGAAGGATTCCAAGGAATTTTATTTAATATTATGTGCTAGGTATGAGAATGAATGGGTTGTTATATCATAAATACCACATGAATAGATGATACCTACATTGATTGGTATGGGAGCTAGTGCTAATTCTTCATTTAATTAGTGATGATTCATAAACTAGGTGTGGGCCATATGTCTACATGGATTGGTGACTCTATTTGAATAAGATGGCAAATGCATGGCAAGCTTATGGAGGCTTGTGGATGCATGTGGAGGAGTGTGGAAGAATGTATAATAGAGGAGAATCCTTCTAGAAGTCCTATAGAGGCTCGTGAATGCTTGTGGAGGAGTGTGGAAGGATACATAATAGAGGAGAATCCTTCTCAAAGTCCTATGCTGGTGGTATTTGTGTCGGCTCAATGTGGGGTTAGATCTAATCTACCAAGTCAAGGATTCCTTGATGAAATAAAGCAAAAAAACACATGTCAAAATAGCCACCAAGAAGGACAAGTGATGGGTGATGGGGACATTTGGGTTTATGTAGTCCTAGCTTAAATGCTTCTACAATTGTAATTTGTGTGAGCATGGTGAGAAATATTCTAAAGAAGCCCTCTTGATACCTCTTAGAGACAACATTTCACACATAATTGATCATAGTTTGCCTAGATGATCTTGCATAGCTTGTGTAGCTTATTGCGACCTTATATAGTAGAGACACCCTTATGGTCTACTCCATCCTCTTAGTATATACGGGTATGCTTCATTTGATTGATTAAGAAATGCCATACTGGTCTCACATCAAGCCTTTATTGTGTGATCGTGTCTTAGGAATCTTATATATCTCCATTGATGTGACTACTATATATTGTGTTAATAAATTCTTCTATTTTGCTTATTGTCTCTCGCATAATACTCTTCTAGGATGCAATTAATTGAGAATTTTCCATCTCTTCTTCTTACATCACTCGGTTCCATTATTGAGACCTTAGTCGTTAGGAAGGAGAGCAAAATGGCTCAAAAATACAATTTTAGGCCATTTAATTGGGCACCATGAAAGGTGAATCTTCTCAAATTGAAGCATTAAATTAGAATTGATATTGAATGACTCTCAACACCACCGATTAAGGTTTCCTTAACATCTTTGTCACACCGAGGTGGTTGCTCTAATCCAACGGGTGGTGCAATCTCTCTGGCGAAGATCGTGTGGGATCTCCGTGGGAGACGATCGCATTGGTAGCCTAATCACTCAAGCAAGAGGGAGAAAAGAAGAAAGAGGGAAGCATGAGAGAATAAGTGATTAGCACTAATCACTCCCAAATCCTAACCTTAAGCATACCACACATGCTAGATTAGAGTTGGAAGAGAGAGAGAGAGAGAGAGAGAGAGAGAGAGAGAGAGAGAGAGAACACTCCACTTCTATTACACGAATAGGAGAATCTGTTACAAAAAAGAGAATAAGTGACCCGGGGTGCCCAAAACATAGTTACAAGGCTTTTCTCTATGGTTTGGCCAACTGATCAAGATCCTCTTGTCTGTCCTTCAAAGCTCAATACTTGGGAGGGGCGTTTCCCTCATCAAATGATATGATTTGTAATATAGTACCAGTGTCCATTACATGAGTGTGCAGACATAGCTGTCATAAGAATGTGTTAGCGCCAATATATCAAATAGGCTTGGTGCAAGCCTTGAGTCGACATTATTGCAAATGAAATTACTAGCTCTTAGCAAACTAGATTTCCCCAATAAAGGCAATGGAATAAAGAAGAGAAGAGCAACAATAGTTTGAAAAGACATAAAGGTCCCACATATTACTTAAAGATGTTGGTCCTCTTACAATCGAAGAAGAAAGAAAATACAGTGAACATGATATGATCTACTTGGGAGCCAAAATAATTATATTTGCGGAAGATGCAAGGAGTAACTTCTCTAACATTTAATACTCATGTGTAAAATACCAATGAATCAAAAAACCCAAATGTTGTAGATGGTGAAGATTTTGTACCCTTGACCTCCACCCACAAAGGAAAAGAGGTGGTTTGCATGTAAAAAATGCTCTCTTGTGCCCTGCTACATGCAGGCTCTATCAACTTCCATTGCATAACACCATTGTTGATCCTCTAGATTTGGGAAGTGCCACCCCCTTGCTCACTCCTACCTTCCTACCTTAAGCACTCACACAAAGTTGGTCGATAAACTTACTCAAAGTTGGTCCATTTCCATACAAGCCAATCTGGCTCTCTTATTTCTATTCTGGCGATGATCTAGAATTCGGCCTTCCAGCCTCTACATGCTGGGCAAAACCCTACGGGACCATACACCTCATCGTCGGCCGCTGGCGAGGACTCAAGCCGGCCTGTCGCCCTCTCAGGCTCCATCGCTCGATCCTCCCACCCCTCAGAGGGATGTCTGCACACTAGGGTGGGCTTATTTACCGCACTAGCCTGGGCCCTCAGAACTAGGCAGCCTCATAATCTCTCGCCTCAATCGGCGATCCTTATTCTCCCAAAGGTATGAGGGATACCTTGGGCCATTCCCGGGCTTTGCTAATGACGCCGCTGGGCTACACAAGCACGGAACGGAGTTAGCGTTGAAGCCAAAAAAAAAATCTTGAATTCCAAAGATAACAACTTCAATGCAATTTTCTAAGTATAGCATTCACAATTCATGAAGATAGCAATTTCAATGCAATTTATCGAAAACAACATCACATAATTCGTATTTTCATATAATTTTTATATCCTCATTTTAAAAGAAAAAAGACACCATTCATTAATACTAATTCAAGGAAAAATCTCTTCTTTTGAAAATTAACCAAGCTAACCTGGCCACCGTTTCCTTGAGGGGCTTGAAAAGGGAGGACTGGAGCCGCATTGGGCGCATCTCCCTCCATCTCGTTGTTACGTGCCCCTCTTGAGGCGATATTTTGTCGTCTCCGAGATGAGGCCATCTTAGCCGTCGCCTTGTAGAGCTTGCTGCTGCGATCGAAACGCTTCAATCAGATCTGAATTCCGAGCTCGTTTGCTCACCGTACGAGCAAAAGAATATGGCGCACAAACCCTCGCTTGAGTCAAAAAACCCTTACTAAAGTCTACGCAAATGGGGGGGGATTGTGAGATGTCCTTAAGGCCAAAGGCAAAAACGTGGAGAGGGCTGGGAGGGGTGGCTGCAAGCCTCTCTGTAAGTCTATTCACACCGGCGGGGGGGGAGAAGAGTTAAGGACACTGGCCTCTAGCAAGAAGGGGATGGAGGAAAATTGGCTTATCTGAAAAGAGCCAAATGAGGGGGTGTGAGAGGGGTGGCTGCAAGGGCGGCTGTACTTGCAGCAAGTACGCTACACAGGGACGGACAGCGGTGCGGACGGCGGCACAACAGGGCATACGCTACACAAATGCGTGCCGACTGAGGGGCACCCCGGGGGTTCATATAGCTGAGGGGTGAGGGTACGGGCGCTGCGCAAAGCAAGGACGAAAGGACGGTGTACCTTCAAAGGCTATGGATCAGTGGCCTGCATGGGTCTACGGGAAAGGTACGGTGTCGGTTGTCTGGGAAAGGAGTGGTACGCATGTACCTTATCTGGTCTGGGTGTCCACCTAAGGGTACGCGTAGACCATACAGTGGGCGACCGTCCTTTGGTTCTTGGGTGGCCATTGTACGGGCGCCCTAGTAAGTGTGTACGGACCAAATTTTGGGGCGGGATACCCAAATTTGGGACGCCCGCCTCGATTTGCGTGCCGGACCGCCCCGGGGGCGAAATTTTTTTTGTCCGGGAGGTTCTCCTGGTCGCAGGGGTTCAGACCGTTCGTCAATCGGACGTGCGGTCGTGCATTTATTAAGGTTTAAAGGTCGCCGTTTTTTAACTAAAATGATTGAAATTAGCGTATAGGCTTGATTCGGTGTCCGTTTTGGATGCTGTAAAATCCTATATTAGGGTAAAATCGCGCGCAGATTCCAAATTTGGGCTCAAAATTTGAAGATTCTAAGTAGAAATGACTCAAATAATAAAATCATTGATATTTATACCATAAAAACTCATAATTACATGGACATTTCTTTATTAGTCAAGATGGGTACGTTACATCCTTCCCCCCTTAAAGAAATCGAGATGTCCTCATCTCGTCATGAATTGGGGATAATCCTTTAAGAGTGTAGCTTCATCTTCCCAAGTTGCATCCTCTTCAGGGTAATCTTTCCACTGAACTAGATGTTCTACAAGAGTTCTGTTTCGGAGTTTCCTTTCCCTAGAATCTATGATGCTACTGGGCTCTAATTCAAGGACTCCTTGAGTAGGGATTACAACTTGTTCATCATCAAGCATTTGATCGAGACTGGGGACATATGGTCTTAATAAACTTACATGAAATACATTATGGACTTTGATATGGGCTGGGAGTTGGAGTTTATAGGCACTTTTACCTAGACACTTGATAACTGTATAAGGACTACAATACCTAGGGCTGAGCTTCTTATATTTCCCAAGTGATAGAGAACTTTGTTTGGGTCGCACTCGTAGAAGAACTTTGTCTCCTTCCTTGAAGATCCTTTCAGACCTCTTGTTGTCAGCATAATGCTTTTGTCGATCTTGGGCAGCTTTAATATCCTTTTGGATAGCCTTGGTTTGTTCCTCCATTTCTTCGAGCATTTTCCTGGATGCCTCAACTCTTATGGTTGGATCAGAGAAATTTAGAGGAGACAGGCATTCTTGCCCATAGAGTGCCTTGAATGGTGACATTCCTATGCTTTGATGATAAGATGTATTGTAGGCGAATTCTACCAGAGGAAGGTATTGAATCCACCTTCTGGGTTCCCGTCCACAGTATGCTCTGAGAATGTCTTCAATTACTTGATTGACTCTTTCAGTCTGGCCATCGGTCTCTGGATGATAAGCTGTGCTAAAGCAAAGTTGAGTCCCCAGAGCTTGAAATAGAGACTGCCAGAATTTTGAGGTGAAGTCAGAATCCCGATCACTTACTATCCTTTTTGGGAGACCATGAAGTTTGAGGACTTCCTTGATGAATATTCGAGCAACATCAGAAGCTTTGAAGGTCTTTTTTGCTGGTATAAGGTGAGCTACTTTGGTAAGTAAGTCCACTACTACTAGAATGGAGTCATATCCTCCTTGAACAGTGGGGAGACTTGTGACAAAATCCATACTAATGCACTCCCACTTCATTTGGGGAATATCTAAGGGCTGAAGCTTTCCAGGCATCTTGACCCTTTCAGCTTTGATCCTTTGGCATGAGAGACATTGTTTCAAGTACCGAAGCACATCATTTTTCAAGCCTGCCTAATGAAAGCTCCTTCTTACCGTATTTAATGTTTTTGCATAACCTGGGTGTCCTGCACAGCAGGGCTATCATGAGCTTCATGGAGGATTAGTTTCTTTAAAGCAGGATCCTTAGGGATACATAGTCTGTGATTGAAGTAGAGGCTTCCTTCATGAGTGGAGTATCCCTTGATTAGATTCTTCTCTTTCTCTGAATGTCCCCCTTCTTCTACTAACTTTATCATCCTTTGATAATCTGGGTCATGAGATGACACTTCTTCCACCTTGACCAGTATGGGATTATTTGGCATTGAAATTGCATTCAAGAAAGATTTGCGGCTAAGTGCATCAGCTACCACATTATCCTTCTCAGGGCAGAATTTGATGTTGAAATCATATTCTTGTAGAATTTCAATCCATCTCCTTTGCTGCATGTTGAGGTTAGGCTGGGTGAAGATCCACTTTAGACTTTTGTGGTCAGTTACAAGCTGGAATTTGCCTCCCAAGAGATAATGTCTCCATAATTTGAGGCAATGAACAAGTGCTAAGAGTTCCAAATCATGGGTGGCATAGTTTGCTTCATATTGCTTCAGCTTGCGGGAAGTATAAGCGACTGGTCTTCCTTCTTGGCCTAAGACACCACCAAGTGCTAAACTACTAGCATCAGTAACCACTTCAAATTCCTTGGAGAAGTCAGGAAGCTTTAAGACTGGGGCAGAAGTAATAATGACTTTCAGCTGATCAAAGCTGTTTTGATGGATTGGCAGCCACACTATTTTGCAATCCTTCTTAAGAAGATCTGTCAAGGGTGCAGCTACCAAGGCATAATCTTTGATAAAAATCCTATACCAACCCGTGATTCCCAAGAATCCACGAACTTCACGAACTGATTTAGGGGGTGGCCATTCTAGAATATCCTTGACCTTGGCGGGGTCTACTGAGATGCCATCCTTGGAGACGATGAATCCAAGATACTCAATTTGATGAGTAAAGAAGGTACATTTGCTCTTCTTGGCATAGAGTTTGTGTCTACGCAGCAATTGCAGAACTCTACGCACATGCTCCTCATGCTCTTCCATTGATTTGGAGTAGATTAGGATGTCATCAAAGAAAACAAGCACAAACTCATCCAAGTACGGGCGGAATATATCTTGCATTAGGCGGTTGAAGGTTGCAGGAGCATTGGTTAACCCGAATGACATTACAGTAAACTCATAGTGGCCATAACGGGTATTGAAGGCTGTTTTAGGTATATCTGCTTCCTTGACTTTGATCTGATAGTAACCAGACCTCAAATCTATTTTTGAGAAGACTTTGGCCCCATGAAGTCTGTCAAGAAGTTCATCGATGCGAGGGATAGGATACTTATTCTTGACAGTGACTTGATTTAGCCCTCGATAATCTATGCAGAGGCGGAGAGTCCCGTCCTTCTTTTTTTGGAAAAGAACAGGTGCTCCCCACGGAGAGCTACTGGGGCGTACAAATCCTTGTTCAATGAGTTGGGAAAGTTGCTCCTTAAGTTCAATGGCTTCAGGAAGGGACATTTTATAGGGAGTTTTTGAGACGGGTTGAGCTCCAGGGATCACCTCGATTTCATGGTCGACTTCTCGAGGAGGCGGTAACCCTGTAAGCTCATCAGGGAAGATGTCAGAGAATTCTTGGAGCCAAGAGGGTTCTGTCTCCATACTAGGTTCAATGACTTTGTTGAGTTTGACTAAGAAAACTTGCTGACCCTTACGTGTTCCCTTGAGAAGATGTTTTGCCTTGACTACCCTAGACTTAGGTTTTCCTGTGATCCCCTGAACAGATATTACTTGGCCATGCTCATTTTCAAAAGTGATACTCCCCCGGTTACAATCAATGCTAGCCTTGTTTGCAACTAACCAATCCATCCCAAGGATTCCATCATAAATTCCTAGTGGCAAGACTCTAAAGTGACCATGAGTTTGCTCATTACCCAGCTCAAAATCAAGGTTTCCTATAGAGTGGCGAGATACTACTTCTTTCCCACTGGCTAACTCTACAATCATTTTTCTAGCTGTTTTTTGACTCAAGTTTAATTTTTGCAAGCACCTAGGAGAAAGGAATGAATGGGTACTGCCACAATCAATCAAAAGCTGAAATGGCTTACCGTGATGAGTGGCGAGGGCTTGGATTACACCAAATTGTTTATTCGGACCTTGGTGTTCTACCGCCGCATGGACGGTGGCGCGCTCTTCTTCAGCCGTTTCCAAGGTCGGTTCTTCACTTATAACACAGGCAGTTCTAGCAACTGTTCCTCCGCGGCCTCTGCCATGGCCACTGCCTCTTGCACCTTGGTGGGTAGGGGTTCCACGGCCTTGATTTCCTCTATTACCTTGGGGGAATGATGTTGCCATCTTGGGACAGTTGGCTCTAAAGTGTCCCGGCTCATTGCACTCAAAACACAGAGGGCATTCTCTGGAAGAAGCAGCATACGAGCGGGGGGCAAAAGAGTTGCCTTGTTGCCCTCTGTTGTAGTAGGGAAAATTCTGTTGAGGTTTCTTGTAGGGTTGATCCCTAAGGTTTGCCTCAGGGTAAGATCTCTTTTGATTCTTCGGTTTGTTAGCCTTCATTTCTTTCACAAGGGGCTTAGCTCGTATGAGAGCATCCTGTAATGTGCTTGGCCTCATCGCTTCAAGGCGGGAATCTAGGGGTTCATTTAGCCCTTGGCAGAAACGAGCCACTTGCTGGGAAGTAGTCATAGCTGGGGCATACTTCCGAAGGGTAATGAATTTGGAATAGTAGTCCTCAAGAGTTAAGCTGCACTGTCTAAGACTAAAAAACTCATTCATCTTTATGGATTCATGGGATGTTGTGAAGCTTGTATGATGGGCAAGCAACAAAGGAAGGCCTTTCCACATGAGAGCGGCTATCAGGCAAAGGCTCCTCTACAATTGGTTCATGCTGATCTTAGTGGTAAAGCTCCGACTCAAGCTTTGGGGGGATGTGACTACTATATGCTTATCGTCGACGACTACAGTAGATACATGTGGGTGTATTTTTTACGAGATAAGGCTGAAGCTCTTGGAAAATTTAAACAGTGGCAAAAGATGGTGGAAAACGAAAGCGGACTGAAGGTAAAGATGTTTCGCACGGATCGAGGAGGAGAGTTCCTGTCAAAAGAGTTCGACACATACTTGCACGAGAATGGCATTAAGCGCCAACTCACGACTACATATACTCCGCAACAAAATGGTGTTGTAGAGCGCCGCAATCGTAGTGTCATGGAGATGGCACGATGCATGGCACTAGGTAAAGGATTGCCTAAGTTTTTTTGGGCTGAGGCAGTCAATACAGCAGTCTACATCCTCAACCGAAGCTTCACAAAGGCCTTGACGGGCAAAACACCTTTGGAGGCTTACTCAAGTAAAAAGCTTTTCGCTTCTCATTTCAGAACATTTAGATGTGAGTGCTTTGTTCATGTTCCAGATAGCACCAGAAAGAAATTAGATCCAAAGAGCAGAAAGTGTATCTTCATGGGATATAGCCACGAGTCAAAGGCGTACCGGCTATATGATCCAGAGGCAAAGAAGATCGTGGTCAGTCGTGATGTGGTGTTTAGGGAACAGCCACATACAGTGGAGGAGGAGGTATGCCCTTCCACTTTATCATCAGCCGTAAAAGTAACTCACCTTGTGCCCGTATCTAAAGCAGAGTTGCAGAATGAGGAGGAGTACTTCGAGGAAACGACTCCACCAACACCACAACATGCCTTGGCTCCACAAGGTAAGCCACTTCCAAAGTGGGCAAGGCAGCTCTTTGATGAGAAGAATCCGGTTCCAGACTTGGCGGAGTCATCTGCAGATGGACTTTGACAATCAAAGAGGATAGAGGAGCAGAAAAGGGCTTCTGAACACATAGTCAATATGGCCTTGATGGGGCTGAGATTATGAAAGTTCAAGAGCCTACGAATTCGGATGAGGCAATGGCCGATCCAAATTGGAAAGTTGCCATGCAAGTGGAGTATGACAGCATCATGAAGAATCAAACTTGGGACTTGGTTGATCGTCCAGTAGAAAGGAAGATCATTGGTACCAAATGGGTATGGAAGGCCAAGTACAAATTTGATGGATCTTTGGAAAAGTACAAGGCTAGGCTTGTTGCACAAGGATACTCTCAAGTTGAAGGCTTTGATTTTGAGGATTCCTTTGCTCCCACAGCAAGGATGACAACTATTCGGGTGGTACTTGCCTTGGCTGCTCATAAGCAGTGGCCGGTGTTTCAAATGGATGTGAAATCTGCATTCTTGAATGGACATCTCAAGGAGGAGGTATATGTGTTCCAGCCACCAGTATTTGAGGTGCCCAATTCAGAGAACAAGGTTTGCAGACTAAAGAAGGCATTGTACGGGCTGAAACAGGCCCCAAGGGCATGGTACCAACGGATTGATAGCTTTCTCATATCTATTGGTTTCTCAAAAAGTGCTTCTGACGCTAACCTGTATGTTTGTAAGCAGGATGGCAAGTATGTGGTAATAGTCCTTTACGTGGATGACTTGATCATCACAGGAGATCATGAGAAGATGCTACAACAGTTGAGGGAGTCGTTGAGTTTCGAGTTTGAGATGACATATTTGGGGCTCATGCACTTTTGCCTCGGCATTGAGGTTTGGCAAAAACTTGGCAGGATTTGCATCTCTCAGCAGAGATATGCTTGCGAGTTCTTGAAGGCATTCGATATGACCGAGTGTAAGGACGTGGTCTCTCCCATGGAGGTGAATGGTAAGCTTTCAGTGGAGGATGCATCACCACTTATCGACATCAGGGAGTATAGGAAACTTGTGGGGAGTCTCATTTTTTTGTGCAACACTAGACCTGATATCAGCTTTGCAGTTGGTGTACTTAGTAGGTTCTCAAATCAGCCTCGAGAGAACCATTGGAAAGCAGGGATGCGTGTGCTAAAGTACGTGAAAGGTACACTAGAGTATGGCATTACCTACAGAGCAGGGAAGACCTTGGCGGGTTACTGCGACTCAGATTGGGTAGGAGATTGTGATTCTAGAAAGTCAATTTTTGGATATTGTTTCTCACTTGGTTCAGGAGTGTTATCTTGGATTAGCAAGAAGCAACCAACAGTGGCACTATCTTCGACGGAAGCTGAGTACAAGGCAGCATGCATTGCTGCTTGTGAAGCAGTTTGGCTAAGGAGGATCCTGCAAGACATAGGAGTTCCAGTCGAAGATGCGACAATTCTGAAATGCGACAATCAGAGTTGCATGGCCATCGCAAAGAATCGTGTGTTCCATGCTCGTACAAAGCACATAGAGATCCAGTATCACTATGTACGAGAGCTCATCAAGGATGGAGTCATAGAGCTGGAGTATTGTCCCACAGAGGACAATTGTGCAGATATCTTCATGAAGGCTCTTGGGAGTGATTTACTGGTGCGGCATCTACATCGACTCGGCATTGGGCCGAACACGTAGTTCATCTTCGGGTGAGGGGGGTGTTAGAGTTAGCTCAAATGTCCAACTCTCATGTAACCCACCAATATTCCGTGTACCCAATGTTGTAAGGCCCCCATATGAGGAGAAGCCATAATGGGTATCGGATGTTGGGAGGGATCCCCAGTTTAGACACTGGAAGGGGTTTTAGAGTAGACCATATGGTTATGAGATGGCTTAGGAGCCAAGCGCAGATACCCGTCCGCGAAGGGGGGTTCGGGGGGGCGATATCCCCCCCGATAGCAGGGGGTCCGGGGGGCGCAGGCCCCCGGTGGGGGTCTGGGGGCAAAGCCCCCAGCGGCAGGGTCTGGGGGCCGCCGGTAGCCCCCAGGCCCGACGATATGACCTATGCGCGATCCTTTATCTGCCCGTCGGAATGTTTTCTGAAGTGTTGGCTGGTCTTCCAGGCCGACTGCCTATCTGACCGTCAACTGCCACACACTATATAATAGTGGCCACCCCCTGTCTAGTATCATCAGATCACCAGTTCTTCACGTTCATAGTCCTCCGTCCAGCATCTGTCTAGATCGCCATCGAATCTCTGTCTGTAGAGCGCACGGGTGGACAGCCAACCATCAGTTGTATCAGCAGTTTGGTATATCAGAATTTTTGTATTCTCTCCAGCTTTCCATCGTGCACTTGCGTTTTGTTGTTATCTTCCACTACGTACTATTTTCTTACAATGGATGCGAGGGGGAAAGAGGTAATGGAGTACATGCATGGGGTATTGTCAAATTTGTACAGAAATTGTTTTATTAAATTTAAAGAACCAAATAGTCGATTAGTTGGAGAGGTGATAGAGGCTGTACATAGTCAGTACCCCAATCCTGCACATGCGACATTCTTGGATGTATGGGGAAGGATGCGAATAAGGGAGATCTTAAGTAATAAAAGATCTCACCTTAAGAAACTCACGTATGATGATCGGGCAAATCGGGAGGCGGGTGGCTATCCCATGGAGAAACCTGCCATTGCCCACAAACGGGAGTGGAAGGAGGCAAAGAAACGAGCAGAAGGTGGCATGAAGAGCAGGCAACATGTGGAGGCACGGCGCATGCAAATGGAGACCATTGGATCTTCGCATTTCGGATCTAGAGGCGTCGAGTTGTGGGAGGCAGAGTTTGTAAGTATCTTGTCACCTTATTTGATTTTTTACTTAATTCATTGATTGTATGATTATTTTAATCTTATAAATTGTGTTGATTATGTTACAGCGACAAGTTATGGGAAGGAAGCCCACAGTCCATGAGACTGCATATGCTCGCTAGCATAGCAAACGCGACATGTAAGCCCTCTTCAAAACGCAGGGACATATTACGAATGTGTAGTTTGAGGAGGCCATGAGACTGTACGGTCGATAGGTACTTGAAAAATCTAAATGAATGATTTAGGTTTATTAAATTTTGAATTACATATAGATATACTTATATATGATATCTTACTTGAACAGGCACAAGTTGCTGCACCTGGTGATGCTCCCGATGCTGAAGACCCACCTACCTCCACCGTTGCTTCTCCTACTTCTACTCCTGCTCTCGTTTCGCACTATACATCAGATATGTATACCGATGTGAGCACATATGATACTGGAGGGAGTGGCTCGTCATCATCTGAGTTTGAGTAGTACTCAGACTCATAGTATCACATCCGTATTGTGAATGTGATTGTATATATATTTTTGAAACTGAAGCCATGACTTTTTTGACAAACCAATTTGATTTTGTATATATTTGTTTAAAATTAAAACCATGGGCTATTTTGACATATGGACTCCCTTGTATATATGCTTTTGCATAATAAAAGCCATGGATTTATTTTAGCACACCTCAAATTTTGATGCATTCATGTTTGTCTTGAATTGTGTATTGATAATGTTTGCATTCGTGACATTCTTTATTCGTATTTGTGTCTTTACAATGCATAAAATGTTCTTTGTGGATGGTGCCATGCAACTAAATTTTTTTCCCAAGAGTACTATTTGGTGCTGGAATGCTGGAATAGCATTTAGGCACCAAATAGCACTCTCTGGAATTTTTATTTTTGCTCTCTGTTTGCATGTATATGCGCGTAAAGTTTGTCAAGATCGCATGTATAAATGCGGGAGCTTTATTGCGAATGTGTGTATTAGCGTAGCAACATTGGTAAAACGCGTGTATACACGTGTATAAGCGTGTTTATAGTTAGTCATACATGTGCTTTTACACGCATGTCTGTGGCTGCGATCATACACGCACTGATACATGGGCCCGCTACTTTTTTTTCACAAGGCATTTTACGCAGCTAGTATCGTGGGTATGAGCCCGATCCCTTGTAATGACTTGCCCAAAGGCAACCATGCATTGCAATGCAAATGGATGTATAAATTGAAGATGTCTCCTATAGTTGCCTTGCCTAAGTATAAGGCACGATTTGTAGCCAAGTGATTTAAGGAGGAGAAGGTCATTGACTTTCATGAGATCTTTTTCCTAGTGGTGAATATGAATACCCTTCATATATGCTTGCATTGGTTGCTAGAGAGGACATGGAGCTTTTCTAGATGGATGTTAAGATAGTATTTTTGCATGGTGGTAATGTTTACGAGGACATCTACATGCAACAACCAGAAGGGTTTGTTGTGCATGGCCAAAAATGGATGGTATGTAGTCTTCAATATAGCCTTTATGGACTAAAGCATGATCCAAGCGAGTAGGTAGAGTATATTGCATCTAGTGAGATGTGCAAGGAAGATATATGTCTTACATGTCTAGTGTGAGACTTATGTTAAGTTTGTGATAAAGACTCACGTGTTGCGGGGATCTTCCAACCAAGCTGCTATGGAGAGCTCGTCTTCCAAGCCACTTTCTTGTGAGAGCTGCTTCACACGTGATCACACGATGATGTCACAAGCACTGTCCTTGGATTCATTCCATGTTGCTAGACAATTGTAAGGGGAGAGGGAATGAGAAGGAGACAAGAGGAAACGTGAGTGCGGTGAAGGGGGAATCAATTCATAGTTGTAGCAACAAATAACAAGAGTAGAAGAAAGAGACAATGGGCACCAATACCAAATGATGGAAGCTTGTTCTCTCTATTCCATAATTGAAGAATGGAAGAATGAAGACCAAGACAAAACACTTGGCTTTTATACATGGAACTTTTGAAGGGAAGTTTAACCCTAATTTCTTGGCCTATCTTTCTATCCTTCCTATTTTGACAACCTTGGCTCATGGCCTATATGTTTTTACATTACTTAATGGAAGATTGTACAGAATACAATGAATTGTCAAAATTGAGGATGTTACTTACGTAACATGCCCACCTTCTTGCTCTAAGCTTCAGCCTCAGACTTACTTTTTTAGTAAGTTGGTTGCGATGATGGTTTTCATAAGATTATGCCGTGCAAATGGCTTCTTGGACAACCCTGCAAAATATGGATGGGGTGTCTAGAAGCGAGTAGGAGCAATCTTCTTATATTGAATTAGGTGGTTATCAGACTTCACTGAGAAAGCAATACTTCCTATGCATTTGAAAATCATCTAATTTAGACGATGCTCTTGTTTGCATATGAGAAGTTCACAATCATCGCATTGGATGGTACCACCTGGTTCTATGATGGGAATTTTAATGTACTGTAAAAACATCAGCCATGCTCTGGCATGGCTGTCATGGAGCTGGATAATGTAGGCACCGCATTTTTTAGTTCGGAAGAATCTGCAGAGTCGTTGTATCCCAGAAGGACAACTTAGTTTCCTGCTGGTATGTCATTCCAGTTGGATCCGGGTTGCTGGATCTGGGTTGCAAATACAAATTTTCTTTCCCTGTTACGGTTTGAAGGGAGGTTTATATGAATCCTCTGGACACAATATATGTACAATATCAGTGTACATTTATTGGTGATATTTTTTCTTATGTAATTCAAATTTCTATACAAAGATGATTCTCTAGTAAAATGATACTGTACGGTTTGACTACAAAGAGAATTATTGATGAAAATTAACAATGCACGCTTACATCACTATCATTACATTTGGCAGTAAGTTGTGTTTTGTGTATATCTAAAGGCCCTTGTACTTGTTCTATTTGTATATGCATTGTTCTTATATACAGTCAGAACAATGGAGTGTATGGGACCCAAAACTACACTAATAATTTACTTTGAAGAGATTTTTGTTTTGCAAAGACGTGCAATCTAGGTGTTTTTAATTGGAACATACATAACACTTTAGGGGATAATTATATGTCAAGACTTCTGACTTAAAAGAATGTAACATACCTTTAAGTGGTGTTTGGTTGAGGATGTGGATTACTTTGTGCTCCTACAAGAGTCCGCTTGTGCCGACACATCGTGTGTATCGAGTCCTCTATTGCTTGTTGAAGAACAAGCACAAACGTTAATTACATTTCAAGAAAATGCCTTGCCATACTTACTGAAATGAAAGTCACATATTTTCGGGTGGTGTTTGGTTTAGGATGTGGTTTGCTTTTTGTTCGCGGGAGGGTCCACTTGTGCCTTCTCTATTGGAAGCCCTCCATTGCTTGACCTTGATGGGTCATTTAGACACAGTTTTTTACTGTATTGATATTTAAGGTATATGAAGGTGTAGTAACTCTCTAATGAAGCCTTGTATGGCAAAAAGATTGTCCATTTTCTTAGTACCCATTAATTAATCAATGGTGTCCCATATAATTATCATTTGGAGCTAATGTCAAAAAAAGGAAATTGATCAAATATCAATGTGTAATGCACTAGAACTCTTTTTACGATTCATTGTATCTTGCCATCCTTAAAAAACTAAAATAATGATTTTTAAATTTTAGTTTCACATTTCGTTTTTGTTCTTTGTTAGTTGCAAAGTGGATTCATTATTATAAAATGAAAAAGATAGAGGAAATAAAGAAAGAAAGGGGAAGGTAAGGGAAGATAAAGAAAAGAAGTTAGAGGGGAAGAGAAGGTAGGAAGAAGAGGGAAATAGAAGGTAAGGGAGTAAGGAAAAGAGGGGAAGAGAGAAAGAGGGGAAGAGAAGGTAGGAAGAAGAGGGAGAGAGAAGGTAGGAAGAAGAGGGAGAGAGAAGGTAGGAAGAAGAAGGAAAGAGAAGGTAAAGGAGCAAGGAAAAGAGGGGAAGAGAGGAAAGGAGTAAGGAAAAGAGGGGAAAAGGGAAAAAAAGGGGAAGAGAAGGTAGGAAGAAGAGGGAAAGAGAAGGAAGAGAAGAAGGGGAAGAGAAGGTAGGAAGTAAGAGGGGAAGATAAGGTAAGGGGAGAAGGTAAGGGAGTAAGGAAAAGAGAAGGTAGAGGTAAGAGGAGGAGATAATTAAAAGAAGGAAAGAAGTATAAGGGGAAAAGGTAAGGAAGTAAGGGGAAGAGGAGGAGGTAAGAAAGAGGAAAATAGAAGGTAATGGAGTAAGTAAAAGTAAATGAATCAATGAGACTAGATGCTATGTTTTTTTGTGTGTAGATTCTTCATGGATCGAGGTTCTTCATTCGATCCATTTGCATATAGCATTTGGTTCGCGGAGATGTTAGCTCATTTTGGGCACCAACTTGGCCCAATAGTGCTGACAGAGTATATATATGCCCATTCCCCTCCTAGGGTATGGTCACCCCTCCCTTCCCGAGTGCCAATGTCACTCCACTGCTGTTTGTGCTTGTGAGTTCAGCGAGATAGCATGCTTCTCCTCTCCCACCCCCATCGAGGAGACATACTCCTTCCCAAATACACTCACGCACCCCCTCCCAGGCATCGTCACGTCAGGGCTCACAACCATCATCACGTACTCCATCACAGCCATTGCCACGAACTGTGTCATGTCCACAGTCATGTGCACAATCTTCCAGTCGTGACTCCACCCACAGTACAGAGCACAGTAGACGCCGCAGTAGGAAGAGGGGGGTGGAGGATGCAGCGGGTGCTTTGATGAGGGAAGTGGTAGGGCACGCGGTGGGAAAGGAGTTAGAGGAGACAGTGAGGATGAGGAGGAGGTGAGAGAGGTGGATACTATGATGTGATGGATAGGGGAAGGATAGTGATGGATGCAAGGGGGAAAGAGGTAATGGAGTACATGCATGGGGTAGTGTCAAATTTATACAGAAATTGTTTTATTAAATTTAAAGAACCAAATAGTCGATTAGTTGGAGAGGTGATAGAGGCCGTACATAGTCGGTACCCCAATCCCCCACATGCGACATTCTTGGATGTATGGGGAAGGATGCGAATAAGGGAGATCTTAAGTAATAAAAGATCTAACCTTTAATGCATACACATCCATTCAACCTTGTTTAAATCAAAATTCCATTTTTACTTCGAATTAATCTCTCAAAGCTAGCTTTTTTCATGTTCTTCCATTAACTTGTTTTGTGAAACAAAATCTGAGTGTCCCTCGATGGACAACTAATCGTCTCATGTAAGGCAATCACTGTAAAAGGAGGAAGTTCTAAGCAAAGTCTCCTTATATGTGGTCAGGATTATGTACGTGTTTGGGGGAATATCTACCATCATCTCCATATTGTCATCCACAAATAATGTCGCATCAGGATCAAAGTGAGGCCATTGGATTTGATTGATGCATTTCTTGAATACGGGCCTACCACCTCTTACCTCTATAGGAACTGCAATGCATTTTCTCTGGCTATATTGGAAGACATAGAAGGCTTGATGGCCATGGCCTTTGAGGTATTCATCCCTCAATATTTGCATATAACGATGCAATTTGCCCTCTTGCATTGAGCTCCAAATAGCTACATCAAATATTTGGACAACTTGTAGCATGAACTCTACTACGCCAGATCTCAACACCACCCAATTAGGTCCGAGATCGATGGCTAGGCCTAGCTTGTCTCTTATAGTCTTCAAACGCCTATACAACAGCACTCCATTCAAATCCAAAACCACTAGCTTTCTGGAAGCTGGTGGTAGGCTATTGAAACAAAAACATAGATTGTGACTATGAAAATACGGCATGCATGGTACTATTGGAAATCAGAGTTTTTGAACTGTTAATAATGCAGGGTACAATACCTACTTTGTGTCTCAGATATCTTTCCTCCATTTCATCACAAAGGCACACGATTCTACACCCCATCCGCACCATCGGTCCCGCCAAATCTCCAACCCCCAGTTCATAATCGAGGATTGTGTTCCTTGATTTGGAGAAGTCCTCTATCAACTTCTCCCAGAACTTCTCTCTGCACTAAAAGCCACCTACCAAAAGACCAAATAACATTTGGCATTTTCTTTATTATTCATTTGTTGAAATATACAAGTCATATTGAATTAATACCTCACATGGGTCTCCCCTCCACATTCCAAACCTAGTCTTCCACTTTAATGCCATCCACCATAAAGTCCTCCTAGTTGGTGTTAATAGATGCCCCATGATTGTGAGTAAACAAGAGCACGTGCATTAGGTGCAACTGCACGTAGAGATGAGAAATGAAAAATTAACACCCTTAAGCTACCATATGTAGCAACGAAGTTACCATTGAAGAGTAATCCAAGAAAAATTCAAGCATGATACATGCACATACTTCTCTACTCTCTTGGACAAATATTGGCATCCTGCAATGAACAGCCTGCAAATCAATTATTTTTTTACAGATCTACAAATCATGTTGGGAACAACCTTTGTCATGACAAGGTGCAGCAAAGATGACATTATCGCAAGAAGAATAATGACACCATCGTCTGCCAACAAATGGGTCGCCACATGGAATATATTTGTGGTCTCACCTATGGAGCCAATATTCCATGCACCCACATGTCCCATCCCATGTGCTAGCAACTGACAAGGAATGCAAGCCACCATCATCTAGCACACATTGTCCGTTGGCTTGTCATCCAACAAAGCCATTTTTCCATTGTTGACCTCCTTGAGTGTCTCCAACAAGTGGTTAAAGCCTCGATATTCAATTTTTAGCATCAATGCCATCATTGTGTCTAATGCATTACAATCCACAATCTATCAATTTGGCAAGATATATTGTGTGGTAGTGTCTATTTGCATAGGTGAAGTTGTCTAAACTCTATATTTTTCCCAAAGATCCACTTGCCCCCCACCTACACATATGGAAAAAACACTTTGTATTAATGGCATGCCTTACTTATCGAATATGCATACTTTACACTTGCGAGGTCTTTGTTGCTTGGAAGTGATGCTCACTTGTTGTTGGCTCCCAACTATAGATGCATAATGAATCTCTACTATTTTAGCCCTATGTTCATTTGTCTTAGGGCTATCTTCTTGGCTAGGTTTCACATATGGAGGAAACTGGGTATTTATGTGCTTCCCCCTCTCCATATTGAAATTCTCAAGTACCTTTCAGATAAAGAACCTTTCTCTTTCTATCCTTAACAATCCTCATACCAAGAATGTGGCTAGCATCACCCAAATCCTTTGTATCAAAAGTTTGACACAACCATTTCTTCAAGGAATCATCACGTGTAGAATTCCCATCAATTCAAATATCATCCACATGTAGCATTAAAATCAAAAGATTGCCATCCAATGCCTTCTTAATATAGATACAATGATATGTTTCAATTCTTTCGTACTCTTAGAATCTCAAAAAGACATCAAACTTATGGTGCCACTCGCTTGGATCCTGCTTTAGTCAATAAAGGCTATATTGAAGAGTACATACCATCCATTTTTGGCCATGCACAACAAACCCTTCTAGTTGTTGCATATAGATGCCCTCGTAAACATTACCACCATGCAAAAATACTATCTTAACATCCATCTAGAAAAGCTCCATGTCCTCTCTAGCAGCCAATGCAAGCACTATATGAAGGGTATTCATATTCACCACTAGGAAAAAGATCTCATGAAAGTCAATGACCTTCTTCTCCTTAAATCACTTGGCTACAAATCGTGCCTTATACTTAGGCAAGGCAACTACAGGAGACATCTTCAATTTATACATCCATTTGCATTGCAATGCATGGTTGCCTTTGGGCAAGTCATTACAAGGGATCGGGCTCATACCCACGATACTAGATGCGTAAAATGCCTTGTGAAAAAAAAGTAGCGGGCCCGTGTATCAGTGCGTGTATGATCGCAGCCACCACAGACATGCGTGTAAAAGCGCATGTATGACTAACTATAAACACCCTTATACATGAGTGTATACACGCATTTCACCAATGTTGCTACGCTAATACACACATTCGCAATAAAGCTCCCGCACTTATACATGCTATCTTGACAGACTTTACGCGCATATACATGCGAACAGAGAGCAAAAATAAAAATTCCAGAGAGTGCTATTTGGTGCCTAAATGCTATTCCAGCATTCCAGCACCAAATAGTACTCTCTGAAAAAAATTTAGTTGCATGGCACCATCCACAAAGAACATTTTGTGCATTGTAAAGACACGATCAAGAATGTCACGAATGCAAACATTATGAATACACAATTCAAGACAAACATGAATGCATCAAAATTTGAGGTGTGCTAAAATAAGTCCATGGCTTTTATTATGCAAAAGCATATATACAAGGGAGTCCATATGTTGAAATAGCCCATGGTTTTAATTTTAAACAAATGTATACAAAATCAAATTGGTTTGTCAAAAAAGTCATGGCTTCAGTTTCAAAAATATATATACAATCACATCCACAATACAGATGTGATACTATGAGTCTGAGTACTACTCAAACTCAAATGATGATGACGAGCCACTCCCTCGAGTATCATATGTGCTCACATCGATATACATATCTGATGTATAGTGCGAAACAGGAGCAGGAGCAGAAGTAGGAGAAGCGACGGTGGAGGTAGGTGAGTCTTCAGCATCGGGAGCATCACCAGGTGTAGCAACTTGTGCCTGTTCAAGTAAGATATTATGAGAGAGAGAGAGAGAGAGAGAGAGAGAGAGAGAGAGAGAGAGAGAGAGAGAGAGAGAGAGGTGTACTAAGAGTACTAGCAATTAGGTGGTGGTAAAAAAAACTCACCTAAAAACTCGCTTTTTGCCCATCCCGCTATTGTCACCTTGTCTCTCTGATCTTCTCTGCTCGCGAGTTCAATATACAATGCATTAACCATCAAATATCTATGTGGCTCATGAATTTCCTAAAGCTATAGCAAATCTATGAAAGATTGCATATCATTTGGATGAGGAAAAGACAAAGATCACCTTCTTCACCACTATTTTAAAATATCTTCAAGAGCACTCAAAATTGTATAAATTGTGACTCATTCATCGAACATATGGAAAGCATAAGAATGTTTTACAAGGGGTGTGTAGGTGAGGTGATGCTCATTGAGCCATACCAAGGATGGCTACTCCTAGAGCTTTCGAAACTATGAGGAATGCATCCACAATGTTGTTTCCACAAGAAGGCTAAGTGCCTCATCACAACCATTTCATGGAATCACATTCATCCACCATAGTTGCCAACAACGTCATACAATGTTAGATGTTGCAGTTTGTGCATTACATAAGGGTTAACTCCTGCAAAATTTCAATCAAAGTTGATTGAAATTTCATGGAATCACATTCATCCACCACAATCACCAACAACATGACACAATGTTATATGTTGCAATCTTTGCATTACATAAGGCTTAATTCCTTGCAAAATTTCAATCAAAGTTGATTCTATCAAGACAGACCCCTCATGTCATAGCTTCTTGATGGAGATTTCCATGGATTTTTTATAAATGATATCACCAATTGAATCTTTGGCATAAGTTGAAGGTCCCGAGTGATTTATGATTTGATTAGTGGATTTTTGTATACAATTGTTTACTCTCCTCAAAAATCATAAAAATAAACAGAGGAGGGGTGCAAAAAATACTAGGATGTTGTGCCAACCACTCTAGAAATCTAAATGCTTAATTCGTTGAACGCAATAACGATAGAAGCAAGGTGTAAAGGGCCAATAATTTCAACAAGGATAAGTACAAGGAGACTATAAAAAGGCCAATGGTAATGGAAAAAGAACTAGGTCAGAAGCTAAAAGTTTTCTCCAGGAGAACACATACCAATGCACAAACTAATACATATGATTGCAATATTCATCCTTCCATTTCCAAACTAGAAGCAACAACTAGAATAGGCCAATGGTAATGGAAAAAGAACTAGGTCAGAAGCTAAAAGTTTTCTCCAGGAGAACACATACCAATGCACAAACTAATACATATGATTGCAATATTCATCCTTCCATTTCCAAACTAGAAGCAACAACTAGAATACAAAATAATGAGCTCTTTTGATGTACACTATGCATGCATTACGTGTTGGTAATAATAGATAATTGTAGCCTTAATAAAGAAGAAAGGCATCACCAAGTTGGTTATGAAAGGAGACTAATAGGTCCAATAATAGTTGGAGGGTCCCATAGGTTCTTTGTGCAATGGCAAACACTGTAAATCTAATTATAGGAAAGGCCGCAGCATTGTGAAAACGTAAGCCGTTCATGTGCTCGATTTGTCCGCAGTCAAGAGAGAGGGTGGCACTTTCCAAGTTCTAGAACATCACTGTTGCACCAGTCACCTGGGAATGTGAACAGGCCTGAGTATACCCACTTCATCGAGAGTTGCGACACTGGGGAGTCGGGACACCAGGGAGCATTCCTTATCCTAAGAGCTGCTTTGGGTTAATCGTCCTAATTGTCTCCTAAGTTGAGCGCATCCCCATTGTTCGACGCCTGCCTGGACGATCAGCCCAAGCTTAAAAGCAGGAGTGCAAAACTTGTAGCATAACTCATCTGATCTCGTACGATTATACCCATGGCAACTATGCCCGGCCATGTCACTCCACGCAGCTGCCAGCAGATTGTCGTTGTAGTGGTTTGTTCCATCACAGCATTAATATGTGCGCTGCCCACCTGCACGGCGCAGTTGGAATTCACAATAACGAGACCCCAAGACATCAACCCAAACGGAAGACTTGCGACCTGGATTAGCATTGTTGCCAATTCGCTACTTCCTCCTGGCAGCCCTGGCGTGTTTGTGGGCGCTATTCCAGCCGACGCTGTGGAGTCTGCATGCCGTTTGATAGAGTCTGGGCAATTATCTATCCAGGCAACGGTAACGGAAGGTGCATCCCAAAAAGAGCACACATTCCAGGTTCGAGAATTAGGGCCTTTCGACTTCGCTTCAATCAGCTTTTATGTGTTTCATGAAATTCAACGTTAATGTTGCAACGTGTAAGCGAAACGTGCTCGCGCGTGCAGGTTCAAGCGACTGGCGGCTGTGACGCTTCAAGCGCATCGCCACAGGGTGTGGAGCTGGTATACACAGATGAAAACGGCAGAAGCAACGCTGTGAGTGATCAGTGCAAATGGTTCTTAGCTTATTGGCATATGATACACTCCATCCATATCGGATGAAAGGCATTTTACCAGCCTTGCGCACAGTGATCTGGAACTCATTCTAATTACTGAAACTGATCTATAGCTGCAAATTATGTGTAACAGGTGGTGTGCGATGAGAATGCTCAGTCGCTGGGCTGCCAATTGTATACCACCGGCGACGACGTAAATATGTACCTGCAGGGGGCCATGCAGGCTCAGAATACTGCTAATGCATTAACGGGTGTTGGAGAAAGGAAGCTCCTCCAGGACGACACCCCGAATTGCTTCGATGCAGGTTCGCGCTCTCACACTCTCTGTGCCATTGTGGCTCTCTAGACTCTCCCACATACAAGACAAGACAGCCTAATAAAGACTAACTCTTTACCTGGACAATTCACACAGGTTTAGCGGGCGGGATTATAGGCGGTGCCGCTCTTTCTACGGAAATATGCCCTGGATTTAACATCTTAGGGGCTTTTTGTGCGCTAGGCGTGGTCTTCGTTTCCGCAATGGCAGGTGCAATAGCTTGTCAGCCTGTCTTGGCAGCTGTCCAGTGCTTTCCTGGTAAGGATGTATGAAGAAAATGCGTGGAAAATGCTACAACTCGCCAAGATTCCCTACACGTAAAACTAAAAATAAAGAACACGTGCATGTGCGCACGTGCAAGGGGACCATGAATCGATCCATTTCGAAGATTGATACTATATACCCCAGTACAATTCTAAGGTTCTACTCTTCCATTCAGGTGATTCCATGGTGATGATTGAAGCAGGACAACGTAAACTCATCTCCGAGCTCGCCATCGGTGACAAGGCAAGCAGCATAATAATTGTCATTGTTACACTAGTGTTATTGTTGGCTACTCCTATTTCACTAAGAAATGATCATGTTTAATATGCACTTTGTCCAGTGTGTACACACTTTGCCCTTGTGCGAGGATTATTTACTCACTAAAATTGGAACTATGTCTCTGTATTTGCATACACTAGGTTGGTGTCTGGCGATCAAACGGCCTCCTCCACTTTGACAGTGTCTATGCGTTTGGCCATGCTGATGCAAACTCGATTGGATTATTTCTTAATATTACATTAGCACCCTTGAATGAGTTTTCACCTGTTTGCACTAGGTGTTTATTGCTGAGTCCTGGACATTTCGTACCAACCACAACTGGTAATTAAGCATATTTATCTCAATTCTTTTGATTTTGACGATTGTAGTGGAGGATCATGGATTATGCATTTTCTCTCTCCGACTCTTAACTATGGTAACACAAATGTAAACCTTGCATAGTTAGATGGAAGCCTGAGCATAATCTATGATATTCCTTTCTCTGTGCAATTTCAAACTCAGAGATAAAATAATGTGCATGCATCACGTACGTGCATACATTGACAAAAAGTACTTTTTGCATTTCTTTAATCTTAGCTCATACGTAGGTAAGAGATATTCAAAATACATGTAAACAATGCTACAAGAATGGTTATCCTTCAATAAAAGACACTATGGAAATAGAATAGGCCGAGCATGATAATCAAACAAAGGTCTACACAACTAAACTATCCTTCAAAAAAACAAACTGTTGGGATAGACTTACCAATGCAATTAAGGGCAGAACCATAAAGATAATAAAACTATCTATGCAACAAAACTAGCTTATCATGTGAAAAAGTGTAGCCACATGGCTATGCAACACGATGACACAAAATGATACCCATTCAAGTAGAGTTGTGCACCAACTTTACAACCATTTGGCGCACCATTTCATTGCTCCATATTAGCCTTTGCTTGACACTTGTAACCATTAGGAAGAATCAATGTGTGCAATTACATTTTGCAGGCAATGGGACGATTTTATTCAAGCGAGCTCAAGGCCTAGAACTCGGTGACAAGATGTGGGCTACAACATGTAACAAGCATGGTCTTTCCCTCTTTCAAGTCACAAGTAAGTGAATACATTCTTTTATGAGCGTTCAAATGCTAGAAACTCCGAACGTCATTTACTCATTTTGAATTGATGTGGGAATAGAATCAAATTGTGCTCATTACGCAAAGAAAGCATAGTTGAAGAATTCAATAACATATAATAGATTTAATTTTTGCTAGGATTGAGTTTCATCCACAAGAAAGGATTGTACAACCCATTCACTCTTGGCGGCACAATAATTGTTGATGATGTGGTCGCATCTACACATAGTGAGTGGTTTTTAGACAACCTTTTCTATGCCATGGGAAAAAGTCATTGGTTGCCTCATGCCTATCAGGTATGATTTACGTCTACCATTGTTAGATATATGCTACATTTTACTTTTCAAGGGCTCAACATTTCCTCGTATGATCTTCATGAGTCTCATGTAACCATAATTATTCATGATTTTGCACTAGGTGGTTCTTTCTCCAGTTCGAGCATTGTACCACGTATGTGGAAAAAATTTGTACCAATACTTATACCTCTATCTAGACAAGCAAGTGAACATATCACAATTTGGTACAGAATACGCAGGGATCATATCATTAACTATGGGTGCCACTTCTATTGCTATTGGTGGTGTGCTCATAAGACTGTTCACGTTGAAAAAATATCATATCTAATATGTGGAAACATCAATTTGTGATGTTCTTTTATTGAACATTACAGCTTTGATCTCATCAATCAGGTGCCACAATGTCATGTGTTTCATCTAAACTTGAAGGCTCTTGAAATCCAAATAATTAAGACTTCCACTCTGGGGGGGTTTCCTATATTGTATAAAAACCTATGTATTGTGTGTGTTCAAGGCCTATATTTGAATCTTGCAAGTTTCTTAAATCAATACTTTCAATAATGGGGTTGACTTTGTATAAAACCCTAAATGTTCAAACCTTGTTTGTAAAAACCTTTTATGATGACTTTTTCATGAATAAAGTGTACACTTTTCTTATTCTAATTGTAATTTACTTCTAGTAATCCTTTTTATGGCACCCCTTTGTAAGTGAAAATGTGATAGAGATGAAATTTAATATGCCTTCTGTTGAACTCATCTAATAGTCGCCTTTTTTCCACCTATTAACTAGAGATGAAAAGTACAATATGTGTCACAATGAGAGAAGGGTGTCACTTGCCATAAGTAGAGAAATCGATGATTTGACTTCTTTGTTTGAGCAATATCGTGGGAGAGCTACACGAAGAATGTTTGGTTTGGTAACTAAAGTGAAAGAACAAGTATCATTTTGTTTTGTAAATGAAATGCCCATCCTTGAGAAACATGCAAGAGGAAGATATAAATCGAATCATTCTTTTATCAACCCATTGTTTTTTGAAGGAGGATAAAGAAACTATACATGGTCACAAAAGGACGGATTTCAAACCTCCAATTCTAATAGGTTCGCATTCCATAAGCTACTTTTTTAAATATAGATCATTGTTGGCACGTGTTTGCATTGTTCTAGAATGTGTCTCTCATTATCTTTTGTAAACATGAATTGCCTCACTACTTCTGAATCTTTTTAGTCTAACTCCTAGCTTCACTTTGTCACTACACTTTGCTCTGATGATGCTTCTTCTATTATAATGGGAGCGTTCCTACCGTGGCAATTTGTTTTTTGCCCAAGTTTGATGGAAATTCAAATACTAAGCAATAATTTAGATCACCGAGCTGGTTCACTCATCTCATGTTTATAGAACTGCTTCTTGTTGTTGTTCTGCAAGGAGCCTTTTTTTCTCATGTTATTTCTCTTCCTTTCCTCACATCGCATCCTTCTCCTTGTGCCTTGACTAGGCTTGTCAGCTTTCCTATCTCGCAACCTCTACCTTGTTCTCTTGGAAGCCTTAACGACCTGGACAACATGGCAATGATCATCGATTAGTGAACCACCATAATAACCAACAAAACATAGTGAAGCAAGAAAATAAAGGAAGACGATAAGGCTAACTTACCTACACCAACACAAAGGATTCAAGGAAGATGATGAGTGAAGCGAGTGAGCAAGAAAGGGACGGAATTTGGAAAGTGTGCACAAGAAGAAGACAATGAGTCCAACTTGAGTTAGGGAGGAATTTGGAAAGTGTGCACAAGAATAAGGAATAAGGCCACATGAATTGTTTGGCATCATATTCAAGGTTTGCCAGAGCAAGAGGTGTGAAATTTTGACTTTTTTTGCAGCTGACGCTTCTGTCCACTGGCAATACACATCAGCAAATTGAAAATGCCGGTGGCTCCCAATCGAATGGAATATGGCCTAAAATGATGAAAACAATTAATAGATCAAAGGGTGACGCTATTGTATTTGATGATGTGGATTATGAATTACAATGACCTTGGTATGCTAATCGCTCATATAGCAAGGATCTACATAGGAGACAAAAGAGTTGAAAAATCTCAAATGGTGTTGGATTAATAAAAGATCTTTGCACTTTCATAAATTGAGTATGATCAAAGCCATCCATTCTAGGGTGAATTTGGATACCAATTTCACCTAATTTCAATGCCTCAAAACCATTGTGCAATAGTCCCACAAGCTAGGATTCCATTTTTCAATGCTTTCTATTTTTTAGCACATTGAGAGAAAGCTATGAAGTGTGCCCTCGAATGAGTACGCAAAATTTTAGCACAACATTGAAGGCCCCTTAAACCATACCAGATGTTCTCATTTGAATGTGTCCTTTGGTTGAGGAGAAGCTCAGGTAGTGTACTTTGGTAAGATGACTTGGTTTCATATATGTGCATAACAAAATTTTGATGTCTTTGCATAAATTATTATAACATGTATTGTTAGTTCACATGCCTCACATACCACATAGAAATTGTAACTATTGAAAGATTGGATTATAAATCTTAATTCTTTGTTTTCTTAGTCTCATCTTGAAGATTGGAATGTATACTATTGCTTGGATACCAAGTTTGTCAAAATCCATTGAGAATTGTATAAGTTACTAGTTACCTATATATAAAAAAATGCCCTACACTCACCAAAAATGGCTAGACACAAGCTTGCATTTACCTGCATACATTTAGGAAAGAAACATGGTAGGATCTCAAAACATTGCGAATAGACTCGACAAATACATAATAGAGGTGATATAAATTTATGGAACAAAAATGATACGAGTCTAGAACTGTAGATAGATTCTCCAAAGCCGTTGGCAAGAACATATCGAGCAAATCTGTAAATGAGAAGTGTGAAAATCATAGTTCTTCCAATCACAAAAGACTGTCAAGCAATAGAGTGAAAAGAAAGTGGGAAAGAGGGAAGAGTCTTGCTTGTAGCTATCTTAACAGCAACACAAGGGAGAAGACACACAAGATGGAGGCTCAAGCTTTTTTCTTCTTACTTGCAAATGCCACACATCAATTATACATAAAAGAGGGGTATACCCAATATCTCTAACCTAGTCCATAGTGTGAACCCAAACCATACATACATGGAAATCTAACTATGCCACAACTACCTCACACAAAAATAGTTGTAATACAATTGTTATTCGATGGTGATGTAATAGCCACAACCAACCATGATCGTGACATAAATGACAATCACCCATGCCAAGTGTCACATGTGGTTGAGCTTGATATCTCAACACTCCCCCTCAAATCCAATTCTAGCACACCAAGTAAGCCTCTAAACCCACAAAGCTTTTAGGTACCTAATGCATGCATAAAGATATTAGCCACGCTCTTCAGTGCCAACCATGATCGTGACATAAATGACAATCACCCATGCCAAGTGTCACATGTGGTTGAGCTTGATATCTCAACACTCCCCCTCAAGCTCAAATCCAATTCTAGCACACCAAGTAAGCCTCTAAACCCACAAAGCTTTTAGGTACCTAATGCATGCATAAAGATATTAGCCACGCTCTTCAAAGCTGACATACACAAGATCAATATCTCCCACTAGAACCTTCTCTCTCAAAAACTTTATGATAGTTTACCTTAATGTGCTTAGTTATAGCATAGTACAATGGGTTATTAGCAAGCATGATGCTACTAATGTTATCACAATATATGATAACATATCCCTGCAATGGCTGGCCCATGTCATCAAGTAGCTTTCTTAGCTAAGCTACCTTACATGTAGCCATTGTTGCACCCCTGTACTCAGCCTCTATGCTTGACAAAGTAACAATAGGCTGCTTCTTATTGCTTAAGCTAATAGCACCAGTCCCAAGAGAGAACATGAATCCGCTAGTAGATCTCCTATCCGAGATACTACCAACCCAGTCAGCATCTGTATATCCATAGACCTCGATTGGTCTTCCAGCCTCATAGAAAAGTTTGTAAAGTAACATGGACTTCCCATACCACAAGTTACATCTAGCTACATCTAGATGTGGCTTCCTTGGAGCTTGCATGAACTAACTGACCAACCCCACAACATAGCTTAAGTTTGGCCTGGTGATGGTCATATAAATAAGACTCCAACAGCTCACCTGTGTCTGCACTGAGCTTAGTATTCTGCTCTAAGGGAACTGAAATGGGCTTGCATCCTGTCATTCCATACTTAGATAGCATATCCAATCCATACTGCCTGTGCAACAACTGTATGCCACTTGGTGATCTAATCACCTCAATTTCCAAGAAATATCGTAGCTCTCCCAAGTCCTTCATTTTGAATTTCTACTTCAAGAGCAGCTTGACGTCACATACATCTGCATCACTATCTCCTGTGATAATCAAATCATCAATGTAGATGACTATAAGCATAATTCCCCTCTGACTTTTTCACATGGAGTGAAAAATCAACATTGGAAATCTGAAATCCAATGGTGACAAGATATTGACCAATCTTGTTAGACCTTGCCATGGGTGCTTGTTTTAAGCCATATAAGGCTTTGCACAACCTACATACAAAATTAGAGTGTGCATCATCCTCATATCTTTGTGGCTGTTTCATATAAACTTCTTCTTGCAAATCACCATGCAAGAAGGCATTCTTGACATCCATTTGGTGCAATATCCACCCTTTTGCTGCAGCCATTGCAATCACTTCTCTCATTAGTTGCCATCCTTGCAATTGGGCTGAATGTCTCTTCATAGTCAATGCCATAAGTCTGTGCATATCCCTTGGAAACTAACCTTGCCTTGTACATGCTTACAGACCCATCAACATTGTGATTTTTCTTGTAAACCCACTTGCATCCAATAGCCTTCTTACCATGACGCAATGCTACCATACTCCCAAGTGCGATTTGCATCCAAAGCTCCCATTTCCTCATCCATGATTGCATCCCAATTTTTCTTTCCTAATGCTTCTTCAAAGCATGTAGGCTCAGCTTGCTCTATCAACTTTGTCATGTGTGCATAATGGTAGGTTGTATATCCATCATATTTCAACCTATCAACACGGTATTTTACTCGAGTGGATCTGCGTAACACTGGATCACTATCGGGTGTCTCTAAAGCATCCATGCTTCTCCTTGCTCAAGGGGTAACTACCCTTGGTATTCCTAATTCCTCATCAAGGCTTTGTTTTGAGCCATCAAATTGTGAGTGTCCTGCAAACACATAAAAAATTATGGGTTGATCCACCTTTTCTTTCGCTTTTGGTGATACATGTGTACCACTTTCTACACTAGAACCATTGTTGGAGGACTCTCCCAATCCACTCAAGACTTGTGACTGCTATGCTACATCTTGTACAACACTGCCACTTCTTTCATCTACATCTTTTGTCATTTTCACTAGCGCATACCAACTAATCTCATCAAACACAACATCTGTGTTCATTTTTCATCTGTCAAGTCATAGTGTTATAGCATATGTACCCTTAATGCTGCAGAGTAACCAATGAAGATGCATTTTTCTGCTTTGGAATCTAACTTAGTCCTCTTCTCATGTAGAATGTGCACATATGCAATGCATCCAAAAACCTTTAGATGTGAAAGATCTAGCTTCCTTCCTATGAGCTTTTCTTCATGTATAACTCCATGCACTATTGCAGTGGGAGTTCTGTTCATGATATATATCGCAGCTGCTATCACTTTAGCCCAATAGTAATTTGGCCTATTTTTCTCAATCAACAAGGCACGAGCAACTTTTGCAATATGTCTTTTTTTCCTCTCTACAACCCCATTTTGTTGAGGGGTATGTCAGCATGAGTATTTTCTCTAAATTCCCTGATTCCGTAGGTATTTATTGAATTCATGAGGAGAATACTCTCCCCCTTCATCAGACCTTAGCACTTTAATATGCATACCCTTTTCCTTTTCCACCATTGGTTCAATTTCTTGATGTGGCTGAACACTCCACTTTTCTATTTCATAAAATAGACCCACACCTTCCTTGTGTGGTCATCAATAAAGCTAACATAATAGTTACAACCTCCAATAGATTTTGTCTTGGTAGTCTGCACATCATTTTGTATTATCTCCAGGGTCTCTTACTTCTACATTATGTGGAAATGCATGCCTTGCTTGTTTACCAAACTAGCATGCCTCACATATACCTTGTGCATATTATGCACCTTAAACTTTTGAAACCCTGCAACAACATGTTGGACCTACATTGTCTTCAACCGATGGATGGTGACATGGCCTATCTGCTTATGCCAAATATCAATATTTGCAACAACTCCTTTTCCATGTGCAAACATTGCAGCACTTATTTCTAGTATCCTTGTATCCAGGGTAAAAATCTTGCCATTTCTGTTGCCTTTTACAACTAGACAACAATCATTCTTCATGTCCTCCATAAAGCATCCATGAGAATTAAATCTCACTTGTAGGCCTTGCTCAACCATCTATCCCACAAAAATTAGATTCTAAGTTATATTTGGGACATGAAATACATCTTGCAAATACTTTGTTTGTCCACCTTGCATAGACAATTGCACCTTTCCAATATGCACAACAGGATGTGCAATATCAGCCCCTATTTCAAGATAACATGGTCTCTCCAGGTTCTGCATTTCTCTAAACCACTTAGCATGGCTGGCCATGTGGTTAGAGTCTCTAAATGAGCATACCAGACATTATTTGAACAAGTAGCTTCCCTTGTCCTAACTACACTATTCAAATCATAGTGCCTTTAGGACAGTCCTTCTTCATATGGCCTAGTTTTCCACAATAATAGTAGTCAATATTGGTACTTGCGTTATTATTTCTTTGCACTCTGCCATGGCCTCTCTTGCTCTCCTTGCCTCTAGAGCTACCGCGTCCACCTCCATAATTCTGCTCATCTTGCTGTTCTGATTTCCAAACTGTCCTCCTGAATGGCCACCTCTACTTCTGCCTCTAACCTTAGCTATATCTGAATAGAAAGCACACTCATTTGAATTTTCATTTGAAGGGCTAGTTCTGTTTCTTTGCTCTTCATGTATCAAAAGAGTAAGCAACTCCTAAAAATCAAGAAATGTCTCTCAGACTCCAATAGATGTCTAAAACTGATGATACTCCCTACTGAGACCATTCAAAATCATAGACATCAAGTCATCATCATCGTCTGCTGCACCAATAGAAGCAAGTGAATCTGCAAGCTTCTTTACTTTCATGGAGTAGTCATTGATGTTCAGATTTTCCCTTTGCACATTATGTAGCTCTTGCTTGAGTTGCATCTTTCGCGCCTATGTATTTGTGCTATATAATTTGGACAATGTGTCCCGTGCATCCTTAGGTGTCTTTGCATCATGAATGTGCACAATCATAGCATCAGAGATGGTGGTAGAAAGCCAGTATATAATCTTTCTGGCTCTCTCATGCCAAGTCTTAAGCGCGTGCACTTGTGCTACAGTAGGGGTATCCTAAAGAATATGTTCCTATTCATCTCCTATGATGAAATCTCAATAGCCTTTACCCATCGAGAAATTGGAATTTAGGAACTTCCAAGCCTGGTATTTATTTTTGTCTAGCTTCTCACTCACAATCTTTGTGAGACTATCAAAGGGCATCTCAATCAACTACAACCAACAACCTGTAATTGCAAAAATAGAGATTTTGACTCATAAGGGCAAGAAACACAGTTTTTGCAAACACAACCTTCTATCACATAGACGGTCAAAAACATAGGTCTACAATGCTTGAAATCAACAACCACACAGTCACTCCAAGTGACGTTTATGCATAGACATGCATTCACCACTACTCTGTGCTTCTCAATGTCTTTGTGTCAAAGGCATGGACCCAGAATTATAGTCGGTTTCTCTCAATACAACAATTCCTTGCACGCAGCCAAAAATGGCCACTCCTTCCAAGTGCATCTTGCAAACTTGTGATGCAAAAATGGGACCCAAAATGGCTCCAAAACCCAAATTTTTGTGATAGAATTCGCTACGTGTTTGTTTCGACTAGGTAATGCTTCCCGAGCTCTGTGTTAAAGGTTGCCCCAATCAACGGTAGTGCACCTTGGACTCATGGCTATGTACTTGCAGAGAATGCTCCCAAAAGTCCGAATGGAAAGAGATAAAGCTTCTCTTACTAGGATGTTGTGGACTCTACCTTGCTGCTTGAACTCCTCGCCACAAACCTTGCTGCTTGAACTCCTCGCCACAAACCTTGCTCTAATACCATGAAAAGAAAGAAGGAGAAAAGGAGGAGTCTTGCTTGCAACTATCTTAACAACAACACAAGGGAGAAGACACACAAGATGGAGGCTGAAGCTCTCTTTTTCTTACTTGCAAATGCCACACAACAACTATATATAAAAGAGGGGTATATCCAATATCTCTAACCCTAGAGTACATGGTCCATCATGTGAACCCAAACCATACATGCACCACATTGACAAAACGTGCATCAATGCAGTCAAGCACACATGTTCCTCACGTGCATCTTCTGCATCCAAGGATAGCATAAACCCTACCCCCACATATACCTCTATCCCACCAGCACAACACACTTAAATGTGATTAACAATTATTATTGTAGCATTTAAACTCTAACCACTCTTCAAAGAAGTTCAACTTAACCAAAAGCAAAAGAATTTGAACGTGTTACAATAATAAACAAGGTGGAGACTCATTAAGGCCTTGCATGCTTTCATCACGTATATTCTTCTCAAAGTATAAATTAAAAAATGACCCAACATAAATGGACAATGGATACACTCTATTAGCTTTGTCAAAGATGGTGCAACTATTGCTACTTTAGGTATGAAATCATCATAGCAAAGCCTTCATACTCAAAGCTCTAGTGTAAGCACCTTCAAGTGATCCATCAAAAGTAACCTTGAGTCTCTTCACAACTCAACCATCACCCGAATCATACCACAAAGAGCAAACAAACTTCATTGCGCCAACAAGATGAATTTCAGAACACACCTTCCTTCTCACTCTCTCCTTTCTCACATGATACACTATCTAAAGTTTTATGAACCTTCTTGAAGCTTTCTTCCATATCTGACTATACCATTTCCTTGTTCTCAGGGCAAGAAAGAAACTATATTATAATGGTTTGGGGAAGGGAAGAAATGGATGCACTTTGGGTTGGAGAGGGGATGCATTTTGCTTAAACAAAGTGGTCTTCCCTACTAGGTGTGGAATTCAACATATTTGCTCAAGCAAGGTGGGAAATCCATCAAAGGGAAAGTTCAAAGATACATTTTGGGATCCAATAGGGTAAGGAAGGTCTTGATCGGGCTAGGAGATGCAATGAGAATGCGAGTTGGGGCACAAGAGCACCCTGGAAATTATACTTTGCAATGACCCTTCTTAAATCTTGGGGACCTAATGGAACATCATTCACAACACCTGCTAAGCATCTATAGAACTGGGCAAACCTTGATAATATGTCTTCTGTGAGCCTTCTACCCTTTAATGATCGTGGACTTCCACATCCTTTCCATACCTCCCTTCCTTTTAGGAGAATTTATAAGAGCATTGGCTTCTTTTCCTTTTGGTACGGCTCATTGTTGAGTCTCACAGATTCCAAGATATATTTGGACTCATCTTCAAAAAAGCAAATATCAACTATGAGTCTTGAAAACTTTTCAATGTAATCTCCTCCTAGAAGATTTCCCTTCCTCATTTCATTGAATGCAATTTTGCATGCTTTGCAAAAATGTTATCCATCAATGGGCTCGAGAATGCACCTATCAAGGAACCTATTTTTTCCAAGCATGTATCTTATATAGCCTTCATTTGGGTACCATTCTTGGTAAAGTTTTGCCATGCGACTCATGTCAATCTCTTCAAACTAATTAAACAATTTGATGAAGTCATCATGTCTCTAGAATATGATTGTCTCAAGTAAGGTTTCATCATCATCAAGATGTCTTCAGAATTAAATGAGACACAAAATGATCTTGTTATGCATAGGTGTCATTGCTTGCCTTCTGTTCTGATACAATTTTCATTCAAAGTGGACATCTAGGTTTCTTTGGTTTGTAAACAAAGAAGCTCGGTCTATGTTGATTGTATCTATACTGTACTATTCAATGGGGCCCCACACATTCCCCTCATTTCCATTCTTGTTTAGATCAACATTAATAGCAACCCTAGAAACAATGTGTGCAGCTCCTTCATCTTCATCTTCATTGCCAGGTACCTTTCACTTGGTTCTAGTTGTGCAACTTGTGGAGTCTAAAGCTTAATAGGATCATTGCTCTACAGACCATTGTAGTGTAAGGCTAACAACATGATGACGGCTAATGATATTTTTGTGTTATATTGTGATGGGCCTAATGACAATATGGTGATAGCTATAATGCTCTCAATTCTTGTTGATTTTTTATTATTAGCAGGTGCTCACTCTAGCTAGTAATAGAATTGGGTGGCAAATACATATGTATCAATTCACCATAACGCGAGCAAAGGTCCCATAGGAAGCACAATATGCCTCCTCACATTATGGTGAATCGATTGCCTATTTGCGTTAGAGAAAATAGATTCACTACAACGTGAGGAGGAATACCTGGCTTTGTTACAATTACAATGGGAGACACCCATTCGGTATGCTCGATTTCATATATGAATCCCGCATCTAGAAGCTTGTCAATCTCCTCTTTTACTATCGTTTCGTATTTGGGATTCATATCATAAGGTCGTTGTTGCATTGGCTTCGCGTCATCTCGTATGGGGATCGTGTGTTACACCACTTCTGGTGGCACACCCTTCATGTCCTCGTAAGACCAGGCAAAACAATCCTTATATTCCTTGAGTAAAGTGATCAAATCACTTTCTTCCTCCTTAGTGAGGTCTACTGACACAAAGACTAGTTTAGGGGTCTCTCCAGGCCCAGCCAAATTGACTTCTTTAACTTTTGCGGGCCCTTCATAGACTCCATCGTCATATGTGTTTGCAATACGTTTAGCTTTCTCACAAAATATGTCTCGGTCTTGTGTTAAGTCTTCTTGACGGAGACCAACGTGTCGTGGGGATCTTCAACCAAGCCGCTTCAGAGAGCTCAACCACCAAGCCACTTCCTTGTGAGAGCTGGTTCACTTGCAGCTGCTGCGGTGTTGTCACGGGCATCGTCCTCGGATTCGATCTAATGCTACTACGCGATCGTAGGGGGAAAGGGAATGAGAAGAATAGAAAGGAGAATCGTGAGCGTGGTGAATGGGGAAACGATCGTATGTGTAGCAACAAAGCAAGAGTACATGGAAAAGAAAGGAGACAAGACAATACACAAGGGTGAATGAAGCTCTTCTCTCTATTCTAGCTCAAGCAAATGAAGGAATGAAGACCAAAGTCAACATCCTTGGCTTTTATACAAGGACCTTTTGAAGGGACGTTCAACCCTAAAACTTGGCTTTTAGCCCTATTTCTCCTTGTTGGCCCACGGTCTATATTGAATGGAATACAAATGGATGGACGATGTTACTTGCGTAACATGCCCCCCTTCCTGCACTAAATTCCATCCTTGGAATTTTTTTCAAAATTGTTTTGGCTTCAAAATATTGGTTGTCAGATATGCTTTTATGAGAGCATGTCTGGCAAACAATTTCTTAGATAGTCCGATGAAGTATGGGTGCGGCGGCAAAAAACGTGTATCCACCATGTCCTCAAAAGTGCGGATGTGGCATGCGTGGAGATTGCGTACTCGAATATATAGCCAACATATTTGCTTTAGGTCGGGGCCGATATCCAGGTTGAAGGTAATTTCATGCCGCAGCCCCAGCTCCTCTTCTTCCAAAATTGGAGACTGATCCGGCATAGTGTCCAGAAGCAAAATGATAAGCCGATTAAAATGGCTTGCTGCTACAAAAGCTGGATCTGGAACTTCCTGGTATTGTCGGTTCCACTCCTTTAACTATGATGCAAGGCCCTTGGACGTAGCCGTCGGGGCAAAACTGAACTTAGGGAAATTATATACAACATTTGGATCTTGCTTGCGCAAGTCCTTAAAGGTGGTCCAGCTCCACCTTCTTGTCGTGGGCATAAATGTAGGGTCGATGCGGCGATCCCTATGTGCATTGGAGTAGTAGCTCCACGCAAGAAGGTGTTGCTGCAAAAATGGTATCCTCCACTGTGGCTGTAGTCCCATTTGATCTTCTGTTGGTGGGAAGTCGCTTGGTCGGGGTTTCTCGTATCCTCCTCGTGTTCTTTTGGGGTGATTGTCCACCCAACACCACATAGATTGTCTTATAAATCGGGTGAGGGTGCGGACATCCATGATGTCTATGAGCTGGATGCCTTGTTTCTTAAGTTCGCCTGTCCAGGTGAAAAGATGTTGCTATGTTTGCACATCCTGGAAGGTGTAGACAACCTCAGTCCATGCTTTTGGTGGCGGTGGTGGTGGCTTTTTTGTAGTAGCTCCTTCGTCAGTTTCTGCTGGAACCTCTGGTTGTGTGCTTGGGAAGAACGAAGCAGGTGTTGGCGCAGCATCCTTATTTGTGACGAGCGGCTGAAGCATCTGTTCCACAAATTGGTGAGTACTTCCCCGACAACGGTGCCAAAATTTGTTAAGTCTTCTTGACGGAGACCAACGTGTCGTGGGGATCTTCAACCAAGCTGCTTCGGAGAGCTCAACCTCCAAGCCACTTCCTTGTGAGAGCTGGTTCACTTGCCGCCTCCATGATGGGTGTTGCCAAAATTTTTGGAGTTGTCTCCTTTGGACCTGTGGGGGGTGGGGTTGGAAAAATATAGGAGGGAATATGTGGAATGGGATAGGTATTGAGGTGAGCCGGTGTAGAGGTACGGCGGTTGGCTGGCAATTGTACTTACCATCTTCAAGTGGTGGCTGAAGAGCTGCAAAAATGGACCACTCGGCCTGCTGTTCTTCTATTGTAAGCTCATCTGGATAGGCTATATGTGAGGTATCATAGGTGTTGGTATAATTGGTGTACATGGTGCTTACGCACTCATATACCCGATTATATAACACTATAATTCCCATGGGGTTGTATTGAGTAATGCTGCGATCCACTAAAAATTGGTAACACATTCTTGCCTCAATCCATCCCTGTGTCTGGAGCCAAAATTGTGATTCAAACATTCGATCTTGCGGGTATGGGTAATCTTGCAAGTCGATAGGCTTGGACACTTCCATAATTGGTTCAGAGGGTGTAAAATTGTTTGACTCCTAGATGCAGCGACACCATGAACAGAAGTTTAAAATCATGGGATGGATGGGTAGGTGATAGATCTCGGTTTGATCCTCTAAGCAGAGGTCGCCCCGGAAAAAAGACATAGCTAAGATAGGATGTGTATAATTGGCATACTTTTCTAGAAGAATAGTGAATTGGAGGGGATGAAGAGGTTGTGTTAAATCGACAAAATACTGTATAGAAGAGGCTGTTATGCCGTTAAAATAGTATGTTAGCATCTGGTCCATCGTACGGTGTTCCAGAGCTAAGCTAACTATATCAGATGAGGCTTCCATTATTAGCCTGTGTTCTGTTTCAAGCTGCTCGTCCGGTGAGACTGGAATCTTAGGTACTTCTTCCAGCTCACGGATATGTTGTGATCTTTCTCGGAGTACTCTTTCAGCTTGTTGCAGGGCATGTTCCAACTGAGTTGATCTTGTATGCAGGTGCATGTTGGTTTGATATGCAACTTGGATATGCTGCTGAGTAATTCTGTCTTTTTCTTTAATCAACTCCTCATTTTGGTGTTGTAGCCTTTGGATTTCTGCCTCCCTTGCCTGTTGTTCCTTTTGATGATCTTCTAGTGCTTGTTGTAGTTGCCTTTCCATGTTTTGTAGTTTTTGCTGCAGCACCGCTTGATTTTGTAGGGACATCTCTAAGGCCTTGCTTATCTCCTCCTGGCTCTTCAGTTGCTCTTCCAGCTGTTGTATGTGACTTTGTTTTCTTTCAAAAATCTGAACGCCTAATGTTTGGAAATGAACCAATGTCTTTAGGAATTCCCATTCTCTATCTGGTACATCAGCGTGCGTTTTGTTGTATTGTTCATAGGCTTTGTCGTCCTTGTAATTTTCTGAGGATGTTGTGGCCACGGCCTCCAATGCCTTAAGGCATTATCTTGTTGGTGCTGTTCCTGGGCCCTTGCTCTCATGGTTTGCATCAATGTTCATGCCAGTAATAAACTGTTTAGTCGAGATGTGTCGATGTCCTGTTGCGTTGGCGTTACTTGTGGAATCTCAAAATCTGGTGCCTCTTGAAACATCTCCTCCTCCTGTAGTTTTGCCTTGCCCTTTTCTTGTGTGCTTTGCTTTCTTTTTTGCTCTACTTCCTTTTCCCTGTGGTGTTGGTATGATATTTCCTTCCATTTAATGGCAGCTTCTTCTGCTTCTCGTTTCTTTTGCTCCTCATGCTGAACTTCGGCTTGTTGTTGCTGACTTCTTGTTGCTACATGAGCAACAGGCTCTGATTTTTGTCTCTTAGGCTCTAGCTGCGGCATTAACTCCTGTAGCTCTACCCTGCTTTTGTCTGCAAAACCGAAAGTGGTTTTGTCTAACTTCCAGGCTGCAAGATGACATATTAGGGGCATCAACAACATTGGATGTTGTATGATGTTGTTGTGCTGCGCGCATACTTTGTCCAGTTTTTGATAGAAGTAATCAGCCCAATTTGTAATGTGTTGTTGGGGCTTGTGGAGTTGTAGTAGGTGATTTGCTGGAATTATATTGTGGTGATCTGCTGATGGTTCCACCCTCGTTAGGAGCCGTAGTACTCTAGCTGCTTTTTGAAGATGAGCCGATATGTCTACAAACTTGACTCCCCCCCTTTGCTTATGGCTGTCATAGTTGGCAGCCCCTTCTAGTTTGTTACCCAGCTTTCTTAAATCCACATATGGTTCTGCCACAACTTCCAAAGCATATGCGTTACGAACCGCATCAATGCTGAGGGTTAGCGTTCTCTCTTGGCCATCGGCGGAGACAATTCTTGTCTGTTTGGTGTTCCTGTTGTAATTTTTGACGAACTGCACCACATAATTCATGTTCAAAAAGCATGGTAATTTTAATTTCATCCTCCCTAGGCCACAAGCGTCTAGGTGAGGAGCCACTTCTGGGTCATGTAGGGCTTGGTAACATTCGAAAGTGTGATAGCACACTTTGAATCTGGTTGTTGGGTTGTGGAGGTACGTGGAATGAACCACCATGCCACCTAGCTGCTCCACCCATTCTTGCCCAGTGGCGAATGCGTTGTGATGGTGATGCCTCTTTTGATACTCGGGCTGGAAGTGCTGGTCTCGGAACTGGCCGTTCTTTTCTTAGGTGTGACACTAGCGGTGGATGGTTCTCCCTTTTCATGATGTGCCTTTGGTGCATCTTCCCCTTCTTCTTTTGTCTCTCCAATGCTTCCTGGGCCGATATGCGCAATGCTTCTTCTATCTCCCGTGCTTCGTCGGCCTCCACCTGTCCTGGCAATTGGGAATGAGTTTCTAAGTGGCCGCTAGTGAATTCGGCCTCCTCCTCCTGGAGAGTACTGAAGTGGTGTCGGATGATTTCTTCGGTGTCGGAAGACATGATTGGAGGTTGTTTTTAGGTGGTTGGGGAAGCTTGGGGTTGGTTATGGATGTTGGTTGCTCAGTGAAAATTTCAGCAGCATATGGTTGCAAAAGATAATGCAGCACCTGGCAGTTCTGGGTTATATAGAATTAATGCAGCGCGCTGCATTAATCGGCTATTGTAGCGCCCCCCTAAAACTGTTCCCTGTTTTGATGGTGTCACTCAATCAGTGGTTTATTACCTGTTCTGGGACTTTGATTGTTACTTCACAATGCATACTTGGCCCTTCATTTGGCCACTTTGACATATGCTGATGCATTAACCTGTTATTGCAACGTGCCCTGTAATGATGTACATGTGGCCTACTTCAGTGCAACAACATTATGAGTGGCATATTACCTGTCTATTTGATCATTCTAGGCATGTGTGTCACTTTTCTTGACCAGCTGTTGAACACCCAATGCATTAAGCTGTTAATGCAGCGTCCTGATTTTTTGCTGCACCAAGCATGATGTTGCCCCTTCCAGAGCTCTCATGGCCTTATTGAGATACAGTATGACCTAATGGAACTCTTAGTTGCACCTTGATATGTCAAAGTATGCATGCCGATGCATTAGCTGTTATTGCATCATCAGGAACAACATTGAATGCATACCTGGCTTATATTTGTGATTGATGGCCCTTGGCATGCTGGATAGGTCTTGTATATGTGCTGGGAATTGATTGCATGACTTTTGGTGGCACTTTGTATACTCTTGATGCATTGCTGGATTATTGCAGCGTCCAGATTTGAGTCACTTATTGAGCTGATGTTGACAATCCAATGTAATAGGCCTTTGATTTGAACCTTACTGAGTTGCAAGAACACATTGAAACACATTTTGGCTGACTTGGGTTATTGCAGCGCGCTGCAATAACCTTAGTCCCTACAACCCTGCCAACTGTTTTGTACTGCTGTCTTTGACAATTTTAGCTCCTGGTCATGTTCATTCCATCCTGTTTATGTGATAGGGTAGATGTGTGTGTTGGAATGTGCTGACCCTAGTAGGTGCTTAAGTTATTTGATAAAGGTGTTGTGCCTCTAGCACTTATTTGGTTGTTGACCTGACTCGGGACTTGGGCTTGACCTTTACGTTGTGAGTGCTTGTGCATGTACGGACTTGCCCTTGTAAAGTTGTTTTTGCTAAGGACCCTAGAATGTTGGCTTAGTTTGATTATGCCCTAGCTTAAGTTTGACCTACCTACTGAGTACTTGGTATGCAACTCTTGGTTCAAGGTAATGCATTGAAAATCCAAGTGGCATACCTTGTGGTGGCCGACATCATTATTGCTGGTGGCATTTTGACTTGCGATGTCGTAGTGATAACCGTTTGTGCAAGATCCTTGAGCATTGTCATGGTGTCCTTGATGATATCTGATTCAGCAAGCTCTTCAATCCTTGCACCGTCATGTGGGAAAACAAGTCCTTGTGGTTCTACTGCCTTTGTGGAAGTAGGTTCATGTGTATCTGTTTCCTTTTCCCGTTGTTGTTTGTTGTCCTTGGAAGGGCTAGTTTTACCCTTGGTAGGTTCTTGTGTGACTACCTTAGGTGTAGTCACCCTTGCGGTTGCTTGTGACTTTGGCAAAAAAAGACATGGATGTTGATGATGATGGAACGTTTGTAACATCTATCATTTTACCCTTGCCTTTGTCTTTTTGAGCAGGTTCTTGTGGTTCTACCTTTTGAAGTGTGGCTTTTACAATGACCCTTCTCCAAGTAGGTTCTTGTGTGACTGCTCTTTTGCGTGGTACCTGTGTTGATGGTGATAGGCATGATTCTTTTGTAGAACTGTTTGTCTTTCGTACCCATACCATCTTCATCTTCTTTGATGTTTGAGGTTGCGGCGTAGCTTGATGTGATATGTTTGTGGTAGCCGCTTTTCTTTGCTTGGGTAGCCATATTTGATAATTGCCTTGGTAAAAACCTTGGCTCTCCACCAATATTGGTACTGGCACCCATTGCTTATGCGTTCTCTTTGGATGTTGCACCTTCTTAGCTCGTGATTGTCGGGGTTTGGATTGCGAGGGAAATGTTGGCTTTTGATGTCGAGGCTTACGAGGTAACCATACATTTCGTTCTCCCTTGAAATAACTTTGAGCATCCAACAACTTCTTGGGAATCCACCTTGTTTTTGATGATGCCGTTAGGTTGTGCGTACAAGGCGTAGGTCATTGGCGAGGTTGTGAATGATAAAAGTGTATAGTGGAGGATGTAGGTGTAGGATTTGGAGGTAGAGAAGTTTGGATTGATGAGGTATCTACTGATAGGACTTTTTTACCTTTAACTTTTTTCGTGGTTGGATTACCACCTTTTGGCGTTGGAGATAGCGTCGGTGTGCCTTCTTGTAGCAATGGCACTTGTGTAGCATGACCTTTGTACACCATCTTGGCTTGTTGCTTGTGCCAATCAATTTGACAGTTTGTCAAATAACACCACGTACGTCCAAGGACCACATGCTCTTCCATGGTACGTGCAAGCAATACATAAAAGCATACCTGCAACACATGTTTAGCAATGATTACATCTAAGGTTACATGTCCAATTGGCTTCGTTCGTGTGCCATTTATCGCTCTAACCGTCGCATTGGTCGGAACCATGCTTCCTTTTGGCAATGTTTGCCAAGCCTCAAATGATATGAAGTTATGGCTAGCGCCCGGGTCTAGTAATGACTCCAAACCAAACGTGGTTTCCTTCGTGATTTTCAAGACTAAGGGGATTCTAGCTAGTTGTATCTGTGGTTCATCATCCCCTAAGTCTTCATCCTCAAGGGTGCCTTTGTATTAGGTCATCCTCTTGGATTTTTCCTTTATTTCTCTCTCTTTTGGCTCCTGGCGAGCCTGTAGCATCTGCGCATCACTCCATCTTTTCCTTGTTTATACAATTGTCCTACAATGAGTTGGTAAGGAGCAGCATCCCTAATCAACCTTCTTGCTTTTGCTATCTCTATAGGTGTATTGGTGGGTAATCCATTTGTTAGATAATGACAGATCTCTTCCGTCCACTTTGGAACTAAATCTACTAGAAACAAAGGTGCATCTGGTAGATCATCTTCCACACCTATTGGCTCCTCTCCGTTGGGAATTCGTGACATGTGGTCGGCAAGAACATGTGTTCTTCCCTTCCTGACTGCGACTGTGAAGTCAAACTCCATCAATATCAACAGCCATCGTGTAATTCTTCCCATCATGCAGGGTTTATTCACTAAGTACAGGAGTGCTTGGTGATCCACAAAGAATACGAATTTGTTTGCCAATAGGTAATGCCTAAATTTCTTCACTGCATATACCATTGACAATCCTTCTTGCTCCGTGGTGGTATAATTTTTTTCAGCATCATTTTGCTGGCGACTTGCAAAATATATATTGGATGATCAAGCTTCTGTTCACCAGGCTGAGCTAACACACAACCTATTGAAATATTTCCAGCCAAATATGCAAGTACTCTTTGAAGGCCGTACTCATAAGTCTTTGAAACGTTGCTGGGGCGTTAGTTAAACCGAATGGCATCTTTCGATATGCAAACACACCCCATGTTGTGGCAAAGGCCGTTTTGTGTTGATCCTTGGGATCAATGGACACTTGGTTGTATCCAGAGAATCCGTCTAGGAAACTATACGTCTCATAACCTGCCACTCTTTCTAGCACATGTTTAGTGAATGGCAAGGCATAATGATCCCTAACTATGGCTTCATTGATCTTTTTGAGGTCGACACACACTCGTATTTTACCATTCTTTTTCGTCACAATTACAATGGGAGACACCCATTCAGTATGCTCGATCTCATATATGAATCCTGCATCTAGGAGTTTGTCAATCTCCTCTTTCACTATCGTTTCATACTCGGGATTCATGTCGTAAGGTCGTTGTTGCACTGGCTTCACATCATCTCTTATGGGGATCGTGTGTTGCACCACTTCTAGCAGCACACCCTTCATGTCCTCGTAAGACCAGGCAAAACAATCCTTATACTCCTTGAGTAAAGTGATCAAATCACTTTCTTCCTCCTTACTGAGGTCTACTAACACAAAGACTGGTTTAGGCGTCTCTCCAGGCTTAGCCAAATTTACTTCTTTCACTTTTGCGGGCCCTTCGTAGACTCCATCATCATATGTGTCTACAATATGCTTAGCTTTCTCACAAAATATGTCTCAGTCTTGGATTGAATAGGACTTAAAATGTCCCGGGACATCCTTGTGATCTTCCTCTTCTAGCGATTTCTTCGAAGCTCATTCGAGTAGAGACGGTCGAGACTTCTTGTCAGATAATGACATTTTCTTCGTTGCTGGTTCAGGTTGAGATACATGTAGTTTCTTAGGCGAAGTTTTGATGGATTCCTTGGGTTTTCTAGATTTAGGAATTCTTTTTTCACCCCTATCCTCCTTCTGTTCTCGCTCTTCTGAAGATGATTCTTCTATCTTCAGGGATCCTACTGGAATTAGGATCTCTTCCATCCTTCTACCCCAATCCTCTGTGAATTCGTGATTGACCGTGGTTGCCTTAGCCACTTTGATAGCTTGCTTTTTAGTTGGGTTGTTTTGAGGTTTCGGATTCTGTGACGTTCCAGCTTGACCTTCTCTTTCTCTCTTACGCAATTCCCGTGTGATCGCCTTAGCTTGCATACGAGTAATCGCGTTTAGGGATACTTGAGCAATGCGTCCGTGTTCAATCCCTAACAAGTTAAGACTTGTCGTTCTTGGGTTTGAAGCATCAACAGGTGCTCTTTGCATTGAACAATCTTTGTATAGATGGTCTATACCATAGCCACTACACAATGGAACATTGGCAGCAACTGTAGTTGTAACTGGCGGTGTGTTGTTGTGCCTATATGGACAATCTTTGTAATAATGAGGCCCTGCACATCCATAGCATTGGACAGGTTGTCCCGCTTGCGCTTTCTGTGGGCACTCATTTGCCTTATGTGGTCCATTGCACTTGTAGCAGTGGATTGGAGGTCTTTGGTTTGTGTTATTCATATCCCTAGCCTTAGCATTAACTGGAGCTGTTTGATATACTGGGATATGTTGATCACCCTGAACAACATAATGACTGAGGTAACTCATGTATTCGTCTTCCTTTTGAGTGGATAATGGTTGTTCAGTGTAGGTCTCTGTGATCCTTAGATCAGCTTTACTCCAACCCTGAGACACCTCTTCCACCATCACTTGATTCATTGGCGTGATTCTTGGCGGAGGTGGTTGAGGTCCTAGGATTGGTGGCGGTAATGGCACGTTCTGTGCTTGATATGGCATTGGTCTAGCATGGTTAGCCCCTTGAACAAATTGATTCATTTGTAACGGTAGAGCTGGAAATGCTAGTTGTTGCGCCCTTGGTTGATAAGTCTGAGTTTGCACTGGCGGCAACATTCTTGGGTATTTGCACTGGGATGTCTCGTGGTTTCCCCATCTATTACAGTGTCCACACCACAAGGCTGGTGGCCTTGCTCTTAATCTTGGACATTCATTTGAGGGATGATTCCCTGAGCATACGCTGCACCATACCATATCTCTTCTGGGGTACAAGTGCGCATTCCCTTGGTTATCTCGATGAGTCTCAACCCCAATAAGAATCGAGGCAAGAGTTGTTCATGGTTGAGCCTTTCATGAAGCTCACACCTTGCGTTCAAGTGTTTGATTCTAGTGATATAGTCTCGCAAGGAGTCTTTACCCTGTTTGACTTGATTTAGCTGATTTACAAGGCTCCACTTCGGACCTTTTGGAGAATACTTCAAAATGAACAACCCTCTTAACGTTTCCCACGTATTCGTCTCCTTGTTTTTAAGCGCTCGATACCACGCGCCTGCCTTGCCATCAAGTTGGATTCCAAAGGCTCCAATCTTATCGCCATCGGAGACATCTCCGAAAACTGCACATACTTGCTCAAATCGCTCTACATAGGTGATTGGATCACCTTCTCCGTGGAATTTCGTAATTAGCTTGGCAATGGCAATGGATCTATTTCTAGACCCATGATTTTCTCTAGCTGCAGGGAATGCAGCTGGCGCTGGCACCCCCTTCCTATAGCTTGCACTAACGCTCTAAGTGCTTCATCAGAAAACACCGTCTGATGAATAGGAGGTGGTTGTTGATATGGCATTTGTGGTGGATTTGGATATGTATGTGTTGATTGTGGGGGAACATAGGCTTGTTGGATACTGTCTCATGTGAGGATCCACATAGTATGATGTGCTTGGTGTTTCTTATGGTGGATTCACCATTGGATGAGATTGCGTGAACATTGGTCCTATTGACACCGGATTAAACCTAGGTGTCGGCCCTTGATAAGCCACTGTTGTGACTGGTGGTCGTACTGTTTGAGGTCTACTTTGAAATTGAGGTACAGGTCTTGGTGGTTGAGGCATTCTTTGGACATTTGCCTCCATCTGTGGTATGTCAAAATGTGATCTATAATCCCCTCGTATTTCAGATGGTTCTGCTTCCGAGTCGAATCGAAAGACTGGTCCTCCTTCGGCATGTGAGTTTTGAGAGTGTAGATCATTTAGAGAGGGTGGTGTCATCACCCTTGGCATGTGTTCCGTAATGACAGGTGGTCCTGAAGTTACTGTGTTTGTGCGAGTCAACGTATTCATGTCATCTGTGTTGTCAAAAAGTTGAGCTCGTGGGTCAAACCTTCCAAGGAAATTGGTTATACCTTCGTAAATCCTATTGGAAGTCGACTGTGTTGGGGACTGAGTCCCTGAGTTTGGAGCAATGGATACTTGAATTTCATTTTGGTTAGACATGTTCTCCTCCATGCTCATAGTCTCGTCTGTGCTTGATTCGTATTCAAACAATGGTCCTAGCACAGATGATGTACTGTTCAACGAAGATCTTTCCCTAGTAGTTGAGCCCAAAATGTCCTCTAAGTCTACGTTGGAAGCACTGTCTTCTGGTTCAATCTCAGATCCTACGATGCGTCCGGACCTAAGGTGCATGTATATTTCTAAGGTTCAGGTTAAATTGGAGCTGCTGTCCAAGTGTTCAGTCTGGCAGGGTCAAAATGTGAAGTTCTGATGCAATAAAATATTACAGCGCGCATCCAATTATGCGAGTACTCGGGTTCAGGTAGAGACGCATACCAAGTTTCATCCGCATCACCTCCCATTCTTCTCTCATTGGCCTCTTCAAACTGATTGACAGTTGTTGTCCTAGCGGTCGTTTCTGATTTGGCAGCAAACAAGTTGCCACCTAGTGGACGAGATTTCCACATTGTTAAGTCCACTTTTGTTTACTGAAGTATCCTTCCTGAGATAGATTGTGTTAGATGACCAATCGTGCACTACTCCTGTTGATCTCAAGAACGGTCTTCCTAGAATAATGTCATACGAGTCAATTGGGTTCTTAAAATCCATAACTACAAACCATACGTGGTAAGTGATGCCAAAGGTTTTGACCCTCAAGTCCTTCACCACACCCACTGGCCTTGTAGTGGGTGGTTCCATCAGCCAACTTGACTATTAGCGAGGTTTTCTCCATAAGCGGGCTTCCCCATTTTTCCCAACAATGTTTTGTCATGATGCTCACTCCGGCACCACCATCCAGGATGGCTTCCACCTTCCTATGATGATACGATATCGGAATGACTGCATTAGAGTCATCACTCTCAAAGTATTGGCCTAACTTATTGATAGGCACCATAGGCGTGTCATCTTCTAAGTTTGACTCTTCCTTTGTCCATTTGTCATCATAAGCTTCCGTCATTGAATCGAGGTGTCCGTTCATCCAATCTGATAAGTCATGCCACGTCGGGTTTCCCCTTAGCAATGAAGCAATTGGCATTTTGAATTCCATGGACAAGAATGCAGCAAGTCCTGTGACATCCCTTGGTCCACCCGGCACCGTAATGCCATTAGAGTGTCTCTCTATATTATCATGAAGGTTGTTAAGACCCTCGTGTCTTAATCATTCCATAATCGGATCCTCTTCAAACATACGATCCATAAGCATAGGTTCATCATTCGACATTCGATCTTCGTTCATTTCTGCTATGATGGATGGTACTTTGACTGGTGCTCTATGCTTTGGGTAATTCTAATGTTGTGGGAACTTAATGTCAACCGGCGCTCTGGTTTCCACCTGCGTTGCTTGACATTCTTCAACTAGAGCCTTGGCCTTCACCAAATTTTCCTTCTCCTGGATAGGATCAGGGTACTCATGAAATCCACTTGGTGTGTCTGGTCTTGGCTCTTCGGTCTTTTCTACCCTCAGACCCTCGTCATCGTTACCTCCTTGGCTAGATTTTCTTTCTAAACTCCCTATGGTCTCTGAGGTTGCTACAGTGGCCGTGTCCTCATCGGAACCACTTTGTACTATCACTTTATCCTTCCCCTTACCCACTTTGATAGCTTGCTTTTTAGGTGGGTTGTTTTGAGGTTTTGGATTCTGTGTTGTTCCAGCTTGACCCTCTCTTTCTCTTTTGTGTAATTCTCGCATGATTGCCTTGGCTTGCATGCGAGTAATCACATTTAGGGATACTTGAGCAATGTGTCCGCGTTCAATCCCTAACAAGTTGAGGCTTGTCGTTCTTGAGTTTGAAGCATCAATAGGTGCTCTTCGCATTGAACAATCTTTGTATAGATGGTCTATACCACAGCCACTACACAATGGGATATTGGCAGCGACCGCGGTTGTAACTGGTGGTGCGTTGTTGTGCCTATATGGACAATCTTTGTAATAATGAGGCCCTGCACACCCATAACATTGGACAGGTTGTCCCGCTTGCGCTTTTTGTGGGCACTCATTTGCCTTATGTGGTCCATTGCACTTGTAGCATTGGATTGGAGGTCTTGGATTTGTGTTGTTCATATCCCTAGCTTTAGCATTGACTAGCGCTGTTTGATATATTGGGATATGTTGATCACCCTGAACAACATAATGACTGAGGTAACTCATGTATTCGTCTTCCTCTTGAGTGGATAACCGACGTTGTTCAGTGTAAGTTTCGGTGATCCTTGGATCAGGGTCATTCCAACCCTGGGACATTTCTTCCACCATCACTTGGTTCATTGGCGTGATTCTTGGCGGAGGTGGTTGAGGTCCTAGGATTGGTGGCAGTAATGGCACATTCTGCGGCTGGTATGGCATTGGTCTAGCTTGGTTAGCTCCCTGAACAAATTGACTCATCTGTAATGGTGGAGCTGGTAATGCTAAGAGCACACGAGTTCATGTGTGGCACTTATTACGTAATGAGGATGCTGATGTGTCAGGAGTTAGGTGTGATCAGGTTGGTGGCATGTGTTGACCAATTGATGGAGATAATCATGGATAGATTCACGGATCTAGTGAGCTATGATCTAGGAGATGATTCCATTGATTTAGGATCTAGGATATTCACCTATTAAGGTCACATATGATGTCATATTGTGCACAAGGCATCCATTGTTAGCATGATATTCAAATTAGTATTGAAACTATTCTAAGTAGTCTTTGGGTATTAGATTTCTTCAAAACATTTCATCATTTTTTGAGTTTGTTCAATTGAGACTAGCACAACACTTTCGTTGAGGAGAGCCAGCACTACAAGGTATATAGTGGCTTCTGATGTTTATTTCAACGGTAAATAAAATTTTCCAAGTCCTAAATCGTCACTATTTTTGTCACGATGGAGCTAAGAAAAAAAATGAAGATAATTGTAAGAGAAGTAGAGGAGCTTTACATTGAGATGGAGAGTCTTAAGGATTGATTTGCAGATGATAAAGCCGACTCACCCAAAGACTGAGCTTTTGCAAAAATTCTCACTTTAAAGACATGGCTATCCTTAAAGTTTTGGACATGGGGAGTTGCAAGGGGTGAGGAGAACTTTTATCTAAAAGAATTGGCAAAACCTATGGCATGGATCTTGAGATCTAGAAGCATATGGAGACAAATTTGGATTCCATTCCAAGCAGTCTAGATAGATTGGGTAGGCCATTGGTACTAATGTGACATTTCTCGTAGAACATATGTTACACAGTATCCATTGACTTCTTCACAGACAAGATGTGATATCTTGTATCACATTATAGGGGATCTAGTATTCGAGATGTTCATAGAGTTTGGATGGAATATTTTGGATGTTCACAAATATATTAGCTTCCTTTTGGGTAGAAATCATCTTCATTATTAAGCGTCAATGGAAATAATGGGAAAGATGTATGGGATCCTATATTGCAACTAGAGATAACCTGATTTCATTAATAAGGACTTGAGATTGCTCTCTATTTTTTTATTTCTATGCCCATAGGATGGTGTGGCATTTTAGACCACTACCATGGTCCACATTACTAAGGCTATGATAGAGTAGTTACTCCCCCACCTATTGTATAATTTATTTTGAATGGAATAAATAACCATTTTCTTTTTAAAAAAATGCTCTCCCAAATTTTTACTCAGGATTCAGTACACTCACTCTTCACCATTCTCTAATAGTCTCTTTTCTCTACCCATGGGATATCTCTATTTTTTCACTTCTCTACCTATGGGATGATGTGGCATTTTAGACCACCACCATGGATTTTTTGTCCACATTGTTGAGCTCGAGATAGAGTACTTACACTCCCACGTGTTGTATACAACTTTTTTTAATGGAACACATTACCAATTTTTGTTTTTTTTTAAATGTACCATATATTTTCCTCCAAATGAGTAATTTTCAACATTGGGTTCATTCAAGATCATCTAAGCTACCCCATACCCGAAACCCAATGGAATTTTTTTAAAATCAACTCAGATGGTTTAGAAGGATCACATTAAGTCCAAGCTAGCCTGATGGAAAATCATATACAAAAGAACAATTCAAAATACCAGATCAAACTAGTAAAATGTTTTCAAAACTGTTTCAACTCAAATGTCTTAGGACTATCACAATATGTCAAGAGTAAGTCCAAGCCAATCCAATGGGAATTCAAATACAAAACAATAATTTAAACCATTGTGCTAGTTTACCCACATGTGTTTGTTGTTCTTTTAACCACCAAGCGATAGATAATGAAGAAGCATCCTTTTGAATAATACTATTTTGATCAAGCTAGTTCCTATGACTAACTTCGCCTACATGCAAAGATATGGTTTTGACTTTATGCAAAGTCTCATCTCGTTCTTATATCCAATTCTTGTTTGCTCTCCAAATAATGAAAAGTTCAACCAAATTCGAGCATGATGAACTAGCTTGGTGGCTAGTAATTTACAACACTCTCTAAACATTCATTGGCTGGTAATTTATCGTGGTCTCCAAATAATCATGAGACACCACCTTCAACAAGAAGAAATTGATCTGTTTTCGTGAGCCACCTTCAATCATTGAACCTAATTTTGGGGAATCATGGGCCAGCTCGGTGGCTTGTAATTTATTGCATATTATACTATAGCATGCAAAAATTGTAGTGTCTCACTACAAATAATCACGAGCCACCGCCTTCAATCAGTCAATTGTAATTTACTTCACTCCAATTAATCAAATTCAATTCAACAAAATTTTAGCTTAGTCATTCACCAATGTGGTGGCAATGGCACCAAGAGAGCCTTAACTTTATCATCCTCTGGGTTAAAATTGAAAATGTATTCACCAATGTGTTGGTTGGACTTGATGGTCATTACATTTTGAAATTAATGCAAGCATATAATCATGTGCTCTTCCTCGAGCCATTTTCAATCAATTAACCTAAATTTGGGCATCATGGGCTAGTTTTGTGGCTAGTAATTTACCACACACAGTACTATTAGCGTGCAAGCCCAGTGGCTCTTTACAAATAATAATGAGCCACCACATTTAATCAATCAAATGTAATTTACTACACTCCAATTAATCAAGTTCAGTTCATCAAAATTGGAGCTTGGGAAAATGGTGAATCATGACTTGGAGTGAAACTACGAGCATGAGGCAAGTTTCCACTTAACTGACTATAAAGAAACTTCATTGTGGACATTTTTCACTTGTTTTTAGCATTACTTGCAATCCCTTCATCCCTGTTTGAAATCTTGTGCTAGCATCTCTAAGAGTACAAACACATCATCAACTCCTACCATCAGGCAAATCCTTATTAATCAACAACACCCTGCTTTGGTGAGTTGGACTCTTCATCCTTCACTACATTCTTTAAATAGTGTATCATGTGAGAAAGGAGAGAGTGAGAAGGAAGGTGTGTTCTGAAATTCATCTTGTTGGCAGAATGAAGTTTGTTTGCTCTTTGTGGTATGATTTGGGTGATGGTTGAGTTGTGAAGAGACTCAAGGTTGCTTTTGATGGATCACTTGAAGGTGCTTACACTAGAGCTTTGAGTATGAAGGCTTTGCTATGATGATTTCATACCCGAAGTAGCAACAGTTGCACCATCTTTGACAAAGCTAATAGAGTGTATCCATTGTCCATTTATGTTGGGTCATTTTTTAATTTATACTTGTTAAGCCTTCTTTCGATGGAGACTAACGTGTCATGGGGATCTTGTAGCTAGCCGCTTGAGAGTGCTCAATCTCCAAGCCACTTCCTTGTGAGAGCTGGTTCACTTGAAGTCGTTATGATGTTGTCACGGACACCGTCCTCGGATTCTAACTCGAGCTACTACGCGATTGTAAGAGGGAGAGGGAATGAGAAGAGTAGAGGGGAGAATCGTGAGCGTGGTGAATGGGAAAACGATCGTATACGTAGCAACAAATGAAAGCAAATGGAAAGAAAGAAAGGAAGCACAACACAATGGTGATGGAAACTTGCTCTCTATTCCACTCCTTCAAGCAAGGAAGAATGAAGACTAAGTCAAAGGACTTGTCTTTTATACATAGATCTTTTGAAGGGAGGTTCAACCCTAAAACTTGGCCTTTAGCCTTAATTCTCTTTTTTGGCCCACGGCCTATAATGAATGGAATACAAATGATTAGGCTATGTTACTTGCGTAACATGCCCCCCTTCCTGTACACAATTCCATCCTTGGAATTTCTAAGATTGTTTCGGTTTCAAAATGTTGGTTGTCAGGCATGCTTTAATAAGAGCATGCCTGGCAAACAACTTCTTAGATAAGCCGGTAAAGTATGGATGAGGTGGCCAAAAATTGGTGTCAACCATATCCTCAAAGGTTCTGATGTGATAGGCATGGAGATTCCTGACACGGATATATAATCGACAAATCTGCTTGAGATCTAGGCCGATGTCGGGATTGAATGTGACCTCGTGCCGTAGTCCCAGCTCTTGTTCTTCCAAAATCGGTGATTCCCTTGGCATAGTATCTAACAGCAAAATAATCAGCCTATTGAAGTGGCTAGCGGCTACAAAAGCTGGATCTGGAACCATTTGGTGTGTCTGGTTCCAATCCGGGAGTTGCTGTGCTAGGCCGGTAGAGGTTGTTGTTGGTACAAAATTGAATTTGCGAAAATTATATACAATATTTGGATTTTGCTTCCGCAAATCCCTGAATGTAGTCCAGCTCCACCTTCTTGTCATGGGCATGAAAGTTGGGTCGATTCGTCGATCCCTGTGCGCGTTGCAATAGTAGCTCCATGCAAGAAGGCTTTGCTGCAAAATTTTGACTCGCTAGGCTGGCTGAGTCCCCAATTGCGCTGAAGTCGGCGGGAAATTGCTTGCTTGCGGTTGCTCATACCCTCCGCGTGACTTTCGTGGATGATCGTCCGCCCAACACCACATGGATTTTCTGATGAAGCATGTGAGGGTGCGGACGTCCATTATATCAATCATCCTTAGGCTCTGTTTTTGCATCTCACCTGTCCAGTTGCAGAGATTTGATTGTGTCTGCAGATCCTGGAAGGTGTAGACGTGCGCTCCGGTGGTGGGGTGGTTGCTTGGCATCCTCTTCTTCTTCTACCTGCGGCATGTCTGCTGGATGGTCTGGAAATAGATTTGCTGGTGCGCCGGTGCAGCATCCGCATTGTTGATTAATGGATTTAACATTTGTTGTAGAAGATCATGGGTGCTGGCCGCTTCATGTGTATCCTTGGGCATATTGGGCGGTTGTTGGGAAGATGGGGTGTCGAATGGCAAAATGGGTGATGAAGATGTGGGTGGGACAGAGGGCTGTGACGAGGATGTGGGAGGAAAGATATAAGAAGGGAGATATTTAAGGGGATATGTATGGAGAGCTGCTGGTTTAGAGGCTTGGCAGTAGGTGGGGACCTTGGATATATCTTGAGTTGGTGGCTGTAGGGACGCAAAAATTGCCCACTCAGCTTGCTGCTCCTCGATGGTGAGGTTTTCGGGATAGGCGACATGGGAGGTATCATAGTTATTGGAATAATTAGTGTACATGGTGCTAATGCACTCATATACTCGATTGTATAGTACTATGATGTCGATTGGATTATATTGTACAACATTATGTTCCACCAAGAACTGATAGCACATGCGTGCCTCTATCCAGCCTTGAGTCTGGAGCCAAAATTGGGATTCAAAAACCTGAGCATGCGGATATGGGTAATCCGGCAAGTCAGCGGGTTTGGATAGTTCCATTATAGGTTCGGAGGGGGAAAAATTGTCGGATTCCTGGATACAGTGGCACCAGGAGCGGAAATTGAGAACTATAGGATGAAGAGGGATTTGATAGACCTCGGTTTGATCTTGTAGGCCAAGATCGCCCCGGAAAAAAGCCATGGCAAAAACTGGGTGCGTGTGGTATGTATATTTTTCTAGGAGGAGGGTGAATTGGTTGGGGTGGAGAGGCTGGGTGAGGTCAACGGCGTATTGTACAGAAGAGGCGGTTAGGGCATTAAAATAATAAGTTAGCGTCTGGTCAACCGTACGGTTTTCCAGAGCTAAACTTATTATGTTGGAAGAGGCTTCCATGACAAGCCTGTGCTCATTCTCAAGTTGATCGTCCGGTGTGAGACCGGAATTTTTGGTGCTTCTTCCAGCTCAGGACTGGCTGCGTTCTCTCGCGAAGTAGTGCTTTGGTCTTCTGGAGCGTGGTCTCCAATTCCGTGGTGCGACGATGCAGGCTCATATTTGTTTGGTATGCCTCTTGAATATGCTGCTGGGTGATGTGTTCCTTCTCTCTGATCAGATTTGCATTGTTCTCTTTCACTTGCTGCAACTCTTTGTCCTTTGCTTCGAGCTCCTTGTGATGTTCTTCTATCACCTGTTGTAGCTTTTGTTTGGCCCCATGTACTTGTTGCTGTAATGCTGCTTCCCTTGCACGTGCCGTCTCCAAGGCTCTATCCAATTCCTCTTGGCTCTTCAATTGTCGTTCGAGTTGTTGAATGTAGTGTTGCTTTCGTTCGAAGATTTGAAGACCTTGAGTTTGGAAATGAATTAGAGTCTTGAAGAACTCTCTCTCCCTGTTAGGAACATCATCATGCATTTCTCTATACTTCTGGTACGCTTCGTCATCTTTATAATTCTCTGATGTTGTCGAAGCTACCGCTTGCAGTGCCTTGAACGCATTGTCTTCCTGTTGTGTTTCTTTTGTCCTAGCCCTCATTGCTTGCATCAGGGTTGATGCTAAAAATAGGTTGTTTAGGCGAGTCGTGTCAATATTCTGTTGTGCAGGCATCGGCTGCGGCATGTCGAAGTCAGGCATGTCTTGAAATGTATCCTCTTCATGGATTTTTGCCTTCCCTTTGTTCTGTTCCTTTAATTTTCTTTGTTGTTCAGCCTCTTTCTCCTTGTGATGTTCCTCGGAAATCTTCTTCCACTTTTCCGCAGCCTCGTCCTCCTCCTGCTTTCGTTGTTCTTCGTGCTTTAAGGTTTGTTCTTGCCCCTGACTTCTCGTGGCTCGTCGAGGTGGCACTTCTGTCTTCGGCTTTTTGTGCTCTGGTTGCGGTGCAATATCCTGCAACTCTTGCCTGTTGCTGTCCGCAAAGCTGAAGCGAGATCTATCAAGTCGCCATGCTGCAAGGTGACATATGAGGGGCATTAGGAGCATCGGGTGTTGTATGATATTGTTATGTTGTGCTCACACCTTATCCAGCTTTTGATAAAGTATAGGAATGTGCTGACCCTAGTAAGTGCTTAAGCTATTTGATAAAGGTGTTGTGCTTCTAGCACCTACTTTCTGTTGACCTGACTCAGGACTTGGCTTGATCTTGCATGGTGAGTGCTTGTGCATAAATGGTCCTGCCCCTGTGAGATTGTTTCTGCTAAGGACCCTAGGATGTTGGCTTTATAAAACGGTGCCCTAGCTTAGGTTAGACATATCTAACTGAGTAATTGATATGCAACACTTGGTTCAAGGTAATGCATTGAAAATCAAAGTGGCATACCTCGTGGCTGACATCGTTATTGCTGGTGGAATTTTGACTTGCGATGTCGTAGCGAGAACTGATTGTGCGAGATCCTTGAGCATTGTCTTGGTGTCTTTGATGATATCTACTTCATAATGCTCCTCGCTCCTTGCATTGTCATGTGGCAAGACCGGTTCTTGTGGTTCTACTTCCTTTGCAGAAGTAGGTTCTTGTGGGACTGTCTTTGCTTCCACGTGCTGAGGCTTCTTGCTAAAGTGGTTGGTTTTACCCACGATAGGTTCTTGTGTATCTACCTTAGGTCTAATCACCCATGTGGTTGTTGGTGTTTTTGGCAAAAAAGACATAGATGTTGATGATGATGGAACGTTTATAACATCTATCATTTTGCCCTTTCCCTTGTCTTTCAGAGCAGGTTCTTGTGGTTCTACCTTTTGAGGTGTGGCTTTCGGAACAACCCTCCTCCAGGTAGGTTCTTGTGGTTCTGCTCTTGTGCGTGGTACTCCTGTTGGTGGTGATGGGCATGTTCTCCTTGTAAGACTGTTCTCTTTTCTTACCCATACCATCTTCGTCTTCTTCGGTGCTTGCGGCTGTGACGTGGCTACATGTGATCTTTTTGCGTTAGCCGCCTTCTTATGTTTGGGTAGCCATATTCGATCGTTGCCTTAGTAAAAACCTTGGTCTTCTAATATTGGTACTGGTACCCACTGCTGATGCATTCTTCTTCGATGTTGCACTTTTTTAGCTCGGGATTGTTGGGGTCTGGATTGCGAGGAAAATGTTGGCTTTCGATGTTGAGGTTGCCGTAGTAACCATACATTTCTTTCGCCCTTGAAATAATTTTGAGCTTGTAGCAACCTCTTGGAGATCTACCTTGTTACTGATGATGTCTCGTGTTGTGCGAACAAAGCGTTTGTCGTTGGTGAGGTTGTGAATGATGGATGTATGTAGTGGAGGATGTAGGTGTAGGATTTGGAGGGATAGAAGTTTGGGTTGATGGGGTGTCTTCTGATAGGACTTTTTTTTACCTTTTTTAGTGTTTGAATTACCACCTTTTGGGGTTGGAGATTGTGTCGATGTGCCTTCTTGCAATAATGGCACTTGAATAGCATGGCCCTTATATATCATGTTTGCTTGTTTCTTGTGCCAATCGATTTGACAGTTTGTCAAGTAGCACCACGTATGTCCAAGGACCACATGCCCTTCCATGGTACCTGCAGGCAATACATAAAAGCGTACCTGCAACACATGTTTAGCAATGATTACATCTAATGTTACATGTCCAATTGGCTTCATCCGCGTGCCGTTTATTGCTCTAACAGTTGCATTGGTTGGAACCATGCTTCCCTTAGGCAATGTTTGCCAAGCTTCGAATGATATGAAGTTGTGGCTTGCGCCTAGGTCAATTAATGACTTCAAAGCAAACGTGGTTTCCTTAGTGATTTTGAAGGTTAAGGGGATTCTAGTTGGTTCTATCTGTGGTTCATCATCCCCTAGGTCTTCATCCTCGAGGGTGCCTTTGTATAGGGTCATCCTCTTGGATTTTTCCCTTACTCCCCTCCCTTTTACTTCCTGGCGAGCTTGTTTAACAAGATTGATCATGCGGACTGGGACTATTGTACCCTCTGAGCCGCTCTCATCCTTAACCATATGAGTTCGTCTTTTCTCAGGTATGTCGATGGTTGCAAGCAAATGCATCCAATTATGCGAGTACTCTGGTTCAGGTAGAGATGCATACCATGTTTCATTCGCATCACCTCCCATTATTCTCTCATTTGCCGCTTTAAACTGATTGACAGTTGTTGTCCTAGCGGTTGTTTCTGATTCGACATCAAACAAGTTGCTACCTAGTGGACGAGATTTCCACGTTGTTAAGTCCACTTTTGTCACTGAAGTGTCCTTTCTGAGATAGAGTGTGTTTGATGACCAATCGTGCACTACTCCTGCGGATCTCAAGAATGGTCTTCCTAGAATAATGTCATACAAGTCAATTGGATTCTTGAAGTCCATGACCACAAACCATACGTGGTAGGTGATACCCAAGGTTTTGACCTTTAAGTCCTTCAACACACCCACTGGTCTTGTAGTGGTTCCATCAGCCAACTTGACTATCAAACGAGGTTTTTTCCATAGGCGGGCTTCCCCATTTTTCCCAACACTGTTTGGTCATTATGCTCACTCCGACACCACCATCCAGGATGGCTTCCACCTTCCTATGATGATATGATATCGGAATGACTGCATTCGAGTCATCACTCTCAAAATATTGGCCTAACTTATTGATAGGCACCATCTGCGTGTCATCTTCTGAGTTCGACCCTTCTTTTGTCCAATTTTCCTCATGAGCCTCCGTCATTGAATCGAGGTGTCCGTTCATCCAATCTGACAAGTCATGCCATAATGTCGGGTTTCCCCTTAGCAATGAAGCAATAGGCATCTTGACTTCCATGGACAGAAATGCAGCAAGTCCTGCGACATCCCTTGGTCCACCTGGCACTGTAATGCCATCAGATTGTCTGTCTAAATTATCATGAAGGTTGTGTAGACCCTCATGTCTTAACCTTTCCATAGTCGGATCCTCGTCAAACATACGATCCATAAGCAGCGGTTCGTCATTCAACATTCGATCTTCATTCAATTCTACTATGATGGATGGTACTTTGACTGGTGCTCTACTAGTTGGGTATTTCTGAGTTGATGGGAACTTAATGTCAACCGGCGCTCTGGATTCCACCTGCGTTGCTTGACATTCTTCTACAAGAGCCTTAGCCTTTACCAAAATTTCCTTCTCTTGAATTGGATTAGGGTATTCGTGAAATCCGCTTGGCGTATTCGGTCTTGGCTCGTCTGCCTTTTCTACCTTCAGACTCTCTTCTCCTTTACCTCTTTGACTAGATTTTCTTTCTAGGCTCCCTGTGGTCTCTGAGGTTGCTACCGTGGCCGTGTCCTCATCGGAACCACTTTGCACTATCACTTTATCCTTCCCCTTACCCACTTTGATCGCTTGCTTTTTGGTTGGGTTATTTGAAGGTTTCGGATTCTGTGATGTTCCAGCTTGACCTTCTCTTTCTCTTTTGCGCAATTCTCGCGTGATCGCCTTAGCTTGCATACGAGTAATCGCGTTTAAAGATACTTGAGCAATGCGTCCGCGTTCAATCCCCAACAAGTTAAGACTTGTCGTTCTTGGATTTGAAGCATCAACAGGTGCTCGTCTCATTGAACAATCTTTGTATAGATGGTCTATACCATAACCACTACACAATGGAACATTGGCAGCGACTGTAGGTGTAAGTGGCGGTGCACTATTGTGCCTATATGGACAATCTTTGTAATAATGAGGTCCCGCGCACCCATAGCATTGGACAGGTTGTCCCGCTTGTGCTTTCTGTGGGCACTCATTTGCCTTGTGTGTTCCACTGCACTTGTAGCATTGGATTGGAGGTCTCGTGTTTGTGTTATTCATATCCCTACTTTATCGTTGACTGGCGCTGTTTGATACACTGGGATATGTTGATCACCCTGAACAACATAGTGACTGAGGTAACTCATGTAATCGTCATCCTCTGGCGTGGCTAACGGTTGTTCAACGTAGGTCTCTATGATCCGTGGATCAGGTTCCATCCAACCTTGGGACAATTCTTCCACCATCACTTGATTCATTGGCGTGATTCTCGATGGAGGTGGTTGAGGTCCTAGGATTGGTGGTGGTAATGGCACATTTTGTGGTTGATATGGCATTGGTCTAGCACTACTAGCCCCTTGAATAAATTGATTCGATTGTGACGGGGGAGCTGGCAACGCTAGTTGTTGCGGCCTTGGTTGATAGGTTTGAGTTTGTGCTGGCGGCAACATCCTGGGGTATCTGCACTGGGATGTATCGTGGTTTCCCCATCTGTTACAGTGTCCACACCACAAGGCTGGTGGTCTTGCTCTCAACCTTGGGCACTCGTTTGAGGGGTGATTCCCTGAGCATACACTGCACCATACCATATCTCTTCTTGGGTATAAGTGCGCATTTCCTTGGGCATCTCGATGAGCTACATTTTTCGATTGAGGGTTCAGTCTTGCGACTATTAAGTCTGTAAGCTCATCTATGTTCAAATCCTTGGCTTCCTTGGATTGCTCCTTAGAAACCCTGGACGAACTTGTATCAGGATCCTTGGATCCCACGATTGAGGGTACCGATGTATTAACAGTTTCGTCGCCCTCTCTCATGTTATCCCCTAGCCTGATTGCCTCTTTACTGCATGTCTCAAATGATGTTATGTTTAAGACCGTAAGTTGGTCATGCAGTTTTGAACTTCTTAACCCCAATAGAAATCAAGGCAAGAGCTGTTCATCACTGAGCCTTTCATGAGGCTCACACCTTGCGTTCAAATGTTTGATTCGCGCAATGTAATCTCGCAAGGAATCTTTTCCCTGTTTGACTTGATTTAACTGGTTTACAGGGCTCCACTTCGGACCTTTTGGAGAATACTCCAAAATGAACGACCCTTTTAACGTTTCCCACGTATCCTTCTCTTCGTTTTTCAATGCTCTATACCACTCGCCTACCTTTCCTTCCAATTGAATTCCAAAGGCTCCAATCTTATCGCCATCGGCCAAAGGCTGCACATATTTGCTCAAATCGCTCTACATATGTGATCGGATCACCTTCTCCGTGGAATTTCGTGATTAACTTGGCAATGGCAATGGATCTATTTCTAGACCCATGATTCTCTCTAGCCACAGGGAATGCAACTGGCGCTGGCGCCCCCTTCCTATAGCTTGCACTAACGTTCTAAGCACATCATCCGACAATACCGTCTGATGAATAGGAGGTGGCTGTTGATATGGCATTTGGGGTTGGTTTGGTGGATATGTTGGCTGTGGGGGAACATAGGCTTGTTGGGGTTGGACCTGTCTTGGGAACTGTCTCATGTGAGGATCCACATAATAAGATGTGCTTGGCGTTTCATGCGGTGGATTCACTGTTGGATGAGATTGCGTGTATGTAGGTCCAACTAACACCGGACTAAACCTAGGTGTCGACCCTTGATAAGCCATGGTTGTGATTGGTGGTCATGCAGTTTGAGGTCTATTTTGAAATTGAGGTGCGGGTCTTGGTGGTTGAGGCATCCTTTGGGCATTTGCCTCCATTTGCTGTGTGTTCATGTATGATCTATAACTCCCTTGAGGATCAGATGGTCCTGCTTCCGAATCAAATCGGAAGACTGGTCCGCCTTCTGCATGTAAGGTTTGAGAATGTAGATCATTTGCCGAGGGTGGTGTCATCACCCTCGCCGCGTGTTCCGTAACGACAGGAAGTCCTGAAGTCACTGCATTTGTGCGAGCCAACGTATTCATGTCATCTATATTGTCAAACAGTTACGCTCGTGGGTCGAACCTTCCAAAGAAATTGGTGATTCCTTCATAGATCCTATTGGAGGTTGACTGCGTTGGGGACTGAGTCCCTATGTTTTGAGCAATGGATACTTGAATTTCACTTTGATTGGCCATGTTGTCCTCCATGCTCATAGTCTCGTCTGTGCTTGATTTGTATTCAAACAATGGGCCTAGCACAGATGATGTACTATTCAGTGAAGATCTTTCCCTAGCAGTTAGACTTGAGCCCAAAATGGCCTCTAAGTCCACGTTTGAAGCACTATCTTCTGGAACGATTTCAGGTCCTAAGGTGCATCCGGACCTAAGGTGCATGTATGTTACTGAGGTTCAGGTTGGATTTGAGTTCTGCTGTCAATGTGTTCACGCTGTCACAGTCAAAATGTGCAGTTCTGGTGCAGGAAATTATTGCAGCACCCTGACTTTTTTGGGCTCCTCACTCTCTCTGGCTAATCAGTGCACTTCTGCTCTGGAAATGTTAACTGGTGATGGTTTGTTCACTGCTGACCGATGCAATAGGATAATGCAGCGCGCTGCGATAATGTTAATGTAGCGCCCTGGTCAGTTTGACTCCTGGCAAACTACTGAGTGATCAAACTTATATGTTTTGACAATGTTGACTATTTGGAAGTATAATGCACAGTTCAGGTTAAATGCTCAGGTTAAATGCAGTGCGTTGCAATAATTTATTGCAGCGCCCTGACTTTTCACTCTGTTTGACTTTTTTTTCTGATTTTGACTTGGAACACTTCATGAAAACACTCTCAGACTCTAAGTGTTGGTCAATTCACAAGGTCACGTTGCAATAATTATTGCAACGCCAGTGCAATAACTGACTGACTGACAGGTTGGTGGTTAATTAAATGTTTCAGAGATTCGTGTTCACTAATTCAAGGCTAATTTTGAAAAAAGTCAACTATAATTAATGCAGCGTCGATGCAATAAATGCAGATAGGCTGGTGCATTAAATTTTATGACAGGTAGGTGCTGGTAGATACTGACAGCTGTCAGTGACTGTTGGAGCTTATTGCAGCGCCTTAGAACACTAATGCAGCGCCCATGATTCCGACCTCAGTTTTGACTGTTTGACACATTTTTTGGTGTTTTTTCTTATCTGTGATTGATGTGTAGGTGCTCTTCTAACTACTTGAAGCTAGAAAACACAAAAAACAACAACATAAAAAACTCAAAATGATGAATGTGGGTTTTTGACCTCACAAGCCTCTTCGTGGGTCAGATCTTGCCCAAAAGATGACTGTGATAGGTCATTTTTGATGTAGAAGAACTACTTTTTCCAGATCTAAACTTAAAACAACAAAAAACAACAACTTAAAAACTCGTTTTTGGTTTTTCCAGCCCACAGGCCACTCTTCTTTCCCTACTCGCCTTTACAACCAACTAACGGTTTAGAAAGGGTAAATACAAGGAATACAACAACAACCTAAGCAAGTTGCTTACCTCCCCGGCAACGGCGCCAAAATTGTTAAGCCTTTTTTCGACGGAGACTAACGTGTCGTGGGGATCTTGCAGCTAGCCGCTCGAGAGTGCTCAATCTCCAAGCCACTTCCTTGTGAGAGCTGGTTCACTTGAAGTCGTTACGATGTTGTCGGACACCGTCCTCGGATTCTAACTCGAGCTACTACGTGATCGTAAGAGGGAGAGGGAATGAGAAGAGTAGAGGGGAGAATCGTGAGCGTGGTGAATGGGAAAATGATCGTATGCGTAGCAACAAATGAAAGCAAATAGAAAGAAAGAAAGGAAGCACAACACAATGGTGATGGAAACTTGCTCTCTATTCCACTCCTTCAAGCAAGGAAGAATGAAGACGAAGTCAAAGGACTTGTCTTTTATACATAGACATTTTGAAGGGAGGTTCAACCCTAAAACTTGGCCTTTAGCCCTAATTCTCCTTTTTGGCCCATGGCCTATAATGAATGGAATACAAATGATTAGGCTATGTTACTTGCGTAACAATACTTTGAGAAGAAGATACGTGATGCAAGCATGCAAGGCCTTAATGAGTCTCCACCTTGTTTATTATTGTAACACATTCAAATTCTTTCGCTTTTGGTTAAGTTGAACTTCTTTGAAGAGCAGTTAGAGTTTAAATGCTACAATAATAATTGTTAATCACATTTAAGTGTGTTGTGCTTGTGGGATAGAGGTATATGTGTTGATGTATATGTGGGGGTGGGGTTTATGCTATCCTTGGATGCAGAAGATGCACGTGAGGAACATGTGTGCTTGAGTGCATTGATGCACGTTTTGTCAATGTGGTGCATGGACTTCAAGATGGTTAAGCTCTCCAATTTTCTTTACTTCTAAAATCATTTTCCCCTTATTGTGTTAATGTTAGGACCGTTTGCTTTGTCTATAAAGGTACCATAGAGCAACTTGTTTGCATCATGCAGTAGTTGGTTTGTTTGCTTTTAACTTGAAATGACCTTTGTAAGTATCTAAACACATATATCATGTTCCATGTTATCTAGAGGGATACATGCATGAGTTCATTTGGTTTCAAAGGAACATCTATGTTGAGATAGCAAGCTCAATTGCACTTGACACCTCGGTGTTGTCATTGATGTCATGGGCATGGCTGGCTGTGGTTGTTACATTGCTACCAAATAAGGGTTGTATTACAGCTACTCTTGTGTGGTAGTTGTGGCATAGTTAGATTGCCACATATGTATGGTTTGGGTTCACATGATGGACCATGTACTCTAGGGTTAGAGATATTGGATATACCCCTCTTTTATATATAGTTGTTGTGTGGCATTTGCAAGTAAGAAAAAGAGAGCTTCAACCTCCATCTTGTGTGTCTTCTCCCTTGTGTTGTTGTTAAAATAGTTGCAAGCAAGACTCCTCCCTCTCTTTTGCTTTCTTTTCATGGTATTAGAGCAAGGTTTGTGGCGAGGAGTTCAAGCAGCAAGGTAGAGTCCACGACATCCTAGCAAGAGAAGCTTTGTCTCTTTCCATTCGGACTTTTGGGAGCATTCTCTGCAAGTACATAGCCGTGAGTCCAAGGTGCATTGCCATTGATTGGGGCAACCTTTAACATAGAGCTCGGGAAGCATTACCTAGTCAAAACAAACACGTAGCGAATTCTATCACAAAAATTTGGGTTTTGGAGCCATTTTGGGTCCCATTTTTGCATCACAAGTTTGCAAGATGCACTTGGAAGGAGTGGCCATTTTTGGCCGCGTGCAAGGAATTGTTGTATTGAGAGAAACCGACTATAAATCAGGGTCTATGCCTTTGACACAGAGACATTGAGAAGCACAGAGTAGTGGTGAATGCATGTCTATGCATAAACGTCACTTGGAGTGACTGTGTGGTTGTTGATTTCAAGCATCAGGTGTGCAGACCTATGTTTTTGATCGTCTATGTGACAGAAGGTTGCGTTTGCAAAAACTATGTTTCTTGCCCTTATGAGTCAAAATCTCTATTTTTGCAATTATAGGTTGTTGGTTGTATAGTTGATTGAGATGCCCTTTGATAGTCTCACAAAGATTGTGAGTGAGAAGCTAGACAAAAATAAATACCAGGCTTGGAAGTTCCTAAATTCCAATTTCTCGATGGGTAAAGGCTATTGTGATTTCATCACAGGAGATGAATAGGAACCTGTTCTTCAGGATACCCCTACTGTAGCACAAGTGCACGCGCTTAAGACTTGGCATGAAAGAGCTAGAAAGATTATATACTGGCTTTCTATCACCATCTCTGATGCTATGATTGTGCACATTCATGATGCAAAGACACCTAAGGATGCACGGGACACATTGTCCAAATTATATAGCACAAGTACATAGGCACGAAAGATGCAACTCAAGCAAGAGCTACATAATGTGCACAGGGAAAATCTGAACATCAATGACTACTCCATGAAAGTAAAGAAGCTTGCAAATTCACTTGCTTCTATTGGTGCAGAGCAGACGATGATGATGACTTGATGTCTATGATTTTGAATGGTCTCAGTAGGGAGTATCATCAGTTTTAGACATCTATTGGAGTCTGAGAGACATTTCCTGATTTTTAAGAGTTGCTTACTCTTTTGATACATGAAGAGCAAAGAAACAGAACTAGCCCTTCAAATGAAAATTCAAATGAGTGTGCTTTCTATTCAGATATAGCTAGGGTTAGAGGCAGAGGTAGAGGTGGCCATTTAGGAGGATGGTTTGGAAATCAGAACAGCAAGATGAGAAGAATTATGGAGGTGGACATGGTAGCTCTAGAGGCAAGGAGAGCAAGAGAGGCCATGGCAGAGTGCAAAGAAATAATAATGCAAGTACCAATATTGACTACTATTATTGTGGAAAACTAGGCCATATGAAGAAGGACTGTCGTAAAGGCACTATGATTTGAAAAGTGGGAAGTTGCAGCAAGGCAACTTTGCATCATCGAGTAATGACAGAAATGAGCAACTCTTTGTCATGTAGCATATGCTCAGTTTAGTTAGGACAAGGGAAGCTACTTGTTCAAATGATGTCTGGTATGCTCATTTAGAGCCTCTAACCACATGGCTAGCCATGCTAAGTGGTTTAGAGAAATGCAAAACCTGGAGAGACCATGTTATCTTGAAATAGGGGGCTGATATTGCACATCCTATTGTGCATATTGGAAAGGTGCAATTGTCTATGCAAGGTGGACAAACAAAGTATTTGCAAGATGTATTTCATGTCCCAAATATAACTTAGAATCTAATTTTTGTGGGATAGATGGTTGAGCAGGGCCTACAAGTGAGATTTAATTCTCATGGATGCTTTATGGAGGACATGAAGAATGATTGTTGTGTAGTTGTAAAAGGCAACAGAAATGGCAAGATTTTTACCCTAGATACAGTTTATCTTGACTAACACACTTCCCTGGACATAGTGTTCCTTGAGGAACACACTTTTCCTCTCCCATCTTCATCCAATTTGACTTCATGGTCTTAAACTCCTTGGTGGTTAAGAGGTTCGTCCGAGATCAAGAGAGGATTAAGACTCCATTGTCTGCTCCTAAAACCCCAAACCCTCTCATGATGCCTCCTCTCTTACTCCATGCTGTTGACAGAATTAATGATTCTGGCCTACAATTGTTTTGCTTTGGACGCTAATGCACGTGCTTTGAGAAGCTATAGATTGTGAGAGCAATACATCTTTTGCAGCATCCTAGATTCAGAATCCATAAGTTTTCCTCACGTTATGCTCCTACTATTTCAAGGTGGAGATGGACGACAAGGTCATGTGCTTTGTTTGTGTAGGAAATCTTGACATTGTTTGTGCAAGCAACCCTAACACCATCCTCCAGTTTCATGAGCACATTATCAACAAGTTTAGCCCCCATTATGGTGGTTGCAACACAAGCTCTCTTCCTCCCCCTCTAGTGCCCCTGAGGAGAGGGTCTCCTCCTCTAGCGCCCCTTCTACCACTTCAATCCATTGTAAATGATTCCTCCTCTCTCAAAATCAACCTCCTTCCAACCAAGAAGGATGAGGACCAGAAGGAGGTCCAACATGATAAGCATAAGGAGCATTTGGATGAGTTGGGTGCTGCAGTGATAGGTAGATTTGGTTTGGTAATTAAGCCGTGACTTCTAGCTTTTTTGCCAAGCAGTATACCATCATGATGGTCAGATAGGAAGATTGGTGCCTTTATGCAAATTAATAGTTGAACTTCATATGGCCTGCAATACAACTCTATAGAAGGCGCACTCTATAGGTAAATTACAATGTGCAATACAATTGTGTGGATGATTGCATTTGGGTATGTCAATCAAGTCTCGAATACACACAAAAAAGACATGCAAAAAAACAATATATTAAATTCTTATCGATGTAAGCATAGCACCATATAGAGCAATCATTCTTATATGTCAAGCACATTGCAGAGAAGTAAGCATTTCAGCATCTTCTTTGGGCATATATGGTTTGGAGAGAAAATTCTAATAGGAACTTTATGATGTTTTCGAGCACCTTGCGCTAGAGATTCAAGACATAAAACAAAGGAGATTTCTATGATATAAAGAAGTTTTTGGATCCCTACTAAGCTTTTCTCTTGGGCACATTCTTGTTCATGTTGACTTTATGGCCAGTTTTGTTGTATATTTGATCAAGGAGCTGCTAATTATGTGCGTGTGTTTCATTTTTACCGAAAAGAGAAGAATAGTAGGCCCTTAAAGAAATATCCAGAGCTAGAGATCAGGTTATTAATGAAATAGTGTCATATTTTGGATGATTTTCAACAAGCAAAGAGAAATTCACGAAGGTAGCTGGATCCCTTAGTAGCGTGCCAAATGGAAGCTGAATAATGTTTTCAAGGTAGCATTCTTATTAAGATCATTATGAATCTAAGTATGCTTAGGGATCTTCCCCTACAACTGTGATCTCTCAATCTCCGGCTTGAGATGTGAGTCAAAAGAATTTTGTGGGTTGCTATTTTGCTATCTAAGCATACAACAGAAGTCTCAACTACTATCACCTTCTACAAAAACTATCTCCCATCGCTCCAGCAGACCTCCAAAAATCATTCCAACAATCACCTCCAAGCAAGTTTGAGCTCCACAAGAATGTATTTAATTGATTTGTGCAAGTAATTTCCACAGGTGGCTCAGCCTTTCCAGTTCTTGGAACTTGTACTGAACAAACATGTCGACCAACATGGTCTTCGAGGGAGGTGCAACGCATGCTGAAAGTTACAAGATGGTTGAGGCTATTCTTTGATCAGGTCCATTTGTGATCTTCACTCTTTGATGGATTAAACATATGACTGTAACACATGAATGGTAGGGCTCAATATTCTTTCAAAGAATAGTACCTTTGTGTAGAATCATCAACGAAAAATAATGTAGCTATATTGATTATAGATTACTTCAAACTCATAGTCAAATTTTTATGCAACAACTTTGAAGCAAGGTTAAATTGTCAAAAATTGATGTTTGAACTTCTAAAATCTTGCGCTCAATGATAGTGCATCCAAGCCCATGCTTTTTTGGTTTACCTTGATGTATTTATAGGGTTTGTCCCCTTTATTTTTAATTATTCCACCTTTTTGTATGAAGCTTGAATTTTATATTCATATACTTGTGGTTTGTGTAATCGCAACAAAAAATTGGCTGGAATAATATTACGATGGTCTGCCGGTTCAATTTGAGTAGGAATTGGAGGACCCTGGTAGCCTTCTGAAGGATAGGTGTGACATCTGTGAATGGAATGCCACCCTTATGCTTGTGCCAATCATATGTAGCTGCACCTTACATCTTCTGCGATAGGTTTCTCAAATCCACGTATGGTGCCGCTACCATTGGCAATCCATATGCGTTTCTTACTATATCAATGTTGAGGGGGAACCTTCGTTGTCGACCGTCCGCCATGATTATGTAGCTTTCTTTTATGTTGCAGTCATAATTCTTGACAAATTGTGCCACTAGTTTCAATGCCAAGTGACATGGGAACTTAGTGCACTATGGGCCAAATCCAATCGCCTGCAAGTGCGGAGCACATCAGGATCTTCAAGACATTTGTAACATTCAGTGCTGTGGTATGTGATCTTGAAGTGGTCCGCTCCCTCGATATGATTATCATTTAACCTTTTGATCCATGAGAATCCCAAGGGGGAGTGATGGGTGATGGTGAGGTTTGATTCTGAGTATGGCATTGGTGTCGAGGTTTCGGTGGAGGTTCTCTTGAGGGAGGGTTTTGATGGAGGTTGCTGGTCCTATTTCCATGGTATGCTGCCATAACTCTTCTAGATCGATAGATTTTGGAAGGAAAATGGAGGGTTTTCGGGCTCATGTCCTTGTTCTTCTTTCAAATCAATGACCTATTTTGAGTTCGAATCCATGCCAAGGTGTAGGGTGTGTTTTTGAGGATTAGAGTGTGGTTTTTTGTGAGTTGTTGGGGGCTAGAGAGTGTTGGAAATAATTTGAAATTTTTGCAGCATCTGGCAGAAATTGATAATCCAGCACTTGGTCGACGTTGCCTTTATAGAATTAATTCAGCGCCCACTGGATTAAGCTCATTCAGTGCCCGTTTTTGGGTTAAGCTAATTCAGCGCCCTAAAAATTTTGAATAATCTGGTGCATGTGACATGCCCAAGCTATAATTCTACTTACAATGACTCATATCCTACCACAAGATGCTTAGCAAAATGACCTTCAAGTCCATTTTGAGCCCTAAGGGACTTAACAAGATTAGTTCAGCATTTTGATTTTCTAGACCTATAAGCTTACTGAGATGGTACTAATGTTATACATTCATCCTTTCCTACATAATATGTCTATTGGAACCTGTTGTAAACCTTGAGGAATTAGAAGTGATAACATATGATGTCCCTTCTTGATCGCCATTGATGGTGGAAGGTTGTAATTCACCAACACAACTGGCCACACGCTGTATGTGGTGCTTTTGAAGCCAAGTGGATTCACTCTATCCATACCTAGGCCAAGTCTCAAGTTCTTGGGCTCTGTTTTAAAGCTGGGCCACTCATCTTCAATATGCTTCCAAGCAGGAGTGTCTACAGGAATTCTCCACATGCCATCATCCGATCGATGTGAGGAATGCCATGACATGAGCTCAGCTATGGATTTGCACTTGAACATGTGTTTGATGTGAGGAATTATAGGAAAGTGTCGCAAGACTTTACGAGGTACATCAAAACTCCTCACATATATTCTATACCTTGCTTCACCACAAGTGAGACAATGTCGAGCCTCCTTATGCATCCCACAAAAGAGAATGCAATCATTGATTCATGCATGTATGCGATCATAATCCAATCCTCCAAGAGATGTCACATAGCGCCTCGCTATATCTCTTGAGGTGGGTAGCCTATTCCCCTAATAGCCTGCATCCCATATCATCAATTAATGATTAAAACACATTGAGCTTTACTCATTGCAAAACCCTTAACTACTAATTCAAATTAGAATGCTTACTTCAATAATGCGTCAAGACTTGTATTGCTCCATCCATAAACTTTCTATAGATTGAAAACAAAGTGAAGCATGTAAAATAGGGAATGTGCACCCTTCAAATACTCGTGTCGATGAAGCCTTGTAAAGATGCTCTTGTTCCATATCATCGTCATCCATACCTTTGGGATCACCCCTAAAAATACGCTGCACCATATCATCAAACACTTCCTCTTCCACGACTTCGTGGGGTGCAGGGCTATTCTCTTCCCTTTCCCACTCATCTCTAACAATAGATCCCAAAGCTCCAGCATCATCTCATCGACGCTTTACATGCTCACACAGAGTGTAAGGCATCATGTTAGGGTGTGGTACTACATCCTGCTCCAATTAGAGTATATATATACTACAACTCCATTAATTTGGACACCATGAGTCATTTGGATACTATCAATTTACATCTGCTCACCTCTAAACTAGTTTGATTCCATTCTCCATAAATGGAGATGAAATTCAAGGTAATTCGACGCACTCATACAATGCATCCTTGACATCGATTACGCATACACTTGATCCTTTGTGCCAACCACACATCATGATTACGGTGATGCATTGTCTCATCTTCACCAAAACTACTTGAGGAGGTTGATGACATCCTGTGTACAAAATAGTAAACACAGAAACATAATTAGTTTTTAATCAAAGTATAAAAAGTCTCTGTATCACATGTATACTCGTGCCTAGACTATGTGAAAATGCATGTAACGATGTATCTACACTATGTCAAATCATGTGTATGCATGCGGCTAAGCTGTGTGAAAACAAGTGTATACACGTAGCTACCTTGTCTTGTACACATGAAGATACACACACTTCTACACGTGGCGGTCTCTATCATACCTAAAACAAAACCCGCTGCCTACCCCAAAAACCTTTCACTTTCATATCTTTCCTCTTCTTTGTCACCGCCAAATCTTCCCTCTTCCAACAAACAACGAAAGGAAAGTGCAAGGAGGATCACACGAGTGGAAGGAGCACATATGGGTGAAGGAAACCTAAGCACAAAGGCCAAAAAGAAGACTCACTTTTCCAAAGGTGAGTCAGTTTGTCCTTTGTCCTGTCTCTTTCCTTCCTTTTCTTTATGCAAATGTCTCTTTTCCTTATGCAATTGTCTCCATCCTTTGTCCTCTTTCCTTATCTGGTCTTTAAGTAACTATTTGTGTACTTTTGTGAACGAAAACGACAGTTTGGGTTTTACTTTTAAGGACGTTTGTCGGTGGTCGACCGTTTTTTGCGAAACGTTTTTCATCAGGTCGCATGTATGTCTATGTATAGTCTGCTTGCACAGTTGCTTCACATGGATATACACGCGTTTCTTGATGGGTTTTTACACGCATTTCTTAACGGGTGCTTACACGCGACTGTGCTTGAGTTTTTGTCTTCATTTTTTGATTCTCGCAATTACATGTTTTGTTTTGGTTTTCATTCTATGCTAGTCATAGATTAGGTTCTTTATAAAAGGAGGAAGGTGGAGGAGGTCAGGGAAGAAAGGGGAAGGTAAGGAAGAGAAGATAAGGGGAAGGTAAGGAAGAAAAGGTAAGAAAGAAAATGTGGAGGAGGTAAGGGAAGGAATAGAGGGTAAGGGGAGGAGGTAAGGAAGAGAAGGTAAGAAGTAAGAGGGGAAGAGAAGGTAAGGAAGAGAAGGTAAGAAAGAGAAGGTGGAGGAGGTAAGGGAAGGAATAGAAGGTAATGAAGAGAAGGTAAGAAGTAAGAGGGGAAGAGAAGGTAAGGGGAGAAGGTAAGAAAGAGAAGGTAGGAAGTAAGAGGGGAAGAGAAGGTAAGGGGAGAAGGTGAGTAAGGGGAAGAGAAGGTAGGAAAGAGAAGGTAAGGAAGAGAAGGTAGGATGTAAGAGGGGAAGAGAAGGTAAGAAGTAAGGGGAGGAGGTAAGGAAGAGAAGGAAAGAAGTAAGAGGGGAAGAGAAGGTAAGGGGAGAAGATAATGGAGTTCATGCGTGGGTCCAAATTTATATGCTATGCTTTTTTTAAAACATGTGAGAGCGGGATCAAATTTATATGCGATGCTTTTTTTTTGACATGTGAGTGTGGAATCAAATTTATATGCTATGCTTTTTTTGTGTGCAGATTCTTCATGGATCCACGTTCTTCATTCGATCCATTTGTAAAGAACTTGGATGGTAGAGATGCTAGCTCATTTTGGGCACCACCCTGACCCAATAGAGCTGACAGACTATATGTATGCCCATCCCCCTCCTAGATTCCCTGATAATGCACTTTTACACGCATGTCTGTGGCCGCGATGATACACGCACTGATACACAGGCTCGCTACTTTTTTTTCACAAGTCATTTTCCACGGCTAGTAGCATGGGTATGAGCCCGATCACTTGTAGTATTGCATGTGGGGGATTGGGGCATTGGGGTATTGACTATGTATAGCATCAATGACCTCCCCAACTAAACAGCTAATTTGATCTTTAAATTTTATAAACAATTTCAATACAAATTGGAGACCACCCCATGCATATATTCCATCACTTCTTTCCCCCTCGCATCCATCATTATCCCCCCTCTATATGTCACATCGTAATATATGTCTCCCCCTACCTCTGTCACCTCCTCCTCACCCTCACTGTCCCTTCTAACCCCTCTCCTACCTTCGCTCCATCTATATTTATTTGTACATACAAACTTTTGAAGTGACTTGTATGATATGATTTATTTTTTGACTTCTATGTGTCAATTGTCATGTATTGCTCAATCTTGAAATTGCAACTACATGCTATGTCCATTTGAAAGAGTTCATACACATGTTGCATTTGATGTAGAATTTGGGCAGAATGTGGCTCATGAGGCCACATTCTACCCAAAAACAATTTTGTTTCTAATAGTGTCAGAATGGGCATCAGTACATATTGACGAACATACCGACGGCCATACCGATGTAAATGTATTGTTACATATATGTTAAGTCTTCTTTGACAGATACCAACGTGTCATGGGGATCTTCAACCAAGCCACTTCGGAGAGCTCAACCTCCAAGCAACTTCCTTGTGGGAGCTGGTCGACTTGCAGCTGCGCGGTGTTGTCACGGGCACCGTCCTCGGATTCGATCTAAGCTACTATGCGATTGTAAGGGGGAAAGGGAATGAGAAGAATAGAAGGGCGAATCGTGAGCATGGTGAATGGGGAACCGATCGTATGCGTAGCAACAAGCAAGAGTAAAGGAAAAGAAAGGAGACAAGACAACAACACAAGAGTGATGGAAGCTCTTCTCTATTCCAACTCTAGCAAATGAAGGAATGAAGACCAAAGTCAACAACCTTGGCTTTTATACAAAGACCTTTTGAAGGGAGGTTCAACCCTAAAACTTGGCCTTAGCCCTCTATCCCTATTTCTCCTTGTTGGCCCATGGCCTATAATGAATGGAATACAAATGAATGGATGATGTTACTTGCGTAACATGCCCCCCTTCCTGTCCTAAATTCCATCCTTGGAATTTTCAAAATTTCTCTGCAGCTTCTTCTGCTTCCTGATGTTTCCTTAAGTCTTGTGGTGGTGCCTCCTCTTGTACTTGGCTTCTTATTGCCATTCGAGCAACAGGTTCTGATCTTTGTTTCTTGGGCTCTGGTTGTGGCACTAGCACTTGAAGCTCCGCCCTATTTTTGTCCACAAAACCAAGGGTGGTTTTGTCTAGCTTCCACGCCGCAAGATGACATATCAATGGCATCAACAACATCGAATGTTGAATGATATTGTTGTGTTGGGCACACACCTTGTCGAGTTTTTGATAAAAGTAGTCAGCCCAGTTAGTGATGTGCTGTTGGGGTTTGTGGAGTCGTAACAAATGATTTGCTGGAATAATATTATGGTGGTCCGACGGTTCCACCCTTGTTAGTAATCGAAGCACCCTGGTTGCCTTTTGAAGATGTGGTGATATCTCCACAAACTTCACACCTCCCCTTTGTTTGTGGCTCTCGTAATTTGCTGCTCCCTCCAGCTTGTTTCCCAGCTTTCTCAGATCGACGTACGGCTCAGCAACGATAACCAAAGCATAGGCTTTTCTAACTGCATCGATGCTGAGGGTTAGATTCTTTTCCTGGCCGTCGGTGGAGACAATCTTTGTTTGCTTTGTGTTCCTGTTATAGTTTTTTACAAATTGCACCACATAATTCATGTTTAGATGGCATGGCAATTTGAATCTCATCTTCCCCAGACCACAGGCATCCAGGTGCGGAACTACTTCTTGATCGTGAAGGGCCTGGTAACATTATGAAGTGTGATAGCACACTTTAAACCTTGTGGTGGGGTTGTGGAGGTATGTTGAGTGTACTACCATCCCGCCCAGCTGCTCCACCCAATCCTGTCCCAACGGTGAATGCGTTGTGATTGTGATTCCTCGTTCAAGGCTTGGGCTGGATGCACTGGTCTCCGAGCTTGCTTTGCATTTCTTTGGAATGAAGCTAGCTGTCGAGGGTTCTCCCACCTCTTGTGGTCCCTTGTGTGCAAATTTTCCCTTCTTTTTTTGCTTTTCCATTGCCTCTTGGGCTGATATCCGAAGTGCTTCCTCTATCTCTCTTGCTTCCTCCTCCTCCAGCTGTCCTGGCAGCTGTGAGTGTCTCTCCGAATGTCCGCTTCTAAATTCAGTCTCCTCCTCCTGGAGAGCGTTGAAGTGTCATCGGATGTATTCTTCAGTGTCAGAAGACATGATTGGAGCTAGTTTTTAGGTGGTTGTGGGAGTTTGGGGTTGGTTATGGATGCTGGGTGTTCAACAGAAATTTCAGCAGCATGTAGTTGAAACTGATAATGCAACGCCTGGCAGTTTTGGGTTATATAGAATTATTGCAGCGCGTTGCATTTACCGTTATTGCAGCGCCCACAAAATTGTGCTTTCTGGTAGTGAACTAAAGTGATCAGTATCTCTTTACCCCTTCCCTGACTTTGACCTTTACCTGAAAATCCATTGTTGGTGCTTCACTTGGCCATCTTGATACAGATTGATGAGCTGATTTTGACCATCCACTGTAATGGGCCTTTGATTTGAACTTTACTGGGTTGCAAGAACACATTGGAACACATTTTGGCTGACTTGGGTTATTGCAGCGCACTACATTAACCTTAGCCCTTGCAACCCTGCAACTGTCTTGTGCTGCTGTCTTTGACAATTTTAGCTTCTGGTCATGTGAATTCCCTCCTGTTTATGTGATAGGGCAGATGTGTGTGCTAGGGATGTGCTGACCCTAGTAAGTGCTTAAGCTATTTGATAAATGTATTGTGCTTCTAGCACCTATTTGGTTGTCGACTTTGACTTGGACTTGAAATGGACCTTCGCATTATGAGTGCTTGTGCATATATGGACCTGCCCTTGGAAAGTGGTTTTTGCTAAGGACCCTAGAGTGTTGGCTTAACAAAATTGTGCCCTAGCTTAAGTTTAGACCTACCTAATTAAGTACTTAGTATGCAACACTTGGTTCAAGGTAATGCATTAAAGATCCAAGTGGCATACCTTGTGGCTGACATCGTTATGGTTGGTGAAATCTTGACTTGTGATGTCGTGGTGATAACTGTTTGTGTGAGATCCTTGAGCATTGTCATGGTGTCCTTGATAATATCCAATTCAGTATGCTCTTTGATCCTTGTACCGACATGGGTGAAAACAAGTTCTTGTGATTCTACTTCCATTGTGGAAGTAGGTTCTTGTGTATCTGTTTTCTTTTCCACATGCTGTGTGTCTTGGCTTGAGGGGCTAGTTTTACCCACGGTAGGTTCTTGTGTGACTACTTTAGGTCTAGTCACCCTTGTAGTGGCTTGTGACTCTGGCAAAAAAGACATAGATTTCGAGGATGATGGAATGTTGGTGATATCTATCATTTTGCCTTTGCCTTTGTCCATGAGAGCAGGTTCTTGTGTATCTACCTTTTGAAGTACGGAGTTGACAAAAACCCTTCTCCAGGTAGGTTCTAGTGTGACTCCTCTTTTGCATGGTACCTTTGTTGGTGGTGATGGGCATGATTCTTTTGTAGGTGCTTCCGCCTTGCGTACCCATACCATCTTTGTCTTTGGAGGTGTTCGTGGTTGCGGTGTGGCTCCATGTGATATTTTTGTGGGAGTCGCCTTCTTGTGTTTGGGTAACCATATTCGATCATTGCCTTGGTAGAAACCCTGGCATTCCAATATTGGTACTGGCACCCATTGCTGATGCATTCTTTTTCGATGTTGCGCTTTCTTAGGTCGAGAGTGACGGGGTCTGGATTGAGAGGGAAATGCTGGCTTTCGATGTTGAGGTTGCCGTGGTAACCATACATTTCTTTCGCCTTTGGAATAACCTTGAGCATCAAACAACTTCTCGGGAATCCACCTTGTCACTGATGTTGTCATCATGTGTGAACAAGGGGTAGGTCATTGACAAGGTTGTGAATGATGGAATTGTGTAGTGGAGGTTGTAGGTGTAAGATTTGGAGGTTGAGAGGTCTTTGTTGAGGGTGTATTTGGTGGTAGGATGGTTTTACATTTACCTTTTGTTGGAGATTGCGTCAATGTGATTTCTTGTAACAATGGCACTTGAGTAGCATGGCCTTTGTATATCATTTTTGCTTGTTGCTTGTGCCAATCAATTTGACAGTTCGTCAAATAACACCATGTACGTCCAAGGACCACATGCTCTTCCATGGTACCTGCAGGTAATACATAAAAGCATACCTGCAACACATGTTTAGCAATGATTACATCTAATGTTACATGTCCAATTGGCTTCGTCCGTGTGTCGTTTATCGCTCTAACCGTCGCCTTGGTCGGAACCATGCTTCCCTTTGGCAGTGTTTGCCAAGCTTCGAATGATATAAAGTTGTAGCTTGTGCCTAGATCTATTAATGCTTCCAAACTGAACGTGGCTTGCTCAGTGATTTTCAAGGTTAGTGGGATTCTAGCTAGTTCAATCTGTGGTTCATCATCCCCTAATTCTTCATCCTCGAGGGTGCCTTTGTATAAGGTCATCCTTTTGGACTTTTCTTTTACTTCTCTCTCTTTTGCTTCCTGGGAGACTATGGTACCTTCGGAAACACTCTCATCTTGAACCAAAGGAGTTCCTCTTTTTTCAGGTATATCAATGGTTGCAAGTAAATGCATCCAATTATGCGAGTACTCGGGTTCAGGTAGAGACGCGTACCATGTTTCATCCGCATCACCTCCCATTCTTCTCTCATTGGCTGCTTCAAACTGATTGACAGTTGTTGTCCTAGCGGTTGTTTTTGATTCAGTAGCAAACAAGTTGCCACCTAGTGGATGAGATTTCCAGGTTGATAGGTCCACTTTTGTCACAGAAGTATCCTTCCTGAGATAGATTGTATTGGATGACCAATCGTGCACTTCTCCTGCTGATCTCAAGAACGGTCTCCCTAGAATAATGTCATACGAGTCAATTGGGTTCTTAAAATCCATAACTACAAACCATACGTGGTAAGTGATGCCAAAAGTCTTGACCTTTAAGTCCTTCACCACACCCACTGGCCTTATAGTGGTTCCATTAGCCAACTTAACTATCAACGAGGTTTTCTCCATGAGCGGGCTTCCCCATTTTTCCCAACATTGTTTGGTCATGATGCTCACTCCGACACCACCATCTAGGATGGCTTCCACCTTCCTATGATGATACGATATCAGAATGACCGCATTAGAGTTGTCACTTTCAAAATATTGGCCTAACTTATTGATAGGCACCATAGGCGTGTCATCTTCTAAGTTCGACTCTTCTTTTGTCCATTTTATTCTTCTACTAGAGACTTGGACTTCACCAAATTTTCCTTCTCCTGGATTGGATTAGGGTATTCGTGAAATCCGCTTGGCATATTTGGTCTTGGCTCTTCTGCCTTTTCTACCCCCAGACTCTCGTCACCTTTACCTCCTTGACTAGATTTGAGTTCTAAATGTTGAGATATCGAGCTCTAGTGAGGCGGTGGACACTGATGACCCGCCTGGGGGATAGGCCCCACACTTACACCACTGGCATGGTTGGTGAGATCTTGGGTGATATGCGGCCAGTGGGATGACAGGCTGTGTGACAGCCACTCTAGAGACTGGCATAGTTATAGCGCCAGCTCATTTTAGTCGGGTTCACACTATAGAGAACCCGTGTATGTATTTGGTTGAGTACCTTTCATATTGAGTGTACTCTTATTCTTGTATATGGTGTGTTGAGTGTTGAGTAGAGAAGAAGAAGATTTTCAGCCTCTCACCTTGTGTGTTCTCTATTAGGGTTTTGTGAGTGTGTGTGTGTGCTTGCAAGAGCTCAAGCTCTCTTCCCCCCTACATCTTTTCATGGTATCAGAGCCTGGTTCGTGCTAAGGGCTGAGCTGCAAGCAAGAGAACCACAGGAAGCGGTACGAGGGTAAGAGCTTCAACTACTCTTCCCTATTGTGTTGGTGACTACACCCTTGTCGGGAGCTCTACGGGAGGCACCGGCAAACGATCTCCGATTGAGGAGCTTTCTTCACGGGAGTGAAGCAATAGGACAACTATACAGTCCTATGGACTACGGACTGATATTTTCGGGTCGAAAACGCGTTTCAGGCGCGTCTGGACCTCCGTTTTTCAGAAAGCAGGCGGTTTCGAGCACTGCGGGTAAGTCATCGATTCTCTGCAGAACTCTGTTTTAAGAACTGCAGGAAGACAGATTGACTGTGCAGACACTGTGGGTGCTGCAAAGAGGTCTACAGTTGCCATTGGGTGTATGTATGCACATTGAAGTCACTGGTTGTGACATTTGAGAGTACTACAGTACCGCTGTGCAGAAAATACAGCATTTGTGCAGGAAAAACCAGAGTGCAGGTTCTGGTAAAATTATGTGTTTGGCAAGATGTCTAATGATGGCATAACACAGATTGTGGCTGAGAAGCTGGACAAGAATAACTTCCATGCTTGGAGGTTCAGGTTGACAAATTTCCTGATGGGAAAAGGCTATTGGGACTACATAGAAGGTGAGCATGAAGAGGCACCGGAGATACCGGATATAAATCCGACTGCTGCAGATGTGAAAGAGTTTAAAGACTGGAACCAAGGAGCCAGGAAGGTTATGTATTGGCTTTCCATTAGTATACAGGACACCATGATTGGGCACATTCAAGATGCCAAGTCCCCCAAGGAGGCGTGGGACACCTTGGTAAAGCTTTATGAAACAAATACCAAGGCACGCAAGATACAGTTGAAGAATGAACTTCATACTGTGGAGAAAAAGAGCATGTCTGTGAATGACTATGCGCTGAAGATAAAGGGTATTGTGGAATCCCTTGCATCTATTGGTGTGTCAGTAGATGATGATGACAAGGTGGAAGTCTATCTACGTGGTCTCGGGCCACAATACAAGGCGTTTAAGACGTCTATTCAGACTCGGGAAAACATTCCCAACTTTACAGATTTGGTGTCTATGTTGATTATCGAAGAGAAGAACTTGGGTGAAGACCAACAGTCTTCACAAAGCAAAAACAGTTCAGAGCAACAGGCCTTCTACACAAGTTCAGGAAGAGGACGAGGTAGAGGAGGCCGTGGACGCGGTCAAGGAGGTGGCCGAACAGGTAATCAGAATTATGGCCAGCAGCAGCAGCAGCAACAACAGTCCCAGAATCAACAACAACAACAACAACACACAGGTGGAAGAGGCAAATTCAGAGGCAGGGGGAGTCAAAGAGGCCGTGGAAATTGGCAAAGGCAATATAATGATGCACGTGAATGCTATTATTGTGGTAAGCCTGGACATGTGCAGGCAGAATGTTATAAGAAGCAGGCTGACATGCAAAATGGGAAAGTGCAGCAAAACAACTATGCATCCTCAAGCAGAAATAATGAGGATAATGAAAGGTTGTTTGTTATGCAGCATGTTGTGAATGCCATGTCTGAAAATGTTGATGCAGCACAAAAAGATAATGTATGGTATGTGGATTCAGGCGCTTCGAACCACATGACGAGTCATGGGGAGTGGTTCAAGGAGATGAAAAACCCGGAAAGACCAGGTTTTGTGGAAACAGGGGATGACACTGCTCATCCAATTGCCCACGTTGGAGATGTGCCATTGTCTATGCAGGATGGCAAAGTGAAGTACCTTGCAGATGTACTTCATGTACCGAACATAACAAAGAATCTGGTTTCAGTTGGCCAGATGATTGAGCAGGGTTTGCAGGTTCGGTTTAACCCTGATGGGTGTTATGTTGAAGATTTTAAAGACAAGTGCAGGTTGGTTGCAAAAGGCAACAGAGTGGGCAGAATGTTTACATTGAATGTAGACATGCCTGAAATGAGTGCTGCGATGTTTGCAAATGGTTCAGGAGTTGTTGCAGACACAGACATATGGCATAAAAGAATTGGACATGTAAATGTGCAGAGATTGAAGTCTATGCAGACAAAAGGAATTGTGACAGGGCTGCCAAAATTTAAAGTGGAAGGTATGCAGAAAATCTGTGAAGCATGCCAATTTGGGAAGCAAACAAAGCATGTGTTTCCACGTAACAGATATGTGAGCAGAAATGCACTAGATGTTGTGCATTCAGATGTATGGGGTCCTACGAAGACCGTGTCTATGGGAGGCTGCAGGTACTATGTCACTTTCATTGATGACCACACAAGAAAAGTGTGGGTATATTTCATGAAGGAGAAGAGTGAGGTGTTCACTCACTTTCAGAATTTCAGAGTTTTGGTTGAAAAGCAAACAGGGAAATATGTAAAGTGCCTAAGGTCAGATGGAGGGGGAGAGTACTTCTCCAATGAGTTCTCTGAATTCTTGAAGAAGAATGGTATTCGGAGACAGTTCACATGCAGATATACTCCGCAGCAAAATGGAGTTGCTGAGCGGAAAAACAGGCACATTGCTGAGATTGCGCGAGCATTGATGGAAGAGAAGAATATGCCGCATTGCTATTGGGCTGAGGCTGTTTCTACAGCAGTATACATCATGAACAGGACTCCAACTGCAGCCATACATGATGTAACTCCAGAGGAGAGGTTTACTGGCAGAAAACTAGATTTGTCTCATCTGAAAGTCTTTGGATGCATTGCATATGTGCATGTTCCAGATGAGCTGAGAACTAAGCTGGATCCGAAAGCTGAAAAATGTGTGTTTATTGGATATTCCCTTGAGCAAAAGGGATACAGGTGTTATAACCCTGCTACACGTGAGTTGAGGGTAAGCAGGGATGTTGTCTTTGATGAGATGAGCAGCTGGTATGCTGCTGAAAAAGAAGCTGTTGGGGCTGATGTGAGTGGAAGTGTGGTTGCACAGAATGCAGGTCAGCAATCACAGTCTTTGAGTGGACCAGGAGAGTCCTCATCTAGTGGGTCTATTGATAGACCATGGAGTGGCAGGCTGCGTCATAATACCAGCCCTGCAAATGTGATTACTACATCACGTAAAGGAAAAGAGAAAGTGGTTGAGCCCCTTGGTATGCCTGACATTTCTGCAGGGCATTCTCATGTTAATGGAGAGTCTAGTGGCTCAGATATGAGCCTTGATGAGGAGCTTGGGATCCCAGCTATGAGAACACCTGGTGTAAAGAAGGCTATGGAAGCCATGAATGAAAAGCTGCGAAGATCAGGGAGAGTGAAGAACCCTGTGCAGAGATTTACATATGATGGTTATGTGGCACATCACTATGCATATATGGCAAAGGTTGTGCAGGTTGTTGAGCCCACATGCATTGATGAGGCTGTTGGGAATGTGTGTTGGGAGAAAGCTATGGATGAGGAGATGGATGCACTATATGGAAATGAAACTTGGGACTTAGTGCAATTGCCTGAAGGCAAGAAAGCCATTGGATGCAAGTGGGTGTACAAAGTTAAACATAACAGTGATGGGAGCATAAACAGGTACAAGGCTAGATTGGTAGCCAAAGGATATGCGCAGACATATGGGATTGATTATGAGGAAACTTTCAGCCCAGTTGCCAAGATGGCAACGGTGAGAGTTGTGATAGCAGTGGCTGCGTCAAAGCAATGGTCTTTACATCAGATGGATGTAAAGAATGCATTCTTGCATGGGGATTTGCAAGAAGAGGTGTATATGTTGCAGCCACCTGGTTATGAGGATGTAGGTCACCCCGAGCATGTTTGCAGGTTGAAGAAAGCCTTGTATGGCTTAAAGCAAGCACCAAGAGCATGGTCTGACAAGATTTCGGAATATCTTGTCACTATTGGCTTTCATGTAGCCAATGTAGATTTCTCATTGTATGTGAGACATGGTGATAGAGGAGTTGTGCTTGTTGTCATCTATGTAGATGACTTGATCATTACGGGGGACCATGATGCAGAGATCTTTGATGTAAAGATCTTGCTAAGACAGAAGTTTGAGATGAAGGATCTGGGGGAGCTCAGATATTTCTTGGGCATTGAGGTGATTAGGTCACCACATGGTATTGGATTACTGCAGAGACAGTATGGCTTGGACATGTTGTCCAAGTATGGTATGACAGGCTGTAAGCCTATTTCTGTGCCATTGGATCAGAATGGCAAGTTGAGTGCAGATTCAGGAGAGATCTTGGAGGATCCTACTATGTACAGGAGCATAGTAGGAAGTTTGATCTACATGACGATCACCAGACCAGATTTGAGCTATGCTGTTGGGTTGGTGAGTCAGTTTATGCAGGTTCCACGGAAACCGCATTTGGATGCTGTGAGACGCATACTGAGGTATGTGAAGTCTACTTTACATTGTGGACTATTCTATGAGACTGGGACAGAGATATGTGTACATGGGTACACAGATGCTGATTGGGCTGGTAGTATCTCAGATAGAAGATCTACCAGTGGATTCATGTTTTCTTTGGGGAGTGCTGCTGTGACTTGGAGCAGCAAGAAGCAGCCTACGGTTGCTCTATCGAGTACGGAGGCCGAGTACAGAGGAGCTGCTATGGCAGCATGTGAGGTAGCTTGGTTGAGAAAGCTACTTGCAGATTTGGGTCTATCAGTGGATAGACAAGTTGTCATTTTCTGTGACAACATTAGTAGTATACAGTTGGCCAGGAACCCAGTCTTTCATGCTCGTACGAAGCACATAGAGGTCCACTACCACTTCGTCAGAGAGAAGGTCTTGGCAGGAGACCTTGACCTTGTTTATGTCAGCACAGAGGATCAGGTAGCTGACATCTTCACCAAAGCATTGGGTACAGAGAAGCTCCGCAGATTCAGGGCTTCGCTTGGTGTACATGAGATGGAGTTGAGCTCGAGGGGGAGTGTTGAGATATCGAGCTCTAGTGAGGCGGTGGACACTGATGACCCGCCTGGGGGATAGGCCCCACACTTACACCACTGGCATGGTTGGTGAGATCTTGGGTGATATGCGGCCAGTGGGATGACAGGCTGTGTGACAGCCACTCTAGAGACTGGCATAGTTATAGCGCCAGCTCATTTTAGTCGGGTTCACACTATAGAGAACCCGTGTATGTATTTGGTTGAGTACCTTTCATATTGAGTGTACTCTTATTCTTGTATATGGTGTGTTGAGTGTTGAGTAGAGAAGAAGAAGATTTTCAGCCTCTCACCTTGTGTGTTCTCTATTAGGGTTTTGTGAGTGTGTGTGTGTGCTTGCAAGAGCTCAAGCTCTCTTCCCCCTTGCATCTTTTCACTAAACTCCCCGTGGTCTCTGAGGTTGCTACAGTGGCCGTGTCCTCATCGGAACCACTTTGCACTCACTTTGTCTTTCCCCTTACCCACTTTGATAGCTTGCTTTTTAGGTGGGTTGTTTTGAGGTTTTGGATTTTGTGACGTTCCAGCTTGACCTTCTCTTTCTCTCGCGCAATTCTCGCGTGATTGCCTTGGCTTGCATACGAGTAATCGCGTTTAGGGATACTTGAGCAATGCGTCCATGTTCAATCCCTAACAAGTTGAGGCTTGTTGTTCTTGGGTTTGAAGCATCTACACGTGGTCTTCGCATTAAACAATCTTTGTATAGATGGTTTATACCACAGCCACTACACAATGGAACATTGGCAGCGACTACGGTGGTAATTGGCGGTGCGTTGTTGTGCCTATATGGACAATCCTTATAATAATGAGGCCCTGCACACCCATAACATTGGATAGGTTGTCTCGCTTGCACTTTCTATGGGCACTCATTTGCCTTATGTGGTCCATTGCACTTGTAGCACTGGATTGGAGGTCTTGGATTTGTGTTATTCATATCCCTAGCTTTAGCGTTTACTGGCGCTGTTTGGTATACTGGAATATGCTGGTCTCCCTGAACAACATAATGGCTGAGGTAGCTCATGTATTCATCTTCCTCCTGAGTGGATAACGGTTGTTCAGCATATGTTTCTGTGATCCTTGGATCAGGTTCCATCCAACCTTGGGCTATCTCTTCCACCATCACTTGATTCATCGGCGTGATTCTTGGCGGAGGTGGTTGAGGTCCTAGGATTGGTGGCGGTAATGGCACATTCTGCGCTTGATATGGCATTGGTCTAACATTGTTAGCCCCTTGAACAAATTGATTCGTTTGTAACGGTGGAGTTGGCAATGCTAGTTGTTGCGGCCTTGGTTGATAAGTCTGTGTTTGCGCTGGCGGCAACATTCTTGGGTATCTACACTAGGAGGTCTCGTGGTTTCCCCATCTATTACAGTGTCCACACCACAAGGCTGGTGGTCTTGCTCGCAACCTTGGGCACTCATTTGAGGGATGATTCCATGAGCATACACTACACCACACCATATCTCTTCTTGGGTACAAGTGCACATTCCCTTGGCTATCACGATGAGCTGCGTTCTTTGCTTGAGGGTTCAGTCTTCCGACTATGAGGTCTACAAGGTCATCAATGTTTAAGTCCTTGACCTCCTTGGATTGCTACTTAGAAACCCTGGACAAACTTGCATCAGGATCCTTGGATCCCACGATCGAGGGTAGAGCTGTAGTAACGGTCTCGTCGCCCTCTCTCATGTTATCTCCTAGCCTGATTGCTTCTTTGCTGCATGTCTCAAATGATGTTATGTTTAAGACTGTAAGCTGATCATGCAGCTTTGAACTTCTTAACCCCAATAAGAATCAAGGCAAGAGTTGTTCATCACTGAGCCTTTCATGTGGCTCACACCTTGCGTTCAAATGTTTGATTCGAGCGATGTAATCTCGCAAGGAGTCTTTACCCTGTTTGACTTGATTTAGCTCATTTACAGGGCTCCACTTCGGACCTTTTGGAGAATACTCCAAAATGAACGACCCTCTTAACGTTTCCCACGTATCCTTCTCTTCATTTTTCAATGCTCTATACCACTCGCCTGCCTTGCCATCCAATTGAATTCCAAAGGCTCCCATCTTATTGCCATCGGAGATATCTCCAAAGGCTGCACATACTTGCTCAAAACGTTCCACATAGGTGATCGGATCACCTTCTCCGTGGAATTTTGTGATTAACTTGGCGATGGCTATGGACCTATTTCTAGACCCATGGTTTTCTCTAGCTGCAGGGAATGCAGTTGGCACTGGCGCCCCCCTTCCTATAGCTTGCACTAACGCTCTAAGCACCTCATCAGAAAACACCGTCTGATGAATAGGAGGTGGTTGTTGATATGGCATTTGTGGTTGGTTTGGATATGGATATGTTGGTTGTGGGGGAACATACGGTTGTTGGGATTGGACCAGTCTTGGGAATTGTCTCACATTGGGATCCACATAATATGATGTACTTGGTGCGTTTTGTGATGGATTCACCGTTGCATGAGACGAAGTGTAGTTGGTCCTATCGACACTGGGTTGAACCTAGGTGTCGGCCCTTGTTAAGCCATTGTCGTGACTGGTGGTCGTACAATCTGAGGTCTGTTTTGGAAATGAGGTACAAGTCTTGGTGGTAGAGGCATTCTTTGGGCATTTGCCTCCATCTGTTGTGTGTTCATGTATGATTTATAGTTCTCTTGTGGTTCAGATGGTCCTGCTTCCGATTAGAATCAAAAAACTGGTCCACCTTCGGCATGTAAGTTCTGAGAATGTAGATCGTTTTGAGAGGGTGGTGTCATCACCCTAGCCATGTTTTCTGTAACAACAGGAGTCCTGAAGTTACTGTGTTTGTGCGAGCCAACGTATTCATATCATCAATGTTGTCGAAAAGTTGAGCTCGTGGGTCAAATCTTCCAAAGAAGTTTGATATTCCTTCATAAATCCTGTTGGAAGTTGACTGTGTAGGGGATTGAGTCCCCGAGTTTGGAGTAATGGATACTTGAATCTCGTTCTGGTTTGATAGGTTATCCTCCATGCTCAAAGTCTCGTCTGTACTTGACTCGTATTCAAAAAGTGGTCCTAGCACAGATGATGTACTGTTCAAAGAAGATCTTTCCCTAGCGGTTAGACTTGAGCACAAAATGGCCTCTAAATCTACGTTGGAAGCGCTGTCTTCTGGGGTAATTTCAGGTCCTAAGATGCGTCTGGACCTAAGGTGCATGTATATTTCTAAGGTTCAGGTTGAATTGGAGCTGCTGTCCAAGTGTTCAGTCTGCCAGGGTCACAGTTTGCAGTTTTGATGCACTAAATTATTGCAACGCGCTGCAATAATTAATGCAGTGCCCTGGTATGTTTTGCTCCTAGCACACTGCTAAACTGATCAGTGCACTTCTGGTATGTCAATGTTAACTTTTTCTAGTGAGGATACAATGTTCACAAGGTTATGATGCAATAATTATTGTAGCACCCTAGCACTTTCAGGCACTTTGACTCTTTGGGTTGATTTTGACTTCGATAATTCATGAAAACATCAATCTGCTTCTGAAGATAGGTCAGTTGACTGAGGCACTTTGCAATAATTATTGAAGCACCGGTGCAATAACTGACACTCTGACGGGGTTGGTGGCTGATTAAATGTTCCTGAAATTTGTGTTCACTAAATATGAGATTTTTTTAAAAATTCAACTCTTAATTAATGCAGCACGGATGCAATAAATGCTTCCAGCCGGTGCATTAATTTTTCTGACAGGTGGTTGGTGACAGCTGTCAGTGACTGTTGGATGCTAATGCAGCGTCCTAGAACACTAATGCAGCATGCATGAACCCGACCATAGTTTTGACCATTTGAATCATTTTTTTTTGTGTTTTTTCTAAACTGTGATTTATGTACAATGCTCTGTGGGTACTCTACTAACTATTTGCAACATAAAAACAACAACTTTAAAACTTGAAATGAAGATGGTGTGTTTTTGACCTCACAATCACTTCCTGGGTCAAATCCAGCTCAAAAGCTGATTGTGATAGGTCGTTTTGGATGAGGAGGAACTACTTTTCATGGATCTAAACTTTAAACAACAAAAAACAACAACTTGAAAACACGTTTTCAGATTTTCCAGCCCACTGGCCACTTTTTCTTTCCTACTCGCCTTAGCAACCAACTAACGGTTTTGAAAGGGTATTAACAAGGAAAACAACAGCAAGAACCAAGCAAGGTTGCTTACCTCCCCGGCAGCAGCGCCAAAATTTGTTAAGTCTTCTTTGATAGAGACCAACGTGTCGTGGGGATATTCAACCAAGCCGCTTCGGAGAGCTCAACCTCCAAGCAACTTCCTTGTGGGAGCTGGTCGACTTGCAGCTACACGGTGTTGTCACAGGCACCGTCCTCGGATTCGATCTAAGCTACTACGCGATCGTAGGGAGAAAGGGAATGAGAAGAATAGAAGGGAGAATCGTGAGCGTGGTGAATGGGGAACCGATTGTATGCGTAGCAATAAGCAAGAGTAAAGGAAAAGAAAGGAGACAAGACAACAACACGAGTGATGGAAGCTCTTCTCTATTCCAACTCCAGCAAATGAAGGAATGAAGACCAAAGTCAACAACCTTGGCTTTTATACAAAGACCTTTTGAAGGGAGGTTCAACCCTAAAACTTGGCCTTAGCCCTCTAGCCCTATTTCTCCTTGATGGAAGCTCTTCTCTATTCCAACTCCAGCAAATGAAGGAATGAAGACCAAAGTCAACAACCTTGGCTTTTATACAAAGACCTTTTGAAGGGAGGTTCAACCCTAAAACTTGGCCTTAGCCCTCTAGCCCTATTTCTCCTTGTTGGCCCACGGCCTATAATGAATGGAATACAAATGAATGGATGATGTTACTTGCGTAACAATATATCGACACTTATCCCGTTGTGTTAATTTTGACGTAAATACCGTCAAAATTTACTCCAAAAAAATCAGTTTCTTTGTTATTGATGTCGGTATAAACATCGAAATGACTGATCCCTTATTGATGTCAGTTTCTTTGTTATTGATGTCGGTATAAACATCAAAATGACTGATCCTTTATAGTGTGGGTACAGGAGTGGGCATAGCAAAAGAGACCATGGCTTAAGCGTGGACAACTTTGGAACTAGCCACCTAATTGCAAACAAAAATCAAAGCAGGTCGAAGCAAAATGATCACACAAAGTAGTGCCACAATGCTAGACTAAGAAAGCAGACCTCTTGAATAAGGAATAGGTGCTAGCGAGATGGAGCACATAGTGCATGAGCCAACAACAAGTGAGCATCACTTCCAAGCAACAAAGACCTCGCAAGTGTAAAGTATGCATATTCGATAAGTAAGGCATGCCGTTGATACAAAGTGTTTTCCATGTGTGTAGGTGGGGGGCAAGTGGATCTTTGGGAAAAATATAGAGTTTAGACAACTTCACCTATGCAAATAGACACTACCACACAGTACATCTTGCCATAAATTGTGGATTGTAATGCATTAGACACAATGATAGCATTGATGCTAAAAATTGAATATCGAGGCTTTAACCACTTGTTGGAGACACTCAAGGAGGTCAACAATGGGAAAATGGCTTTGTTGGATGACAAGCCAATGGACAGTGTGTGCTAGATGATGGTGGCTTGCATTCCTTGTTAGTTGCAAGCACATGGGATGGGACATGTGGGTGCATGGAATATTGGTTCCATAGGTGAGACCACAAATATATTCCATGTTGTGACCCGTTTGTTGGCAGACGATGGTGTCATTATTCTTCTTGGGATATTGTCATCTTTGCTGCACCTTGTCATGACAAAGGTTGTTCACAACATGATTTGTAGATCTCTAAAAAATAATTGATTTGCAGGCTGTTCATTGCAGGATGCCAATATTTGTCCAAGAGAGTAGAGAGGTATGTGCATGTATCATGCTAGAATTTTTCTTGGATTACTCTTCCATGGTAACTTCGTTGCTACATATGGTAGCTTAAGGGTGTTAAATTTTCATTTCTCATCTCTATGTGCAGTTGCACGTAATGCACGTGCTCTTGTTTACTCGCAATCATGGGGCATCTATTAACACCGGCTGGGAGGACTTTATGGTGGATGGCATTAACATGGAAGACTAGGTTTGGAATGTGGAGGGAGACCCATGTGAGGTATTTATTCAATATGACTTGTATATTTCAACAAATGAATAATAAAGAAAATGCCAAATGTTATTTGGTGTTTTGGTAGGTGGCTTTCAGTGTGGAGACAAGTTATGGGAGAAGTTGATAGAGGACCTCTCCAAAGCAAGGAACACAATCCTCGACTGGGGGTTGGAGATTTGGCGGGACCGATGGTGCGGATAGGGTGTAGAATCGTGTGCCTTTGTGATGAAATGGAGGAAAGATATCTAAGACACAAAGTAGGTATTGTACCCTGCATTATTAATAGTTCAAAAACTCCAATTTCCAATAGTACCATGCATGCCGTATTTTCATAATCACAATCTATGTTTTTGTTTCAATAGCCTACCACCAGCTTCCAGAAAGCTACTGGTTTTGGATTTGAATGGAGTGATGTTGTATAGGTGTTTGAAGACTATAGGAGACAAGCTAGCCCTAGCCATCGATCTCGGACCTAATTGGGTTGTGTTAAGATCTGGCGTAGTAGAGTTCATGCTACAAGTTGTCCAAATATTTGATGTAGCTATTTGGAGCTCAATGCAAGAGGGCAAATTGCATCGTTATATGCAAATATTGAGGGATGAATACCTCAAAGGCCATGGCCATCAAGCCTTCTATGTCTTCCAATATAGCCAAAGAAAATGCATTGCAGTTCCTATAGAGGCAAGAGGGGCTAGGCCCGTATTCAAGAAATGCATCAATCAAATCCAATGGCCTCACTTTGATCCTAATGCGACATTATTTGTGGATGACAATATGGAGATATTGGTAGATATTCCCCCAAACACGTACATAATCTTGACCACATATAAGGAGACTTTGCTTAGAACTTCCTCCTTTCACAGTGATTGCCTTACATGAGATGATTAGTTGTCCATCGAGGGACACTCAGATTTTGTTTCACAAAACAAGTTAATGGAAGAACATTAAAAAAAGTAGTGCTAGCTTAGAGAGATTAATGTGAAGTAAAAATGGAATTTTGATTTAAACAAGGTTGAATGGATGTGTATGCATTAATTGCTAGTCGATAAAGAGAGAGATGTAATAATAATGTTGTTGAGAGCATGATTAACAGACACACACACACACACACACACACTCACTCACACAGAGGTAATAATAATGAGAGAGAGAGAGAGAGAGAGAGAGAGAGAGAGGAATAAGTGTACTAAGAGTACTAGCAATTAGGTGGTGGTAAAAAAAGCTCACCTAAAATCTCGCTCAAAAAACTCGCTTTTTGCCCATCTCGCTATTGTCACCTTGTCTCTCTGATCTTCTCTGCTCGCGAGTTCAATATACAATGCATTAACCATCAAATATCTATGTGGCTCATGAATTTCCTAAAGCTATAGCAAATCTATGAAAGATTGCATATCATTTGGATGAGGAAAAGACAAAGATCACCTTCTTCACCACTATTTTAAAATATCTTCAAGAGCACTCAAAATTGTATAAATTGTGACTCATTCATCGAACATATGGAAAGCATAAGAATGTTTTACAAGGGGTGTGTAGGTGAGGTGATGCTCATTGAGCCATACCAAGGATGGCTACTCCTAGAGCTTTCGAAACTATGAGGAATGCATCCACAATGTTGTTTCCACAAGAAGGCTAAGTGCCTCATCACAACCATTTCATGGATTAATCACATTCATCCACCATAGTTGCCAACAACGTCATACAATGTTAGATGTTGCAGTTTGTGCATTACATAAGGGTTAACTCCTGCAAAATTTCAATCAAAGTTGATTGAAATTTCATGGAATCACATTCATCCACCACAATCACCAACAACATGACACAATGTTATATGTTGCAATCTTTGCATTACATAAGGCTTAATTCCTTGCAAAATTTCAATCAAAGTTGATTCTATCAAGACAGACCCCTCATGTCATAGCTTCTTGATGGAGATTTCCATGGATTTTTTATAAATGATATCACCAATTGAATCTTTGGCATAAGTTGAAGGTCCCGAGTGATTTATGATTTGATTAGTGGATTTTTGTATACAATTGTTTACTCTCCTCAAAAATCATAAAAATAAACAGAGGAGGGGTGCAAAAAATACTAGGATGTTGTGCCAACCACTCTAGAAATCTAAATGCTTAATTCGTTGAACGCAATAACGATAGAAGCAAGGTGTAAAGGGCCAATAATTTCAACAAGGATAAGTACAAGGAGACTATAAAAAGGCCAATGGTAATGGAAAAAGAACTAGGTCAGAAGCTAAAAGTTTTCTCCAGGAGAACACATACCAATGCACAAACTAATACATATGATTGCAATATTCATCCTTCCATTTCCAAACTAGAAGCAACAACTAGAATAGGCCAATGGTAATGGAAAAAGAACTAGGTCAGAAGCTAAAAGTTTTCTCCAGGAGAACACATACCAATGCACAAACTAATACATATGATTGCAATATTCATCCTTCCATTTCCAAACTAGAAGCAACAACTAGAATACAAAATAATGAGCTCTTTTGATGTACACTATGCATGCATTACGTGTTGGTAATAATAGATAATTGTAGCCTTAATAAAGAAGAAAGGCATCACCAAGTTGGTTATGAAAGGAGACTAATAGGTCCAATAATAGTTGGAGGGTCCCATAGGTTCTTTGTGCAATGGCAAACACTGTAAATCTAATTATAGGAAAGGCCGCAGCATTGTGAAAACGTAAGCCGTTCATGTGCTCGATTTGTCCGCAGTCAAGAGAGAGGGTGGCACTTTCCAAGTTCTAGAACATCACTGTTGCACCAGTCACCTGGGAATGTGAACAGGCCTGAGTATACCCACTTCATCGAGAGTTGCGACACTGGGGAGTCGGGACACCAGGGAGCATTCCTTATCCTAAGAGCTGCTTTGGGTTAATCGTCCTAATTGTCTCCTAAGTTGAGCGCATCCCCATTGTTCGACGCCTGCCTGGACGATCAGCCCAAGCTTAAAAGCAGGAGTGCAAAACTTGTAGCATAACTCATCTGATCTCGTACGATTATACCCATGGCAACTATGCCCGGCCATGTCACTCCACGCAGCTGCCAGCAGATTGTCGTTGTAGTGGTTTGTTCCATCACAGCATTAATATGTGCGCTGCCCACCTGCACGGCGCAGTTGGAATTCACAATAACGAGACCCCAAGACATCAACCCAAACGGAAGACTTGCGACCTGGATTAGCATTGTTGCCAATTCGCTACTTCCTCCTGGCAGCCCTGGCGTGTTTGTGGGCGCTATTCCAGCCGACGCTGTGGAGTCTGCATGCCGTTTGATAGAGTCTGGGCAATTATCTATCCAGGCAACGGTAACGGAAGGTGCATCCCAAAAAGAGCACACATTCCAGGTTCGAGAATTAGGGCCTTTCGACTTCGCTTCAATCAGCTTTTATGTGTTTCATGAAATTCAACGTTAATGTTGCAACGTGTAAGCGAAACGTGCTCGCGCGTGCAGGTTCAAGCGACTGGCGGCTGTGACGCTTCAAGCGCATCGCCACAGGGTGTGGAGCTGGTATACACAGATGAAAACGGCAGAAGCAACGCTGTGAGTGATCAGTGCAAATGGTTCTTAGCTTATTGGCATATGATACACTCCATCCATATCGGATGAAAGGCATTTTACCAGCCTTGCGCACAGTGATCTGGAACTCATTCTAATTACTGAAACTGATCTATAGCTGCAAATTATGTGTAACAGGTGGTGTGCGATGAGAATGCTCAGTCGCTGGGCTGCCAATTGTATACCACCGGCGACGACGTAAATATGTACCTGCAGGGGGCCATGCAGGCTCAGAATACTGCTAATGCATTAACGGGTGTTGGAGAAAGGAAGCTCCTCCAGGACGACACCCCGAATTGCTTCGATGCAGGTTCGCGCTCTCACACTCTCTGTGCCATTGTGGCTCTCTAGACTCTCCCACATACAAGACAAGACAGCCTAATAAAGACTAACTCTTTACCTGGACAATTCACACAGGTTTAGCGGGCGGGATTATAGGCGGTGCCGCTCTTTCTACGGAAATATGCCCTGGATTTAACATCTTAGGGGCTTTTTGTGCGCTAGGCGTGGTCTTCGTTTCCGCAATGGCAGGTGCAATAGCTTGTCAGCCTGTCTTGGCAGCTGTCCAGTGCTTTCCTGGTAAGGATGTATGAAGAAAATGCGTGGAAAATGCTACAACTCGCCAAGATTCCCTACACGTAAAACTAAAAATAAAGAACACGTGCATGTGCGCACGTGCAAGGGGACCATGAATCGATCCATTTCGAAGATTGATACTATATACCCCAGTACAATTCTAAGGTTCTACTCTTCCATTCAGGTGATTCCATGGTGATGATTGAAGCAGGACAACGTAAACTCATCTCCGAGCTCGCCATCGGTGACAAGGCAAGCAGCATAATAATTGTCATTGTTACACTAGTGTTATTGTTGGCTACTCCTATTTCACTAAGAAATGATCATGTTTAATATGCACTTTGTCCAGTGTGTACACACTTTGCCCTTGTGCGAGGATTATTTACTCACTAAAATTGGAACTATGTCTCTGTATTTGCATACACTAGGTTGGTGTCTGGCGATCAAACGGCCTCCTCCACTTTGACAGTGTCTATGCGTTTGGCCATGCTGATGCAAACTCGATTGGATTATTTCTTAATATTACATTAGCACCCTTGAATGAGTTTCCACCTGTTTGCACTAGGTGTTTATTGCTGAGTCCTGGACATTTCGTACCAACCACAACTGGTAATTAAGCATATTTATCTCAATTCTTTTGATTTTGACGATTGTAGTGGAGGATCATGGATTATGCATTTTCTCTCTCCGACTCTTAACTATGGTAACACAAATGTAAACCTTGCATAGTTAGATGGAAGCCTGAGCATAATCTATGATATTCCTTTCTCTGTGCAATTTCAAACTCAGAGATAAAATAATGTGCATGCATCACGTACGTGCATACATTGACAAAAAGTACTTTTTGCATTTCTTTAATCTTAGCTCATACGTAGGTAAGAGATATTCAAAATACATGTAAACAATGCTACAAGAATGGTTATCCTTCAATAAAAGACACTATGGAAATAGAATAGGCCGAGCATGATAATCAAACAAAGGTCTACACAACTAAACTATCCTTCAAAAAAACAAACTGTTGGGATAGACTTACCAATGCAATTAAGGGCAGAACCATAAAGATAATAAAACTATCTATGCAACAAAACTAGCTTATCATGTGAAAAAGTGTAGCCACATGGCTATGCAACACGATGACACAAAATGATACCCATTCAAGTAGAGTTGTGCACCAACTTTACAACCATTTGGCGCACCATTTCATTGCTCCATATTAGCCTTTGCTTGACACTTGTAACCATTAGGAAGAATCAATGTGTGCAATTACATTTTGCAGGCAATGGGACGATTTTATTCAAGCGAGCTCAAGGCCTAGAACTCGGTGACAAGATGTGGGCTACAACATGTAACAAGCATGGTCTTTCCCTCTTTCAAGTCACAAGTAAGTGAATACATTCTTTTATGAGCGTTCAAATGCTAGAAACTCCGAACGTCATTTACTCATTTTGAATTGATGTGGGAATAGAATCAAATTGTGCTCATTACGCAAAGAAAGCATAGTTGAAGAATTCAATAACATATAATAGATTTAATTTTTGCTAGGATTGAGTTTCATCCACAAGAAAGGATTGTACAACCCATTCACTCTTGGCGGCACAATAATTGTTGATGATGTGGTCGCATCTACACATAGTGAGTGGTTTTTAGACAACCTTTTCTATGCCATGGGAAAAAGTCATTGGTTGCCTCATGCCTATCAGGTATGATTTACGTCTACCATTGTTAGATATATGCTACATTTTACTTTTCAAGGGCTCAACATTTCCTCGTATGATCTTCATGAGTCTCATGTAACCATAATTATTCATGATTTTGCACTAGGTGGTTCTTTCTCCAGTTCGAGCATTGTACCACGTATGTGGAAAAAATTTGTACCAATACTTATACCTCTATCTAGACAAGCAAGTGAACATATCACAATTTGGTACAGAATACGCAGGGATCATATCATTAACTATGGGTGCCACTTCTATTGCTATTGGTGGTGTGCTCATAAGACTGTTCACATTGAAAAAATATCATATCTAATATGTGGAAACATCAATTTGTGATGTTCTTTTATTGAACATTACAGCTTTGATCTCATCAATCAGGTGCCACAATGTCATGTGTTTCATCTAAACTTGAAGGCTCTTGAAATCCAAATAATTAAGACTTCCACTCTGGGGGGTTTCCTATATTGTATAAAAACCTATGTATTGTGTGTGTTCAAGGCCTATATTTGAATCTTGCAAGTTTCTTAAATCAATACTTTCAATAATGGGGTTGACTTTGTATAAAACCCTAAATGTTCAAACCTTGTTTGTAAAAACCTTTTATGATGACTTTTTCATGAATAAAGTGTACACTTTTCTTATTCTAATTGTAATTTACTTCTAGTAATCCTTTTTATGGCACCCCTTTGTAAGTGAAAATGTGATAGAGATGAAATTTAATATGCCTTCTGTTGAACTCATCTAATAGTCGCCTTTTTTCCACCTATTAACTAGAGATGAAAAGTACAATATGTGTCACAATGAGAGAAGGGTGTCACTTGCCATAAGTAGAGAAATCGATGATTTGACTTCTTTGTTTGAGCAATATCGTGGGAGAGCTACACGAAGAATGTTTGGTTTGGTAACTAAAGTGAAAGAACAAGTATCATTTTGTTTTGTAAATGAAATGCCCATCCTTGAGAAACATGCAAGAGGAAGATATAAATCGAATCATTCTTTTATCAACCCATTGTTTTTTGAAGGAGGATAAAGAAACTATACATGGTCACAAAAGGACGGATTTCAAACCTCCAATTCTAATAGGTTCGCATTCCATAAGCTACTTTGTTAAATATAGATCATTGTTGGCACGTGTTTGCATTGTTCTAGAATGTGTCTCTCATTATCTTTTGTAAACATGAATTGCCTCACTACTTCTGAATCTTTTTAGTCTAACTCCTAGCTTCACTTTGTCACTACACTTTGCTCTGATGATGCTTCTTCTATTATAATGGGAGCGTTCCTACCGTGGCAATTTGTTTTTTGCCCAAGTTTGATGGAAATTCAAATACTAAGCAATAATTTAGATCACCGAGCTGGTTCACTCATCTCATGTTTATAGAACTGCTTCTTGTTGTTGTTCTGCAAGGAGCCTTTTTTTCTCATGTTATTTCTCTTCCTTTCCTCACATCGCATCCTTCTCCTTGTGCCTTGACTAGGCTTGTCAACTTTGCTATCTCGCAACCTCTACCTTGTTCTCTTGGAAGCCTTAACGACTTGGACAACATGGCAATGATCATCGATCAGTGAACCACCATAATAACCAACAAAACATAGTGAAGCAAGAAAATAAAGGAAGACGATAAGGCTAACTTACCTACACCAACACAAAGGATTCAAGGAAGATGATGAGTGAAGCGAGTGAGCAAGAAAGGGACGGAATTTGGAAAGTGTGCACAAGAAGAAGACAATGAGTCCAACTTGAGTTAGGGAGGAATTTGGAAAGTGTGCACAAGAAGAAGGAATAAGGCCACATGAATTGTTTGGCATCATATTCAAGGTTTGCCAGAGCAAGAGGTGTGAAATTTTGACTTTTTTTGCAGCTGACGCTTCTGTCCACTGGCAATACACATCAGCAAATTGAAAATGCCAGTGGCTCCCAATCGAATGGAATATGGCCTAAAATGATGAAAACAATTAATAGATCAAAGGGTGACGCTATTGTATTTGATGATGTGGATTATGAATTACAATGACCTTGGTATGCTAATCGCTCATATAGCAAGGATCTACATAGGAGACAAAAGAGTTGAAAAATCTCAAATGGTGTTGGATTAATAAAAGATCTTTGCACTTTCATAAATTGAGTATGATCAAAGCCATCCATTCTAGGGCGAATTTGGATACCAATTTCACCTAATTTCAATGCCTCAAAACCATTGTGCAATAGTCCCATAAGCCAGGATTCCATTTTTCAATGCTTTCTATTTTTTAGCACATTGAGAGAAAGCTATGAAGTGTGCCCTCGAATGAGTACGCAAAATTTTAGCACAACATTGGCCCCTTAAACCATACCAGATGTTCTCATTTGAATGTGTCCTTTGGTTGAGGAGAAGCTCAGGTAGTGTACTTTGGTATGATGACTTGGTTTCATATATGTGCATAACAAAATTTTGATGTTTTTGCATAAATTATTATAACATGTATTGTTAGTTCACATGCCTCACATACCACATATATTTTGTAACTATTTAATGATTGGATTATAAATCTTAATTCTTTGTTTTCTTAGTCTCATCTTGAAGATTGGAATGTATACTATTGCTTGGATACCAAGTTTGTCAAAATCCATTGAGAATTGTATAAGTTACTAGTTACCTATATATAAAAAAATGCCCTACACTCACCAAAAATGGCTAGACACAAGCTTGCATTTACCTGCATACATTTAGGAAAGAAACATGGTAGGATCTCAAAACATTGCGAATAGACTCGACAAATACATAATAGAGGTGATATAAATTTATGGAACAAAAATGATACGAGTCTAGAACTGTAGACAGATTCTCCAAAGCCGTTGGCAAGAACATATCGAGCAAATCTGTAAATGAGAAGTGTGAAAATCATAGTTCTTCCAATCACAAAAGACTGTCAAGCAATAGAGTGAAAAGAAAGTGGGAAAGAGGGAAGAGTCTTGCTTGCAGCTATCTTAACAGCAACACAAGGGAGAAGACACACAAGATGGAGGCTCAAGCTTTTTTCTTCTTACTTGCAAATGCCACACATCAATTATACATAAAAGAGGGGTATACCCAATATCTCTAACCTAGTCCATAGTGTGAACCCAAACCATACATACATGGAAATCTAACTATGCCACAACTACCTCACACAAAAATAGTTGTAATACAGTTGTTATTCGATGGTGATGTAATAGACACAACCAACCATGCTCGTGACATAAATGACAATCACCCATGCCAAGTGTCACATGTGTGGTTGAACTTGATATCTCAACACTCCCCCTCAAGATCAAATCCAATTCTAGCACACCAAGTAAGCCTCTAAACCCACAAAGCTTTTAGGTACCTAATGCATGCATAAAGATATTAGCCACGCTCTTCAGTGCTGACATACACAAGATCAATATCTCCCACTAGAACCTTCTCTCTCAAAAAAATATGATAGTTTACCTCAATGTGCTTAGTTATAGCATGGTACACTAGGTTATTAGCAAGCATGATGCTACTAATGTTATCACAATATATGATAACATATCCCTGCAATGGCTGGCCCATGTCATCAAGTAGCTTCCTTAGCTAAGCTACCTCACATGTCGCCATTGTTGCACCCCTGTACTCAGCCTCTATGCTTGACAAAGCAACAATAGGCTACTTCTTATTGCTCAAGCTAACAGCACCAGTCCCAAGAGAGAACATGAATCTGCTAGTAGATCTCCTATCCGAGATACTACCAACCCAGTCACCATCTGTATATCCATAGACCTCAATTGGTCTTCCAGCCTCATAGAAAAGTTTGTAAAGTAACATGGACTTTCCATACCACAAGTTACATCTAGCTACATCTAGATGTGGCTTCCTTGGAGCTTGCATGAACTAACTGACCAACCCCACAACATAGCTTAAGTTTGGCCTGGTGATGGTCATAAAAATAAGACTCCCTACTATGCATCTATACATAGTAACATCCTCCAACAGGTCACCTGCTGCACTGAGCTTAGTATTCTGCTCTAAGGGAACTAAAATGGGCTTGCATCCTGTCATCCCATACTTAGATAGCATATCCAATCCATACTGCCTGTGCAACAACTGTATGCCACTTGGTGATCTAATCACCTCAATTTCCAAGAAATATTGTAGCTCTCCCAAGTCCTTCATTTTGAATTTCTACTTCAAGAGCAGCTAGATGTCACATACATCTCCATCACTATCTCCTGTGATAATCAAATCATCAATGTAGATGACTATAAGCATAATTCCCCTCTGACTTTTTCACATGGAGTGAAAAATCAACATTGGAAATCTGAAATCCAATGGTGACAAGATACTGACCAATCTTGTTAGACCTTGCCATGGGTGCTTGTTTTAAGCCATATAAGGCTTTGCACAACCTACATACAAAATTAGAGTGTGCATCATCCTCATATCTTTGTGGCTGTTTCATATAAACTTCTTCTTGCAAATCACCATGCAAGAAGGCATTCTTGACATCCATTTGGTGCAATATCCACCCTTTTGCTGCAGCCATTGCAATCACTGCTCTCATTAGTTGCCATCCTTGCAATTGGGCTGAATGTCTCTTCATAGTCAATGCCATAAGTCTACGCATATCCCTTGGCAACTAACCTTGCCTTGTACATGCTTACAGACCCATCAACATTGTGATTTTTCTTGTAAACCCACTTGCATCCAATAGCCTTCTTACCATGACGCAATGCTACCAACTCCCAAGTGCGGTTTGCATCCAAAGCTCCCATTTCCTCATCCATGATTGCATCCCAATTTTTCTTTCCTACTGCTTCTTCAAAGCATGTAGGCTCAGCTTCTTCTATCAACTTTGTCATGTGTGCATAATGGTAGGTTTTATATCCATCATATTTCAACCTATCAACACGGTATTTTACTCGAGTGGATCTGCGTAATACTGGATCACTATCGGGTGTCTCTAAAGCATCCATGCTTCTCCTTGCTCAAGGGGTAACTACCCTTGGTATCCCCAATTCCTCATCAAGGCTTTGTTTTGAGCCACTTGATTCACCATCAAACTGTGAGTGTCCCACAAACACATAAAAAATTATGGGCTGATCCACCTTTTCTTTCGCTTTTGGTGATACATGTGTACCACTTTCTACACTAGAACCATTGTTGGAGGACTCTCCCAATCCACTCAAGACTTGTGACTGCTATGCTACATCTTGTACAACACGGTCACTTCTTTCATCTACATCTTTTGTCATTTTCACTAGCGCATACCAACTACTCATCTCATCAAACAAAACATCTGTGTTCATTTTTCATCTATCAAGTCATAGTGTTATAGCATATGTACCCTTTATGCTGCAGAGTAACCAATGAAGATGCATTTTTCTGCTTTAGGATCTAACTTAGTCCTCTTCTCATGTAGAATGTGCACATATGCAATGCATCCAAAAACCTTTAGATGTGAAAGATCTAGCTTCCTTCCTATGAGCTTTTCTTCATGTGTAACTCCATGCACTACTGTAGTGGGAGTTCTGTTCATGATATATATTGCAGCTGCTATCACTTTAGCCCAATAGTAATTTGGCCTATTTTTCTCAATCGACAAGGCACGAGCAACTTTTGCAATATGTCTTTTTTTCCTCTCTGCGACCCCATTTTGTTGAGGGGTATGTCTGCATGAGTATTTTCTCTAAATTCCCTGATTCTGTAGGTATTTATTGAATTCATGAGGAGAATACTCTCCCCCTTCATCAAACCTTAGCACTTTAATATGCATACCCTTTTCCTTTTCCACCATTGGTTAAATTTCTTGATGTGGCTGAACACTCCACTTTTCTATTTCATAAAATAGACCCACACCTTCCTTGTGTGGTCATCAATAAAGCTAACATAATAGTTACAACCTCCAATAGATTTTGTCTTGGTAGTCTGCACATCATTTTGTATTATCTCCAGGGTCTCTTACTTCTACATTATGTGGAAATGCATGCCTTGCTTGTTTACCAAACTAGCATGCCTCACATACCTTGTGCATATTATGCACCTTAAACTTTTGAAACCCTGCAACAACATGTTGGACCTACATTGTCTTCAACTGATGGATGGTGACATGGCCTATTTGCTTATGCCAAATATCAATATTTGCAACAACTCCTTTTCCATGTGCAAACATTGCAGCACTTATTTTTAGTATGCTTGTATCCAGGGTAAAAATCTTGCCATTTCTGTTGCCTTTTACAACTAGACAACAATCATTCTTCATGTCCTCCATAAAGCATCCATGAGAATTAAATCTCACTTGTAGGCCCTGCTCAACCATCTATCCCACAAAAATTAGATTCTAAGTTATATTTGGGACATGAAATACATCTTGCAAATACTTTGTTTGTCCACCTTGCACCTTTCCAATATGCACAATAGGATGTGCAATATCATCCCCTATTTCAAGATAACATGGTCTCTCCAGGTTTTACATTTCTCTAAACCACTTAGCATGGCTGGCCATGTGGTTAGAGGCTCTAAATGAGCATACCAGACATCATTTGAACAAGTAGCTTCCCTTGTCCTAACTAAATTGAGCATATGCTAGAGTTGCTCATTTCTGTCATTACTCGATGATGCATAGTTGCCTTGCTCTGCAGCTTCCCACTTTTCAAATCATAGTGCCTTTACGACAGTCCTTCTTCATATGGCCTAGTTTTCCACAATAATAGTAGTCAATATTGGTACTTGCATTATTATTTCTTTGCACTCTGCCATGGCCTCTCTTGCTCTCCTTACCACTAGAGCGACCGCGTCCACCTCCATAATTCTGCTCATCTTGCTATTCTGATTTCCAAACCGTCCTCCTAAATGGCCACCTCTACCTCTGCCTCTAACCCTAGCTATATCTGAATAGAAAGCACACTCATTTGAATTTTCATTTGAAGGGCTAGTTCTGTTTCTTTGCTCTTCATGTATCAAAAGAGTAAGAAACTCTTAAAAATCATGAAATGTCTCTCAGACTCCAATAAATGTCTAAAACTAATGATACTCCCTACTGAGACCATTCAAAATCATAGACATCAAGTCATCATCATCGTCTGCTGCACCAATAGAAGCAAGTGAATCTGCAAGCTTCTTTACTTTCATGGAGTAGTCATTGATGTTTAGATTTTCCCTTTGCACATTATGTAGCTCTTGCTTGAGTTGCATCTTTTGTGCCTATGTATTTGTGCTATATAATTTGGACAATGTGTCCCGTGCATCCTTAGGTGTCTTTGCATCATGAATGTGCACAATCATAGCATCAAAGATGGTGATAGAAAGCCAGTATATAATCTTTTTGGCTCTTTCATGCCAAGTCTTAAGCACATGCACTTGTGCTACAGTCGGGGTATCCTGAAGAATAGGTTCCTATTCATCTCCTGTGATGAAATCGCAATAGCCTTTACCCATCGAGAAATTGGAATTTAGGAACTTCCAAGCCTGGTATTTATTTTTGTCTAGCTTCTCACTCACAATCTTTGTGAGACTATCAAAGGGCATCTCAATCAACTACAACCAAAAACCTGTAATTGCAAAAATAGAGATTTTGGCTCATAAGGGCAAGAAACACAGTTTTTGCAAACGCAACCTTCTGTCACATAGACGGTCAAAAACATAGGTCTGCACCTGATGCTTGAAATCAACAACCACACAGTCACTCCCACTACTCTGTGCTTCTCAATGTCTCTGTGTCAAAGGCATAGACCCGAAATTATAGTCGGTTTCTCTCAATACAACAATTCCTTGCACGCAGCCAAAAATGGCCACTCCTTCCAAGTGCATCTTGCAAACTTGTGATGCAAAAATGGGACCCAAAATGGCTCCAAAACCCAAATTTTTGTGATAGAATTCGCTAGTGTTTGTTTCGACTAGGTAATGCTTCCCGAGCTCTGTGTTAAAGGTTGCCCCAATCAACGGCAGTGCACCTTGGACTCATGGCTATGTACTTGCAGAGAATGCTCCCAAAAGTCCGAATGGAAAGAGACAAAGCTTCTCTTACTAGGATGTTGTGGACTCAACCTTGCTGCTTGAACTCCTCGCCACAAACCTTGCTCTAATACCATGAAAAGAAAGCAGGAGAAAGGGAGGAGTCTTGCTTGTAACTATCTTAACAACAACACAAGGGAGAAGACACACAAGATGGAGGTTGAAGCTCTATTTTTCTTACTTGCAAATGCCACACAACAACTATATATAAAAGAGGGGTATATCCAATATCTCTAACCCTAGAGTACATGGTCCATCATGTGAACCCAAATCATACATATGTGGCAATCTAACTATGCCACAACTACCACACAAGAGTAGCTGTAATACAACTCTTATTTGGTGGCAATGTAACAACCACAGCCAGCCATGCCCATGACATCAATGACAACACCGAGGTGTCAAGTGCGGTTGAGCTTGCTATCTCAACATAGATCTTCCTTTGAAACCAAATGAACTCATGCATGTATTCCTCTAGATAATATGGAACATGATATATGTGTTTAGATACTTACAAAGGTCATTTCAAGTTAAAAGCAAACAAACCAACTACTGCATGATGCAAACAAGTTGCTCTATGGGATACCTTTATAGACAAAGCAAACGGTCCTAACATCAACACAATAAGGGGAAAATGATTTTAGAAGTAAAGAAAATTGGAGAGCTTAACCATCTTGAAGTCCATGCACCACATTGACAAAACGTGCATCAATGCACTCAAGCACACATGTTCCTCACGTGCATCTTCTGCATCCAAGGATAGCATAAACCCTACCCCCACATATACATCAACACATATACCTCTATCCCACCAGCACAACACACTTAAATGTGATTAACAATTATTATTGTAGCATTTAAACTCTAACCACTCTTCAAAGAAGTTCAACTTAACCAAAAGCAAAAGAATTTGAACATGTTACAATAATAAACAAGGTGGAGACTCATTAAGGCCTTGCATGCTTGCATCACATATATTCTTCTCAAAGTATAAATTAAAAAATGACCCAACATAAATGGACAATGGATACACTCTATTAGCTTTGTCAAAGATGGTGGTATGAAATCATCATAGCAAAGCCTTCATACTCAAAGCTCTAGTGTAAGCACCTTCAAGTGATCCATCAAAAGCAACCTTGAGTCTCTTCACAACTCAACCATCACCCGAATCATACCACAAAGAGCAAACAAACTTCATTCTGCCAACAAGATGAATTTCAGAACACACCTTCCTTCTCACTTTCTCCTTTCTCACATGATACACTATCTAAAGTTTTATGAACCTTCTTGAAGCTTTCTTCCATATCTGACTATACCATTTCCTTGTTCTCAGGGCAGGAAAGAAACTATATTATAATGGTTTGGAGAAGGGAAGAAATGGATGCACTTTGGGTTGGAGAGGGGATGCATTTTGCTTGTTGTTCCCTACTAGGTGTGGAATTCAACATATTTGCTCAAGCAAGGTGGGAAATCCATCAAAGGGAAAGTTCAAAGATACATTTTGGGATCCAACAGGGTAAGGAAGGTCTTGATCGGGCTAGGAGATGCAATGAGAATGCGAGTTGGGGCACAAGAGCACCTTGGAAGGACTGATTAAGCTAGTATATGTGATGGAAGCACCATACTTGGGGGATTTTTTATGGATAGCTATGACAGAGGACACTTGTAAGCACTGCAAGAGATGATTTTAGGTATCACTGGAGTCCTCCATAGCCAAGGTTCATGAGAGGTTGAGTTGTAATCTCCTCTTAGATTTTCCCACCATTTCCCATTTTGAGATCATCATTCGATCATGCAGGAACGACTATGCCATAGATTGTTTGTAGGTTGGTAGTAGTGTTGTGATTTGTGGAGGTTGGTGCCTTAAAAGTATCTTCATAATGCAACTTCAGCTATGTTGGTTGTCTTGTGTGTAGCCTGTTGCCCTAAGTGCCCTTAGAAGAACTTTTTTGCACTCTCAAAATAGGTTGCCTTTAAAAATCTCTCTTAATTGATTGTAGTTTCCATCAAATTGAAGGTGGTAGCAAAAAAAGGGTGAAAAAAAGGGTGAGAATAATAACTGCACCGCCAATTTTGCTATTCAAATAGGTAGATAACACTAGCCACAGTTTGACGATTAATAGGGGGACGAGAATCCTTGTAGCACACGAATCGTGCAGAGTTTTTTGCCACAATTAGATTCCCTAACCAACATGTAACTGCTTTAATACTTTCTTAATGTGGTCAACTTGAATGGTTACAAAGGAATGGGCCAAAAAAATTCATCATTAGCAAAAGGACCTTGAACTTTTTGTAGACCCTCAATAGGGGTACTCACTATAAACGTCGTAAACCATTCGAGTTGCTTATGTAGAAAAAAAACTTCAAGTGTTTAATCGGGTTGGCTTGGACTTAGTGTGACACCTCAGTGGTGGAAGAACAACAAACATAGGTGGACAAACTAGCTTGGTGGTTCTAATTGTTGTTACGTATTTGTATTCCCACTGAGCTGGCTTGGACTTACTGTCAACATACTATAATAGTCCTAGCTTGGTGGTTCTAATTGTTGTTACGTATTTGTATTCCCACTGAGCTGGCTTGGACTTACTGTCAACATACTATAATAGTCCTAAACCATTCGAGTTGTAATTGTTTTGAAAAACTTTTCATTGTTTGATCCGATGGTTTGAATTGTTACTTCGTACATGATTTTCCATCAGGCTGGCTTGGACTTACTATGATGAGGACAGAGAAATGAGAATAGAGAACAATCCCATGGGCATACAAAAGGAGCTACTGGAGAATGGTAAAGAGTGCCTAGAGTGTACTGTGTGAAAATTTGGGAGAGCATTTTTTTAAACATAATTTAATAATTTATTCCCTTCAAAACAAATTATACAAAAAGTGGAAGAGTAAGTACTCTATCCCTAACCTCAGCAATGTGGACAAAAAAAGCCATAGCAATGGTCTAGAATGCCACATCATCCCTTGAAAAGAGAAATAAAAAAACAAAGAGAAATCCTAGGTCCTCATAAAAGAAACCAATCTATCTTTAGCTGTAGCAAAGGGTCCTATACATCTCTCCCATTGACTCCTAATAGTGAAGAGGAATTCTTTCTAAATGGAAGCCAATATATCTATTGTTGTGCAAGCATGGCCACACAAAACCTGCAAACATATCTGCCATAATATAATACTAGTTATTGCCTCCCAATCAGATCCTATCTGCGAAGAAGGCAATGGATCTTGTGCTCTACCAAAAATGTCAGGAAAGTTTCTACTATATTGGTACCATTGACTTGCCCATGCTATGTAGATTACCTCAAATAGAATCTGAATATGTTTTTAAGAGTGATTTTAGAAGGTGGTTTTCAGGTTTCTTTTTAGCTTTGGAAGATTACCCCAAATAGAATCCAACTATGTCTCCATATGCTTTTGGATCTGAGGATCCATGCCAAGTGTTCTACTAATTCTTTGACATTAATAATTTATCTTCCACTTGTAAGTTTCCATTTACAAAACACTAATGATAACAAGGTTTTTAAAGCAACCATTGTTCCAAAAGCCCAAACTTTGGGAGAGTTTTCTCACTTCACCCTTACTGCACACAAATCAATGTATAATAAGCTCCAACTTCCTATAAAGGTCCTATATGTCTTTGATCATTCTCTCAACTTTGAGACCAATAACCCAGGGGTCCACTAGGGTTTACCATATGGTACCACGTGAGTGTAAGGGAGGGGGGTTATATAAGGGAAGGAAGGTACATTTTATAAGGTAAGGTCCCGTAAATAGGGGGTAGATAAGGGGTATTTTCATATATTTCTTGCACGCAGGTGATGTCTCCTTATTACTACTAGTGAATCCCCCGTGACCAATAACCCCAAACATAGTAGGGATTTAGCATGTGTTTTTAATGTAGTAGCAAGATGGTGAATGGAAAAACTCATGCTTTTATATCATCTACATCAATTACAATGAGTTAACTAGATGTTTCAAACAAAATCAAGTTCAGAATCTGATTAGGAATCATTATTGGGAAATGGAAGCTCATGGAGAAAAGGACTGGAATCAATGGACAACGTATGCATTATTTAATGTAGTGAAGGATGAAGAGTCCAACTCACCAAAGCAGGGTGTTGTTGAATAATAAGGATTTGCCTGATGGTAGGAGTTGATGATGTGTGTGCTCTTAGAGATGCTAGCACAAGACTTCAAACAGGGATGAAGGGATTGCAAGTAATGCTAAAAACAAGTGAAAAATGTCCACAATGAAATTTCTTTATGATCAATTAAGTGGAAACTTGCCTCATGCTCGTAGTTTCACTCCAAGTCATGATTCACCATTTTCCCAAGCTCCAATTTTGATGAACTGAATTTGATTAATTGGAGTGTAGTAAATTACATTTGATTGATTAAATGTGGTGGCTCATTATTATTTGTAAAGAGCCACTGGGCTTGCACGCTAATAGTACTGTGTGTGGTAAATTACTAGCCACAAAACTAGCCCATGATGCCCAAATTTAGGTTAATTGATTGAAGGTGGCTGGAGAAAAGGGCTTGATTTTTTACCTAATTGAAGGTGGTGTCTCATGATAATTATTTGGACTGTGCACTAAATTACCAACCACCAAGTTGGCCCATGATGCTTGAATTTAGGCTGATTGATGGAAGGTGGGTCTTGGAAAGGGCTCTATTTTTAGTGATTGAAGGTTGTCTCTCTTGATTATTTGGAGAGTGCATTAGCACAATAATTTACCAGCCACATTGAGTTGGCCCATGATGCTTGAATTTAGTTAGTGTTGGAGAATTGATTATTTGTAGAGTGAATGAGAAATGGTTATAAAGTTTCAAAGACTAGAACAAATCATTGTGTCTAGTGCATGCATAAAGTCAAGGCCGTATCAATTTTGATTAAAAGAACAGCACATGATTATACGCTTGCATCAATTTCAAAATGTAATGACCATCGAGTCCAACCACTCCCCGTTGGATTGGCTTGGACTTACTCTTGACATATTGTGATAGTCCTAAGACATTTGAGTTGAAACAATTTTGAAAACATTTTACTAGTTTGATCTGGTATTTTGAATTGTTCTTTTGTATATGATTTTCCATTAGGCTAGCTTGGACTTAATGTGATCCTTCTAAACCATCTGAGTTGATTTAAAAAAAATTCCATTGGGTTCAGGGTATGGGGTAGCTTAGATGATCTTGAATGAACCCAATGTTGAAAATTACTCATTTGGAGGAAAATATATGGTACATTAAAAAAAACAAAAATTGGTAATGTGTTCCATTAAAAAAAAATTGTATACAACACGTGGGAGTGTAAGTACTCTATCTCGAGCTCAACAATGTGGACAAAAAATCCATGGTGGTGGTCTAAAATGCCACATCATCCCATAGGTAGAGAAGTGAAAAAATAGAGATATCCCATGGGTAGAGAAAAGAAACTATTAGAGAATGGTGAAGATTGAGTGTACTGAATCTTGAGTAAAAATTTGGGAGAGCATTTTTTTAAAAAAGAAAATGGTAATTTATTCCATTCAAAATAAATTATACAATAGGTGGGGGAGTAACTACTCTATCAGAGCCTTAGTAATGTGGACCATGGTAGTGGTCTAAAATGCCACACCATCCTATGGGCAGAGAAATAAAAAAATAGAGAGCAATCTCAAGTCCTTATTAATGAAATCAGTTTATCTCTAGTTGCAATATAGGATCCCATACACCTTTCCCATTGATTTCCATTGATGCTTAATAATGAAGATGATTTCTACCCAAAAGAAAGCTAATATATTTGTGAACATCCAAAATATTCCATCCAAACTCTATGAACATCTCGAATACTAGATCCCCCATAATGTGATACAAGATATCACATCTTGTCTGTGAAGAAGTCAATGGATCCTGTGTAACATATGTTCTATGAGAAATGTCACATTAGTACCAATGGCCTACCCAATCTATCTAGACTGCTTGGAATGGAATCCAAATTTGTCTCCATATGCTTCTAGATCTCAAACCTATTGGTTCTCATATTCTTCAAGCAGGGCGTCTTGCCATAAATTGGTGCTCGAACTGGGAACAGTTTTCGCTGTCGTACTTGGCACATCCCTGAATTTCCCCATGTAATATTCAGCCTTTCCCTTGCTTCTTGTAGCTCCTCCTCTATGGCATCTTTTCCTTCATACTTAAGGGCATCAGCATAGATCATATTTAAGGTTGCTGCAGCAGATAGGAACTCCGTGTCTTTCACGTGGCTGTCCACTAGTAAGTATTTATCGATCCCATCATCATCTACAAAATTGTCATCAACCTCCAGATTTTGGGCTATGAATGCTATGCAGTGGTCCTCCCTTAAGTTAAATACATGTTGTATGTCTGTCAGCAATATATACTCTGAATCTCCTACTTGGTAGGAGGGCAGCAATGGCGTTGGAATGGGGGAGAAATCATATGCTTCAATCATAGGATGGCCTACGTCAGTGTTTTGTTCTCTCAGTGCCTCGATATCGACCACCGCACTGAGCTTCCTCTCTTCTTCATCATTGAACTCCTCAATAACATGAGGAGTGTCCTCCTCTTCAGCACCTTCCTCAATGGTGGGACCAGCCTGATGAGAACTAGTGTCTTCACTTCCATTTGTCGCCTGCAGCTCTGTACATTCTTCATCTGTTAATTGCACGTTCATGTGCAAGAAGCATAGGAAGGCAGCAAAGTATTCCATCAAGCAGCATTTTCTTTTATGAGCTGGGCATGCCAAAGCTCTCTTCTTATCACATGGCACCTTGTGCCAATCCCTGTTTAACCGTTGCTTCTTCTCTGGTGACACCTTGCGATTAAAATGAATGTAGTTTTTCCCATCGATCATCATTGTATCTTCATTAGTGAGCTCATCAAACTCATGCCTCACCTCTTCAAAGTATTCGGGATGGCAAGAAAGTGTCTCCTCCAAAGAAAGATCACAATTGAACATCAACGAAATCGATGGGTGCAAAGCATGACGTCCACACTTGTAGAGGAAGTCATACAACGGAGCTGCACGTGTTTCTTTAATCTCTTCGTCCACATCAAACTCGACATGAACTTGTGCCATGGCTAAATTCAAGGGTCTAGATAAGACATGGAAATTATTAGTTCAAGCAATGAATCAAGAGACAGTCGGTCTTAAACACCAAATCTCTGTGTGGTGAATGGATTCAACATAATGCGAGAGGAGATGCCAGAGGAAGCCAGGTTTTCCTCCTCACGTTGTAGTGAATCTATTTTCCCTAACGCAAATAGGCAATCGATTCACCATAATGCGAGGAGGCATATTGTGCTTCCTATGGAACCTTCGCTCGTGTTATGGTGAATCGATACATATGTATTTGCCACCCAATTCTATTACTAGCTAGAGTGAGCACCCGCCAATCATAAAAAATCAACAAGAATTGAGAGCATTATAGCTATCACCATATTGTCATTAGGCCCATCACAATATAACACAAAAATATCATTAGCCGTCATCATGTTGTTAGCCTTACACTACAATGGTCTGTAGAGCAATGATCCTATTAAGCTTTAGACTCCACAAGTTGCACAACTAGAACCAAGTGAAAGGTACCTGGCAATGAAGATGAAGATGAAGGAGCTGCACACATTATAGCAAAGGATCAAGTTATTTCTAGGGTTGCTATTAATGTTGATCTACACAAGAATGGAAATGAGGGGAATGTGTGGGGCCCCATTGAATAGTACAGTATAGATACAGTCAACATAGACCGAGCTTCTTTGTTTACAAACCAAAGAAACCTAGATGTCCACTTTGAATGAAAATTGTATCAGGCAAGCAATGACACCTATGCATAACAAGATCATTTTGTGTCTCATTTAATTCTGAAGACATTTTGATGATGATGAAACCTTACTTGAGACAATCATATTCTAGAGACATGATGACTTCATCAAATTGTTTAATCAGTTTGAAGAGATTGACATGAGTCGCATGGCAAAACTTTACCAAGAATGGTACCCAAATGAAGGCTATATAAGATACATGCTTGGAAAAAATAGGTTCCTTGATAGGTGCATGCTCGAGCCCATTGATGGACAACATTTTTGCAAAGCATGCAAAATTGCATTCAATGAAATGAGGAAGGGAAATCTTCCAAGAGGAGATTACATTGAAAAGTTTTCAAGACTCATAGTTGATATTTGCTTTTTTGAAGATGAGTCCAAATATTATCTTGGAATCTTGGAGACTCAACAATGAGCCGTACCAAAAGGAAAAGAAGCCAATGCTCTTATGAATTCTCCTAAAAGGAAGGGAGGTATGGAAAGGATGTGGAAGTCCACGATCATTAAAGGGTAGAAGGCTCACAGAAGACATATTATCAAGGTTTGCCCAGTTCTACAGATGCTTAGCAGGTGTTGTGAATGATGTTCCATTAGGTCCCCAAGATTTAAGAAGGGTCATTGCAAAGTATAGGGACTAGACATACATGATATTCCATGAAGAAGCAACATTCAAATGTGTTGTGGATGTATGCCAAGAATTTGAGGCAAGCAACGTCATATGAGGCTCTTAAACATGAGGTGGGCCTGAGGCACAAAACAATAAAAATCATGTCAATAATTTGGTAGAGGCCATTGAAATATTGCCCTGACATGATTGTATAGTTCATTTGCAGCGAGCTGATGAAGGGTGAGTTTCTTTGGTAGAAAGAGCAAGGCAAGTTGCATTGAGGAGCAAGTGAACCAAATAGTGAAGGCAGAAGCAGCATATGGGGCACCAATGTTTTTACTATCTTTAGACAAAGACTTGAAGGGGGTTGAGTATGAAGTGGATAGTAAGAAAGCACATGCATTAAAAAACGTGATTGATAGAGGTTGGGTTAATGATGATGTTACCATAGCCTCTACCAGTGAGGCACACCATTTTTGTACCTGATTGTCGAAGAACTTTTAGCTTACCCATGTACACTCATAATTCCATTTGACATACACTGCTTCTATACCATAGAGATTTGAGCCCTGATGTATCCAGTGAGAATCTAGGACGTATCATTCTCTCGGATGGGAACCTAGTTGTATCCATAGAGTGAACCTAGTTGTATCAATCCATGGATTATCAATTTGTGGGGGTGTTAGGACAAATCAATGTAATGCTAATAAGCCTATGGTCATGGTGATGTGGATGTATGCCCGTGTAGGGCTAGGTGTGAAGGAGCACATGAGTTCATGTGTGGCACTGATTACATAATGAGGATGCTGATGTGTCAGGAGTTAGGTGTGATCAGGTTGGTGGCATGTGTTGACCAATTGATGGAAATAATCATGGATAGATTCACGGATCTAGTGAGCTATGATCTAGGAGATGATTCCATTGATTTAGGATCTAGGATACTCACCTACTAAGGTCACATATGATGTCATATTGTGCGCAAGGCATTCATTATTAGCATGATATTCAAATTAGTATTGAAACTATTCTAAGTAGTCTTTGGGTATTAGATTTCTTCGAAAAATTCATCATTTTTTGAGTTTGTTCAATTGAGACTAGCACAACACTTTCGTTGAGCAGAGCCAGCACTACAAGGTATATACTGGCTTCCGATGTTTATTTCAACGGTAAATAAAAATTTCCAAGTCCTAAATCGTCACTATTTTTGTCACAATGGAGCTAAGAGAAAAAATGAAGATAATTGTAAGGGAAGTAGAGGAGCTTTACATTGAGATGGAGAGTCTTAAAGATTGATTTGCAGATGATAAAGCCGAAGCAACAAGACTCACCCAAAGACTGAGCTTTTGCAAAAATTCTCACTTTAAAGACATGGCTATCCTTAAAGTTTTGGACCTCTTGTTGCGGATTTGGCTTTATTAACTTTGTCCTGGGTTGTTTGGTGATGTTGTTTCTGGGCTAATGCTCCTTTATTTTTTCAGTTGGAAATATATGAAGACACATCCTCAAACGTGCTTCAGGCAAGCGTATAGCAGGATTGGGCCACGATTCGACACTAGGAACGTATATACATCGACTCAAATTGCCTCAAGTTGAATATTTCACGCTAGCTTCAGCAAGGACAATGCAAATTTTACACTGATGGTGATAAAGACTCTATCGAGGTATCTGGGTGGCTCCCACTTAAGGCTGAATGCAAACAAGGCAATACTTATGGAGCAGCAAGCAGCTTTCTGATTTTTTGGGGAGGGAACAGGAGTTTATACATTGAGATGTAAATATTATTTAACGTATGCTGCTTACGACTTGGCATGTGGAATCACAGATCCAAATCTGTTGAGTGATTGCAGGAAGAAGCATCTTCTTAGAACATCAAGGCCAATGGAGCCTACTATGCCATTGATAGAGGAAGAAGAAGATGTTGTAGAAACTTCATCAAAAAAGGCTCGGCTGGGGGATGTCTCTGCTCTAGAACAAGAGAGTTAGATTGTTCTAGTTGTTAAAAAGTTTCTTCAGATTTCTCGATACTCTTATTGATTACCATTAAAAACTATGAAATGTATATATAAATTGAAAACATTTGTATGGGACATAGATGAAAGCTCTTGTTCTTTTAAAATCTTTTGAAGTTACATCATTGTTTTATAATATGTATTTCAATGATCAATTTTCTTCCACACTCTGCCCTGTCTTTGTCGTTGTCTTAGCCATTCAGCATGATTCTGCCTCCCCTGTGAGGAGACATATATTGATCGTCTCCGTTCAGCCTGCATCTCTCTTATTGCACATGACATAGCTGATTTAGACTGTTTGATCCTCACACGAGCCCTCACTTGAATCCGCCTATACCACCACTGACATAGTTGCTTCATGGGATTACTTTTCTTTACTCCTCCTCCATGTTGAGTGGCCCTTTGTTGATAGGCACAACGTGCTTGCCAATGAGATCTTTCCATGCCTTGGGTAGACCAAATCCCAAGGCTTCCACACTCTTCCCCAAAAAAGGGTCCATGTGCATGCAAAATGTGCTACAAATGCTCAACAACAACAATACATTTAGTATCATTGCTGCTGGATAGTGGAGGGAAGCTCTGTTTGGTTAAAGTACCACTTTAGAATTTCATGGGTCTCTGTTGGAACCTGTTAACAAGAGGCTAGTTAAATTGTCTACAACATGTAATGGATAGCAACATAATATACTTTTTTTAAAAATGGATAGCACCTCACCTCAAATGCAGCCAACCACCAAATCTCATTTTTAGATTGTACACTAAAGTGCCTCTCATCAACATTACTGATACTTGCATCCAAAGCTCTATTCATTAAAGTCAAGCTAACCCTTTCCAGCTTCTGTCCTTTGATCACCTCACTCTCATCAAGTTTTAAAACAAATATCAGCCTTCCATTGCACTCGTGAACATTGATGTCATAAAATTTCACCATAGCCATTTGTAATTTCCGAACATCTATAATGAAATTGTTGAACTCTGTAAGCTCTATGATTTTTTGTTCCCCGCTCTTTTTGGTCACTGTCAATGTACGAGACACGTGACAAGGCTCTCCAACAAGTTCAACCATTCCCAAGTTGAGAATATTTCGAGCTTTGTTCACGTGAAATGGTTTGGGAATGGGAATTACTGTTTTTTTCCCAAGCTTAGAATTGAAACCTTCTTTAACTTTATTAAACAACATCTTGTAAGACTTTGTGCTTATGCCAGCCATGTCACATATACCTTGTGCATCTGCAGGAGTGAATGCTTCACTCACCTTCTACAAGGATTGCTTTGCTATGTCTGATCGAAGTCTTGCAAATTTAGGATGATGTATTGCTGACTCCACGATATCTTTTGTCAGAACTTTGCCAAATATATTAGAACCTTGCTCTTTTGGACCCATAACATCCGTGACCGTCCTGAAGCAACAACGATAGCTATTGTAGTCCATCATTCATCTAACTATACCACCCCCACACCCAATCCCCCATCTCCAAAAAAGGAACTAAAGATGAAAATGAAAAGTGAGTTCTCAAAGAAATTATAGATCCCATAATACCTACGAGCTTTCACACGACGCTTCCATTGGCCACCTCCAACATTGAGTTCTTCCAATGGTTTGAACTGTCTCTTGCGTAATCGAGCACCCAATGGCGTGTCTTTCAAATATTGTAATTTTTTGTTGAGCTTTTCAAGTTGTTTTCTAAGGTGTGCATTCTCACTCTCCAAAGTGAAATTATTGATTTCTCGAACTGCCAAAATTTCATTGTTCTCTTCAATAGTGGCCTGCATCTTACGAATAGTCTGCTGCAAAAGATCAATCTCTTTTTGTAACCCAGAACAAACTTTTGCTTTGTCCTCATATGAAGCTTGCAAAGCTGTTGTGATCGATGCCAAGTAAAAATTCGCACTTTCAAGCATTTTTATTCTGGCATCTCTATCATTCAAATGTCTTTCAAAGTTACATTGAATGATACTTTGACATTGGCCAAACAATCTTTTGCAATATCCAAGCAATCCATTTTCACCCTCACACAAAAACTTGAAGAAACTTGTCAACCCAAAGAATGATGGAGATTGAGAGGAGGTTGGATCTGGTGCGTAAATACTACCATCCAACCATAGGTCCATATTTTTCTTTCCTTCATTTCGAAGCTCAATAATGTGGGCTTTGCATGCTGGCCTAGACCAATTTCTCTTACAGCAGGGAGCATAATCGGCTTCTACTTGGAAGTGGATGTCCACCTTTTTCTTCTTTTGTTTCACAGGTTCCATTGCATTGTTCCGTGCTTTAACAATACCAAAAAGCATCGTGAACTCACACTTTAACCATAAGAAACCAAAGATATTACACTTATCTCCCGTGAAGAAGATTGCTTCATTAAAACCGAAAGACAACATCACTAAATAATACCTCCTTGTCCATCAAACAAACTTGTTGGTATCCTGGATGCCCCAAAAGGTACATAATACTTGTAAGCACAACCCACACTTGAAAAAGGTAAGAAATAGGATTGTTATTCATGCACAGGCAGGTATGGCGCATGAAGAACAAATTGCAAACTTGCCGCCTCAGTCTCTCCTCAAATCTTGATGTATGATGAATCAATGTTCCATTGAATGTGCCACGAACTTGGAGGTAGCCAGGCACTCATGAGATGGAGAGGAAGGTTCTGGCGTGAGAAAGACGCGGGAGGCTATGAGCTTCCAAAATGGAAGGAATGTGAATGAGAAGAAGAGAAAATCAAAAACTTCCCGCTCAAAACAATTCGGATTTGGAGTGGTTGTGGTTGTGGTTGTGGAGTCGGGAAGACAATGAGGGAGACAATGCAAGATGATGGGTTGCAGGGACGAAGTTTGGTAAGCAAAGTTGGCTTGGTTCCATTCAAAAGTGTAATGAAGAAAGAGAGTGGTGACTTTTTTCAATAAAATAAGGCACCATAGTGGGAATAAAAAACTATACTTAAGAGGCATTGTTTTGAATTAAAAAACACCCCACATGTCAGTTAATGGAATAAAGAACTCAAAAAATGACGCATCTACCCTCCAATATTATATGTGGGTTTATTGGCTTGCTTTGTCCACATCACCATCCCAAGGGAGCTGTTACAAGGCCCCTTTTTGAGTCCAAATTTTCCCTAATGCTTGCCCTTATGCTCCACATATTTGTTGGCATTAGAGCACATGTCTGGAGATATTGCGGCCAAACTGACTGCATTATTGAGAAAGGGTTATATCCCTTTGCCCTTGTTTGCGTGAATGAGTGCTGTAGTCAGGGCTATCTTCGTCACATCTGAAGTTGTTGTAGCTTGAGGTATCTCGATGGGCTCGTTCTGGATGTCTTCTTCTTGTTGCACTTCCGGGTGAATGGATGCACTTGTGTCTTGTGAGGTGCCCATCCCCGTTTCCTTCTTGTGTTGAATGTGGGCTTCCCTTATACTTTCCCATTGTTTGGAAGCTTCTTTTTGTAAATCTTCTTTGCTCTTTTGTGGAGTTTCCTTGACCTTGCTGCACGTCTTCATGGCAGTAGCTCCAGGGTCGAGTTTGATTTTCTTCGATTCGGGTTTAAAGTTCTATTATATAAATTAAAGAGGTTTTACAATCCCACACTAAGACCCAGTGGAGCGGGTCTCTAAACCGTCGTAGATGGGTGATGTAACTCGTTTTAATAAAAGAGTTCTTTCACTTTAGTTACCAAACCAAACATTCTTCGTGTAGTATCTCGGATGTACAGATGCTGACTGGGTTGGTAGTATCTCGAATAGGAGATCTACTAGCGGATTCATGTTCTCTCTTGGGACTGGTGCTGTTAGCTTGAGCAATAAGAAGTAGCCTATTGTTGCTTTGTCAAGCATAGAGGCTGAGTACAGTGGTGCAACAATGGCTACATGTGAGGTAGCTTAGCTAAGGAAGCTACTTGATGACATGGGCCAGCCATTGCAGGGATATGTTATCATATATTGTGATAACATTAGTAGCATCATGCTTGCTAATAACCCAGTGTACCATGCTATAACTAAGCACATTGAGGTAAACTATCATATTTTTTTGAGAGAGAAGGTTCTAGTGGGAGATATTGATCTTGTGTATGTCAGCACTGAAGAGCGTGGCTAATATCTTTATGCATGCATTAGGTACCTAAAAGCTTTGTGGGTTTAGAGGCTTACTTGGTGTGCTAGAATTGGATTTGATCTTGAGGGGGAGTGTTGAGATATCAAGCTCCACCACACATGTGACACTTGGCATGGGTGATTGTCATTTATGTCACGAGCATGGTTGGTTGTGTCTATTACATCACCATCGAATAACAACTGTATTACAACTATTTTTGTGTGAGGTAGTTGTGGCATAGTTAGATTTCCATGTATGTATGGTTTGGGTTCACACTATGGACTAGGTTAGAGATATTGGGTATACCCCTCTTTTATGTATAATTGATGTGTGGCATTTGCAAGTAAGAAGAAAAAAGCTTGAGCCTCCATCTTGTGTGTCTTCTCCCTTGTGTTGCTGTTAAGATAGCTGCAAGCAAGACTCTTCCCTCTTTCCCACTTTCTTTTCACTCTATTGCTTGACAGTCTTTTGTGATTGGAAGAACTATGATTTTCACACTTCTCATTTACAGATTTGCTCGATATGTTCTTGCCAACGGCTTTGGAGAATCTGTCTACAGTTCTAGACTCGTATCATTTTTGTTCCATAAATTTATATCACCTCTATTATGTATTTGTCAAGTCTATTCGCAATGTTTTGAGATCCTACCATGTTTCTTTCCTAAATGTATGCAGGTAAATGCAAGCTTGTGTCTAGCCATTTTTGGTGAGTGTAGGGCATTTTTTTATATATAGGTAACTAGTAACTTATACAATTCTCAATGGATTTTGACAAACTTGGTATCCAAGCAATAGTATACATTCCAATCTTCAAGATGAGACTAAGAAAACAAAGAATTAAGATTTATAATCCAATCTTTCAATAGTTACAATTTCTATGTGGTATGTGAGGCATGTGAACTAACAATACATGTTATAATAATTTATGCAAAGACATCAAAATTTTGTTATGCACATATATGAAACCAAGTCATCTTACCAAAGTACACTACCTGAGCTTCTCCTCAACCAAAGGACACATTCAAATGAGAACATCTGGTATGGTTTAAGGGGCCTTCAATGTTGTGCTAAAATTTTGCGTACTCATTCGAGGGCACACTTCATAGCTTTCTCTCAATGTGCTAAAAAATAGAAAGCATTGAAAAATGGAATCCTAGCTTGTGGGACTATTGCACAATGGTTTTGAGGCATTGAAATTAGGTGAAATTGGTATCCAAATTCACCCTAGAATGGATGGCTTTGATCATACTCAATTTATGAAAGTGCAAAGATCTTTTATTAATCCAACACCATTTGAGATTTTTCAACTCTTTTGTCTCCTATGTAGATCCTTGCTATATGAGCGATTAGCATACCAAGGTCATTGTAATTCATAATCCACATCATCAAATACAATAGCGTCACCCTTTGATCTATTAATTGTTTTCATCATTTTAGGCCATATTCCATTCGATTGGGAGCCACCGGCATTTTCAATTTGCTGATGTGTATTGCCAGTGGACAGAAGCGTCAGCTGCAAAAAAAGTCAAAATTTCACACCTCTTGCTCTGGCAAACCTTGAATATGATGCCAAACAATTCATGTGGCCTTATTCCTTATTCTTGTGCACACTTTCCAAATTCCTCCCTAACTCAAGTTGGACTCATTGTCTTCTTCTTGTGCACACTTTCCAAATTCCGTCCCTTTCTTGCTCACTCGCTTCACTCATCATCTTCCTTGAATCCTTTGTGTTGGTGTAGGTAAGTTAGCCTTATCGTCTTCCTTTATTTTCTTGCTTCACTATGTTTTGTTGGTTATTATGGTGGTTCACTAATCGATGATCATTGCCATGTTGTCCAGGTCGTTAAGGCTTCCAAGAGAACAAGGTAGAGGTTGCGAGATAGGAAAGCTAAGAAGCCTAGTCAAGGCACAAGGAGAAGGATGCGATGTGAGGAAAGGAAGAGAAATAACATGAGAAAAAAAGGCTCCTTGCAGAACAACAACAAGAAGCAGTTCTATAAACATGAGATGAGTGAACCAGCTCGGTGATCTAAATTATTGCTTAGTATTTGAATTTCCATCAAACTTGGGCAAAAAACAAATTGCCACGGTAGGAACGCTCCCATTATAATAGAAGAAGCATCATCAGAGCAAAGTGTAGTGACAAAGTGAAGCTAGGAGTTAGACTAAAAAGATTCAGAAGTAGTGAGGCAATTCATGTTTACAAAAGATAATGAGAGACACATTCTAGAACAATGCAAACACGTGCCAACAATGATCTATATTTAAAAAAGTAGCTTATGGAATGCGAACCTATTAGAATTGGAGGTTTGAAATCCGTCCTTTTGTGACCATGTATAGTTTCTTTATCCTCCTTCAAAAAACAATGGGTTGATAAAAGAATGATTCGATTTATATCTTCCTCTTGCATGTTTCTCAAGGATGGGCATTTCATTTACAAAACAAAATGATACTTGTTCTTTCACTTTAGTTACCAAACCAAACATTCTTCGTGTAGCTCTCCCACGATATTGCTCAAACAAAGAAGTCAAATCATCGATTTCTCTACTTATGGCAAGTGACACCCTTCTCTCATTGTGACACATATTGTACTTTTCATCTCTAGTTAATAGGTGGAAAAAAGGCGACTATTAGATGAGTTCAACAGAAGGCATATTAAATTTCATCTCTATCACATTTTCACTTACAAAGGGGTGCCATAAAAAGGATTACTAGAAGTAAATTACAATTAGAATAAGAAAAGTGTACACTTTATTCATGAAAAAGTCATCATAAAAGGTTTTTACAAACAAGGTTTGAACATTTAGGGTTTTATACAAAGTCAACCCCATTATTGAAAGTATTGATTTAAGAAACTTGCAAGATTCAAATATAGGCCTTGAACACACACAATACATAGGTTTTTATACAATATAGGAAACCCCCCCAGAGTGGAAGTCTTAATTATTTGGATTTCAAGAGCCTTCAAGTTTAGATGAAACACATGACATTGTGGCACCTGATTGATGAGATCAAAGCTGTAATGTTCAATAAAAGAACATCACAAATTGATGTTTCCACATATTAGATATGATATTTTTTCAATGTGAACAGTCTTATGAGCACACCACCAATAGCAATAGAAGTGGCACCCATAGTTAATGATATGATCCCTGCGTATTCTGTACCAAATTGTGATATGTTCACTTGCTTGTCTAGATAGAGGTATAAGTATTGGTACAAATTTTTTCCACATACGTGGTACAATGCTCGAACTGGAGAAAGAACCACCTAGTGCAAAATCATGAATAATTATGGTTACATGAGACTCATGAAGATCATACGAGGAAATGTTGAGCCCTTGAAAAGTAAAATGTAGCATATATCTAACAATGGTAGACGTAAATCATACCTGATAGGCATGAGGCAACCAATGACTTTTTCCCATGGCATAGAAAAGGTTGTCTAAAAACCACTCACTATGTGTAGATGCGACCACATCATCAACAATTATTGTGCCGCCAAGAGTGAATGGGTTGTACAATCCTTTCTTGTGGATGAAACTCAATCCTAGCAAAAATTAAATCTATTATATGTTATTGAATTCTTCAACTATGCTTTCTTTGCGTAATGAGCACAATTTGATTCTATTCCCACATCAATTCAAAATGAGTAAATGACGTTCGGAGTTTCTAGCATTTGAACGCTCATAAAAGAATGTATTCACTTACTTGTGACTTGAAAGAGGGAAAGACCATGCTTGTTACATGTTGTAGCCCACATCTTGTCACCGAGTTCTAGGCCTTGAGCTCGCTTGAATAAAATCGTCCCATTGCCTGCAAAATGTAATTGCACACATTGATTCTTCCTAATGGTTACAAGTGTCAAGCAAAGGCTAATATGGAGCAATGAAATGGTGCGCCAAATGGTTGTAAAGTTGGTGCACAACTCTACTTGAATGGGTATCATTTTGTGTCATCGTGTTGCATAGCCATGTGGCTACACTTTTTCACATGATAAGCTAGTTTTGTTGCATAGATAGTTTTATTATCTTTATGGTTCTGCCCTTAATTGCATTGGTAAGTCTATCCCAACAGTTTGTTTTTTTGAAGGATAGTTTAGTTGTGTAGACCTTTGTTTGATTATCATGCTCGGCCTATTCTATTTCCATAGTGTCTTTTATTGAAGGATAACCATTCTTGTAGCATTGTTTACATGTATTTTGAATATCTCTTACCTACGTATGAGCTAAGATTAAAGAAATGCAAAAAGTACTTTTTGTCAATGTATGCACGTACGTGATGCATGCACATTATTTTATCTCTGAGTTTGAAATTGCACAGAGAAAGGAATATCATAGATTATGCTCAGGCTTCCATCTAACTATGCAAGGTTTACATTTGTGTTACCATAGTTAAGAGTCGGAGAGAGAAAATGCATAATCCATGATCCTCCACTACAATCGTCAAAATCAAAAGAATTGAGATAAATATGCTTAATTACCAGTTGTGGTTGGTACGAAATGTCCAGGACTCAGCAATAAACACCTAGTGCAAACAGGTGGAAACTCATTCAAGGGTGCTAATGTAATATTAAGAAATAATCCAATCGAGTTTGCATCAGCATGGCCAAACGCATAGACACTGTCAAAGTGGAGGAGGCCGTTTGATCGCCAGACACCAACCTAGTGTATGCAAATACAGAGACATAGTTCCAATTTTAGTGAGTAAATAATCCTCGCACAAGGGCAAAGTGTGTACACACTGGACAAAGTGCATATTAAACATGATCATTTCTTAGTGAAATAGGAGTAGCCAACAATAACACTAGTGTAACAATGACAATTATTATGCTGCTTGCCTTGTCACCGATGGCGAGCTCGGAGATGAGTTTACGTTGTCCTGCTTCAATCATCACCATGGAATCACCTGAATGGAAGAGTAGAACCTTAGAATTGTACTGGGGTATATAGTATCAATCTTCGAAATGGATCGATTCATGGTCCCCTTGCACGTGCGCACATGCACGTGTTCTTTATTTTTAGTTTTACGTGTAGGGAATCTTGGCGAGTTGTAGCATTTTCCACGCATTTTCTTCATACATCCTTACCAGGAAAGCACTGGACAGCTGCCAAGACAGGCTGACAAGCTATTGCACCTGCCATTGCGGAAACGAAGACCACGCCTAGCGCACAAAAAGCCCCTAAGATGTTAAATCCAGGGCATATTTCCGTAGAAAGAGCGGCACCGCCTATAATCCCGCCCGCTAAACCTGTGTGAATTGTCCAGGTAAAGAGTTAGTCTTTATTAGGCTGTCTTGTCTTGTATGTGGGAGAGTCTAGAGAGCCACAATGGCACAGAGAGTGTGAGAGCGCGAACCTGCATCGAAGCAATTCGGGGTGTCGTCCTGGAGGAGCTTCCTTTCTCCAACACCCGTTAATGCATTAGCAGTATTCTGAGCCTGCATGGCCCCCTGCAGGTACATATTTACGTCGTCGCCGGTGGTATACAATTGGCAGCCCAGCGACTGAGCATTCTCATCGCACACCACCTGTTACACATAATTTGCAGCTATAGATCAGTTTCAGTAATTAGAATGAGTTCCAGATCACTGTGCGCAAGGCTGGTAAAATGCCTTTCATCCGATATGGATGGAGTGTATCATATGCCAATAAGCTAAGAACCATTTGCACTGATCACTCACAGCGTTGCTTCTGCCGTTTTCATCTGTGTATACCAGCTCCACACCCTGTGGCGATGCGCTTGAAGCGTCACAGCCGCCAGTCGCTTGAACCTGCACGCGCGAGCACGTTTCGCTTACACGTTGCAACATTAACGTTGAATTTCATGAAACACATAAAAGCTGATTGAAGCGAAGTCGAAAGGCCCTAATTCTCGAACCTGGAATGTGTGCTCTTTTTGGGATGCACCTTCCGTTACCGTTGCCTGGATAGATAATTGCCCAGACTCTATCAAACGGCATGCAGACTCCACAGCGTCGGCTGGAATAGCGCCCACAAACACGCCAGGGCTGCCAGGAGGAAGTAGCGAATTGGCAACAATGCTAATCCAGGTCGCAAGTCTTCCGTTTGGGTTGATGTCTTGGGGTCTCGTTATTGTGAATTCCAACTGCGCCGTGCAGGTGGGCAGCGCACATATTAATGCTGTGATGGAACAAACCACTACAACGACAATCTGCTGGCAGCTGCGTGGAGTGACATGGCCGGGCATAGTTGCCATGGGTATAATCGTACGAGATCAGATGAGTTATGCTACAAGTTTTGCACTCCTGCTTTTAAGCTTGGGCTGATCGTCCAGGCAGGCGTCGAACAATGGGGATGCGCTCAACTTAGGAGACAATTAGGACGATTAACCCAAAGCAGCTCTTAGGATAAGGAATGCTCCCTGGTGTCCCGACTCCCCAGTGTCGCAACTCTCGATGAAGTGGGTATACTCAGGCCTGTTCACATTCCCAGGTGACTGGTGCAACAGTGATGTTCTAGAACTTGGAAAGTGCCACCCTCTCTCTTGACTGCGGACAAATCGAGCACATGAACGGCTTACGTTTTCACAATGCTGCGGCCTTTCCTATAATTAGATTTACAGTGTTTGCCATTGCACAAAGAACCTATGGGACCCTCCAACTATTATTGGACCTATTAGTCTCCTTTCATAACCAACTTGGTGATGCCTTTCTTCTTTATTAAGGCTACAATTATCTATTATTACCAACACGTAATGCATGCATAGTGTACATCAAAAGAGCTCATTATTTTGTATTCTAGTTGTTGCTTCTAGTTTGGAAATGGAAGGATGAATATTGCAATCATATGTATTAGTTTGTGCATTGGTATGTGTTCTCCTGGAGAAAACTTTTAGCTTCTGACCTAGTTCTTTTTCCATTACCATTGGCCTATTCTAGTTGTTGCTTCTAGTTTGGAAATGGAAGGATGAATATTGCAATCATATGTATTAGTTTGTGCATTGGTATGTGTTCTCCTGGAGAAAACTTTTAGCTTCTGACCTAGTTCTTTTTCCATTACCATTGGCCTTTTTATAGTCTCCTTGTACTTATCCTTGTTGAAATTATTGGCCCTTTACACCTTGCTTCTATCGTTATTGCGTTCAACGAATTAAGCATTTAGATTTCTAGAGTGGTTGGCACAACATCCTAGTATTTTTTGCACCCCTCCTCTGTTTATTTTTATGATTTTTGAGGAGAGTAAACAATTGTATACAAAAATCCACTAATCAAATCATAAATCACTCGGGACCTTCAACTTATGCCAAAGATTCAATTGGTGATATCATTTATAAAAAATCCATGGAAATCTCCATCAAGAAGCTATGACATGAGGGGTCTGTCTTGATAGAATCAACTTTGATTGAAATTTTGCAAGGAATTAAGCCTTATGTAATGCAAAGATTGCAACATATAACATTGTGTCATGTTGTTGGTGATTGTGGTGGATGAATGTGATTCCATGAAATTTCAATCAACTTTGATTGAAATTTTGCAGGAGTTAACCCTTATGTAATGCACAAACTGCAACATCTAACATTGTATGACGTTGTTGGCAACTATGGTGGATGAATGTGATTCCATGAAATGGTTGTGATGAGGCACTTAGCCTTCTTGTGGAAACAACATTGTGGATGCATTCCTCATAGTTTCGAAAGCTCTAGGAGTAGCCATCCTTGGTATGGCTCAATGAGCATCACCTCACCTACACACCCCTTGTAAAACATTCTTATGCTTTCCATATGTTCGATGAATGAGTCACAATTTATACAATTTTGAGTGCTCTTGAAGATATTTTAAAATAGTGGTGAAGAAGGTGATCTTTGTCTTTTCCTCATCCAAATGATATGCAATCTTTCATAGATTTGCTATAGCTTTAGGAAATTCATGAGCCACATAGATATTTGATGGTTAATGCATTGTATATTGAACTCGCGAGCAGAGAAGATCAGAGAGACAAGGTGACAATAGCGAGATGGGCAAAAAGCGAGTTTTTTGAGCGAGATTTTAGGTGAGCTTTTTTTACCACCACCTAATTGCTAGTACTCTTAGTACACTTATTCCTCTCTCTCTCTCTCTCTCTCTCTCTCTCTCTCTCTCTCTCTCTCTCTCTCTCATTATTATTACCTCTGTGTGAGTGAGTGTGTGTGTGTGTGTGTGTGTGTGTGTGTGTGTGTTAATCATGCTCTCAACAACATTATTATTACATCTCTCTCTTTATCGACTAGCAATTAATGCATACACATCCATTCAACCTTGTTTAAATCAAAATTCCATTTTTACTTCACATTAATCTCTCTAAGCTAGCACTACTTTTTTTAATGTTCTTCCATTAACTTGTTTTGTGAAACAAAATCTGAGTGTCCCTCGATGGACAACTAATCGTCTCATGTAAGGCAATCACTGTGAAAGGAGGAAGTTCTAAGCAAAGTTTCCTTATATGTGGTCAAGATTATGTACGTGTTTGGGGGAATATCTACCATTATCTCCATATTGTCATCCACAAATAATGTCGCATTAGGATCAAAGTGAGGCCATTGGATTTGATTGATGCATTTCTTGAATACGGGCCTACCCCCTCTTGCCTCTATAGGAACTGCAATGCATTTTCTCTAGCTATATTGGAAGACATAGAAGGCTTGATGGCCATGGCCTTTGAGGTATTCATCCCTCAATATTTGCATATAACGATGCAATTTGCCCTCTTGCATTGAGCTCCAAATAGCTACATCAAATATTTGGGCAACTTGTAGCATGAACTCTACTACGCTAGATCTTAACACCACCCAATTAGGTCCGAGATCGATGGCTAGGCCTAGCTCGTCTCCTGTAGTCTTCAAACACCTATACAACATCACTCCATTCAAATCCAAAACCACTAGCTTTCTGGAAGCTGGTGGTAGGCTATTGAAACAAAAACATAGATTGTGATTATGAAAATATGGCATGCATGGTACTATTGGAAATTGGAGTTTTTGAACTATTAATAATGCAGGGTACAATACCTACTTTGTGTCTTAGATATCTTTCCTCCATTTCATCACAAAGGCACACGATTCTACACCCCATCCGCACCATCGGTCCCGCCAAATCTCCAACCCCCAGTCGAGGATTGTGTTCCTTGCTTTGGAGAGGTCCTCTATCAACTTCTCCCAGAACTTCTCTCCACACTGAAAGCCACCTACCAAAACACCAAATAACATTTGACATTTTCTTTATTATTCATTTGTTGAAATATACAAGTCATGTTGAATAAATACCTCACATGGGTCTCCCCTCCACATTCCAAACCTAGTCTTCCATGTTAATGCCATCCACCATAAAGTCCTCCCAGCCGGTGTTAATAGATGCCCCATGATTGCGATAAACAAGAGCACGTGCATTACGTGCAACTGCACATAGAGATGAGAAATGAAAATTTAACACCCTTAAGCTACCATATGTAGCAACGAAGTTACCATGGAAGAGTAATCCAAGAAAAATTCTAGCATGATACATGTACATACCTCTCTACTCTCTTGGACAAATATTGGCATCCTGCAATGAACAGCCTGCAAATCAATTATTTTTTAGAGATCTACAAATCATGTTGCGAACAACCTTTGTCATGACAAGGTGTAGTAAAGATGACATTATCCCAAGAAGAATAATGACACCATCGTCTGCCAACAAACGGGTCACAACATGGAATATATTTGTGGTCTCACCTATGGAGCCAATATTCCATGCACCCACATGTCCCATCCCATGTGCTTGCAACTGACAAGGAATGCAAGCCACCATCATCTAGCACACACTGTCCATTGGCTTGTCATCCAACAAAGCCATTTTTCCATTGTTGACCTCCTTGAGTGTCTCCAACAAGTGGTTAAAGCCTCGATATTCAATTTTTAGCATCAATGCTATCATTGTGTCTAATGCATTACAATCCACAATTTATGGCAAGATATACTGTGTGGTAGTGTCTATTTGCATAGGTGAAGTTGTCTAAACTCTATATTTTTTCCAAAGATCCACTTGCACCCCACCTACACACATGGAAAACACTTTGTATTAATGGCATGCCTTACTTATCGAATATGCATACTTTACACTTGCGAGGTCTTTGTTGCTTGGAAGTGATGCTCACTTGTTGTTGGCTCATGCACTATGTGCTCCATCTCGCTAGCACCTATTCCTCATTCAAGAGGTCTGCTTTCTTAGTCTAGCATTGTGGCACTACTTTGTGTGATCATTTTTCTTTGACCTGCTTTGATTTTTGTTTGCAATTAGGTGGCTAATTCCAAAGTTGTCCACGCTTAAGCCATGGTCTCTTTTGCTATGCCCACTCCTGTACCCACACTATAAGGGATCAGTCATTTTGACGTTTATACCGACATCAATAACAAAGAAACTGATTTTTTTGGGAGTAAATTTCGACGGTATTTACGTCAAAATTAACACATCGAGATAAGTGTCGATATATTGTTACGCAAGTAACATCATTGTATTCCATTCATTATAGGCCGTGGGCCAACAAGGAGAAATAGGGCTAGAGGGCTAAGGCCAAGTTTTAGGGTTGAACCTCCCTTCAAAAGGTCTTTGTATAAAAGCCAAGGTTGTTGACTTTGGTCTTCATTCCTTCATTTGCTGGAGTTGGAATAGAGAAGAGCTTCCATCACTCTTGTGTTGTTGTCTTGTCTCCTTTCTTTTCCTTTACTTTTGCTTGTTGCTATGCATACGATCGGTTCCCCATTCACCACGCTCACGATTCTCCCTTCTATTCTTCTCATTCCCTTTCCCCCTACGATCGCGTAGTAGCTTAGATCGAATCCGAGGACAGTGCCCGTGACAACACCGCGCAGCTGCAAGTCGACCAGCTCCCACAAGGAAGTTGCTTGGAGGTTGAGCTCTCTGAAGCGGCTTGGTTGAATATCCCCACGACACGTTGGTCTCCGTCAAAGAAGACTTAACAAATTTTGGCGCTACTGCCGGGGAGGTAAGCAACCTTGCTTGGTTTTTGCTGTTGTTTTCCTTGTTAATACCCATCAACCTAGTTAAACACGACAAGAAGCTTAGCAGTGCATTACCAATGAAGCCAAATCTACAACATGTTAAGCGACGAAATGTAGTACCAACTTCCTACGCCACAACCAATACAGGTGACGACGGGGTGGCTATGTGGAATCTAACCTTCAATGGTTACGATATGTCCAAGCAGCCATGGCCGATCATGAATTCACAGAGGATTGGGGTAGAAGGATGGAAGAGATCCTGATTCCAGTAGGATCCCTGGAGATAGAAGAGTCATCTTCAGAAGGGCGAGAACAGAAGGAAGATAGGGGTGAGAAAGAAATTCCAACTTCTAGAAAACCCAAGGAACCCATCGAAACCTCGCCTAAGAAACAATGTAAGCCACAACCCGAACCAGCAGCGAAGAAAATGTCATCATCTAACAAGAAGTCTCGCCCATCTCTACTGAATCGAGCTTCAGATAAGTCGCTGGAAGAGGAAGACCACAAAGATGTCCCGGTACATTTTAAATCCTATTCCATACAAGACCGAGACATATTTTGTGAGAAAGCTAAACGTATTGCAGACACATATGACAATGGAGTCTATGAAGGGCCTGCAAAAGTTAAAGAAGTCAATTTGGCTGGGCCTGGAGAGACCCCTAAACCAGTCTTTGTGTCAGTAGACCTCACTAAGGAGGAAGAAAGTGATTTGATCACTTTACTCAAGGAATATAAGGATTGTTTTGCCTGGTCTTACGAGGACATGAAGGGTGTGCCAGCAGAAGTGGTGCAACACACGATCCCCATACGAGATGACGCGAAGCCAATGCAACAACGACCTTATGATATGAATCCCAAATATGAAACGATAGTAAAAGAGGAGATTGACAAGCTTCTAGATGCGGGATTCATATATGAAATCGAGCATACCGAATGGGTGTCTCCCATTGTAATTGTAACGAAGAAGAATGGTAAAATACGAGTGTGTGTTGACCTCAAAAAGGTCAATGCAGCCACAGTTAGGGATCATTATCCCTTGCCATTCACTGAACATGTGCTCGAAAGGGTGGCAGGCCATGAAGCATATAGTTTCTTAGATGGATTCTCTGGATACAACCAAGTGTCCATCGATCCCAAGGATCAACACAAGACAGCCTTTGCCACAACATGGGGTGTGTTTGCGTATCGAAAGATGCCATTTGGTTTAACTAATGCCCCAGCAATGTTTCAAAGACTGATGAGTACGGCTTTCAAAGAGTACTTATGTGTTTGGCTAGAAATCTTTCTAGATGATCTATGCATTTACTCGCGATGGCTAAAACACCTGAAATATTTACGAATGGTCTTTGAGCGATGCAGATTATATATGATTTCACTGAACCCACTAAAGTGGCAATTTTGGGTGACACGGTGTTATCCTAAGTCATGTGGTGTCCAAGAATGGGATCTCCACAGACTTCAACAAAATCAAGTTAATCCTGGAGTTACCCCCACCAACAAATTTTAAAGGTGTTCAATGATTCACTGGATACACTAGGTATTACCGGAGATCCATCTACATGTACGCAGAACTAGCTCGACCGCTGTACCGTTTGTTAATCGACTTTGTATGGACAGATGAATGCCAAAAGGCATATGATGCCTTGAAACGAGCTTTAGCATCAGCACCAATCCTACGTGCACCAAACTGGGATTTGATATTCCATGTTCATATTGATGCATCTAACTTTGCAATAGGTTGTGTGTTAGCTCAGTCTGGCAAGCATAAGCTTGATTATCCTTGTTAAGCCTTCTTTGGACGGAGACTAACGTGTCGTGGGGATCTTGCAGCTGGCCGCTTGAGGGTGCTCAACCTCCAAGCCACTTCCTTGTGAGAGCTGGTTCACTTGAAGTTATTGCGGTGTTGTCACAGGCACCGTCCTCGGATTCGATCTAAGCTACTACAATCGTAGGGGGAGAGAGAAGAAGAAGAAGAATAGAGGGGAGAACGTGAGCATGGTGAAGGGGAAACGATCGTATGCGTAGCAACAAAGCAAGAGTGCATGAAAAGAAAGGAGACAATACACAAAGTGGTGAAGCTCTTCTCTATTCCAATCTCAAGCAAATGAAGGAATGAAGACCAAAGTCAACATCCTTGGCTTTTATACAAAGACCTTTTGAAGGGAGGTTCAACCCTAAAATTTCCCTAAACCCTTTTAGCTTCTAATAAATCCCTTTTTGTGGCCCACGGCCTATAATGAATGGAATACAATGATATGGACTATGTTACTTGCGTAACATGGGAGACTAACGTGTCGTGGGGATCTTGCAGCTGGCCGCTTGAGGGTGCTCAACCTCCAAGCCACTTCCTTGTGAGAGCTGGTTCACTTGAAGTTGTTGCGGTGTTGTCATGGGCACCGTCCTCGGATTCGATCTAAGCTACTACGCAATCGTAGGGGGAGAGAGAAGAAGAAGAATAGAGGGGAGAACGTGAGCGTGGTGAAGGGGAAACGATCGTATGCGTAGCAACAAAGCAAGAGTGCATGAAAAGAAAGGAGACAATACACAAAGTGGTGAAGCTCTTCTCCATTCCAATCTCAAGCAAATGAAGGAATGAAGACCAAAGTCAACATCCTTGGCTTTTATACAAAGACCTTTTGAAGGGAGGTTCAACCCTAAAATTGCCCTAAACCCTTTTAGCTTCTAATAAATCCCTTTTTGTGGCCCACGGCCTATAATGAATGGAATACAATGATATGGACTTTGTTACTTGCGTAACAATCCTATATATTTTGCGAGTGGCCAGCTGAACAATGCTGAAAGAAATTACACCACTACCGAACGAGAAGGATTGTCAATGCTATATGCGGTGAAAAAATTCAGGCATTACTTAGACACACAACATGTGGGAAAGGAAACAGATACACAAGAACCTACTTCCGCAAGGGCAGTAGAACCACAAGAACCTGTTCTCCACCCAAGAGATACAAGGATCGAAGAGCATACTGAACCGGATATCATCAAGGACACTACGACAATGCTCAAAGACCTTGCACAAACAGTCATCGCAACGACATCGCAAGTCAAAATGCCACCAACATTAACGATGTCAGCTACAAGGTATGCCACTTGGATTTTCAATTCCTTACCCTAAGCCAAGTGTCGCATCTTAAATAAGTGATTAGGTAGGTCAATACCTAAGCTAGGGCACAATTTTGTTAAGCCAACATTCTAGGGTCCTTAGCAAAAACCACTTTCCAAGGGCAGGTCCATATATGCACAAGCACTCACAATGAGAAGGTCCAGCCCAAGTCCAAGTCAAGGTCAACAACCAAATAGGTGCTAGAAGCACAACACCTTTATCAAATATCTTAAGCACTTACAAGGGTCAGCACATTCCAGCACACACATCTGCCTTATCACATAAATAGGATGAATGCACATGGCCAGAGGTCAAAATTGTCAAAGACAATAGTACAACATAATTGCAGGGCTGCAGGTGCTAAGGTTATTGCAGCGCTGCAATAACCGATGTCTATCAAAATGTGTTCCAAAGTGTTCTAACCCTTCAGTACATTGAAAATCAAAGGCCTAGCACAGTGGAAGGTCAAAATCAGTGCAACAAGGGCCAAAAATCAGGGCGCTGCAATATAGCAGCATTGCATCAGGACTATGCAAAGTGCCACCAAAAGTCATACAGGCAGTACCCAGGACATATACAAGACCCATCAAACATTCCAAGGACAATCAGTCACCAAGATAAGACAGGTATGCATTGAATGATGATCCTGATGCAATAACAGCTAATGCATCGGCATCCATGATTCAACATGTGAAAGTGCAACCAAGGGTTCTTAATGGTTATATTGTGCCTAAGTAATGCCATGAGAGCTCTGGTAGGTCAACTATGTGGTTAGTACATCAAAATATCAACACGCTGCATTAACAGGTTAATGCATCAAGTGTTGGACAACTTGTCAAGAGGAGTGACAAACATGCACAGAATGTTCAGTTGAACATGTAATATGACACTCATGACTGTATTGCACCAAGGTAGGCCACAGGTACATCATTATTGGGCACGCTACAATAACAGGTTAATGCATCAACATATGTGAAAGTCGTCAAGAAAAGGGCCAAGTATGCAATGTGAAGTAAGGGTCAAGGTCCCAGAAAAGGTAAAGAACCACTGATTGATTGACACCATCAACAGGGAGCAATTTCATGGAGGCGCTACAATAGCCGATTAATGCAGCAGAACCAACCAAAAATGTCTTTTGACACTGAAGAATTCATCCGAAGACACTTCAACACTCTCCAAGAGGAGGAGACAGAGTTCACAAGTGGACAATCCGAAACTCACTCCCAATTGCCAGGACAATTGGAAGCCGAAGAGGCAAGGGAGCTCGAAGAAGCTCTTCGAATCTCGGCCCAAGAGGCCATGGAAAGATAGAAAAAGAAGGCAAAGTCTGCACACAAGGCACCGCAAGAGATGGGAGAACCTTCGACAGCCAGTGCCATTCCAAAGAAGCGAAAAGCTAGTTCCAAATCCAGTGCCTCCAGCCCAAGCCTAGAACGAGGAATTAAAATAACTACGCATTCTCCATTGGGCCAGGAATGGGTGGAGCAACTGGGCGGGATGGTGGTCCATTCCACCTACATGCACAACTCTACAACAAGGTTCAAGGTGTGTTACCATACTTCAAAATGCTACCAGGCACTCCAAGATCCAGAAGTAGTTCCCCACCTGGACGCATGCGGTCTAGGAAGAATGAGGTTCAAACTGCCATGTTACCTAAATATGAACTATGCTGTACAATTTGTGAAGAACTACAACAGAAACACAAAGCAAACTAAAATTGTCTCCACGGACGGCCAAGAAAGGACTCACCCTCAGCATGGATGCGGTAAGAAACGCATATGCTTTGGATGTTGTAGCTGAACCGTATGTCGACCTCAGGAAGTTGGGAAATAAGCTGGAAGGTGCTGCGAATTACGAGAGTCACAAGCAAAGAGGAGGGGTTAAGTTCGTGGACATATCACCACACCTCCAGAAGGCCGCTAGGGTACTCAGGTTGCTAACAAGGGTTGAGCCGTCGGACCACCACAACATCATCCCGGCCAATCATTTGTTACAGCTTCATAAACCACAACAGCATGTAACAAACGGGGCCGATTATTTCTATCAAAAACTAGACAAAGTGTGTGCACAGCATAACAACATCATTCAACATCCAATGTTGTTGATGCCACTGTTGTGTCACCTCGCTGCGTGGAAACTAGACAAAACCACATTTGGCTTTGCGGACAGGAATAGGGCCGAGCTTCAAGACCTAGTGCCGCAGCCAAAGCCGAAGAAGCAGAGGATAGAGCCGGTTGTTTGCATGGCAACAAGGAGTCAGGGACAACAAGAGGCAGTACAACACGAAGAACTAAAGAAACAAGAGGCAGAAGAAGCTGCAACCAAATGGAGAGAAATTTCAGAACAACATCACAGGGATAAGGAAGCAGAACAAAGGAGGAAACAAACTGAACAAGAGAAGGGTAAAGCCAAGATCCAAGAAGAAGAGGTATTCCAGGATGCACCGAAATTTGAGATTCCACACGCAATGCCCACTCAGTAGGACCTGGACACATCGAGACTCAACAGCTTATTGTTAGCATCAACTTTGATGAGACAATGAGAGCGAGGGCACAAGAGCAACACCAAGACGACAATGCCTTCAGGGCATTAGAAGCTGTGGCCACCACGTCCTCCGAGCACTACAAGGATGATGAGGCATACGAGCAGTACAAACAAATGCACACCGACGTACCCGACAGGGAAAGGGAATTTCTAAAGATGCTTGTTTACTTCCAGACTCTTGGCCTTCAAATATTCGAAAGGAACCAAAGTCAAATCAAGAAGCTGGAAGAGCAACTGAAGAGCCAAGAGGAGGTGAACAAAGCTTTAGAAATGTCCATGGCCAATGAAGAAGTACTGCATCAACAAGTACAAAATTTGGAAAAACAACTACGACAGGCCCAACAGGAGCATCAAAAGGAAAAAAAGGCAAAAGAGACGGAATTACAAAAGATAAAGGCCCATAATGAAGAGCTGATAAGGGAAAAAGACAGGGTTACACAGGAGCATATACAAGAGGCGTACACAACCAACATGAACCTGCATCACCAAGCAACGCAACTGGAGGATGCCTTGCAAGGAGCCGAATGATTACTCCGCGAACGAGCGCAGCAAATCCACGAACTGGAGGAGATCCCCAAGATCCCAGTGTCGCCGGATGACCAACTTGAAACAGAGCATCGACTCATAATGGCAGCCTCGTCCAATATTGTAAACTTGGCTTTGGAACACCGTACGGTGGACCAAACGCTAATGTATTATTTTAATGCCCTTGCTGCCTCCTCTGTACAATACTCCATTGATCTCACACAGCCTCTTCACCCCCTCCAACTCACCACCCTCTTAGAAAAATATACGTATTATACACACCCCATTTTTGCCATGTCCTTTTTCCGGGGAGATCTCTGCTTAGAAGATCAAACCGAGATTTATCAATTACCTCTTCATCCAATAGTACTCAACTTCTGTTCATGGTGTCGGTGCATCCAAGAATCCACCAATTTTGCACCCTCTAAACCTGTAATGGAAGTATCCAAGCCAGCCGACTTGCCGGATTACCAATATCCGCAAGATCGCATTTTTGAATCCCAATTTTGGCTTCAAACACATGGATGGATTGAAGCACGCACGTGCTATCTGTTTTTGGTGGACCGCAACATCACGCAATATAATCCAATGGGGATTATAATTTTGTACAATTGGGTATATGAGTGCATAAGCACCGTGTACACCGATTACACCAATAACTATGACACTTCTCATGTAGCGTATCCCGAAGGGCATACCCTCAAGGAAGAGCAAGCCGAATGGGCAATTTTTATGGCGTTACAGCCACCCCTGGAGGACCTCACTACTACTGCCACCCGTCGCAACACCTCTACTCCCGCTCATCTACATAGTTACCCTGTTAAGTATATTCCACCATATATATTCACCTCCAGAACCTCTCCAACTCCCTCGGCTCCAACACCCCATTCCCCCCCAATTTTGCCTACCCCACCCGTCTCCACACAAGAGCCAGCAATTCCAAAGGAAGCACATGGCACTGCGGATACCCACAATTTTGTACAACAAATGCTGCAACCGCTCGTCAATAATACAGATGCCGCGCCGGCCCCCGCAACCTTATTTCCGGATCTACCAGCGGAGGTGCCACTTGTTACCGAAGAAGATGATGCCCAGCAAAAGCTGCCACCACCGCCAACAAAGGAATGGACTGAGGCCGTTTATAGCTTCCAGGATGTGCAAACACAAGCTAATCTTTGCACCTGGACAGGGAAATGCAAATGCAAGGCTTACGAATGATCGACATAATGGATGTCCGAACCCTCACATGCTTCATCAGTAAATCAATGTGGTGTTGGGCAGATGACCATCCAAGGAAGTCGCGCGGCGGATACGAGCAACTACAGGCCAGTAATTTCCCACCAACAACGGACCAGCAAATGGGCATACAGCCAAGGTGGAGAACCACATTTTTGAAGCAACACCTTCTTGTGTGGAGCTACTATTGTCATGCCCATAGAGATCGGTGCACCGACCCAACGTTTATGCCCGCGACAAGAAGGTGGAGCTGGACAACTTTTAGGTACCTGCAGAAGCAAGATCTCAACATTGTTTACAGTTTTCCAAAATTCAATTTTGCCCCAACAGCTACCTCTACAAGCTTGGCACAACAACTACGCGACTGGAATTAGAAATACCAAGAAGTACCAGATCCCGTCATTTTAATAGACTCATAATTTTGCTATTGGATACCATGCCGTGCCAATCGCCCATTTTGGAAGAGCAAGACATGGCCTTGCGGCATGAAATTAAATTCAATCCGGATATAGGCCGAGATCTAAAGCAAATATGTCGGCTATACATCCGAGTATGAAATCTCCATGCATGCCATATCCGCACTTTTGAAGACATGGTGGATACCCATTTTTGGCCGCCACACCTGTATTTTACAGGCTTATCCAAAAAATTATTTGCCAGACACGCTCTTATAAAAGCCTGTCTGACAACGAATATTCTTAAGCCCAAACAATTTTAAAATTCCAAGGATGGAATTTAGTACAAGAAGGGGGGCATGTTACGTAAGTAACATAGTCCATATATTGTAATCTTGTATTCCATTCATTATAGGCCGTGGGCCAACAAGGGTGATTAGAAGGCAAAAAGGCTATGGCCGAGTTTTAGGGTTAAACCTCCCTTTAAAAGGTCTGTGTATAAAATCCAAGGTTGTTGACTTTGTTCTTTCATTCTTTCAGTTGCTTGAGTTGGAATAGAGAAGAGCTTCCTTCACTCTTGTGTTGTTGTCTTGTCTCCTTTCTTTTCCTTTACTCTTGCTTGTTGCTACGCATACGATCGATTCCCCCTTCACCACGCTCATGCTTTCCCCTTCTATTCTTCTCATTTTCCTTCCCCCTACGATCGCGTAGTAGCTTAGATTGAATCCGAGGACGGTGCCCGTGACAACACCGCGCAGCTGCGCAAGTCAACTAGCTCCCACAAGGAAGTAGCTTGGAGGATGAGCTCTCCGAAGCAGCTCGGTTGAAGATCCCCATGACACGTTGGTCTCCGTCAAGAAGACTTAACACCACTACACGTTTTGCATGCTATAGTATAATATGCAATAAATTACAAGCCACCGAGTTGGCCCATGATTCCCCAAAATTAGGTTCAGCGATTGAAGCTGGCTCAGGAGAACGGATCAAATTCTCACTAATTGAAGGTGGTATCTCATGATTATTTGGAGATTGCGGTAAATTACCAACCAATCAATGTTTAGAGAGTGTGGTGAATTACCAGCCACCAAGCTAGTTCATGATGCTCGAATTTGGTTGAACTTTTCATTATTTGGAGAGCAAATGAGAATCAGGTATAAGAATGAGATGAGACTTTGCATAAAGTCAAAACCATATATTTGCATGTAGGTGAAGTTAGTCATAGGAACTAGCTTGATCAAAATAGTATTATTCAAAAGGATGCTTCTTCATTATCTATCGCTTGGTGGTTGAAAGGACAACAAACACATGTGGGTAAACTAGCACAATGGTTTAAATTGTTGTTTCATATTTGAATTCCCGTTGGACTGGCTTGGACTTACTCTTGACATATTGTGATAGTCCTAAGCCATTTGAGTTGAAATAGTTTTGAAAACATTTTAGTAGTTTGATCTGGTATATTGAATTGTTCTTTTGTATATGATTTTCCATCAGGCTAGCTTGGACTTATTGTGATCCTTCTAAACCATCTGAGTTGATTTTTTAAAAAAATTCCATTGGGTCCAGGTATGGGATAGCTTAGATGATCTTGAATGAACCCAATGTTGAAAATTACTCATTTGGAGGAAAATATATGGTACATTAAAAAAAAACAAAAATTGGTAATGTGTTCCATTAAAAAAATTGTATACAATACATGGGAGTGTAAGCACCCTATCTCAAGCTCAACAATGTGGACAAAAAGTCCATGGCGGTGGTCTAAAATGCCACATCATCCCATAGGTAGAGAAGTGAAAAAATAGAGATATCCATGGGTAGAGAAAAGCAACTATTGGAGAATGGTGAAGAGTGAGTGTACTGAATCCTCTGTAAAAATTTGGGAGAGCATTTTTTTTAAAAGAAAATGGTAATTTATTCCATTCAAAATAAATTATACAATAGGTGGGTGTTAAGCCTTCCACGGAGACTAACGTGTCGTGGGGATCTTCAACCAAGCTGCTTCGGAGAGCTCGTCCTCCAAGCAACATCCTTGTGGGAGCTGATTCACTTGTGGTTACACAGTGTTGTCACGAGCACCGTCCTTGGATTCAATCCTAGTCACTACGCGATCGTAAGGGAGAGGGGAATTAGAAGAATAGAGGAGAGAAGCGTGAGCGTGGTGAAGGGGAATCGATCGTAAGCGTAGCAACAAAGCAAGAGTAAAGGAAAGGAAGCAAGACAACAACACAAGAGTGAAGGAAACTGCTCTCTATTCCAACTCCCGCAAATGAATGAATGAAGACCAAGTCAACCAACTTGGCTTGTATACATAGACCTAAGGAAGGGAGGTTCAACCCTAATTTTCTGCCTTAGCCTTCTAGCCCTATTTGGCATTCTTAGCCCACGGCCTATAATGAATGAATACAACCAATTGCCAAAATGGAGATGTTACTTGCGTAACATGCCCCCCTTCCTGATCTGAATTCCATCCTTGGAATTCGTCAAAATTGTGATGGCTTTTTCAGTCATGGGGCTAGACGTGCTTGTGTTGGAGCTGGCTTTTAGTTTATGTGGTACTGCGCTTGCTGTTGAGGGTTCTCCAGCTTCCTGTGGTGCCTTCTGCGTGGTCTTTCCTTTTCTTTTTTGTTGTCGTTTCGCTGCCTCCTGGTGTGAGATTCTTAGTGCTTCTTCGATTTCTCTAGCCTCTTCGTCAGTGGATTGTCCGGGAAGATGAGACCTGGTTTCAGACTGCCCACTTGTAAACTCTATTTCCTCATCGTGAAGAGAGCTAAAATGGCGACGAATGAATTTTGTGTCAAAAGACATGGTGGAAGAGTGGATTTTTAGGTGGTTGGGAAGTGGTGGTTGTTTGGGAGTGTTTGTGGTTCAGTAGAAATTTTAGTAGCATATAGTTAAAATCGATAATGCAGTGCGTTGTTCTTCTAGCTTATATTGAATTAATGCAGCACGCTGCATTAATCTGTTATTGCAGTGCCCCCTAAAAAATGTTTCCTGTTGATTTGGCAAGTGGTCAGTGGTACATTATCATTCTTTTGACCCAAATTCTTGCTTCAAAATCCATACTTGGTCCTTCACTTGACCACTTTGACATATGTTGATGCATTAACCTGTTATTGCAGCGTGCCATAAATTGCTGTACCTGTGGCCTATTGTGATGCAACACAGTCATGATTGTCCTCCTACATGCTTAACTAAACACATTTGTGCATGTATACCACTTTTCTTGATGAGGTTTCAAACACCCGATGCATTAACCAGTTAATGCAGCACCCTGATTTCTGGCTGCACTAACCATGTTGTTGCCCTTTGAGTAGTCTCATGGCATTACTGAGGTGCAGTATACCCATTAGGAACCCTTGGTTGCCTTCTGATAGCTGAAATTAAACCTGCCGATGCATTAACCATTAATGCATCAAGATGTTCACATAGTGCATACCTGGCTGATATTAGGGATTGATTGTCCCTGGTATACTTGACAGTCCTGGTATATGCTTGGCTACTGCCTGGATGACATTTGGTGGCAGTTTGCATAATTTCGATGCAATGCAGTGTTATTGCAGCATCCAGATTTTTGGCACCTGTTGAGCTGAATTTCACGTCCCATTGTGATGGACCCTTGATTCCCAATGTATTGAATTGCCAAAACACATTGGAGTTGATTTTTATTGCCTTGGATTATTGCAGGGCGCTGCAATAATCTTGGGCCTGCAGTCCTGCAACTGTCCTGTAGTGTTCTTCCTCAATAGTTTTGTGCTTGTGGCAATGTGCATTCCATCCTGTGGACTTGATAGGGTAGATGTGAGTGCTTGGAATGTGTTGACCCTAGTTAGTGCTTAAGCTCTTTGATGAATGTGTTGTGCCTCTAGCACCTAACTGTGTTATTGACTTTGACTTGGACTCGGGCTTTGACCTTAGAATTGTGAGTGCTTGTGCATGTATGTTCCTGCCTTGGTGAGGTAGTTTGGCTAAGGACCCTAGAATGTTGGCTGAATTAGATTGTGCCCTAGCTTAGGTATTGACCTACCTAGTCAAACATTTGAGGTGCGACACTTGGTCCAAGGTAAGGCATTGAAGATCCAAGTGGCATACCTTGTGGCTGACACCATTATTGTTGGTGGTATTTTGACTTGCGATGTCGTGGTGATGACCGTTTGTGCAAGGTCCTTGAGCATGGTCGTGGTCTCCTGATTATGTCTGCTTCAGAATGCTCTTCGATCCTTGTATCATTTGGGTGATGAATAGGTTCTTGTGGTTCTACTTTCATTGTGGAAGTAGGTTCTTGTGTATCTGTTTCCTTTCCCAAGTGTTGTGTGTCATCCTTTGGAAGACTAGTTTTACCCACGGTAGGTTCTTGTGTGACTACCTTAGGTCTAGTCACCCTTGTGGTTGTTTGTGACACTGGCAAAAAGGATATAGATGTCAATGATGAAGAAACATTGGTAACATCTATCAATTTGCCCTTGCCTTTGTCTATTAGAGCAGGTTCTTGTGTGTATACCTTTTGAAGTGTGGTTTGCCAATGACTCTTCTCCAGGTAGGTTCTTGTGGTTCTGCTCTTTTGCGTGGTACATCTGTTGTTGGTGATGGGCTTGATTCCTTTATAGATCCGTTAGTCTTTCATGCCCATACCAGCTTCGTCTTTTGAGGTGTTCGTGGTTGCGCGCAGCTACATATGAGAGTGTTGTGATAGCCGCCTTCTTTTGTTTGGGTATCCATATTTGATCACTGCCTTGGTAAAAACCTTGGCTCCTTAGTAACTTGACTGGCACCCATTGGTGATGTGTTCTTTTACGTCGTTGAGCTTTCTTGGCTTTGAGTTGGCGAGGTTTGGAATGGGAAGAAAGTGTTGGCTTTTGATGTCGAGGTTCACGAGGTACCCATACATTTCTTTCACCCTTGAAGTATCCTTGAGCATCCAACAGCTTGGTGGGAACCCACCTTGTCATTGATGATGTTGTCATGGTATTGTGTGAACTAGGCGTTGGTCATTGGCGAGGTTGTGGAACGTGGGGTTGTGTAGTCGAGGTTGTAGGTGTAGAGTTTGGAGTTGGAGAGTTTTTTGTTGATGGGGTATCATGTAGTAGGGCAGTTTTATTTTTACTTTTTGCAATAGTGGAATCACCACTGTTTTGCGTTGAAGACTGCGTTCATGTCCCTTCTTGTAGTAATGGTACTTGAGTAGCATGGCCTTTATATACCATTTTAGCTTGTTGTTTATGCCAATCAATTTGACAATGAGCTTGCAGATCTGATAGTTGCGAGGTTAAATCCTCAAGCAAAAAACGCAGCTCATCATAATAACCAAGGAAATGCGCACTTGTACCCAAGACGAGATATGGTTTGGTGCAGTGTATGCTCAGGGAATCATCCCTCGAATGAATGTCCAAGGCTACGAGCAAGGCCACCGGCCTTGTGGTGTGGACACTGTAATAGATGGGGAAACCATGAAACATCCCTTTGCAGATACCCAAGAATGTTGCCACCAGCACAAACACAGACATATCAACCTAGGCCGCAACAACTAGCATTGCCAGCTCCACCGTTACAATCGAACCAAATTATTCAAGGGGCTAACAATGTTAGAGCAATGTTGTATCAATCGCAAAATGTGCCATTACTACCACCCATCCTAGGACCTCAACCACCTCCGCCAAGAATCACTCCAATGAATCAAGTGATGGTGGAAGAAATAGCCCAGGGTTGGATGGAGCCTGATCCAAGGATCATAGAGACTTACGCTGAACAACCGATATCCACTCCAGAGGAAGATGAGTACATGAGTTACCTCAGTCATTATGTTGTTCACGGAGATCAACATATCCCAGTGTACCAAACAGCGCTAGTCAATGCCAAGGCTAGGGATATGAACAACACAAACCAAAGACCTCCAATCCAATGCTACAAGTGCAATGGACCGCACAAGGCAAATGAGTGCCCCCAAAAAGCGCAAGCGGGACAACCTGTCCAATGTTATGGATGTGCAGGGACTCATTATTATAAGGATTGCCCATATATGCACAATAATGCACCACCAGTTACCACCGCAGTTGCTGCCAATGTTCCATTGTGCAGTGGTTGTGGTATCGATCATCTCTATAAAGATTGTACAATGCGAAGAGCACATGTAGATGCTTCAAACCCAAGAACGACAAGTCTCAACTTGTTAGGGATTGAACGCGGACGCATTGTTCAGGTATCCTTGAACGCAATTACTCGTATGCAAGCCAAGGCAATCACGCGAGAATTGCGCAAGAGGGAGAGAGAGGGTCAAGCTGGAACGTCATAGAATCCAAAACCCCAAAATAACCCACCTAAAAAGCAAGCGATCAAAGTGGGCAAGGGAAAGGATAAGGTGATAATGTAAAGCGGTTCCGATGAGGACACGGCCACTGTAGCAACCTCAGAAACGATAGGAAGTTCTGAAATGAAATCCAGTCAAGGACATAAAGGAGACGAGGGTCTAAGGGAAGGAAGACAGAAGAGCCAAGACCAAATACACCGAGCGGATTTCACGAATATCCTAATCCCATCCAGGAGAAGGAGAATTTGGTGAAGACCAAAGCTCTAGTAGAGGAATGTCAAGCAACGCAGGTTGAAACCAAAGTGCGGGTCGACATTAAATTCCCCCAACATCAGAAATACCCAACGCATAGAGCACCGGTCAAAGTACCATCTATCATAGCGAAAACGAACGAAGATCGATTGTCAATCGATAATCCTCTGCTTATGGATCATATGTTTGAGGAGGCTCCGGTCATGGAACGATTAGGACACGAGGGTCTAAACAACCTTCGCGATGATATAGAACGACAGTTTGATGGCATTACAGTGCCAGGTGGGCCAAGAGATGTCGCAGGACTTGCTGCATTCTTATCCATGGAAGTTAAGATGCCAATTGCATCATTACTAAGGGGAAACCCGACATTATGGCATGATTTATCAGATTGGATAAACGGACACCTCGACTCAATGGCAGAAGTTCATGATGATAAGTGGACAAAAGAAGAGTCTAACTTAGAAGATGACACGCCTATGGTGCCCATCAATAAGTTAGGGCAATACTTTGAAAGTGATGACTCTAATGTTGTCATTCCGATATCATACCATCATAGGAAGGTGGAAGCGATCATCATAGGAAGGTGGAAGCGATCCTGGACGGCGGTGCGAGAGTGAGCATCATGACAAAACAATGTTGGGAAAAATGGGGAAGCCCGCTCATGGAGAAGACTTCGTTGATAGTCAAGTTGGCTTATGGAACCACTACTTAAGGGTCAAAACCTTTGGCATCACCTATCACGTGTGGTTTGTAGTTATGGATTTTAAGAACCCAATTGACTCTTATGACATTATTCTAGGAAGACCCTTCTTGAGATCAGTAGGAGTAGTGCACGATTGGTCATCAAACACGATCTATCTCAGAAAGGATACTTCCGTGTGACAAAAGTGGACCTAACAACGTGGAAATCTCATCCACAAGGTGGCAACTTGTTTGTTGCCGAATCAGAAATGACCGCTAGGACAACAACAGTGAATCAGTTTGAAGCGTCAAATGAGAGGAGAATGGGGGGTGATGCAGATGAAACATGGTATGCGCCTCTACTTGAATATAAGATTTCACTTAACCCGCTAAAATGTCAATTTTGGGTAAGACATGGTGTTATCCTTGGTCATGTGGTGTTCAGGAATGGAATCTCCACAGACTTCAACAAGATCAAATTGATCCTGGAACTACCCCCACCAACAAACTTTAAGGGTGTTCAGCGGTTCACTGGATACACTGGGTATTATTGATGATTCATCTATATGTACGTGGAACTAGCTCGACCGCTGTACAGGTTATTAATCGACTTCGTATGGACAGATGAATGTCACAAGGCATATGATGCCTTGAAACGAGCTTTAGCATCAGCACCAATCCTACGTGCACCAAACTGGGATTTGATATTTCACATTCATATTGATGCGTCCAACTTTGCAATAGGTTGCATGCTAGCTCAGCCTGGCGAGCAGAAGTTTGATCATCCCATATACTTTGCGAGGCGCCAGCTGAATGATGCAGAGAGAAACTATACCACCACAAAATGAGAAGGATTGTCAATGGTGTATGCGGTGAAGAAATTCAGGCATTACTTATTGGCAAATAAATTCGTGTTTTTTGTCGATCACCAAGCGCTCCTATACCTAGTGAACAAACCCTATATGATGGGAAGGATTACTCGTTGGCTATTGATTTTGATGGAGTTTGACTTCACAGTCGCAGTCAAGAAGGGCAGAACACATGTTCTTGCCGACCATATGTCTCGAATTCCCAATGGAGAAGCGCCAATACGGGTGGACGATGATCTACCAGACGCACCATTGTTTCTAGTGGATTTAGTTCCCAAGTGGGCGGAAGAGATTTGCCATTACCTAACAAATGGACTTCCCACTGATAGAGCCTTGGACATGGCAAGAGCAAGAAGGTTGATTAGGGATGTGGCTTCTTACCAACTTATTGCAGGACAGTTATACAAACAAGGAAAAGACGGTGTTATGCGCAGATGCGTTAGAGAAGATGACGAGGCACATTCAGGGATAGCAGGAGGACACTTCGTGGCCAAAACCACAGCACGAAAGGTACTTCAAGCAGGCCTTTGGTAGCTCACTTTATTTAGTGATGCAACGGAATTCGTGAAGAGATGTGATCCTTGTCAAAGAGCAGCAAAACCACAGAATTGGGACAGAATGCCTCTGTCAATGAACCTAGCTACACAACCTTTTGAAAAATGGGGAATAGACTTTGTTGGCCCCATTAGTCCGATTGCCATTAATAGCCAAGCTAGGTACATTATAGTGGCCATCAATTACTTCACAAAATGGGCGGAAGCGAAAGACATACGTAAAGCAGATGCCAAGTCAACTGCGAAGTTTCTATATGAACAAGTGATATCACGTTATGGATGTCCCTTGGAACTAGTCAGTGACCGCGGCTCACATTTCTTACATGAAGTAATCGCGAAACTGACGACTGAATTCATGATCATCCATAGAGAGTCTTCAGCATATTATCCTCAAGCCAATGGTCAGGCTGAGAGCACAAACAAAACGCTATGTAAAATCTTGACCAAGACGGTGGAAGCCAGTCGTGGCAACTGGGAGCATAAGCTCACTGCAGCTTTATGGGCTTACCGAACTGCGTATAAAGTGGCAACGCATTGTACACCATTCAGTCTTGCATTTGGTTTAGAGGCAGTCATGCCGATGGAATATTTAGTACCAAGTCTAAGGGTGGCAATTCGCGAAAGATTGACAGAGGAATCCTTAACAGAAAGACTAGTGGATCTCGAGCAACTCGAGGAGACTCGACTCCATGCAACGTATGGAATGAAGGTGGAAATACTGCGACGAAAGACGTGGTTTGACCGAAACCTTAAAAATAAGGACCTCAAGGAAGGGGATTTATGCCTCATGTACGGTGTTAGGAACACGAAAAGAAAGTTGAAATATCAGGGTATGGGACCCTATCAAGTAGTGGAAATTACGCCACAAGGTGCAGTTAGAATTTCTACACTTGATGGAGTGGTGATGGAAGGTTATATAAATGGAAGCAAGTTAAAAAGTTTTTATGGACCTTTGACCTTGCAAACACTTCAAACAATCCATAGCAATCAGATGAGGAAAAAGAAGGAAAAACTGGCACATCTGCAAGCTCGCCAGGAAGCAAAAGAAAGAGAGGTGAGAGAAAAATCCAAAAGGATGACTTTGTATAAAGGCACCCTCGAGGATGAAGACTTAGGGGATGATGAACCACAGGTTGAACCTGCTAGAATTCCCTTAGCTCTAAAAATCACCAATGAAACTACATTTGGATTGGATGCTTTGCTAGATCCAAGCACAAGTCATAACTTCATATCATTCGAAGCTTGGCAGACCCTACCAAAAGGAAGCATTGTCCCAACCAATGCGACGGTTAGAGCAATAAATGGCACGCGGACAAAACCAATTGGCCATGTAACTTTGGATATAATCATTGCTAAAAACATGTTGCAGGTATGTTTTTATGTATTGCCTACAGGAACAATGGAAGAGCATGTGGTCCTTGGACGTACGTGGTGGTATTTGACCAATTGTCGATTGCACTTGCATGGCAGCTGCTAGGACATCTCTGGATGGGAGAGACATGGTGGGCCTAGGCCTGGTCTATGTTAGATCTATCACCTAGCAGTCACATTTGCTTGTGCACTCACATTTTTCACATGCACTTTTTTATCTTTTTTGATATGTCATTCCGATCTGGAGATGTTATTGTTAGGTCCCGTCTCGCCTGAATGAGACAGTGAGCCATGGGTGTGAGGTTATGGGTGCTTCATCCTGCTAGCTGAGTGATGGTAGGGGTGGGCCGAGACCTCGAGCATCCTGAATTCTATGTAACCGAGTGTGGTAAGTTGAGTGGAGTGATTGGTATTGACATCGACATCGACTACCCTCTTTGTGTTGCATATGCATTCACTGTCCTATCTTGCATTAGACACTGTTGCCTATGATTGCATTGCATATTCCTATGTGCCAGCATTCTCTTTGCATTGTGCACAGCATGATGGGATGGTTGCTATCATTTGGCTGGGCATTACATTATCATTTGTTCAGAGGGATTTGCATGTGGTATGTTAGGATGCATGTGGGATTTTTGCTTTATTATCTTGCAGCAGGTGTTGGTGCTTTGAGCACACTGATGATGTACCGAGCACATGGCGGTACTAGTTATCTTATGTCCTATGCTTGGACTATATTGAGGATGGTATCAGACAGGCATTGTGGTCAGTGGGGCAGGGCCATTGATGTCAGGCACCATTGGATCTTGTTGATGCATATCTTGATCATTTTGGTGTTGGATGGTTATACCATTTGTGGATTTGTTGTTATGATGATTGATGATTGCAGTGGTGTATGCCAGCAGGACATGGATATGTACTTTATGGTTGATGCCTTGCAGGATGTCTATTGGGATGTTATGCAGCATCATTTATGTTTATGCCAGTGATTGCATTGGGCCTTACCGTTTATGCATTGATGGGATGATTGTCACATTGATGTATTATGTGTTTCAGATGCTTTACATGTGATGGTATACATGCTATTTGTGCATGGTTGACAGGATGTTGCAGTGATTTGGGATTATGCCATGGATCAGTGTACATGGTTGGATGCTATTGATGCCATGATTGGATAGTGCATCTCTTTGCCATGATGGCATGATTGATGGACAGTCATTCTTCATTGACAGGATGATCTTCAGGATAGTTGTATTATGTTCCAGAGGGATGGATGATTGGTCTTTCATGCATGACAGATGACTCTTTCAGCAGTGTTTTGATGCCTTGATATGTTGACATTTTGGCATGGTACTATATGCAGATGCTGTGATGGTCAGTTGCCATTGGGTTATGGTATGTACTATGTATTTATTCATTTGTTTTGCAGAGATATATGCTATGCAGTGGCATTGATGAGGTGTGACCATGAGACCCTCAGCATGGTCATGTTGTGATGCATTTTTTGATGTGGATAGTCTTGCTGATGCATTGTATTTCAGTGGGTATTTTTGCCTATGTATCAGCATGTCAGTGTATTTATGTGATGCCATACAGTTGGGTACATGGATCTCAGTTAGCATCATGTTTTATTGTGGTTGAGGACCAGGTTAGTGGCTCATATTTGACGGATGCTATGCTACAGTATGCATGAGGAGTTCAGTGGTATTATCAGTGACATTGTGCTTGTGACAATTGTGGTCACCGTGACCGGATTGGCAGTCATGTGTACATGCGGCATGGTGCGCATTTGTAGGTACCGAAGTGCCAAATGGGCATGCCCAAAAGGAGAGTGGTTTATTTGTTTTGGATAAGTGGATTAGGGGGGGGATTACCACAATCCACCACCCTATCCTCCACCACCCACCCTCATCCTCTCCACCTCTCCATCTCGACTACTGCCTCCCCTCCCTCCCCCTCACCTCCATCTCCTCTTGGAAGTTTCCCTCTTGCTCTTGCCCTCTCCCTCACCCTCGTGAAAAAGAAAGATTTGCTGCTGACCTCTTGCTCTTGCTCTCTCTCTCTCTCTCCCTCACCTACATCCGATTTGCCATCTCCCTCTTTCTCTCGAGTCATCTCCCTACAATGGAAGCGCTCCTTCTGGCTCCTCTCCTGTTGTAGAAACGCCACCTTCCTCACCATCTTACACACCTCCTACATCTGGCTCTTCACCTGTCGAAACCTCTCCTTCAAAACCTTCGTATACACCACCTAGCTCGGGCTTGTCTTCTGTTTTTTTCTTCTCCAATCTCTTCTCTCATTGTTGGCTCTTCCATTCTTTCTCCTAGTATTGGCTCTCCCATTACCTCAACCGTTACTGGGTCTTCCTTCTTCTCACTTGCTATCGGTTCTCCTATTAGCTCTCTTGGTCTTACCCCTCGTTTGTCTCCGTCTCGTGGATATGGCGGATGCTACTGTGGGAAGTGTTCTTTCGATTTTTTGAAGGGAGCATGCGACTCTCCTTTGGCTACCGCACGGTCCTGATCATCTAGCTTTCGTTTGATCCTGGGAGCCTATCTCCAGCTGCATGGCCAAACCTATTGTCCCTGCTGCACTACCCTCACAGTGAGCTTCGCTCTTGAGCCTCTCCCGGACGAGTTCAACGAGCTGGCGCGTCAAGGAACTACTTCACTTTTGAATGCTACACTTGTAACAGCTTTACTTCCACCCTTGAGCAAGTGCAGCAGTAATTCAGTCGACGTTTTCTGCGTGATACTGTTCACGTCCTTTGAGAATACGCTATTTCGTCTATAGTTCGTGAGCTACGTTTCTCTACCGCCTGCCATTGTATTCCCTCACCCTCCTCATTCCTCGTCTCCACCCGACCGGCTCGACGATTCTCCCCTTTCTGCTTCGCATTCCGGCGCGGCTGTTGTTTCTTCTTGTCTCCTTCTTCGTGAGTTCCGTTCGACGGAACTGCTCCGTCGCGTTTCCGCCGGAAATCGTCTCTTCCCCATGTATTTTTCACCCAAAACCTTTGTAAATCAACCACAAACCAGAAAACGACACGTGGCGAAGTGATCCGCTTCATTTTTGAGTAACCACTTTCCAGCAAATCAGGTGCTGACACGTGGCACCCTCTCAATTTGACACTTGTCACCTAGCTAGGCAGGCTAGCTGCAGCCGGCATATGTGTGGAACCTAGCTAGGCAGGCTAGCTAGGCTGTGGACTTTGACTGGACTGTCAACTGTTGACCAGTTCACTTTGACAGAGGCTTGACTTTGACTGAGACTGTTGACCAGCTTGCCATTGCTTCCAACCGACAGTTGGCAACCGGTTTCAGGAGCAAGTTAGTTGGATTCTTTTAGCATATTTTTGGAATATTCCTTTGAAAAACCAGTTGGAAATTTACTTTGATTCACATGATTTTCTTTGGTTCAGTTTGCCATGTAAAAAAGTTTGAATTTTTACTTTCAATGCGTTGAAATTGGACCTTCTGGATGCCGTATCAGAAAATACAAAAAAGTACCTTGTGTTAATTTTTCATGCTGAACGCGTCTGTGATGTCCATTTCTCATTCCGGAATTAATTTTAATTACTTGCTTTGTAAAACTGACATAATTACGGAAAAAGAACCCACAAGTAATTGACTAGGCAAATGTTGTCCGATTGAAAATTTTCAAAAAGCAAGTTATATGTTATTTTTCCATGCTGAAACCCTCGGTAGCATCAGAATTGTAATCGGAAGAAACCATAGGGCACTTGCTTTGTAAATCAAGCCTGTAAATGGTGCTTTTTGGCACGGTACCCCTATTTTGGGACACAAGCTTATGACCGAATGCCATACCGATAGGTCACAAACTGAAACCATATCAAAGACCCGCTGTGTGAAATGATACATTGAACCTCGGCATGCATGGGACATTGATTCGGCAAAAGAAAGTGAACTTGGCAATGGTTTGATGTATAAATTGAATGTGTGTGTGCATGATTTCCAAGTGAGGATGTATGCAAATGGTTAATCATAAATTGGAAATTTGAATATTCAAAGTGTTGGTTTAATCATTGGGCCTGCATTCAATTGCATAGATTGGCACTCACATGTATGATGCACCTGGAAGGGCAAAAACACATCATTGCACTTTGCCAATTGTGGCAATGAAACTTGTCATAAAACAACAATCTAAAACTTGACAAATAATAATGCAATACAACCTAAACTTCCCTTGAAACCTTGCAACTGGACTGAGACGTGAGGCTAGTGGTGGGTGTTGAGAGCATTAACCCCTGTGTTAGTGACAAGAGGTTGGAGTACTTGTACCACAACGACAAATTGTTGACAAGGCATTGTCCTTCACCGTGGGATATACTTTCCCCATCTCAAGAACCCGGATGTGTGGTAGGTTAGGTTAGGTTGACCTGAGTTGTCCTCCACATATATTTTTTGGCGCCGTTGTCGGGGAGATAGTGAAGGATAGTGCCTTAGTGGAACTTCCTAGATTGCAGGATGATGTCTTGCAAAGAGTATGTCATACGAGGTAAACCAATTGCAAATTAGTCAACGAGACGAGAGGGCTCACAAAAGAAGAACTCAAGGACAAAGTGAGCAGAGTAAACCAATTGTTGGTGAATCCGTCTAGTGGGGATAACCAAGCCGTGATTGACACAACTCCCAACCTTGCATCCACTGTAATTCCAAAAAGGGTAATTCAACCTATTGAAAACATGGCCAATCCAGTGTCAACGGTGAGACACAATGTTTTCCGTGGGTTAGGAGAAGACCCCGATGTACATATCAACCGTTTCAATACCGTGGGATATAATCGATAGACTTGTTTTAAGTCAAGACCCTTGTCTAAATTGAACAAGATTGGTTCTTTGATTGATGGTGAAATGACATTCGGATACTACCGCTGGATCTGGGACTTTTTTGTTTTTGTCATTCCACCCCTAAGTTGATTTACCAATCCTGTAGTAGTGGGCACTATCAAAAAGTTAAACTTTGAAAAGTTGTAGTTCACGTTGCTATTGGTTTTCCGAAGATCTTGAAATGTTTTCTAGCCATATCTTCTTTGTATTGGCATGAAGGTGGGATTGATTCTTATCTATTTTTCTGAGTAGCAATAATAGTTCCAAGTAATATAATTACTTGTAAAAAATGGAACCCTCCACTAGGGCTGTATCCCCAGGTCTTTTTCATTTGGTGGAAATCTACATAATTGTGGCCTCTTGTTAGCTTCCAGCCACCCTTGGTATTGGAACCATGCGTAACTTTTAACCAATTGGTCACGAGGATATAGAGTATGTTCTAGATCTATAGGACAAGATATTTCAAGAATAGGGAAATCTAGTGGGAACGAATGAGAGTTTTGTATAGACCTACACTAGGCCCAAAAATTAAGAATAGTAGGGTGAATAGGCAATTGAAAATTTTCAGCTTGATCCTCAAGATTCAGATCACTACTGAAGTATGCCATGGCTAGGATGTGATGTGTAGATAAAATGTTTTTGTAAGAGAAATGAAAATTGGATAGGTTTGAGAGGTTGGGTTAGATCTAGTTGGTGTTGGGGAGAGATTGCTATGATGCATTGGAAATAATAGTTAAGTGATTGTTCTACAGTACGAGGTTCTAGGGACAATTCTATCAAGTTCGTAGTTGTACCAAGTAGAATTCAACTTTTGCAGGGATCTTTGGGGCTTGCTAGAGCTGTTGTACCTGTCGGGTCAAATAATATACATTTTGTTGATGGGACTCCATGGTCTTTTCTAGTACCTAATTCTACTTGTAGAGGGCCTTGTAGTCTTGTTTCATTGCCTCTTTGTATGCTTTATGTTCTTTTTCCTTCTCTTCCTTGAGTTCTTGTAAGGTTTTGTTGTGAATTTATTCCTTCCTTGCTACTTCCTCTTATTGTACCTTAATTATGGATTCTAACTCCTTGATCTTCTGTTGATGTACCATCTAGATGGCCATCTTCTTTTCTAGTTCTAGCTCTAGATTGTTTTGTTCTTTTACCTATTCTCGAAGATTTTTGATTTCTTTCTTATTCCTCTGGAAAATTTGCAGGGCCATGTTCTACATGCTAACCATAGACTTTATGTACTCTATTTCCTGTGCATCCCTATCTTCCACTTTCCCCTTCTAAGCTTCATAAGCAGTTGTGTTGGCATATGCTTCATGGAAAATGGTTGCCATGGATTGCAATACATGAAAGGGGTTATAGCCCTCTGTTGAGTACTTGCCCTTATTTGCATTGATGAGTTCCATGGTAAGTGCTATTTGGCTTATTTTCTCATTTACCTATGGTTGTTCATAGACCTCCAATGTTGGTAAATCCTCTTCTTGTTCCCATTGTTGTTGCTACCGTCTTGATGTTCATGTACTCCTTGAGGTGCCCACACCTATATCTTTTTTGTTTTGTACATTTTCTTCTATGATCTTGTTCCATTGTTTTCATGCCTCTTATTCTTTTTCTTCTTGAGTTTTCTCCTAGGTTGAAGATCATAGCTTGACCTCATCCTTGGCTCCTGGTTTGCATCTAAACAACACTTGGATCCAAATTAATTTTCTTTATCTCAGGGTCTTGATCTATCTCAAGGTCTACTATTTCCGCGCTTGTTTTTGATGCTAATCCAAACTGTGTCCTATCTAGCCTCATTGTTGTGGAATGATACATAAGTGGGACTAAGAACATGGGATGGAGGAGGTTATGCCACTCACATGCCTTTCTTATTTTGTGATAAAAGAAAACTACCCAATGTATTTCATATAAATAAGGTTTATGAAATCTTAGCAATAGGTTGGCTAGAATGATGCCATGGTGGTCTATTGCCTCAATCCTGGTCAAGAACCTCAGTACTGAGGCTACCTTTTGAAGATGAGGTGCCACATCCGTATTTGGAATCCCATCCTTATGCTTGTGTTGATCATACTTCGTTGGACCCTGTAACTTCTAAGTGAGATTCCTTATGTCCACATAAGTTGTTGCTACTACTGGCAAGCCACAAGCATTTTGTACTGTATTTATATTCAAGGAAAATCTCTTTTGTGATCCATCCTCTAAGATTATATAACTCTCTTTTTTATTTTTGTCATAGTCCTTGATGAATGGAGCCACATACCACATGTCAAGGTAACATGGGAATTTGGTTCTCAGTGGGCCAAAGCCTATTGCTTGCAGCTGTGGTAGTACTTCTACATCTTTGTGGGCTTGGTAGCATTCAGAGCTACGGTAGGTGATTTTAAAGATTTCACTACCCTCCACTTGATAGCTCGAGTGTACCGCCACTCCTTTCAACTTCTTCACCCACTCCATACTGAGAGGTGAGTGATGTGATATCACTAGATTATATTCTGAGTATGGTTGTGGTGTTGATGATTCTGAGGCTATTCTCTTCTTGCTACCTTTTAATGATGAGGTTTCTACTGCATCCATGTCTAGAGTTTCTTCTAAAAGCTCTTTAGGGTCGATGGAACTAGGTAGATTAACAGATGGTCTCTTCTTTGGGAGTTGTTCTTCTTTCTCTTTTGAATTGACAAGTTGCTTAGCATATAATTCACCGTTCTGGGTCAGAACTCATTTTCAAATGTGAATTAATAAGGTTTTTAAGATTGTCTTTAGAAGTTGGTTTTTAGGTTTATTTTTTGCTTGGGAACATTACTTCAAAAAGAATCCAAATATGTCTCCATATTTGGAACATTTTGAATTCTGAGAGAATTTTGGCAATATTTGGTTGAAAAAGGTAATCCAGTGTGACACACTCTAGGACCTTATAGAAATAATCCAGCATGGCACTAGGTTAAGCTTAATCCAGTGCTCCTTGAAAATGAATCTTTTTGATGATTTTGACTTGCCACAAATATACCCTTATATGTAATTCTTGCATTTATGCATTGACTGTTAAGCCTTCAAACAACCGAGCGTCTGCGTAGCGATAGAAGCTACATAGGAGGCCAACATGTGAAAGTAACCAAACAAAAACTAAGGAATCTATCCTACAACAAGAAGAAATAGAATGTCTAAGCTAACCTATGAAAACATGACAAGATGGTGAATAAGTACAACAAATAAATGAACTGTTGCTCTCACCCAACCTTCCTACACTAACCGCTTGTAGCACATAGTTTCCCTCTCAACCTCACACAAGGCAAAGGTATCATCATGGGGTGCTCCCATCCTAACCACACAAGCTCTAGCCTTGCATGCATGTACGGTATGGGGTAATCAAGTCTCCAAGAAAGGGGAATGGTATGCCACCCATGTGCAGCGCTACACATGAGGAACCTTGAGATAAGAGAAAGGAATGCCACCCATAAAGCCACAAGGCTCCTTCTACCCTAACCACACCCAAGGTAGCCTTGCACACTACATGAAGATCCTCAACCATGCTCTAATGCATCCAAGTTACAACAAGTCTCTCACACTCACAATAGCTATTCAACACAAGACATCAAGAAAGAGACAAGCACTCAAGGAGCTCAATGCAAAGACAGAAGAGTGGATTCCAACTAGGGCTAGAGGGAATGAAGTCTCCTCTCACCATGCTCTCAATATATAGATGAAAAGGCAATCCTATCTGCCACATGTCGTACAATGAGAGTCTCCATGGATTGCAACCAATAGGAAGTGGAGGTGGATATAATCCTCCTACACTATGGTCGAAACCATGTGCAATGTGCACACCTAAATGTAATACAAATGTAGTGTAATATATGCACATATCCCTAGCTGCAATGTGACATGGATGGCCAATGTGCTACCCCAAGAGTAGGGTTAACATTACCCACCTCTGAAGCTCATTTCTTCCTCGGAATGTGAAAAAATATGGAAGTGAAAGTACAAGTGTAGGGGATGTACAATGTGGCTCAAGGGGATGATGCTAACCGATGAGGATATGTCGATGAGATCCATGATCCATGTCAATGATGAGTGAGGTGAGGGGTGCTACCCCACCTCTAAAGTGCATACTAATCCACCTGGGTCCCATATGAAAATAGGGAAGTCAAATGGCTTCCAGAGGTCACAAATGATGGTGTGGATAAGCATATGTCGATGAAGATAATGTCGATGAAGTACAAAACTGACCTCCAAGATACATGCTGAGAGTAGATGCTCTAGGGATGGTAGATGATAAGCATAAATCAAAGCGTACAAGGCCAAGAATTGGAGCTGATATCTTCAAATATGTCGATGAAATGTAAGGAGGCTGTCCCTCTAGTGATGAGTCAATGAAGGACCGAGGAGCTTCAATGATAGCAGAATGGATACTCGATGATGAGGATATGGTGTCAATACAATGCTGATGTATCGGTGTAATGCATGTCGATGAAGAAAGAGATGGCCCCTCAAAAAATGTGGCAATGAGAGGGGAAGAGGCCTCTATCGTATCAACCAATGTAGAGGTGCTCAAAAGGGGAAGGGTGTCGATCGATGAGGTATAATGATGATCCAAAGATGGAGCTAAGATCTCCAAATGTGTCGATGTTGTATCCACGGATGTGTAAAGAATTCCTTCCTCAAAAGATGGAGAAATGAGAGAAGAAGACATCTCTACAACATCCTGCAATAGTGGTGTGCTCATAGATGAAGGTGGGGTGTCAATCAGTGCATGATGATGAAGGCTCGGAGGGGTACTTGATGGTGAGGCTAGATCAGGTAATGCCTCGCTAGGTGTAACAAGAGAAGGATCATACCGCATCATGTCCCACTGAAGCTCTGGATGGAAATAATCGAGATGATCTTGTAATCATGGCAAGAAGTGATGTAGATCCTATAGTGCCATCACAAGTAGGGACTGCCGAAAGATATTATCATGGTATGCGGTCCATGGATCTTGAAGAGTGTCACTGAGCTCATCAAATGCATACTCAAGGAACGGTATCGATGCCCACAAATCATCATAGCTACGGATAACCGACAAGTAGTTAATGAGTGCATCCCTATGTACTGGAGGCGGAATGAAAAGGCATACATTAATGATAGGAGGTGGAAGACAAATTATATCCCATGCAAGATAATCCATCTCCATGTTGGAGGTGTGTAAAGATAATGCAATGATGTGCTCGCTGTAAAAATTTTACGTATGCTGATGTTGAGCTTATGTCAATGCATAAAAAGTAAAGTAAAAGAGGAGAAGAGGTGTTTGAAGAGTTAAAATGGGGGGGGGTGTAAATAAGAACAAATAAGAGGAGATAAATGGAAAGAAGGATAGGTGAGGGGTTAAAAAGTGTTATGAAGGTTGTAAGGTGGGTGGGGTGATGAGGTGGAGTGATAGGGTATGGGGTGGCAGATTAGATTAGTCTGTAGGTGAGTGTGATGTGAGGTGGATGGGGGGTAGAGAATGTGTGGTGGATATGGGCGTGATGAGGTGGCAGGTAGGGTTAGGGTAGCATGTTCTTCTTGCTCTGAGAAAGTCGAGATGCATTATTTCGTCCTGTTATGATGGAGCTCTGGTGTGTTTAGAATCATGAGTAGCATCGTTTTTTTTTTTTAGTGCTGTATTCTTCTCAGCTTGGGCATGTCGCTTCTCCCACACCTCGCCGTCTTGTGGGTCAATCACTCACATTGGTGGCTGCAAGACTCTTTCAAATGTCTTGCAGCAGCATACAACAACTGTCGTTTGTGAATAGTCGTAGAATTGTAGTCGCAGCTGCAAGAAACTGCGATTGTTATGTTCTTCCTTGTTTATCACTGTAGTCCATCCTGGTTTTTTGTTGTGGCAGAGCGATCATTTGTTGCAAATTTTTGCTATGAAATCTGTGGGTCAATCGCTTACTGCAATCGTCACTCATATGCTTGTTGAATGCTCTTAAAATGTTCAATTTACGAATTCAATACGGATACCATTCTTTCAAGCTTTCTGCAAGTCGCAATTGATCTCTCCTCCTAAATCTGCAAATTCCGTCACCAATCTTGAAGAACCACTCACTCACTCAAAAAAGAAAAAGAAAAATCTTTGGAGCCCTCCAATGAGTGATGAGTGGCTCTCAAGTGCGCTCTCATTGTTTCTTTTGACATGGATAAGGAACATTGTGCATTTCCAGTATGATCATGAATTGGGATTAGGAGATAGAGATAGATTTGAAGTGTCCCCCCTCTTCTACTCGCTATGCCCCTTCGTCTATTTTACTCTCTTCGCAGTTTGATTTGGGGGGAGCTGCCTGCTACTATGCAATTGCTTTCTTTCAATGCGACTGTGTTATTCTGATTTTTCTCTTCAATGCCTTGCTCCTGCTTGCTGAACATTTCGAAATCATTGTTGCAAGAATTTTGTTGCTTTCTGCTACTTTTCCACAGTCCTGATTGTTAATTCTCCTTGACGGAGACCAACGTGTCATGGGGATCTTCAACCGAGCTGCTTCGGAGAGCTCATCCTCCAAGCTACTTCCTTGTGGGAGCTGGCTAACTTGCAGCTACGCGGTGTTGTCACGGGCACCGTCCTTGGATTCAATCTAAGCTACTACGCGATCGTAGGGGGAAGTGAAATGGGAAGAATAGAAGGGGAAAGCGTGAGCATGGTGAAGGGGGAATCGATCGTATGCGTAGCAACAAGCAAGAGTAAAGGAAAAGAAAGGAGACAAGACAACAACACAAGAGTGAAGGAAGCTCTTCTCTATTCCAACTCAAGCAACTGAAAGAATGAAGACCAAAGTCAACAACCTTGGCTTTTATACACAGACCTTTTGAAGGGAGGTTTAACCCTAAAACTCGGCCTTAGCCTTTTTCACTTCCAGTCACCCTTGTTGGCCCACGGCCTATAATGAATGGAATACAAGATTACAATATATGGACTATGTTACTTACGTAACATGCCACCCTTCCTGTACTAAATTCCATCCTTGGAATTTCAAAATTGTTTGGGCTTAAGAATATTCGTTGTCAGACAGGTTTTTATAAGAGCATGTTTGGCAAACAATTTTTTGGATAAGCTTGTAAAATACGGGTGTGGCGGCCAAAAATGGGTATCCACCATGTCTTCAAAAGTGCGGATATGGCATGCATGGAGATTTTGTACTCGGATGTATAGCCGACATATTTGCTTTAGATCTGGGCCTATATTTGGATTGAATGTAATTTCATGCCGCAAGGCCATGTCTTGCTCTTCCAAAATGGGCGATTGGCATGGCATGGTATCCAATAGCAAAATTATGAGTCTATTAAAATGACTCACCGCCACAAATGCGGGATCTGGTACTTCCTGGTATTTCTGATTCCAGTCGCGTAGTTGTTGTGCCAAGCCTGTAGAGGTAGCTGTTGGGGCAAAATTGAATTTTGGAAAATTGTAAACAATGTTGGGATCTTGCTTTTGCAAGTCCCTAAAAGTTGTCCAGCTCCACCTTCTTGTCGCGGGCATAAACATTGGGTCAATGCACCGATCTCTGTGGGCATGACAATAGTAGCTCCATGCAAGAAGGTGTCGCTTCAAAAATGTGGTTCTCCACCTTGGCTGTATGCCCATTTGCTCGTCCTCGGCGGGAAATTACTGGCCTGTAGTTGCTCGTATCTGCCGCGCGACTTCCTTGGATGGTCGTCTGCCCAACACCACATTGATTTACTGATGAAGCATGTGAGGGTTCGGACATCCATTATGTCTATCATTCGTAAGCCTTGCTTTTGCATTTCCCCTGTCCAGGTGCAAAGATTAGCTTGTGTTTGCACATCCTGGAAGGTATAGATGGCCTCAATCCATTCCTTTGTTGGCAGTGGTGGCGGCTTTTGCTGGGCATCATCTTCTTTGGTAACAAGTGGCACCTCCACTGGTAGATCCGGAAATAAGGTTGTGGGGGCTAGCGCGGCATCTGTATTATTGACGAGCGATTGCAGCATTTGTTGTACAAAATTGTGGGTATCCGCAGCGCCATGTGCTTCCTTTGGAATTGCTGGCTCTTGTGTGGAGACAGGTGGGGTAGGCAAAATTGGGGGGGAATGGGGTGTTGGAGCCGAGGGAGTTGGAGAGGTTCTGGAGGTGAATATATATGGTGGAATATACTTAACAGGGTAAGTATGTAGATGAGCGGGAGTAGAGGTGTTGCGACGGGTGGCAGTAGTAGTGAGGTCCTCCGGGGGTGGCTGTAACGCTGCAAAAACTGCCCATTCGGCTTGCTGTTCCTTGAGGGTATGCCCTTCGAGATACGCTACATGAGAAGTGTCATAGTTATTGGTGTAATCGGTGTACATGGTGCTTACGCACTCATATACCCGATTGTACAAAATTATAATCCCATTGGATTATATTGCGTGATGTTGCGGTCCACCAAAAACTGATAGCACGTGTGTGCTTCAATCCATCCCTGTGTTTGAAGCCAAAATTGGGATTCAAAGACGCGATCTTGCGGATATTGGTAATCCGGCAAGTCGGCTGGGTTGGATACTTCCACTACATGTTCAAAGGGTGCAAAATTGGTCGATTCTTGGATGCACTGGCACCATGAACGGAAGTTGAGTACTGTTGGATGAAGAGGTAATTGATAAATCTCGGTTTGATCTTCTAAGCAGAGATCTCCCCGGAAAAAGGACATGGCAAAAATGGGGTGTGTACAATACGTATATTTTCCTAAGAGGGTGGTGAGTTGGAGGGGGTGAAGAGGCTGTGTGAGATCAATGGAGTATTGTACAAAGGTGGCGGCAAGGGCATTAAAATAATACGTTAGCGTTTGGTCCACCGTACGGTGTTCCAAAGCTAAGTTTACAATATTGGACGAGGCTGCCATTATGAGTCAATGCTCTATTTCAAGTTGGTCATCCGGCGACACTGGGATCTTGGGGATCTCCTCCAGTTCGCGGATTTGCTGCGCTCGTTCGCGGAGTAATCGTTCGGCTCCTTGCAGGGCATCCTCCAATTGCGTTGCTCGGTGATGCAGGTTCATGTTGGTTGTGTACGCCTCTTGTATATGCTCCTGTGTAACCCTGTCTTTTTCCCTTATCAGCTCTTCATTATGGGCCTTTATCTTTTGTAATTCCGCCTCTTTTGCCTCTTTTTCCTTTTGATGCTCCTGTTGGGCCTGTCGTACTTGTTTTTCCAAATTCTGTACTTGTTGACGCAGTACTTCTTCATTTGCCATGGACATTTCTAAAGCTTTGTTCACCTCCTCTTGGCTCTTCAGTTGCTCTTCCAGCTTCTTGATTTGACTTTGGTTCCTTTCCAGCTCTATCCTCTGCTTCTTTGGCTCTGGCTGCGGCACTAGGTCTTGAAGCTCAGCCCTATTCCTATCCGCAAAGCCAAATGTGGTTTTGTCTAGTTTCCACGCAGCGAGGTGACACAACAATGGCATCAACAACATCGGATGTTGAATGATGTTGTTATGCTGTGCACACACTTAGTCTAGTTTTTGATAGAAATAATCGGCCCAGTTTGTTACATGCTGTTGTGGTTTATGAAGCCGTAACAAATGATTGGTCGGGATGATGTTGTGGTGGTCCGACGGCTCAACCCTTGTTAGCAACCTGAGTACATTAGCGGCCTTCTGGAGGTGTGGTGATATGTCCACGAACTTAACCCCTCCTCTTTGCTTGTGACTCTCGTAATTCGCAGCTTATTTCCCAACTTCCTGAGGTCGACATACGGTTCAGCTACAACATCCAAAGCATATGCGTTTCTTACCGCATCCATGCTGAGGTTGAGAGTCCTTTCTTGGCCGTCCGTGGAGACAATTTTAGTTTGCTTTGTGTTTCTGTTGTAGTTCTTCACAAATTGTACAGCATAGTTCATATTTAGGTAACATGGCAGTTTGAACCTCATTCTTCCTAGACCGCGTGCGTCCAGGTGTGGAACCACTTCTGGATCTTGGAGTGCCTGGTAGCATTTTGAAGTATGGTAACACACCTTGAACCTTGTTGTAGAGTTGTGCATGTAGGTGGAATGGACCACCATTCCGCCCAATTGCTCCACCCATTCCTGGCCCAATGGAGAATGCGTAGTTATTGTAATTCCTCGTTCTAGACTTGGGCTGGAGGCACTGGTTTCGGAACTAGCTTTCCGCTTCTTTGGAATGGCACTGGCTATCGAAGGTTCTCCCATCTCTTGCGGTGCCTTGTGTGCAGACTTTGCCTTCTTTTTCTGTCCTTCCATGGCCTGTTATGCTAATACACGAAGGGTCTCTTCTATTTCTCTTGCCTCCTCGTCTTCCAACTGTCCTGGCAGCAAATTGGCCGCTTGTGAACTCCGTCTCCTCCTCCTGGAGAGTGTTGAAGTGTCTTCGGTTAAATTCTTCAGTGTCAGAAGACATCCTTGGTTGGTTCGGTTGCAGGGGGTTGGGAGAGTTGATGGTAGTTTGGAGGCTTTTGGTTGCAGTGAAAAATTGGGCAGCATTCGGTTAAGAACCGTAATGCAGCGTCTGGTAGTTCTGACTTAAATAGAATTATTGCAGCGCGCTGCATTAATCGGCTATTGCAGCGCCTCCATGAAATTGCTCCCTGTTAATGGTGTCAATCAATCAGTGGTTCTTTACCTTTTCTGGGAGCTTGACCCTTACTTCACATTGCATACTTGGCCCTTTTCTTGATCACTTTTACATATGCTGATGCATTAACCTGTTATTGCAGCGTGCCCAATAATGATGTACCTGTGGCCTACGTTGGTGCAATATAGTCATGAGTGTCATATTACATGTTCAACTGAACATTCTGTGCATGTCTGTCAGTCCTCTTGACAAGTTGTCCAACACCTGATGCATTAACCTGTTAATGCAGCGTGGCATTACTTAGGCACAGTATAACCATCAAGAACCCTTGGTTGCACTTTCACATGTTGAATCATGGATGCCGATGCATTAGCTGTTATTGCATCAGGATCAACATTCAATGCATACCTGTCTTATCTTGGTGACTGATTGTCCTTGGCATGTTTGATGGGTCTTGTATATGTCCTGGGTATTGCCTGTACGACTTTTTGTGGCACTTTGCATAGTCTCGATGCAATGCTGTATTATTGCAGCGTCCTGATTTTTGGCCCTTGTTGCACTGATTTTGACCTTCCACTGTGCTAGGCCTTTGATTTTCAATGTACTGAAGGGTTAGAACACTTTGGAACACATTTTGATAGACATGGGTTATTGCAGCGTGCTGCAATAACCTTAGTACCTGCAGCCCTGCAATTATGTTGTACTGCTGTCTTTGACAATTTTGACCTCTGGCCATGTGCATTCATCCTGTTTATGTGATAGGGCAGATGTGTGTGCTGGAATGTGCTGACCCTAGTAAGTGCTTAAGCTATTTGATAAAGGTGTTGTGCTTCTAGCACCTATTTGGTTGTTGACCTTGACTTGGACTTGGCTAGACCTTCACATTGTGAGTGCTGGTGCATATATGGACCTACCCTTGGAAAGTAGTTTTTGCTAAGGACCCTAGAATGTTGGCTTAACAAAATTGTGCCCTAGCTTAAGTTTGGACTTACCTAATTGAGTACTTAGTATGCAACACTTGGTTCAAGGTAATGCATTGAAGATCCAAGTGGCATACCTTGTGGCTGACATCGTTATTGTTGGTGGGATCTTGACTTGCGATGTTGTGGTGATAACTGTTTGTGCGAGATCTTTGAGCATCGTCGTGGTGTCCTTGATAATATCCGATCCAGTATGCTCTTCGATCCTTGTACCGACATGGCGAAAAGCAAGTTCTTGTGGTTCTACTTCCATTGTGGAAGTAGGTTCTTGTGTATCTGTTTCCTTTCCCACCTGTTGTGTGTCTTTCTTTGGAGAACTAGTTTTACCCATGGTAGATTCTTGTGTGACTACCTTAGGTCTAGTCACCCTTGTGATTGGTTGTCACTTGGGCAAAAAAGATGTGGATGTCGATGATGATGGAACGTTTGTAACATCTACCATTTTGCCCTTGCCTTTGTCTATCAGAGCAGGTTCTTGTGGTTCTACCTTTTGAAGTGTGGATTTCGCAATGACCCTTCACCAGGTAGGTTCTTGTGGTTCTGCTCTTTTGCGTGGTACAATTGTTGGTGGTAATGGGCATGATTCCTTAGTAGAGTTGTTCGTCTTTTGTACCCATACCATCTTCGTCTTCTTCGGTGGTTGCGGCGTAGCTACATGTGATATGTTTGTGATAGCCGCTTTCCTTTGCTTGGGTAGCCATATTTGATCATTGCCTTGGTAGAAACCTTGGCCTTCCAATATTGGTACTGGCACCCACTGCTGATGCGTTCTTTTTCGATGTTGCACTTTCTTAGCTCGGGATTGACGGGGTTTGGATTGCGAGGGAAATGCTGGCTTTCGATGTTGAGGTTGCCGTGGTAACCATACATTTCCTTCGCCTTGGAAATATCCCTGAGCTTGTAATACTTCTTGGGAATCCACCTTGTCACTGATGTTATCATCATGTTGTGCGAACAAGGCGTAGGTCGTTGGCAAGGTTGTGGATGATGGAATTGTGTAGTGGAGGCTGTAGGTGTAGGATTTGGAGGTAGAGAGGTTTGGATTGATGAGGTGTCTTGTGTGAGAACCTTTTTACCTTTACCCTTTTCAATGGTTAAATCACCACTTTTTGGCATTGGAGATTGCGTCGATGTACCTTCTTGTAGCAATGGCACTTGAGTAGCATGGCCCTTGTACACCATTTTGGCTTGTTGCTTGTGCCAATCAATTTGACAGTTTGTCAAATAACACCACGTACGTCCAAGGACCACATGCTCTTCCATTGTACCTACAGGCAATACATAAAAGCGTACCTACAACACATGTTTAGCAATGATTACATCTAATGTTACATGTCCAATTGGCTTCGTCCGTGTGCCGATTATCGCTCTAACCGTCGCATTGGTCGGAACCATGCTTTCCTTTGGCAGCGTCTACCAAGCTTCGAGTGATATGAAGTTGTGGCTTGCGCCTGGATCTATCAATGACTCCAAACCGAATGTGGCTTCCTCAGTGATCTTCAAGGTTAGGGGGATTCTAGCCGGTTCTACCTGTGGTTCATCATCCCCTAAGTCTTCGTCTTCGAGGGTGCCCTTGTACAAGGTCATCCTCTTGGACTTTTCCTTTATTTCTCTCTCTTTTGCTTCCTGGAGAGCTTGTAGCTGAGCCAGTTTTTTGTCTTTTTTCCTCCTTTGATTGCTATGGATGGTTTGAAGTGTTTGCAAGGTCAAAGGCCCGTAGAACCTTTTGAGCTTACTACTGTTAATATAACCTTCCATCGAGTGTAGCAATCCTCATTGCTCCTTGTGGCGTGATTTCCACCACTTGGTAGGTTCCCATACCCTGATATTTCAGTTTGCGCTTCGTGTTCCTCACACCGTACATGAGACACAAGTCTCCTTCTTTAAGGTCCTTATTCTTGAGGTTACGGTCGAACCACGTCTTCCGCCATAATTTTTCCACCTTCATTCCATATGCTGCGTAGAGTCGAGTCTCTTCGAGTTGCTCTAAATCCACCAATCTCTCTGTTAAGGATTCCTCAATTAACCTCTCGCGAACTGCTACCCTTAGACTTGGTACTAAATACTCCATGGGCATGACTGCCTCTAAACCAAATGCAAGACTAAAGGGTGTACAATGTGTTGCCACCTTGTACGCAATTAGATAAGCCCATAAGGCTGCTGTGAGCTTATGCTCCCAGTCACCCCGACTGGCTTCCACTGTCTTGGTCAAGATTTTGCATAATGTTTTATTCGTACTTTTAGCCTGACCATTGGCTTAAGGGTAATATGCTGAAGACTTCCTATGGATAATCATGAATTCCGTCGTCGTCAGCTTTGCGATTACTTCGTTTAGAAAATGTGCGCCGCGGTCACTGATTAGTTCCAAGGGACATCCATAACGTGGTATCACTTGTTCGTACAAGAATTTAGCAGTGGACCTGGCATCTGCCTTTCGCATGGCCTTCGACTCTGCCCATTTGGTGAAGTAATCTGTAGCAACTATGATGTACCTAGCTTGGCTATTAATGGTAGGCGGACTAATGGGGCCAACAAAGTCTATTCCCCATTTTTCAAACGGTTGTTTTGCTAGGTTCATGGACAAAGGCATTTTGTCCCAATTCTGTGGTTTTGCTGCTCTTTGGCAAGGATCACATCTTTTGACAAATTCCACTGCATCATTAAACAAAGTGGGCCACCAAAGGCCTGCTTGAAGTACCTTTCGTGCTGTGGTTTCTGCTGCGAAGTGTCCTCTTGCTATTCCTGAATGTGCCTCGTCTAAGATGAGAATGAACTCATCTGCTCTAACGCATCTACGCATCACTCCATCTTTTCCCTGTTTATACAATTGTCCTGCAATGAGTTGGTAAGGAGCAGCGTCCCTAATCAACGTTCTTGCTTGGGCTATGTCCAAAGGTGTATCAGTGGGTAGTCCATTGGTTAGATAGTGACAGATTTCCTTCGCCCATTCAGGAATCAAATCCACTAAAAACAACGGCGCGTCTTGTAGATCGTCTTCCACACCTATTCGATCCTCTCCATTGGGAATTCGAGACATGTGGTCGGCAAGAACATGTGTTCTCCCCTTCCTGACTGTGACTGTGAAGTCAAACTCCATCAATATCAACAGCCATCGTGTAATTCTTCTCGTCATACAGGGTTTATTCACTAAGTACAGGAGTACTTGGTGATCGACAAAGAATACAAATTTGTTTGCCAATAAGTAATGCCTGAATTTTTTCACCGCATATACCATTGACAATCCTTCTCGTTCGGTAGTGGTGTAATTTCTTTCAACATCGTTCAACTGGCCACTCGCAAAATATATAGGATAATCAAGCTTATGCTCGCCAGGCTGAGCTAACACACAACCTATTGCAAAGTTAGATGCATCAATATGAACATGGAATATCAAATCCCAGTTTGGTGCACGTAGGATTGGTGCTGATGCTAAAGCTCGTTTCAAGGCATCATATGCCTTTTGGCATTCATCTGTCCATACAAAGTCGATTAACAAACGGTATAGCAGTCGAGCTAGTTCCGCGTACATGTAGATGAATCTCCGGTAATACCCAGTGTGTCCAGTGAATCGTTGAACACCTTTAAAGTTTGTTGGTGGGGGTAATTCTAGGATTAACTTGATTTTGTTGAAGTCTGTGGAGATCCCATTCTTGGACACCACATGACCTAGGATAACACCGTGTCTCATCCAAAATTGGCACTTTAGTGGGTTCAGTGAAATCCTATATAATCTACATCGCTCAAAGACCATTCGTAAATATTTCAAGTGTTCTAGCCATCGCGAGTAAATGCATAGATCATCTAGAAAGATTTCTAGCCAAACACGCAAGTACTCTTTGAAAGCCGTACTCATCAGTCTTTGAAACGTTGCTAGGGCATTATTTAAACCAAATGGCATCTTTCGATATGCAAACACACCCCATGTTGTGGCAAAGGCTGTCTTGTGTTGATCCTTGGGATCGATGGACACTTGGTTGTATCCAGAGAATCCATCTAAGAAACTATATGCTTCATGGCCTGCCACCCTTTCGAGCACATGTTCAGTGAATGGCAAGGGATAATGATCCCTAACTGTGGCTGCATTGACCTTTTTGAGGTCAACACACACTCGTATTTTACCATTCTTCTTCATTATAATTACAATGGGAGACACCCATTCGGTATGCTCAATTTCATATATGAATCTTGCATCTAGATGTTTGTCAATTTCTTCTTTTACTATCGCTTCATATTTGGGATTCATATCATAAGGTCGTTGTTGCACTGGCTTCGTGTCATCTCGTATGGGGATCGTGTGTTGCACCACTTCTGGTGGCACACCCTTCATGTCCTCGTAAGACCAGGAAAAACAATCCTTATATTCCTTGAGTAAAGTGATCAAATCACTTTCTTCCTCCTTAGTGAGGTCTACTAACACAAAGACTGGTTTAGGGGTCTCTCCAAGCCCAGCCAAATTGACTTCTTTAACTTTTGCGGGCCCTTCATAAACTCCATCGTCATATGTGTCTGCAATACATTTAGCTTTCTCACAAAATATGTCTCGGTCTTGTATGGAATAGGATTTAAAATGTACCGGGACATCTTTGTGGTCTTCCTCTTCCAGTGACTTATCTGAAGCTCGATCCAATAGAGATGGGCGAGACTTCTTGTAAGATGATGACATTTTCTTCGTTGCTCGTTCGGGTTGTGGCTTACATTGTTTCTTAGGCGAGGTTTCGATGGGTTCCTTGGGTTTTCTAGAAGTTGGAATTTCTTTCTCACCCCATCTTCCTTCTGTTCTCGCCCTTCTGAATATGACTCTTCTATCTCCAGGGATCCTATTGGAATCTAGATCTCTTCCATCCTTCTACCCCAATCCTCTGTGAATTCGTGATCGGCCGTGGTTGCTTGGACATATCGTAACCATTGAAGGTCAGATTCCATATATGCCACCTCGTCGTCACCCATATTGGTTGTGGCGTAGGAAGGAGTTGGTACTACATTTCGTCGCTGAACATTCTGTAGGTTTGGCTTCACTGGTAATGCACTGCTAAGCTTCTTAGCGTGTTTAACTAGGTTGATCATGCGGAGTGGGACTATTGTACCCTCTGAGCCGCTCTCATTCTTAACCATGTGAGTTTCTCTTTTCTCAGGTATATCAATTGTTGCACGTAAATGCATCCAATTATGCGAGTACTTGGGTTCAGGTAGAGACGCATACCATGTTTCATCCGCATCACCTCCCATTCTTCTCTCATTGGCCACTTCAAACTGATTGACCGTTGTTGTCCTAGCAGTCGTTTCCGATTTGGCAGCAAACAAGTTGCCACCTAGTGGACGAGATTTCCACATTGTTAAGTCCACTTTTGTTACTGAAGTATCCTTCCTGAGATAGATTGTGTTAGATGACCAATTGTGCACTACTCCTGCTGATCTCAAGAACGATGTTCCTAGAATAATGTCATACGAGTCAATTGGGTTCTTAAAATCCATAACTACAAACCATACGTGGTAAGTGATGCCAAAGGTTTTGACCCTCAAGTCCTTCACCACACCCACTGGCCTTGTAGTGGTTCCATCAGCCAACTTGACTATTAGCGAGGTTTTCTCCATAAGCGGGCTTCCCCATTTTTCCCAACACTGTTTGGTCATGATGCTCACTCTGACACCACCATCCAGGATGGCTTCCACCTTCCTATGATGATACGATATCGAAATGACTGCATTTGAGTCATCACTCTCAAAGTATTGGCCTAACTTATTGATAGGCACCATAGGCGTGTCATCTTCTAAGTTCGACTCTTCTTTTGTCCATTTGTCATCATGAGCTTCCGTCATTGAATCAAGGTCTCCGTTCATCCAATCTGATAAGTCATGCCACAACATCGGGTTTCCCCTTAGCAATGAAGCAATTGGCATTTTGACTTCCATGGACAAGAATGCAGCAAGTCCTGCGACATCCCTTGGTCCACCCGGCACCATAATGCCATCAGACTGTCCCTCTATATTATCATGAAGGTTGTTAAGACCCTTGTGTCTTAATCGTTCCACTATTGGATCCTCTTCGAACAGACAATCCATAAGCAGAGGTTCATCATTCGACATTCGATCTTCGTTCATTTCTGCTATGATGGATGGTACTTTGACTGGTGCTCTATGCGTTGGGTAATTTTGATGTTGTGGGAACTTAATGTCAACCGGCACTCTGGTTTCCACCTACGTTGCTTGACATTCTTCAACTAGAGCCTTAATCTTCACCAAATTTTCCTTCTCCTGCATAGGATTAGGGTACTCATGAAATCCACTTGGTGTGTCTGGTCTTGGCTCTTTGGTCTTTTCTACCCTCAGACCCTCGTCACCTTTACCTCCTTGGCTAGATTTTCTTTCTAAACTCCCTATGGTCTCTGAGGTTGCTACAGTAGCCGTGTCCTCATCGGAACCACTCTGCACTATCACTTTATCCTTCTTGTTACCCACTTTGATAACTTGCTTTTTAGGTGGGCTATTTTGGGGTTTCGGATTCTGTGATGTTCCAGCTTGACCCTCTCTTTCTCTTTTGCGCAATTCTCGCGTGATTGCCTTGGCTTGCATGCAAGTAATCACATTTAGGGATACTTGAACAATGCATCCGTGTTCAATCCCTAACAAGTTGAGGCTTGTCATTCTTGGGTTTGAAGCATCAACAGGTGCTCGTCGCATTGAACAATCTTTGTATATATGGTCTATACCACAGCCACTACACAATGGGACATTGGCAGCGACCGCGGTTGTAACTGGCAGTGCGTTGTTGTGCCTATATGGACAATCTTTGTAATAATGAGGCCCTACACACCCATAACATTGGACAAGTTGTCCCGCTTGCGCTTTTTGTGGGCACTCATTTGCCTTATGTGGTCCATTGCACTTGTAGCATTGGATTGGAGGTCTTGGATTTGTGTTGTTCATATCCCTAGCTTTAGCATTGACTGGCGCTGTTTGATATACTGGGATATGTTGATCAACATGAACATCATAATGACTGAGGTAACTCATGTATTCGTCTTCCTCTTGAGTGGATAACGGTTGTTCAGCGTAAGTTTCGGTGATCCTTGGATCAGGGTCATTCCAACCCTGGGACATTTCTTCCACCATCACTTGGTTCATTGGCGTAATTCATGGTGGAGGTGGTTGAGGTCCTACGATTGGTGGCGGTAATGGCACATTCTGCGCGGCTAGTATGGCATTGGTCTAGCTTGGTTAGCTCCGTAAACAAATTGACTCGTCTGTATTGGTGGAGCTTGTAATGTCCCAGGGTCATTCCAACCCTGGGACATTTCTTCCACCATCACTTGGTTCATTGGCATAATTCATGGTGGAGGTGGTTGAGGTCCTACAATTGGTGGCGGTAATGGCACATTCTGCGGCTGGTATGGCATTGGTCTAGCTTGGTAGGCTCGTGAACAAATTGACTCGTCTGTATTGGTGGAGCTTGTAATGCTAGTTGTTGCCGCCTAGGTTGGTAAGTCTGAGTTTGTGCTAGCAGCAACCTTAGAAACCCTGGACGAACTCGCATCAGGATCCCACAATCGAGGGCACAGATGCATTAACGGTCTCATCGCCCTCTCTCATGTTATCTCCTAGCCTGATCGCTTCTTTGCTGCGTGTCTCAAAAGATGTTATATTCAAAACTGTAAGCTGATCATGCAGTTTCGAACTTCTTAACCCCAATAAAAATCGAGGCAAGAGTTATTACCACGCGCCTGCCTTGCCATCCAATTGAATTCCAAAGGCTCCGATCTTATCGCCGTCGGAGACATCTCCGAACGCGGCACATACTTGCTCAAATCGCTCTACATAGGTGATCGGATCACCCTCCTTGGAATTTCGTAATTAGCTTGGCAATAGCAATGGACCTATTTCTAGACCCATGATTTTCTCTAGCTGTAGGGAATGCAGCTGGCGCTGGCGCCCCCCTTCCTATAGCTTGCACTAACGCTCTAAGCGGCTCATCAGAAAACACCGTCTGATGAATAGGAGGTGGCGGTTGATATGGCATTTGTGGTGGATTTGGATATGGATATGTTGGTTGTGGGGGAACATAGGCTTGTTGGGGGTGGAACGGTCTTGGATACTGTCTCATGTGAGGATCCACATAATATGATGTGCTTGGTGCGTCTTGTTGTGGATTCACCGTTGGATGCGATTGCGTGAACGTTGGTCCTATCGACACCGGGTTAAACCTAGGTGTCGGCCCTTGATAAGCCATTGTTGTGACTAGTGGTCGTGCCATTTGAGGTCTGTCTTGAAAATACTGCACAGGTCTCGTGGTTGAGGCACCCTAGGGGCATTTGCCTCCGTTTGTGGTATATCAAGATATGATCTATAATTTCCTCGTATTTTAGATGGTCCTGCTTCCGAATCAAATCGAAAGACTGGTCCGCCTTCAGCATGTAAGTTCTAAGAATGTAGATCATTTTCAGAGGGTGGTGTCATCACCCTCACCGTGTGTTCTGTAACAACAGGAGGTCCTGAAGTTACCGTGTTTGTGCGAGCCAACGTATTCATGTCATCTGTGTTGTCAAAAAGTTGAGCTCATGGGTCAAACCTTCCAAAGAAATTGGTTATTCCTTCATAAATTCTGTTGGAAGTTGACTGTGTAGGGGACTGAGTCCCTGAATTTGGAGCAATGGATACTTGAATATCGTTCTGGTTAGACATGTCCTCCATGCTCAAAGTCTCGTCTGTACTTGACTCATATTCAAATAGTGGTCCTAGCACAGATGATGCATTGTTCAAAGAAGACCTTTCCCTAGCAATCAGACTTGAGCCCAAGATGGCCTCTAAATCTACGTTGGAAGCGCTGTCTTCTGGGGCAATTTCAAGTCCTAAGATGTGTCCGGACCTAAGGTGCAAGTATATTTCTAAGGTTCAGGTTGAATTGGAATCTATTGCCAAGGTGTTCAGTCTGGCAAGGTCACAGTTTGCAGTTATGATGCACTAAATTATTGCAGCGTGCTGCAATAATGGTAATGTAGTGCCCTGGTATGTTTGGCTCCTAGCACTCAACTGACTGATCAGTGCACTCTAGTATGTGATGCAGTGTTCACAAATCCCTGTAATTAATGCAGCGCCCTGGCACCTTCGGGCACTTTGACCTTCTAGTCTGGATTTTGACTTCCACATCACTTAGCCTCTCAAGATGGATCAGTTCACTGGGTCACAGTGCAATAATTATTGCAACGCCGATGCAATAACTGACAGTCTGACTGGGTTGGTGGTTGATTAAATGTTCCCGAAATTTGTGTTCACTAAATATGAGATTTTTTAAAAAAAAGTCAACTCTTGATTAATGGAGCGCCGATGCAATAAGCTCTGCCAGCTGGTGCATTAACTTTTTTGACAAGTGGTTGGTGACAGCTGTCAGTGACTGTTGGAGGTTAATGCAGCACCCTAGAACATTAATGCAACGTGCATGAACCCGACCTTAGTTTTGACCATTTTGCTCATTTTTTTGTGTTTTTTCAAGACTGTGATCTATGTGCAATGCTCTGTGGGTGCTCTTCTAACTATTTAAAGCTTAAAAATAACAAAAATAACAACTTTAAAAACTCGAAATAGAGATGTTTGGTTTTTGACCTCACAGCCATTTCCTGGGTCAAAACTAGCCCAAAAGCTGACTGTGATAGGTCGTTTTGGATGAGGAGGAACTACTTTTCATGGATCTAAGCTTTTTATAACAAAAAACAACAATATAAAAACACATTTTCAGATTTTCCAGCCCCCTGGCCACTCTTTCTTTCCTACTGATCTTAGCAACCAACTAACGGTTTCGAAAGGGTATTAACAAGGAAAACAACAGCAAGAACCAAGCAATGTTGCTTACCTCCCCGGCAACGGTGCCAAAATTTGTTAAGTCTTCTTGACGGAGACCAACGTGTCGTGGGGATCTTCAACCGAGCTGCTTCGGAGAGCTCATCCTCCAACCTACTTCCTTGTGGGAGCTGGTTGACTTGCAGCTACGCGGTGTTGTCATGGGCACTGTCCTTGGATTCAATCTAAGCTACTACGCGATCATAGGGGGAAGGGAAATGAGAAGAATAGAAGGGGAAAGCATGAGCGTGGTGAAGGGGGAATCGATCGTATGCGTAGCAACAAGCAAGAGTAAAGGAAAAGAAAGGAGACAAGACAACGACACAAGAGTGAAGGAAGCTCTTCTCTATTCCAACTCAAGCAACTGAAAGAATGAAGACCAAAGTCAACAACCTTGGCTTTTATACACAGACCTTTTGAAGGGAGGTTTAACCCTAAAACTCAGCCTTAGCCTTTTTGACTTCTAATCACCCTTGTTGGCCCACGGCCTATAATGAATGGAATACAAGATTACAATATATGGACTATGTTACTTACGTAACACCACCGATTGTTGTCTTGGACGATTATGGCACAAAGAAGGAGTTGTTGATTTTCGTATAGCAACTGTAAATCGATTCATACCAATATTTGCTGCTCATGCTGCTCCTCCCTGCTTCCGATGTGCGCCTTGATTCGATATTGATGAGCTTCCCCAAAAAAATTTTGACGAATTAGATCGATCTACAGAACTTGGATGCTGAATCACGGGCTTCCGCGCCATGGCCATCAACTTGGCTGGCAAGAGCACATCTCGCAGGAAGAACACCTGCGCGGCAAGTGGTCTTAGGGCAACAACATTTTACGTGCGAAACTCAGCCGTTGGCAGACAGACTACCGCTCTCTATTTCTTCGAAAACGCAAAATGTGCAAGATGAATGGGCTCGTGAGCTGACGAAATGGTTCCTACAGCTTGATTTTCGATTAGCTGTTGTTTGTCATGTTGCGTGTCCTCCGTAGTCCGTTGCTACATGTTTGAGACTCCATTTTGAAATTTCAGATTCATGGAGTCATGGAGAGAAACCTCCGTCAGCACAGTCCGTCAAGCCACAAGCTGTAGTGTTGATAGAATGTGGTTTTTATGAACCTCCCTTTGGCCTCACAATTATCTTCCACAAGCGGCTCATCATAATAGTATACGAATAGTTTCAACCGTCTCTTCTTTATCCACACATTTCCTTAATCAAACAACTTAAGACAAGAAGATATACTGCTACTCTGCAAAATAGTGTTGAGATATCAAGCTCAGAGTCCCGTCGTATCTAGGAGGATGCCGGGTGACACGTGGTTGGTATACCACGCTAGTCTAGATTTCTTTTATCCATGTATGGTGTGGTAGGACTTATGGCTTGGACTTAGCCTATGACTCCCTTATGCCAGTCATAGTAGATGTAGGGTTTTATCATGTTGGTGTGTGAATGAGATGTGTTGTTGTTGCCTCCACTACTTGCGTACTTTATCCTCTCTCTCTTCTCACCTAGATCCCTCTCCCCCGTTTACATGGTATCAGAGCTTGTTGGCTGAGGAAGAGAGAAGAGCAAGGAAGCAGTACCTGGGAGAGCAACCCCTCCGTGGTGAGCTGAAAAACCAAATTGTCTCGGATTGAGATGTCCTTTTGGGAGAAGGAAGTATATAAGGAGGTGTGTTGTCGAAACAAAGTTCCAACAGAATTTCTGCGGCCAAAATTTCGTTTCGGGCACGTTTTGGGCCCCGTGAGCAGAAATCAGGCAGTTCGAGAAACCTGCTATTTCTAGAAGGCGTGTTTGAAGACGGGCTTCTTCGACACAGAGACGCATTTTTGAAGTGCACACAGGGTGCACAGAATCCTTGTGTTTACATTCATATGTGTGGATGTTCATACATTCACCATCGACATTTGCTGTAGCTGTTGCATTGTGCAGAATACCGTAAAATTGTAAGTGTTGTTTCCTGTGTACAACCTTCTACATCTGTTGTTTTCCACGAACATAGTGGTAGCTAGTACAGGTGCAGGTACACAGTTTCGGAGCTCATTTAAGGCAAGATGTCAGATAATATCACTCAAATTGTGGGTGAGAAGTTGGATAAAAGCAACTTCCAGGCATGGAGATTTCGTATGACAAACTTCCTAATGGGAAAGGGAGTATGGGATATCATGACTGGCAATGATGAAGAGCCACATTTGCCAGTGCAAAATTCAACTGCGGCACAAATAAAAGCATATAAGGAATGGCATGAGAAGACACGCAGAGTCTTGCATTGGCTCAGTGTTTGCGTTTTAGATGCCATGATTGGTCATATTGAGGAATGCACAAATGCCAAGGATGCCTGGGATACACTTGTGAAGTTGTATGGTACTACAACTCTTGCACGCAAGTTGCAATTGAAGCAAGAACTGAGTAATGTTAAGAAGGGGAATCTTAGCATTAATGACTATGTTCTGAAAGTGAAAAATATTGTTGAAAAGCTGGGATCTATTGGTGTTACAGTGGAAGATGAAGATATGGTGTTGATTGTTTTGAATGGTCTTGGTAAGGACTATACATCCTTTCAGACATCTATTGGCGTTCGTGAGACATTTCCATCTTTCAATGACCTGGTTGTCATGTTGATCAGTGAAGAACTTCGTATTGGAGCTGATAGCTCATCCAACAAAAATGAAGAACATGCCTTTTACTCCAATTGCAGTCGCGGACATGGCCGCGGTCGCTATGGCAGAGATAGGGGGAGAAATAATAATGATGCCTATGCATGTAATGCAAATAATGATGCAAGACCTGCACGAGGACATGGAAGAGGATCTGCATCTTCTAATGACTCAAGAGATTGTTTTTATTGTGGCAAAATGGTCATTATGCTAAGGATTGTTATAAAAAACAAGCAGATATCAGAAGTGGAAAGTTACATGGTAACTATGCATCTAGCAATCATGATGATCGTTCAGAAAAGTTGTTTGCTATGCAACATAAGATGCACTCTACTACTATGCAGGATGATATGCGTTATGATGTATGGTATGTGGACTCAGGTGCATCAAATCACATGACTAGCCGTGGGAATTGGTTTAAAGAATTGGATGCAATGCGTACACCTGGTTATGTTGAGACAGGTGATGATACAGTCCACCCTATTGAGCATATGGGTCGAGTACCACTTGTGATGTAGGATGGAAAAGTCAAGCATTTGGAAGATGTGTTGCATGTGCCTACGATCACCAAGAACATTGTGTCTGTAGGTCAAATGTTTGACCAAGGGTTGCAAGTACTGTTTAATTCTCATGGAGTATTTGTGGAAGATTTACGAAACAAATGCAAACTTGTGACCAAGGGGGAGAAGAAAGGTAGATTATTCACTTTGGATGTGACTATGCCTAGTGCAGACACTGCTATGTATGTTGATGGTTCAAGGGTGGTAAATGACATAGATATTTGGCATAAGCGGATTGGACATGCAAACATGCAGAGGCTGAAATCTATGCAATCTAGTGGTGTTGTGACAGGGCTACCCAAGTTTAAGGACAATTCCATAGTGAAAGTGTGTGCAGCTTGTCAATTTGGAAAGCAAGCAAGGCATAGATTTATGCATCATAAGATAGAGAGCAGCATGTCAGAATATGCAGCGGAGATGATGACCAAATCTGGGAACACAAGAGCAAAAACGCAGGCAGAAAAACAGCACAAGAGAGAGACAGATGTAGGCGTGTAACTCTGCTCTATATACACAAGAAGATCCCGAGATATGATACAAATGAGGTATGGGGGCTAAGGACCTATATATACTCCCCTAGAGGGCAGTCGGCCAGCATCAGAGAAGCCCACGACTGATAAATATGTCCCACGACTGCATACAGGCAGTCGGCCAGCATACAGATGCCTCCGCCTAGTCAGAACAAGTCGGCCAGCACTCTGACAGCCCACGACTGATGTAGATCCAGTCGGCCAGCTTCAGAGTGCTCCTGGCATCACCTGGCAGCCCTCCCAAGCCTCAGAAAAAATGGGAAAAAATAGGGGAAAAATACGGAGTGTGGGGAAAAATGGGAAAACACCTCATAAGGGCGGGCACACCCACAACAAAGGCCCTGGTGTATAAAACTAGACAGGAGATGACTTCTAACACCCCCTCTCAGCTCCTGGCTGTGTAACCAACCATTGGGAGCTGGGGTGCCGCCTGAGCAAATCCTGAGAGCGACTTCGTGAAGAGGTCCACCGTACTGTCCTCCGTCGAACAGAACTCCAGCAAGATGTCATCAGCAACAATCTGTTCACGAACAAAGTGCCTCTGGATGACCATGGGTTCCTCCAGTGGAAGCCCAAACCTGCAATGTAACCTCCTCCTGCTCCGTATAACTGCTCCTGGGCCATAAGTAAATCTCCTCGTGTCCGGATCTCCTCCCCAAACCGAGTCACTCCAACCGTGGAGTCGGACTCCATCCAACAATCCCCCTCCTGTGTACAAGAGTCCATGATCCTTCGCATGCCGCAGAAACCACAGGAAACGCAATCCTGCCTCACAAAGAGACATCTGCAACCAAGAGCTCAACTGCCTCATCAGGAAGCTCCCGTCCAATCCGGTGTCCATCAACCAGATCCATGAACCATACAGCTTCTGAATCACAGAGACATCACACTGCTCACAAGGATCAACACCTGTTACGGTGCTCAAACAAGTCCTGGAAACCTGACGAAACCTGTCAACCACCCCCTCTGAATCCGGAACCACAAAGCCTGGAGAAACCACCTCCTTCTGCAAGTAATCACCTGTCACCTGCCTGGCTTTCCGAAAGGTCCCCGTGGAAAGAACATCCTCAACTACTGGAAGTTCTATGTCCCGAACACTACGAGACATCAGAGCATAAGTGACCTGTTCAGCTTCCTCTGACTCACGAACACAAGAACTACCAACCTCAGTACTGGAAAGTTCCTGCCAACTGCTGCCTTCTACTGGTAAGCTATCCACCATCTGGTCCCGGAAAGCCCGCACCTGCAGCGTATCCACACCTGAGTAGCTATTACCACACTGCCACTCATCACAATCTTGAGGACCTGGGAGAGAGAGTGCTGAAAGCCTGTAGACTCCATTCTCCACTCCACCTTCCCAAACCACTTGGCCTGTTGCTTTGTCCCAGAGAGCAACAAAATGCTCATCAAACTCCACCCGTACGCCAGTCTTGCAAACCTGATGCACTGACAACAGATGAAAACCAAGTGCCGGAACATACAACACCTGGGAGGAATGCTTCCCCCCTCTGCCATCGGGAACTATCTCCATCCTACCCTCACTGTGAACTGGGATAGTGGACGTATCCCCAGTAAGAATATGACCAGAAAGCCTGCAGAGATCCTGTAAACCGGAACGGGAAGGAGTCATGTGCCTGGAAGCACCACTATCGAGAATCCATTCCCGAGTATCCGTTGCGGAGAGTCCTCCAATCTCCTCCCTGCCTGAAGAAAATGAAGCATCGGTGTCCATCACCTCCAGGTGCACAAAAGCCGGAGTCTTCATGATTGCTGAGGAGTCTTCACCCTTCTCGGTCTTCCGATTGGGACACTGTCTCCAGTAGTGGCCTTTCTCGCCACAATCATTACAGGTCCTCTCTGCCTTCAGCTTCTCGCGGTCAGCGTCGGACTTCTTCTCAGAAGACTTCTCCGATGAAGCCTTCCCTTTGCCCGAATTACGGCCTTTCGACCGTTGGCCAGTAAAGGCCTCCGAACCTCCACCCTGGGGAGGGTTCGTAAATCGTTCCTCCTGGTCCAGGACCATGGGCACAAGCTCCTCCCACGTGATGGTGCTGAGCCTGCCACTGGTAATCAACGACGAGTAAAATGCTGAGTACGAAGAGGGCAAATGTGACAGCAACGTGATGGCCATGTCCTCTGACGATATCTCCTTCCCAGCCTGAAGAACTTCCTGTTGAAGAGCCTGCAGCTTGTTAATATGCTCGCGCATCGTCGACGACTTTGCAGGGCTCATAACCCGCATCTGTACTTCCAAGGAAATCCTCTTCATGGGCGATACCCTGTTGTAAAGTGAGGCCAAATGCTGCCATATACCTCTGGCCAGCGTCATATGCTTTACATGATTAATTACCTGTGGTGTGCAGTTGAGGAAAATAAACGAACGGACCCTGGCGTTGACGCGATCCCACATCTGCGTCTGGGCCTCCCGGTCCTTCCGGATCGACGGTAACTCCCCTTCCTCTACTTCCGGCCGTGGAACACCAACAACGACGAAATCGACGAGGTCGTAAGACTCCAGAACGGATTCCATCATCACCTTCCATATGCCGTAGTTGCTCCCGTCCAACTGACGGTCCACCGAAAACGTGGGGAGTGTCGGAATCTTCACGTGTCTCTCGGCCATCTCAAACAGATCTGCCATAGCGGGGATGTACTCTGAAAAGGGTGGGTGGGTGGGAACAAAGAAGAACTGATACCTGCAAGTGGCTGTCCAGCAAATCAGCCCGCCTTCCTCTTGCTTCTCCTCTTCCCGAACAGTCCAAAACAGTCCACCAATCAGCCACAAAAACAGTCCCCCTCTTGCTCACACAAATCCCAAGACCTATCTAGAGCCTAGGGCTCTGATACCATGTCAGAATATGCAGCGGAGATGATGACCAAATCTGGGAACACAAGAGCAAAAACGCAGGCAGAAAAACAGCACAAGAGAGAGACAGATGTAGGCGTGTAACTCTGCTCTATATACACAAGAAGATCCCGAGATATGATACAAATGAGGTATGGGGGCTAAGGACCTATATATACTCCCCTAGAGGGCAGTCGGCCAGCATCAGAGAAGCCCACGACTGATAAATATGTCCCACGACTGCATACAGGCAGTCGGCCAGCATACAGATGCCTCCGCCTAGTTAGAACAAGTCGGCCAGCACTCTGACAGCCCACGACTGATGTAGATCCAGTCGGCCAGCTTCAGAGTGCTCCTGGCATCACCTGGCAGCCCTCCCAAGCCTCAGAAAAAATGGGAAAAAATAGGGGAAAAATACGGAGTGTGGGGAAAAATGGGAAAACACCTCATAAGGGCGGGCACACCCACAACAAAGGCCCTGGTGTATAAAACTAGACAGGAGATGACTTCTAACACAGCAAGCCTCTAGAGATTATTCACAGTGATGTGTGGACTGCAGACACTATGACCATAGGTGGATGCTATTATTTTGTGAATTTCATTGATGATTATAGTCGCAAAGTTTGGGTGTACTTCATGAAGGCAAAGTCTGAGGTGTTTGGATACTTTCAAGAATTCAAAGCCATGGTTGAGAAGGAGACAGGTTTGCAGATCAAATGCCTACAATCTGATAATGGGGGAGAATATACCTCACATGCATTTTCGGATTTTCTAAAGAGGAATGGTATTGTAAGGCACAAATCTTGTAGGTATACACCCCAACAAAATGGTGTGGCAGAGAGAAAGAATCGTCATATTACAGAAGTTGCTAGAGCTCTCATGAATGAGAGACAGATACCAAATGAGTTTTGGGGCAAGGCAGTGTCTACTGCCATATATATTATCAATCGCACACCGACTGCAGCGGTACATAATGTCACACCAAAGGAGAGATATAGTGGCAAGAAGCCAGATCTATCACATTTGAAGGTTTTTGGTTGCATATGTTATGTGCATGTTCCAGATGAGTTGCGGACTAAGTTGGATGCAAAGGCTGAGAAATGTATCTTTTTGGGATACTCATTGGAGCATAAGGGGTACAGATGCTATAACCCCATGACACGCAAGCTAAGGATCAGCTATGATGTGGTTTTTGATGAGCTTGCAAGTTGGTATGCATTGCCTCCTGTAGTAATTGATGATGGAAAGCCTGCAGAGAATGTTGACAGGAATCCTACTGCTGAGACTGTTACTATTTCAGGGCCTAGTGAGGCTAGTTCTAGCTCTTCCACTTCACCATGGAGTGGTAGGTTGAGAAATTCAGCAGATAAGAGTGGATCAGCTCATGCAAATAGCCCAGGGAAGGGCAAGGAAAAGATTGCAGAACAGGGTGGTACATCACGTGCAGGGGGAGAGTCAAGTGACTCAGACATGAGCTTGGATGAGGAGCTTGGAATTCCCAAAGTTACTACACCTGGTGTTAGGAAATCCACAAGGGTACGATACCCAGTGGATAGGCTGACATATGATGGGCTGAGTGCCATACATTATGCTTATATGGTTAAGGTACTTGAGGTGTCAGAGCCTGCAATATTTGAGGATGCTATGGGTCATGCAGAATGGGAGTCTGGCATGGACGAAGAGATGGATGCCTTAGATGCCAACAAAACATGGGAGTTGGTTGATTTGCCTGCAGGAAAGAAACCCATTGGCTGCAAATGGGTTTACAAAGTGAAGAAACTCAGATGGAAGTGTGAGCAGGTACAAGGCACGACTTGTTGCAAAGGGATATGCACAAGAGTATGGCATTGACTATGAAGAGACTTTCAATCCTGTTGCTAAGATGAGTACAGTGAGGTGTGTCATTGCTTTAGCAGCGAGTAGGGGCTGGTCTTTACATCAGATGGATGTTAAAAATGCCTTCTTACATGGTGATTTGCATGAGGAAGTGTACATGGAGCAGCCACAGGGTTATGTACATCCATAGTATCCACAGAAGGTATGCAAATTGGTGAAGGCATTGTATGGCTTGAAGCAGGCACCTAGGCAATGGTTTGAAAAGATAAGTGGTTATCTTATTTCTATTGGATTTAAGGTTTCACCTGCCGATTCCTCTTTGTTTGTGAGGAAATCAGCCCATGGCATGATTGTGTTAGTACTTTATGTGGATGATCTCATATTGACAGGTGATAGTGTTGTTGAGATATGTGAAATCAAGCAACAACTTGGAAGCAAGTTCTAGATGAAAGACTTGGGAGAGTTGCACTATTTCCTTGGTATTGAGGTCATTAGATCCACAAATGGAATATGGCTTATGCAAAGGCAATATGCATTGGACATGTTGTCCAGATTTGGCATGACAGGTTGCAAACCCATCACCACGCCTTTGAAGGTGAATGGGAAGTTGACACAAGATGGGGGAGAGTTGATAGATGATGTTACCATGTATAGATGCATGGTTGGGAGCTTGATATACATGACTATTACGAGGCCAGACCTCAGTTATGCAGTTGGGTTGGTTAGTCAGTTCATGCAGGCTCCACGGAAGCCCCATTTGGATTCAGTCAAATGGATTATGCGGTATGTGAAGAGCACTGTTCAGTATGGCTTGTTTTATGCTTATGGTAGTGATTTGCATTTGTCTGGCTATACAGATGCTGATTGGGCTGGGAGCCCTTATGATAGGAGATCCACGAGTGGTTATTCCTTTACACTTGGTAGTGGTGTAGTGAGCTGGAGCTCAAAGAAGCAACCCACTGTTGCTCTTTCTAGCACTGAGGCAGAGTATAGAGGAGCTGCACTTGCGGCATGTGAGATTGATTGGCTATGCACGCTCCTACATTCTCTTGATATTGTGGTGGATTATGCAGTTGTTCTTTATTGTGACAACATGAGCAGTATAAAGCTCTCTAGCAATCCGGTTTTTCATGCCAGGACCAAACATATTGAGGTCCATTACCATTTCATACGGGAGAAGGTCATTGCAGGTGGGATTGACCTTTAGCATGTCAGCACTACTATGCAGGTGGCTGACATCTTCACGAAGTCCTTGGGTACAGAGAAGTTCCAACAGTTTAGGAACTCACTTGGTGTTATGTCTATTGATGTGAGCTTGAGGGGGAGTGTTGAGATATCAAGCTCAGAGTCCCGTCGTATCTAGGAGGATGCCGGGTGACACGTGGTTGGTATACCACGCTAGTCTAGATTTCTTTTATCCATGTATGGTGTGGTAGGACTTATGGCTTGGACTTAGCCTATGACTCCCTTATGCCAGTCATAGTAGATGTAGGGTTTTATCATGTTGGTGATGTGTTGTTGTTGCCTCCACTACTTGCGTAGTCTATCCTCTCTCTCTTCTCACCTAGATCCCTCTCCCCTGTTTACAAATAGTATTCTGCTGCATAGTTGTGAAGCAGTTTGCTTATAACCGTGTACTAATGTTTTTTTCTTTTCTCTTCCAAACGAAGGTAGGACTTCATTGGTGAGACATAGACTTTGAATTCTTGGAAAAGCACTTTGGAATAGTTGCAAAACCTTCTTACAAGCTGGTTTCTCTTCTCTTTAATGCCTCTTTGCAGACTGGTCTTTCTCTGAGCCTCCGTTGTGAACTTTTAGTCCTTTAGAATATCCTCTTCATATTGTTTTTCTTTGCGGGCCTCCTTGCAAACCAGTCCCGGCAACAGAACCAAATGTTAAGCCTTCAAACAACCGAGTGTCTTCGTAGCGATAGAAGCTACATAGGAGGCCAACATGTGAAAGTAACCAAACAAAAACTAAGGAATCTATCCTACAACAAGAAGAAATACAATGTCTAAGCTAACCTATGAAAACATGACAAGATGGTGAATAAGTACAACAAATAAATGAACTGTGGCTCTCACCCAACCTTCCTACACTAACCGCTTGTAGCACATAGTTTCCCTCTCAACCTCACACAAGGCAAAGGTATCATCTCCCATCGGTCCATTCACACAAGGACTTGGGACATGAACTTTAGCATTTGCATTAACCAAGGCTGAAAAACAACAAAAGAAATGCAAGCGTCCCATGACAGTTACGAATAGAACTTTGAAATGGAGAAGAGAAAGCGATTCATGGCTTCGCATGGTTCCTACCTCGCATTCCCTGCATTCTGGTCCACTCATGGCTGCCCACCGGGTGCAAGAACACTCACTTCAGCCCTCCTTCTAGCCTACAGTCGTACACCTTTCTCTCTTGGAAGAGCTCCTATCAAGAATACGTCATATGGTTTGCCTCCTCTCCTTCCTCGGGGTGCTGAGCTTCAAGTTGCAAGGGCCTGTGAGCTCTTTCTAGTGATAACAATGAGATTTGCCAGCTCTCCTTCCTTCCCATGGGCTGAAAAACGACCTCCTTCTTCTTCCGTACGTTTTTTTTCCCAAAACCAACCAAAAGCCATGAATACCACCCAAAGAATCCAACAAACCACCTACCAAAACCACCATTTTGGGGTCCAATCCCTTGTTGACATTTGGCACCACCTTATCCACCTATTCATCTCCTTTTTGCCCTCTCAAACCACCCCAAATGATGACATTTTGATCACCCAATGGGCCCCGATAACGATGAGCAATCACAGTAACCACTACCAATTCTGCAAGCACTAAATGCGACAAAAAAAACTAGTGGTACGACATGTATGCCGTAGGCCTAGAAGACCCCGTTGTAAAATCAGAACCATAGCTCGGATCGAGATGCCATCAAAAGGGAATCTCTAGTACTCTGCATGCACAAGACTACTACAACAAAAGCCCCATCACTAGAACCACCGATATGGCAATAATCCCACTGCTACCGAGTAAAAAAGTCATGGTCGCGGCACCATTTTCTGCTACAAATCTACCTGCATCTCTCACCCATGGTATCAGAATAAGATGTCGTAAAAAACAACATCGTAGCCTGCATTGAACCACACAACATTGTATCAAAATCCCCATCACATGGATCCATCTGTCATGGCATATAAGTCCAACATGCTAAAAATAGCACTGCAACCTATAACATCATGTCCACTTAGGATCAATTCCATTAAATACATATATATTCATGACATCCAAGGCATGAATGACCCATAGTATCATCCAGTAGCATGATACAACATCACCAATCATCATAAAACACCTCAAGATACATTGCCACATGCATAGGCATCCAAAATACATACAATGACACCAAAAGGATCATGTCATTGCATGGCATACAAGTGCACACATCCTGTATGACACCATGCTACCTTGCATACCAACTATGTCACCCTGGCAATAATACAATAACATCATGGCATGAACCAATAAACACATTTCAAGACTAAATCCACCATGACATCATTGCAGATAAACCGCTACATCCATGGCCTAATTGATCCATAGGCATAACATTCTCAACATCATTAGCATAGCCCTATAAGACGTATCCAGGCATATCCTCCTGCACTGCCAAATATCATTGCATCTCCCCTAGCCACATGCTAGGCACTCGATCCACCTTGGTGAAATGGTAACCATACCATGTCATGATACCTGTGTGCTCACCAAAACTCCAAAACAAACAAGATTAGTAACAGAGAGCACTAAAAATCCACAAAAACAGACTGCATCGAATCAATCAAAAGAAAAAATAAAAAATTGACCCCAGCTAGGCTAACCCTAGCTACCACAAGTACATTGATTGGCAGAATTACTGCACGATTGTAATTCTGTGGCCGTGTGAGTTGATTGTGACTGTTGCATGTGTGCATTTCGCTTGACTGCAATTCCATGTCCGTGCGAGTTGACTGCGACTTTTTTTCTCGTTCTCTTCTCTTATCATCTCCTCTCCTCTCCTTTTATATATTAAAGGAGTGGGATTTGGACCCAAGACCTCCCTAATGGGAAAAATTTCCCTTACTATATTAGGCCAACAAGGAAGTAGTGACTCAAATTGTGATGATATTGCTTATATGTTGAAGCTCTTGGAACTTAAACTTTCTAATTGTAGGGAGTTTCCTCTTGTTGTAAAAAGCAAAATTACTCCATTTGATGTGCTCTCTTTAAATGTAAAAATAGATTTTGAACTTTTGAAATTTTACTCCTTCAATGCAAGCCACACGAGGAGGGTGGATATTTAAGTCACTTGTCGTCAAGTTCAAGGACTTGGTGCTTGGGCCCTGGCATGTCATCGAAACCAATTGGAGTGATCTATTCTTGATCTCCACATCAACCTTCAACAAATCATACTTGAGCACCTTTCTCGAGGTGATGATGGGTGCGATTATTCACCATGGATTTTTTGAGGTAATGAGCTTGTGATACATTGGGAGGACTTTGATTTTACATCAACACATATCACCCTCATCGAGCTTCTAGTGGCATCGGAGGTGATCAAAAGGGCAACCTTCTTTCAAGAATGACCCAAAAGACTAGGAGATCTTATGCATTTGCTTGTTAATACCTATGGACAAGCTCATTTTGAATGGTTTCTTTTCAATTTCACTTAATCAATGGTTCTTAGGAATTGGCTACAATTGGTGATGTTCTATTCGAGAAATCCATTTTTATTTGACCAGCCTTTTCAACCGCATTTTGAGTTGCATGTTAAAATCTTGCTTGGGTTCAACATTAATTCAACAACGCATTGTTAGCCTCTTTGGCACCGAACATTTAATGGAGTTCTTGAGCTCTCCTCATCCTCTCCTTCTTCCTATCTTGGATTACAGGAAAACCTAGGATGTCGGCATTTTTGTCTTGGTGCAATGTCATCTTGGATTTTCCAATATGATGGAGCATACAAGCCTTCGACCAAGGTAGCTGGTGTGGGTGTAAAGCTCACTTCACCAAGGAGAGAGGTGTATTGTTATAGCAAGTCCACGCATGCAAGCACTTGTAACCAAGCTAAGTACTCAACACTTATTTTTGGGCTACAAAAAGCTCAAGAACATTGCATCCAACAACTAGAGGTGCGAGGAGACTCTCAACTTATGTGTTCACGAACAAGTTAGTGGAAGGTGGAAAGCATGGAGTGAAGGCTTGGTTCCATGACATCAACAAGCATTGGAACTTTGCAAAAAATTTATTGAGGTAACGATTCAACATATCCCTCGATCCCAAAATCAGTTGCTAATTTCTTAGCAGGTGAAGCTTGTACTTTGATCGCGTATGAAACGAGTGGTACCACTACCTCAATGAAGCGGTAAGCCATGAATGAGGGTGATCATTTGTAAGGAGTGTAGAGGCTGTTGTCATCATGAAACCAAGTGTTATGCATATGTAATCATTTGAAGGGTCCTCAAGGACATTGATCAAAAGAAGGATGCCAAACTGCACATCCCTTGAAGAAATAGCCTAGCAGTTAGAAGAATTAGAAGAAGCTGAAGGTGATGTGTAAGCTCTCCAATTGCTGACATTTGTCATGGCATTTTTGTTTGCTTTGATGATGAAGAACCTCATGTAATGTCATGTCCCCAATCCTCTCCTATGAAGATCGGTCCAATATGGATATAGTATCATGCCTCGATCAATAAGTTTGGTCCTTTTAAGGTTGTGTATGAGGTATTCTATGCTAAAGATTCTTCACGTACAATGTATCACAATACACACCAGTTACACCCTAACTTTCCTACATGTGCTTTCTGGATGTATCTTCACCTAATTTTCAGTTGAAGCTATCTCTTTCCATTATTTGTCAATAGATAAAACTCACTTCATCATTCTCTATTTTTCCCCATCCCCAATGGAAAATATCCTCGTATCTGCAAGAGGATGGATGAAATGCAAATGTGTCTCTTTGAATTTCTTGATAGAAGATTGTTGGTTAGTGATCCCGCTAACCTTTCTAGAGAGCCTTACATAAGTTTGGTATGAGAAGCAATCAAAGGCTACCCAACAAAGTTAGCCGAGGCTAACTATAGCAATGGTGGAGCATTTTTGAACAGAGGTGGAATGCAAGAATGTTCATCAGTACGGTGGCAAATTTAGGATAGTTAGAGGGAGAGTCAACACGACGATATGTGGACCGAGTAGTTGAGCTACTTGATTGTCTAACTACCATGAAATTGGATAACGAAGTGTTCCAAGCAGGAATGATCACTTACTTGCCGAGTTGCTTGACCACTGGAACATTGGATGAGTTCTAACTGAAGCTCAAGTATGAGGAGCCTACGATAATGGCACATGCATAAGAGATTGCTTAGAAGGTTGACAAGGTATTTTCTAATCCTACTTCTAAGAAGAGTTTCATGCCACCTCTCCCTCATCCACTTGCTCATCCTTATCCTTCTTCATAAGCTAGACCTTCTCACCATCCATCCCCCCCTTATTCCAAACTACCCCATCAAGTTTTTCCTCCACCTATAATGCAACCTCCACTCCAATCTTCTTTTCTCCAAGCTTCTTTTCCCCTACCTCAACCCCAATTTCCAATACTTCCCACTCCTCCCCATTTTACATCCACAGATCTAGCTATTAATGATATTTTTAAAGCTCTCAATGAATTACAAACTGGAAGTGGTAAAAATGAAGAAAGGACAAGAATAAGGGAAATCTTAAGTAATAAAAGATCTCACCTAAAGAAACTCATGCATGATGATCAACTAAATCAAGTTACCGGTGGTTATCCTATCGAGAAACCTGCCATTGCCTACAAACGCGAGTGGAAGGAGGCAAAGAAATGAGCAGAGGGTGGCGTGGAGAGCAGGTAGCACATGGAGGCACGAAGGATCCAAATGGAGACCATTGGATCTTCGCATTTTGGATTTCGAGGAAGAGTTCGTAAGCATCTCACAACCTTATTTGATTTACTACTTGCATTCATTCTATGATTGTTTTAATCTCACAAACTGTATTAATTATCTTATAGCAATGGGATATGGGGAGGAAGCCCATAGTCCACTAGATTTCATATGCTCACTGGCATAGTAGACATGACATGTGGTCCCTCTTTAGAACCAAGGGACATATTACAGACATATAGTTTGAGATGGCCATGAGAGTGTACGGTTGACAGGTACCTGAAACCTCTAAAGTAATGAATTTGGTTTCTTGAATTTTGATATATATATATATATATACACTTATATATGATATCTTACTTGAATTTTCATATATATATATATATATATATATATATACACTTATATATGATATCTTACTTGAACAGGCACAAGCTGTTGTTGTATTGGCTGATGCTCCTGTCGTTGATGATCCTCCCACCGATGTCGTCGTTGCTGCCACTACTCCTGCTGGATGTGAATGATAGGGTGAGCACTACTCATCGAACATGTATAACAATGTGAGCTCATCTGATCATGGAGGGCACAGCTCGTCATCTGATGAGTCTAAGTAGTACTCGGACTTATAGTATCACCTCCGTATTGAGGATGTGGTGTATATATATTTTTGTAATTGAAGCCATGGGCTTTCTTAAACAAACCAGTTTGATTTTTTATATATTTTGTTTGTAATTGAAGCCATGGGCTATTTCGTCATATGGACTCCCTTGTGTATAAGTTTTTGTAAGTAAAATCCATGGGCTTCTTTCAACACACATAAAATTTTGATAGTATTGTATTCATGTCTTTCTTGAATCATGCATTGATAATGCAACCACTTGAATTAATTTGATGTGCTTTTTGAATCGTGTATTGACAATGCACAAAATCTTCTTCGTGGATGGTGCAATGCACCCAAAAAAAAATCTAGGGAGTGCTATTAGTTGCTGGACGACATTTAGGTACCCAATAGCACTCTCTGGACTTTTTATTTTTGCTCTCCGTTTTTGTCCAGATAGTCGTGCACAGGTATCACATGAAGGGAAGGAGAAGGTGGACACTGCACCTATCTTTGATTTCTCATGTGGTCACTCTCATGTTGATGGAGAGTCTAGTGGCTCAAAAATGAGCCTTGATGAGGAACTTGGGATTCCTTTAGTTGTTATTCTAGGTGTAAGAAAAAGTAGGAATGTGGTTAAGACTCCTAGAGGTGATGCAGATTCATGTAGGTCCACACATGTGAAGTATCCTATTGATAGGCTGAGATATGATGGTTTTTTAACCCATCATTATGCATATATGGTCAAAATCCTAGAAGAATGAGAGCCAACTTGCTTTAAGGATGCAGTTGGAAAGAAAAATTAGGAGGCAGCCATGGATGAGGAGATGGTAGCCTTGGATGCAAAACACACTTGGGATTTGATGCCTTTGCCTCATGATAAGAAGGTGATTGGCTGCAAGTGGGTGTATAAGGTGAAGCACAATGCCGATGGGTCTGTGACCAGGTATAAGGTAAGGTTAGTTGCCAAAGTATATGCACATACATATGGCATTAACTATCAGAAAACCTTCAATCCAAATGTAGGGATGGTAGCTGTGAGAGCAATAATTGCTATGGCTATTGCAAAAGGATGGTCTTTGCATCAAATGGATGTAAAGAATGCCTTCTTGCATGGTGATTTGCAAGAAGAGGTTTATATGATGTAGCCAGAAGGTTACCAAAATCATGCACATTCCCATTTGGTTTGCAAGTTGCACAACGCCTTGTATGGCTTAAAACAAGCACCCAAGGCATGGTCAGACAAGATAGGCCAGTATCTTGTCACCATTGGATTTCAGATTTCCAATGTAGAATTTTCACTTTATGTGAAAAGAATAGACAGAGGGATTGTGCTGGTAGTCATCGATGTGGATGACTTAATTGTTACAGGTGACAGTGACACAGACATTGATGATGTGAAGTTGGTTTTGAAGCATATATTTGAAATGAAGAATATGGGAGAGCTGTGTTACTTTCTAGGCATTGAAGTTATTAGATTCCCTAGTGGGATATGGCTATTTTGCAAAGGCAATATGCATTGGATATGTTGTCTAGGTATGGGATGACATGCTGTAATTGTAAGAAAACAATAAACGTCTGTGCTCAACAGATAGCAGGATCTCATATGTAAGAGAGACAAACTGATAGTATGGAGAATAAAAAAAATGATTACTGTAAACTCGATACAATAGATGGCGGTGCCTCCCAGCCGTGTGCTCCTGTTGAGGGAGCTTTAATGGCATGCTGGAAACAATGGAGGACGGAGGCTGTATGCTGAAGGCTCAGGGTCTCTATAGCTTCTGTTGATACTGGGCTTTCACGGGCTTGCTCTTATATAGCCACCACAGCATGGTCGGTTAGGTCTAGTCGGGTGCTCGACCTTGTCGGCCAAGAATGGCTGCCTGGTGGTTGGTCAAGAACTAGGCCCTCGACCACCCGTTAGGACGGTGGCATAGAGTAGAGCAACTCACCTATGGTTGTCGTTCGGCCCAAAGCCATCCGGGATCATCTGGGGCCCCAAACGGGCCCCGCAACCCAAGAGTGGGTTGCCCCGGGAAATACTCCATTTACCCTTAGTGCGGTCAGTCATGGGATGCCTTCCCGCACTTGCATGTAGCCTAGTTGGCAGTGTACCAACTCTATCTAAAGCCGTCCAGCCATCAGGCCACACATGGCCCCCATCTAGTGTCTAAACCAGGACCTACCGGATGACCTAGCTACTCAAATGCCTTCTGCTCATATGGGGGGCTCACAAGTAGAGTTAGCTGGTTACCGCGTAGTTACATGAGAGTGAAGCATTGATATCTAACAGTAATCCCATCTCTGTTCCATTAGAGTAGAATGTGAAGCTCAGTGCACAAAAAGGGGAACTTCTTGAATATGTCACATGTACACATGCATAGATGGTAGTTTAATATACATGACTATCACCAAACCAGATTTGAGCTATGCTATGGGGTTGGTGAGTCACTTTATGCAGGTGCTGAGGAAGCCACATTTGGATGCAGCTAGGTGCATATTGAGATATGTGAAGTCCACTTTGTAGTACAGACTTTTTTATGAGACTGGGTGTCTATTACAGGTACATGGGTACACATATGCTAACTGGGCTAGTAGTACCTTTGATAGGAGATCTACAAGTGGATTTATGTTTTCCCTTGGGAGTGCTACCATTAGTTGGAGTAGCAAGAAGCAGCGGATAGTTGTCTTATCAAGCACAAAGGCTGAGTATAGGGGTGCAGCAATGGCTCCATGTGAGGTAGCTTGCTTACACAATGATCATACTTTATTCATGAGAGAGCCAGAATATATAGATCAGAGATTTTACAAGTTGACATCATCGATGACTCCATAGACTGGAATCTAAATCCTAAAATCTCTCCTCTAATTTCTCCATGATTCTCTCCACACCACATGGTACTCTCCTAGATTCTAGCCTACACACACATGGGCATACTGCCTTATATCATTGATTAGGTCACTCACACTAGCACACTCTCAAGCACACATCTAGTCCTATGTTCACCATGTGAACTGATGCTATCTCCCTTTACATTTAGTCCTCTTGAGTTTGATTTACCAACACCCCCTCTCAAACTTAGGATGGACAATAGTTTAGGCATGGCGTGACTTGGTCATCCATGAGCAACGCAGGGACGTGGTTTCTCAGTGGTGTGGAAGGTGTAGGAGACTTGTGTCAGAGGTTTAGCCATGACTTACAATGAGTTTACATTTGGGATTGGTATACAATATCAAGACGAGGTTAATGTGCCGGGGTTACATCTTTATTCAAAATAAACGATCATCAAAAGAAGTTGAAGGAGTTTTAGAGGCCCCCTTCTTCTTCACTTCCATGCTGAGATTCTGGTGTTCTTCCTCTTGATGCTCTTGGTCTTCTTCTTCATCATGCTCTTCTTTGTGGGTGATGCTCATGAGATAGGCTTTTTGTGCTTTCTTCCTTGAAAAAGAGTTCCTCTCTTTGTGGCCTGGCTTGTGGCAAAAATCACAAATGATGGTGTCATTGTACTTGTGTTTCCCTTTGCCAGAAAATCCCTTGTGGTAAAGTACTTCCTCTTTTGTAGATGATCTTGTAGCAGCAAGTGGAGATTCTTGCTTGAATTTATTTTTCTTCCCCTCCTCAAGCAAAGAAGCTTCTATTTCCACTAGTCGTGGATCCGGCATATTGGTGAGAGTTGTTACAACATTGTCATATTCAGGACAAGGAAGGGATTTAAGCAATACACCAATTGAGATATCTTCATCAATGCGTATATCAATACCAGCAAGTTGAGTTAGGAGACTTTTCATGTAGTTCAAATGAGATGCAAGTGAGGTTTGAGGCTTCATTTCAAGCCGGAAAAACTCAACTAGAAGTCCAAACTTGGAACTCTTTGACTTGGATCCAAAGAGAGTATTGAGAACATCCCAGGTGTCCTTGGCATTGTTGCATTCATCCACATGATGGATGTAGGTATCATCCAACTCTAACTTGATTATGGCTTGTGCTTCGCGACCTTCCCATGCAGTGGCTTGAGCAGGATCCCGAGGCTTCTTCTCCTTTCCATTTGCAATATTCCATAAAATTTTCTTCATGAGGACCAACTTGATCCTAGTTTGCCATGTATGAAATGAAGTTCCAAAGAACTTGAAGCTTAAGTCATTATCCTTCGAAGGCATCTTGACCAAAAAAGGCAGTGTCTAAACTCTTTTTAAAAAGAAAAAACTCCTAGCTAATCTTAGAGAGCACAGGCACCCAAGAATTTATTCATAATGAAAAGAACTATTCCTCCTTGGGGCAGAAAAGACTACCATCCCCATACAAATGCATGTTCATTGCAAGGAATTCTGAAAAACCAAGACTTTTGGCATAGTGACATCCGAGTGGTTTGGTCTTATTAGTTTGATACTCCTAGAGCCTTTTGATTGGAGTCTTCTTGACTTGATATTGGGCCCGCTTTTTTGACTTGGTCTTCTTCACATAAGCCTCATTAGATGAGCAACAAGAGCTTGGCATTTCAAATAATTTTGATGCAAGGGAAAACTTTGAAGAATTCTAATCAAGCAAATGCAATGCTGAAAAATAGAAACTGAACTCTGAAATTCTAATAGCAGGCTGATCTTTGTCTATTCGGTCAAACTTTGACTGTGAGCTTGAACTGAGTCAAAATTGGTCAAACAAAAAAACAGTAAACTTGCAGCTTGGAATTGATGATCTCAGGAGCAGCTTCGAAGTAGCATTTTGAGGCAAATGAAAGCCTTTGATATAGCTTGCATTCAGCAGGAAGGACAGGCAGAATAGAGCACATTGTCGCTCAGCATTGTCTGCAGATGGTCGATTTTCTGACTTCACAGGGAAGATAAGCTTTCAAACTTCACAGGGAGCTTCGTAATGATGTCGCTCAAGCTCCCATAAGAGCATTCTGACAATGGTTCACCTGATGAGCAGCTACAGCAAAGAGAAAGGTCGACGACGGAAGTGAAAACGGGGCAGATCAGTGACTTTTCTCATGAATCCCTCCGGTCAGAAAGTGTGCCCTGATGCAACGAATACTGAGCGAGAAGTATGCTTGATTCTGATGGTTGGATGTGAAGAGATCAATCTTCCAAACTCAGGCAGAAAGGGGGAAGCTCAGAACTGGTCATTTGGTAGGGATGACCACGTGGCACCTGGCTAGGGTTTAGACTAGGCTAGGTTGGTTCTAGCTCTAACACCATGTTGAAAATGAGGCAACGGAAGCAATAGATAGGCACACAATGATCATCCTTTATTCATGAGAGAGCCAGAATATATAGATTAGAGATTTTACAAGTTGACATCATCGATGACTCCATAGACTGGAATCTAAATCCTAAAATCTCTCCTCTAATTTCTCCATGATTCTCTCCACACCACACATGGTACTCTCCTAGATTCTAGCCTACACACACATGGCCATACTGCCTTCCATCATAGATTAGGTCACTCACACTAGCACACTCTCAAGCACACATCTAGTCCTATGTTCACCATGTGAACTGATGCTATCTCCCTTTACATTTAGTCCTCTTGAGTTTGATTTGCCAACATCATGAGCTTCCTGGCTTGCTGCTAGCTCAGCCCTTTGCTTGCCTTTTGGATTAGGGTGTTGAGGTGATGGTTGTTTTGGACTTGAGGGAGTGGGGCATTGGTGAGGGTGGTGAAGAGGTAAGGGAGAATATATTTTATAGGGTATGTGTAAAGGGCCTCTAGTGCTACCTTGTGGTGATGGGTAGTTATGGTGGTGAGGTCCTCCGGCGGGGGCTATAGAGCTGCAAAAATGGCCCATTCCACTTGCTGCTCTTCAATAGTTTGGCCCTCTGGGTAGGCTGCGTGCGAGGTGTCATTTTTATTAGCATAATCCGTGTACATGGTGCTAAGGTACTCATATACTTGATTGTACAATATGATTATGTTGATAGGATTATACTGCATCACCCCTTAATCGAGCAAAAATTGGTAACATTTCTTGGCCTCTATCCACCCTTGCATCTGCATCCAAACTTGGCTTTCAAAAATCCAATCTTGTGGATAAGGGTGTTCCGACAAGTCAGCGGGTTTAGACAGCTCCATAATAGGTTCAGAGGGTGCAAAATCATTAGATTCTTGAAGGCAACGACACCATGAATGGAAGTTGAGTACAATAGGGTGGATAGGTAGCTGGTAGATCTCGGTGCGATCCTCGAGGCATAGGTCACCTCAGAAAAAAGACATGGCAAAAATGGGGTGGGTATAGTAGGTGTGTTTTTCTACTAGGGTGGTGAATTGGAGGGGGGGGAAGGGGCTGAGTGAGGTCTATCGAATACTGTACAGATGAGGCAATAATGGCATTAAAGTAGTAAGTCGGCATCTAGTCAACCATGCGGTTTTCCAGAGCTAAACTTACTATGTTTGATGAAGCCGCCATTATGATTCGGTGCTCTGTCTCCAGCTGATCATCCGGCGAGACTGGAATCTTTGGAACTTCCTCTAGCTCGCAGATTTGCTGGTCCTTCTGCCTCAGTAATTATTTATTTTGTTGAAATGCACCCTCAGTTCTTTTGTTCTGTGGTGAAGTTGCAGATTTGTCTGATATGCTTGCTGGATGTGCTCTTGGGTAATCATTTCCTTGTTTCTAATTAATTCTTTATTTTCTTCCTGTAGCCTGTGTATTGTGGCCTCATCCGTCTTCTTGGCCCTTTTGTGTTCTTCTTTAGCTTCCTTCAGCCGTCGTTCGAGTTCCTGTACCTGCTGTTGGAGCACCCTTTCCTTTGTTAAGGACACTTCCTAAACTCTCTCCATTTCCTCTTGGCTTTCGATGCAGGCTTGCAGTTGTTGCAGCTGACTCTGGTTCCTCTCAAAAATCTGCAGCCCCACCATTTGGAAATGGATCAGAGTCTTCAAGAAGTTTTGTTCTCGTTCCGGCACATCAGGGTGTCCAGATTTGTATTCCTCATATGTGGCGTCATCCTTGTAATTATCGAATGAAGTTGTTCCCATTGCTTCTAATGCCTTGAAGGCATTATCTTCCTAGCCCTACTCTTCAGCCCTTGTCCTCATTGTTTGCATTAGAGTTGAGGCCAACAAGAGGTTGTTGAGTCTCACCGTGTCAATCTCCTGTTGTGTCGGCAAGGACTGGTGGAACTCAAACTATGGTTCCCCTTGTGGTTCTTCTTGTATTGTAGGTTCTTCTTGTACTTTTTCCTTGCCCTTCTCTTTCTCTTTGTCCCTCCTTGCTTCCTCTATAGCCTTTCTTGTCGATGTTGCTCGGCGATTTCCTTCCACTGCCTAACTGCTTCTTCTTCCTATTGTTTCCGTAACTCTTCGGTCGCTTTTGCCATGCTTTCTTCCTTTCCCTTACTTCTTGTAGTCATTCGGGTAGTGGGTTCTACCCTTAGCTTTTTTGGCTTTGGCTCAAGCGCTAGCTCCTGGAGCTCCACCTTTTCCTTATCTGCAAACCCAAAATTCTTTTTGTCCAATCTCCAAGCTACTTGATGACATATTAGAGGCATCAACAGCATTGAGTGTTGGACTTGGTTGTTATGTTGGGCGCAGACCTTGTCCAGCTTTTGATAAAGATAATATGCCCAATTGGTCACGTTCTGGGCTAGTTTGTGTAGTCTTAGCAAGTGATTGGCCGGGATTATGTTGTGGTGATCCGACAGCTCAACCCTTGTGTGTAAGCGGAGAACACGAGCTGCCTTCTTGAGATGTGGAGATATATCCACAAACTTGACACTACCCCTCTGCTTGTGGCTTTTGTAGTTTGCGGCTCCTTCAAGCTTGTTAATACTGAGCTTCCGTAAGTCCACATAAGGCTTCGTGACCACCTCCAAGCTGTAGGCATTCCTTACGGCATCCACATGGGACTGGATGCACTTGTGTCTGAGCTTGCCTTTCTTTTGTGAGGTACTGCACTCGCGATTGATGGTCTCCCTACATCTTGTGGTGCCACTTGGGTGGGTTTGTTTTTCTCGTCTGCCTTTTGACTGCCTCCTGAGCTGATACTCTAAGAGCTTCTTCAATTTCTTGTGCTTCGTCCTTTGCTGACTGACCAGGAATGTGGGATTGTGTTTCCGAATGGCCACTGGTGAATTCTGCCTCCTCATCTCACGAAGGGAGGTGAAGTGACGGAGAATGTAGTCTTTTGTATCAGAAGACATTTTGGGGGAGAGGTTTTGGGAGGTTGGTGAAGGCTAGGGTTGATCGGGAGTGGTTGGTGTTCAGTTGAAATTTCAACATCATTCAATTAAAATTGATAATGCAGTGCCCTGTCCTTCTAGGTTATATAGAATTAATGCAGCGCGCTGCAATAATGTGTTATTGCAGCGCCCTGAAAAAATTACCTTTGTTGATGCTGGCAAGTGATCAATGGCTCCTCATCATCCTTTTGACCATAATCTCTACAGCAAAATCCATACTTTGATCTTCTTTGGCCCAATTTGGCACAAGTTGATGCATTAAGCCTGTTATTGCAGCGTGCCTAAAATAGCTAGTTTTTTGACCTACTGAGATGCAACCTAGTTATACTTGTCCTCATACATGATTAATTGAACATATTTGTGCATGCATATCCCTTCTATTGATGAGTTTTCTATCCACCTCAAACACCTGATGCATTAACAAGTTAATGCAGTGCCCTGAATTCTGGCTACACCAATCACCCTATTGCTCCTTGAGTGGTCTCACAGCAGTATTGAGAGGTAGTATATCCATTGTAAACCCTTGGTAGCCCTCCAATATGTGGAATTGAGCATGCCGATGTGTTAGCTATTATTGCATCAAGATGAACTCACAATGCATACCTGGCTTTTATTAGTGATTGGTTGGCCCTAGCATACTTGATAGATATGGTGTTTGGCCTGCCTGCCATCTGGATGACATTTGGTTGCAATTTTCATAGTCCCAATGCAATGTAGTATTATTGTAGCGCGTTCAATTCTGGCACCTTCAATTCTGGCACCTGTTGAGTTGATTTTGGCCTTCCATTATGATAGCACTTTGAGTCCTGATGTGTTTAATTGCTACCCAAATCTATCCTTCATTGCTCCGATTAAGCTTTCCCAATCACTCTCGGTATCTTCCGGCAAAGCCTCATGCCAAGTTAAGGCCACGCCCTCCAAGAAATCTGGAAGTATCTCAGTCCGCTCCTTCATAGACCAACCAATCAAGCGACATGCCCAGTTGAACTCCCGAAGATAACTCCCCGGGTCTTGTCCTTCAGTTCCACGGAACACTGGAATGCTAAACATCTTGCACCAAAAGGATGAGCACAAGAAATAAAAATTTCTTTCAAAGATGGTCCTCTTTCAAGCCAAGATCGTGAGGTTATGATAGGCAAATCCTAAGCAAAACCTACCCGGCATCTCCACCAAAAGATGTGACACAAAATTTGGGGGTTTAATTCTAGTCACTTCTTAGAGTCAAAAGAACAAGAGGGAAAGGGAAACAGACGATTCAATGCAAGATAAAAATATAAACGTCAAAGGTAAGATTGTAATCCAAAAGAGGCAGAAGGAAAGGCTGAGGAGAAGCATTGATTTCAGCCAAGCGGTCGGCTCCAAAGGTAAGTGCAAGCCTTTGTTGAAAGAAAATCTTACGACTTAGTACCACATGAATGGAAGTGAAGGGAACAAATTGATATGGCTCATTTTGACGAATCGGATTATTGGGTCGCATCATTTTTCTAAAGTTTGAAAGACTTAAGAAATTGACAAACCCAAGATTGCAAGATACGAAAGAAATAGCTCTGTTCAGACAGCAATAACTTTTATTGAGGAACTAAATACTGAAATAGTAGAGCACAACTGAATAGAGCTTGAAAAGACGAACATTTTCATATAGGTTTCATAGAAAACAAAGAAGCAAGCAAAGAGTTATGACCATTTTAGCAAAACATGCCAAAACTGTCCCATATACAAAGTCTGCTCTGATCAGACAGATATAAGTTTTTTTGCTATGCTCAGAACATAAAAGTGAATAGATAGACTCATAGAGCTCAAAGAGATGAAGAAATCAATATAATTTTCATTGAAAACGGAGATCGGAGCAAAAAGTTATGACCATTTTAGCAAAACGTACCAAAACTGTCCCTACCCGACTGCACCGATAGAGAGAGGCAACGATTTCTCTTACTGAAGGGGTTGCTTCCACATTACATATTAGAATGAGGTCGCCCTAAAGGGTAGAGAACTCCCTCAGAACAGATCCCAAAACAAGCCATACATGAGCACAAACGGAGCTCCCGAGCGAAGAGGGAAAAATATGAGAAAATGAGAAAAGAAGGGAAGATCTCGGTTCTAGAAGCTAGAAAAGCTTCCCAATGGAAGAGAACTACAAAGAAGAGAGGGGCTAAGGCTAAGGAGAGGCATAGAAGGAGCTAGATACAAGGCAACGACGAGGCTACAATGAGAAAATGAGATGCTTGAGAGGGAGGGGAGGGGCTTCTTTTATAGTGCAATTCTCACCCTCCTTACCATTTACATTTCCTGTTAGTAGATTCTTTTACCCCCATGTGAAATAAGGATATGGGTCACCATCGATTGTCCTTTTAGGCACATTTGTACAAGTGTCCCATCAAAAGATGCTTCTTTATCCTCTAAAGTGGAAAAGTCAAGAGTTCCTCCCACATGGAGCCCAAGGGACCCTCTCTCTTTCCACATGTCAACATCCTCCATATTCCACCTAGGAATTCTAGAAGGATTCCTCTCCTCCACACTCTTCCACATGCCCTCCACATGCTCTTCATGTGCTCTCTCTATTATTTTAGTACATTATTGAGTCCATGTAGGCTTTTGGCCCACTCTAAATATATGACTCATTTCTATTTCCCAAATCCAATCCAAATAATATTTCACTTCCAAACCACTCTATCCCTATACCAAGGTATTTATAATTTATACCCATGGTATTTACAATGATGCACTCCACTAATACTCATATTTTCAATCATCCCACTAATTATTATAATTAGTACAAAGCCCACATTAATGACCGTACATGAAATAAAATAGCAAATATCAAATGATTGACAAGCCGCAGTGAGAATAACCGCCAAAAGCCGTCTTCCGCCGCCAACTTCTTCATCACACTTCTTGGTTCTTTTGTCTTCGTGGCTAGCTTTTGTCACCTTGTGGCCCCACGCATCCTCCCACAAGTTCCAAAAGAAAATATCATTTTTTGCCGTCACAGTAGTTTGGCTAAGGACCCTATAGTGTTGGTTGTATTAAATTGTGCCCTAGCTTAGGTATTGACCTACCTAGTCGAACATTTGAAGTGCGACACTTGGTTCAGGGTAAAGCATTAAAGATCCAAGTGGCATACCTTGTGGCTAACATCGTTAATGTTGGTGGCATTTTGACTTGCGATGTCGTGGCGATGACTGTTTGTGCAAGGTCTTTGAGCATTGTCGTGGTGTCCTTGATGATATTCGATTCGGAATTCTCCTTGTACCATTCGGGTAGAGAACAGGTTCTTGTGGTTCTACTTCCATTGTGGAAGTAGGTTCTTGTGTATCTGCTCCTTTTCCCAATTGTTGTGTGTTGTCCTTTGGAGGACTAGTTTTACCCTTGGTAGGTTCTTGTGTGACTACCTTAGGTCTAGTCACCCTTGCGGTTTTTTGTGACATTGGCAAAAAAGATCTAGATGTCGATGATGAAGGAACGTTGGTAAAATCTATCATTTTGCCCTTGACTTTGTCTATGAGAGCAGGTTCTTGTGTATCTACCTTTTGAAGTGTGGGTTTGACAATGACCTTTCTCCATGTAGGTTCTTGTGGTTCTGCTCTTTTGCGTGGTACATTTGTTGGTGGTGATGGGCATGGTTCCTTTGTAGAACTGTTCGCCTTTCATACCCATACCAGCTTCGTCTTCTGAGGTGTTCGTGGTTGCAGAGTGGCTACATGTGATATTTTTGTGATAGCCGCCTTCTTTTGTTTGGGTAACCATATTTGATCATTGCCTTGGTAAAAACCTTGGCTCTTCAATAACTTGACTGGCACTCATTTGCTGATGTGTTCTTTTACGGCGTTGAGCTTTCTTGGTTCGTGATTGATGAGGTTTGGATTGCGAAGAAGATGTTGGCTTTTGATGTCGAGGTTCACGAGGTAACCATACATTTCTTTCACCCTTGAAGTATCCTTGAGCATGTAACAATTTGGTGGGAACCCACCTTGTCATCGAAGATGTTGTCATGGGATTGCGTGAACAAGGTGTTGGTCGTGGGCGAGGTTGTGGAATGTGGGGTTGTGTAGACAAGGATGTAGGTGTAGAGTTTGGAGGTGGAGAGGTTTTTGTTGATGGGGTATCCTATAGTAGGGCAGCTTTATCTTTACCTTTTGCAACAGTGGAATCACCATTGTTTTGCGTTGAAGATTGCGTTGATGTCCCTTCTTGTAGTAATGGTACTTGAGTAGCATGACCCTTATATACCATTTTAGCTTGTTGCTTGTGCCAGTCAATTTGACAATTGGTCAAATAGCACCACGTACGTCCAAGGACCACATGTTCTTCCATTGTTCCTGTAGGCAATACATAAAAGCGTACCTGCAACACGTGTTTAGCAATAATTATATCCAATGTTACATGGCCAATTGGTTTTGTCCGCGTATCATTGATCGCTCTAACTGTCGCATTGGTCGGAACCATGCTTCCTTTTGGTAGGGTCTGCCAAGCTTTGAATGATATAAAGGTATGGCTTGCGCCTAGATCTACCAATGACTCCAACCCAAATGTGGTTTCCTCAATGATTTTCAAGGTTAAGGGTATTCTAGCCGGTTCAATTTGTGGTTCATCATCCCCTAAGTCTTCATCTTCGAGGGTGCCCTTGTATAAGGTCATTCTCTTGGACTTTTCCCTTACTTCTCTTTCTTTTGCTTCCTGGGAGACTATGGTACCCTTCGAAACACTCTCATCTTGAACCAAATGAGTTCCTCTTTTTTCATGTGTATCAATGGTTGCAAGCAAATGCATCCAATTATGCGAATACTCTAGCTCAGGTAGAGATGCATACCATGTTCCATCAGCATCACCCCCCATTAACTTCTCGCTTGCAACTTTGAACTGATTAACAGTTGTTGTTCTAGCTGTCGTTTCTGATTCAGCACCAAACAAGTTGCCACCTAGTGGACGAGATTTCCATGTCGTTACGTCCACTTTTGTCACGGAAGTATTCTTTCTAAGATAGATTGTGCTAGATGACCAATCATGTACTACTCCTGCTGATCTCAAAAATGGTCTTCTTAAAATGATGTCATAAGAGTCAATTGGGTTCTTAAAATCCATGACTACAAACCATACGTGGTAGGTGATGCCAAAGGTCTTGATCTTTAAGTCCTTCACCACTCCCACTGGTCTTGTAGTGGTTCCATCAGCCAACTTGACTATCAACGAGGTTTTCTCCATAAGCGGGCTTCCCCATTTTTCCCAACATTGTTTTGTCATGATGCTCACTCCTACACCACCATCCAGGATCGCTTCCACCTTCCTATGATGGTATAATATCGGAATGACCGCATTAGAGTCATCACTTTCAAAATATTGCCCTAACTTATTGATGGGCACCATAGGCGTGTCATCTTCTAACTTTGACTCTTCTTTTGTCCATTTGTCATCATGAGCTTCTGCCATTGAGTCGAGGTGTCCGTTCATCCAATCTGATAAATCATGCCATAATGTCGGGTTTCCCCTTAGTAATGATGCAATTGGCATCTTGACTTCCATGGACAAGAATGCAGCAAGTCCTGCGACATCTCTTGGTACATCTGGCACCGTAATGCCATCAGACTCTCTCTCTATGTTATCATGAAGGTTGTTCAGACCCTCATGTCTTAATTGTTCCATGACCGAATCTTCCTCAAACATGTGATCCATGAGCAAAGATTCATCGACTGACATGCAATCTTCGTTCATTTCCGCTATGATACATGGTACTTTGACCGGTACTCTATTAGTTGGGTATTTTTGATGGTGGGAATTTTATGTCAACTGGCGCTCTGGTTTCAACCTGCGTTGCTTGACATTCCTCTACTAGAGCCTTGGCCTTCACCAACTTCTCCTTCTCTTGGATTGGATTAGGATATTCGTGAAATCCGCTTGGTGTATTTGGTCTTGCCTCTTCTGCCCTTTCTCCACTTGGGTCCTCGTCTCCCTTACCTCCTCGATTGGATTTGATTTCTAAACTCCCTGTGGTTTCTAAGGTTGCTACCGTGGCCGTGTCCTCATCGGAACCGCTTTGCACTATCACCTTATCCTTTCCCTTGCCCACTTTGATCGCTTGCTTTTTAGGTGGGTTATTTTGGGGTTTCGAAATCTGTGATGTTCGAGCTTGACCTTCTCTCTCCCTCTTGCGCAATTCTCGCGTGATTGCCTTGGCTTGCATGCGAGTAATCGCGTTTAAGGATACCTGAGCAATGCGTTTGCGTTCAATCCCTAACAAGTTAAGGCTTGTCGTTCTTGGGTTTGAAGCATCTACAGGTGCTCTTCGCATTGTACAATCTTTATAGAGATGATCTATACCACAACCACTGCACAATAAAACATTGGTAGCGACTACGGTGGTAACTGGTGGTGCATTGTTGTGCCTATATGGACAGTCCTTATAATAATGAGGCCCTGCACACCCATAACATTGGACAGGTTGTCCTACTTGCGCTTTCTGTTGGCACTCATTTGCCTTATGTGATCCATTGCACTTGTAGCATTGGGTTGGAGGTCTTGGGTTTGTGTTATTCATATCCCTAGCTTTGGCATTGACTGGCGCTGTCTGGTACACTGGGATATGTTGATCTCCCTGAACAACATAATGACTGAGGTAACTCATGTATTCGTCTTCCTCTGGAGTGGATATCGGTTGTTCAGCGTAGGTCTCTGTGATCCTTGGATCAGGTTCCATCCAACCCTGGGTCATTTCTTCCACCATCACTTGATTCATTGGAGTGATTCTTGGCGGAGGTGGTTGAGGTCCTAGGATCGGTAGCGGTAATGGCACATTCTGTGATTGATATGGCATTGTTCTGAGATTGTGAGCCCCTTGAATAATTTGATTCGATTGTAACAGCGGAGCTGGTAATGCTAATTGTTGCGGCCTAGGTTGATATGTCTGTGTTTGCACTGGCGGCAACATTCTTGGATATCTGCACTGGGAAGTTTTGTGGTTTTCCCACCTATTACAGTGTCCACACCACATGGCTGGTGGTCTCGCTCATAGCCTTGGACACTCATTTGAGGGATGATTCCCTGAGCATACACTGCACCACACCATATCTCTTCTTGGGTACAAATGTGCATTCCCTTGGTTATCGCGATGAGTTATGTTTTTTGCTGGAGGATTCAACCTCGCGACTATCAGATCTGCAAGCTCACCAATGTTCAAATCCTTGGTCTCCTTGGATTGCTCCTTAGAAACCCTGGATGAACTCGCATCAGGGTCCTTGGATCCCACGATCAAGGGTATAGATGTGGTAGCAGTTTCGTCACCCTCTCACATGTTATCTCCTAGCCTGATCGCTTCTTTACTGCATGTCTCAAAAGACGTTATGTTCAAGACCGTGAGCTGATCATGCAGCTTTGAACTTCTTAACCCCAATAAAAATCAAGGCAAGAGTTGTTCATCAACTGAGCCTTTCGTGAGGCTCACACCTTGCATTCAGATGTTTGATTTTGGCGATGAGTCTCGCAAGGATTCCTTACCCTGTTTGACTTGATTCAATTGATTTACAGGGCTCCACTTCGGACCTTTTGGAGAATACTCCAAAATGAACGACCCTCTCAAGGTTTCCCACGTATCTTTCTCTTCGTTTTTGAGTGCTCGATACCACACGCCTGCCTTGCCATCCAATTGAATTCCAAAGGCTCCAATTTTGTCACCATCGGAGACATCTCCGAATGCGGCACAAACTTGCTCAAAATGCTCTACATAGGTGATCGAATCACCCTCTCCTTGGAATTTCGTGATCAACTTGGCAATGGCGATGGACCTATTTCTAGACCCATGGTTATCTCTGGCTGCAGGGAATGCAGTTGGTGCTAGCGCCCCCCTTCCTATAGCCTGCACTAACGCCCTAAGCACTTCATCAGAAAACATCGTCTGATGAATAGGAGGTGGCTGTTGATATGTCATTGGTGGTTGGTTTGGGTATGGATGCGTTGGTTGTGGGGGAACATAAGGCTGTTGGGACGGGACCGGTCTTGGGTATTGTCTCATGTGGGGATCCACATAAAAAGATGTACTCCGTGCTTCTTGTGGTGGATTCACCGTTGGATGAGCTGAAGTGTAAGTTGGTCCTATCGACACCGGGTTGAATCGAGGTGTCGGCCCTTGATAAGCCACTATCATGACTGGTGGTCGTGCAATTTGAGGTCTGCCTTGGAAATGTGGTAAAGGTCTTGGTGGTTGTCCTCTGGGTAACTACCTCCGTTTGTTGCATGTCAAGATATGATCTATAATTCCCTCGTATTTTAGATGGTCTTGCCTCCGAATCGTAGATCAGTTTCAGAGGGTGGTGTCATCACCCTCGCCATATGCTCTGTAACAACAGGAGGTCCTGAAGTTACTGTGGTCGTACGAGCCAACGAATTCATATCTTCCATGTTGTCAAAAAGTTGAGCTCGTGGGTCAAACCTTCCAAAGAAGTTTGTTATACCTTTATAGATCCTATTGGAAGTTGACTGTGTAGGGGACTGAGTCCCTGAATTCGGAGCAATGGATACTTGAATATCGTTGTGGTTTGACATGTTATCCTTCATGCTCAAGGTCTCGTCTGTACTTGACTCGTATTCAAAGAGTGGTCCTAGCACAGATGAAGTACTGTTCAAAGAAGACCTTTCTCTAGTAGTTAGACTTGAGCCCAAAATGGCCTCTAAATCTACGTTGGATGCGTTGTCTTCTCGAGCAACTTCAGGTCCTAAGATTCATCCGGACCTAAGGTGCATGTATGATTCTAAGGTTCAGGTGAATGAGAGCTGCTGCCCAACTGTTCAGTCTGGCAGTGTCACAGTGTGCAGTCCTGATGCAATCATTATTACAGCGCGCTGCAATGACGGTAATGTAGTGCCCTGACCAGTTTGGCTCCAAGTATACTACTGTTTGGTCAATGCACTCTGGTATGACAAAGATGAGTTTTTCCAGGAAAAATGATATGTTCAAAGGCTGTTGATGCAATAATATTAATCATTAGGGCCAATTTGGATGAAAAAGGGGCTGTTTAGGGTTTCTCTATTCTTGATCTAAGGGTCAAGGAGGAGCCACGTGTCAAGAAGTATGGCATTTTTGTACACGTGTCAAGATCTCCTTCACTTACTTTTGAAACATTTTGCACTATTTTAGCCATAACTTTTACATATGAACTCCAAATTTAGCGCTCAAATGGTCCACAGGTGGCGCTTGATGAGCTCTATCCAATGAGTACCCATGTTGAATAGTTTTGGTAATATCTTCATGGTCTTTTTTAAGTTGCCCCTTGTTAGATCCTTAGACAGCCCTTTTCTTGTCCAAATTGGCCCTAATGGGAGCGCGCTGTAATAATTATTGCAGCGCCCTGGCTTTTTCACACACTTTGACTTTCTGGTTGGGATTTTGACCTGAAGTGTCATTTAGCTTCTCAACAGTGATCAAATCTGGCAAGGTTTACTGCAGCACGTTGCATTAATTAATGCAGCGCCGATGCAATAACTGACACCTTGATTAAGTTGGTAGCTGATTTAATGTCACCGAGATTCGTGTTCACTGATGAAGATATTTTTGAAAAAAGTCAACTCTAAATTATTGCAACGCCGATGCAATAAGCTCTGCCAACTGGTGCATTAAATTTTCTGACAGGTGGTTGGTGACAGTTGTCAGTGACTGTTGGAGGCTAATGCAGCACCGATGAACACTAATGCAGCGTGCAAGAACCCGACCTTAGTTTTGACCTTTTCACTCAATTTTTTTGGTTTTTTCTAATCTGTGATTTATGTACAGTGTTCTATGAGTGCTCTACTAACTATGTGAAGCATAAAAACAACAAAAACAATAACTTTTAAAACTCGAAATGGAGATGTTTGGTTTTTGACCACACAAGCCACTTCCTGGGTCACATTTAGCCCAAAAGCTGACTGTGATAGGTCGTTTTAGATGAGGAGAAGCTACTTAACATGAATCTAAACATCTTTCAACAAAAAAAACAACAAAACAACACGTTTTCATCTTTTTCCAGCCCACTGGCCACTCTTTCACTCCTACTCTCCTTTGCAACCAACTAACGGTTTTAGAAGGGTAATAGCAAGGAATACAACAGCAAGAATCAAGCAAGGTTGCTCACCTCCCCGGCAACGGCGCCAAAATTTGTTAAGTCTTCGACGGAGACCAATGTGTCGTGGTGATCTTCAACCAAGCCGCTTCGGAGAGCTCGTCCTCCAAGCAACTTCCTTGTGGGAGCTGATTGACTTGCGGCTGCGTGGTGTTGTCACTCACGGACACCGTCCTCGGATTCTATCCAAGTTACTACGCGATCGTAAGGGGGAGGGGAATGAGAGGAATAGAGGAGAGAAGCGTGAGCGTGGTGAAAGGGGAATCGATCGTAAGCGTAGCAACAAGCAAGAGTAAAGGAAAGGAAGCAAGACAACAACACAAGAGTGAAGGAAACTGCTCTCTATTCCAAATCTCAACAATGGATGATTTATGTGTTCACTCACAAGAGCGTGATGATCATATAGAACACCTCAGACTTGTGTTTTAAAAGTGTCAAGTTTCTTATATATGCTTGAATCCTGACAAGTGCAAATTCATGGTAAGACAAGGGAAGATTTTGGGCCATATCCTTGAATTTTGAGGAGTTGTCTTTGTGCTCTTGTAAGAAGAGCAATCCAGGCAAAACAGTGTCACAAAAGATGAACCCTCACCATGCATGGCTAGCTTAACCCTAATTACTATGTTTAAGGAACACTAATATTATGGTGGATTAAACCTAATTAACAAAATAATGATGATGAAAAGATTATTTTAACTAAGCTTAAGACTCAAGAATAATTAGGTTACAAGTTTGAGAATTGTACTCATAAAGAGCCTTGAGAGCTTGCTTCATGTTTCATTGCTTGAAATGGACCCCTTTTATATGAAATGGTACACTCTTGGGCTTGTACATGAATAAGGGATAAGTCTCCACTCTTCTCTCTAGCTCACATGTCACCTCAAACATCAACACCCCCCTTGATGTTGACTTGACCTATCTTTGAGGCCTAGAGGTCATCTCTAAGAGTGAGGTCCCCCCATTGATAGAGACTTGACCTATCTTTGAGGTCTCTTCTAAGAGTAGGGTTACAACATTTAGCTATTTCTTCTACCTTGGCTACATCATCGGTGCTAGAGGGTAGGATATACAATGTTTTTAGACAAGATTTTTTTGACCTAGAGGTATCATTTTCTGCCATAAAGTGACCATCTTCCACATAATTGTTTTCTTGATTTAGTTTGGAGTAGAAATGTTCTTCCAAGTGCCCAATTCTTCCACAAACACTACAAATTCTTTTTGGTTTATTTTTGAAACAACAATTTGCAAAGATGCGACAAACTTGCCACAATGATTACATCTTCGAAGTTGAGATGCTACAAGTCAAATGCCTTGGCTTTTATACATGGACCTTTTGAAGGGAGGTTTAACCCTAAAAACTAGCCTTAGCCTTCTAGTCCTATTCATCCTTCTTGGCCCACGGCCTATAATAAATGGAGTACAATGGAATCGATCGTAGTAGTAGCAACAAGATGAGAGTAAAGAAAGAAGGAAGCGAATGGACATCAACACAAGGATGAAGGAAACTTGCTCTCTTTATTCCATACTCAAGCAAAGAAAGAATGATGACCAAGTCAACACGCTTGGCTTTTATACATAGACCTTTTGAAAGGAGTTTTAACCCTACTTCCTTGCCTAGCTTTCTAGCCCTTATTTGGCACTATTGGCCCATGGCCTATAATGAATCAAAATACAATGGTTTGCATAATGAATCATAATACAATGATTTGCCAAAATGGAGGATGATACTTGCATAACATAAATATAGGCCTTGAACACACACAATACATATGTTTTTAAACAATATAGGAAACCCCCCAGAGTGGAAGTCTTAATTATTTGAATTTCAAGAGCCTTCAAGTTTAGATGCAACACATGACATTGTGGCACCTGATTGATGAGATCAAAGTTGTAATGTTCAATAAAAGAACATCACAAATTGATGTTTCCACATATTAGATGTGATATTTTTTCAATGTGAACAGTCTTATGAGCACACCACCAATAGCAATAGAAGTGGCACCCATAGTTAATGATATGATCCCTGCATATTCTGTACCAAATTGTGATATGTTCACTTGCTTGTCTAGATAGAGGTATAAGTATTGGTACAAATTTTTTCCACATATGTGGTACAATGCTCGAACTGGAGAAAGAACCACCTAGTGCAAAATCATGAATAATTATGGTTACATGAGACTCATGAAGATCATACGAGGAAATGTTGAGCCCTTGAAAAGTAAAATGTAGCATATATCTAACAATGGTAGAAGTAAATCATACCTGATAGGCATGAGGCAACCAATGACTTTTTCCCATGGCATAAAAAAGGTTGTCTAAAAACCACTCACTATGTGTAGATGCGACCACATCATCAACAATTATTGTGCCGCCAAGAGTGAATGGGTTGTACAATCCTTTCTTGTGGATGAAACTCAATCCTAGCAAAAATTAAATCTATTATATGTTATTGTATTCTTCAACTATGCTTTCTTTGTGTAATGAGCACAATTTGATTCTATTCCCACATCAATTCAAGATGAGTAAATAACGTTCGGATTTTCTAGCTTTTGAACGCTCATAAAAGAATGTATTCACTTACTTGTGACTTGAAAGAGGGAAAAACCATGCTTGTTACATGTTGTAGCCCACATCTTGTCACCGAGTTCTAGGTCTTGAGCTCGCTTAAATAAAATTGTCCCATTGCCTGCAAAATGTAATTGCACACATTGATTCTTCCTAATGGTTACAAGTGCCAAGCAAAGGCTAATATGGAGCAATGAAATGGTGCGCCAAATGGTTGTAAAGTTGGTGCACAACTCTACTTGAATGGGTATCATTTTGTGTCATCGTGTTGCATAGCCATGTGGCTACACTTTTTCACATGATAAGCTAGTTTTGTTGCATAGATAGTTTTATTATCTTTATGGTTCTGCCCTTAATTGCATTGGTAAGTCTATCTCAACACTTTCTTTTCTTGAAGGATAGTTTAGTTGTGTAGACCTTTGTTTGATTATCATGCTCCCCTACGTTACTTTGGTCGGCCTATTCTATTTCAATAGTGTCTTTTATTGAAGGATAACCATTCTTGTAGCATTGTTTACATGCATTTTGAATATCTCTTACCTACGTATGGGCTAAGATTAAAGAAATGCAAAAAGTACTTTTGTCAATGTATGCACGTACGTGATGCATGCACATTATTTTATCTCTGAGTTTGAAATTGCACAGAGAAAGGAATATCATAGATTATGCTCAGGCTTCCATCTAACTATGCAAGGTTTACATTTGTGTTACCATAGTTAAGAGTCGGAGAGATAAAATGCATAATCCATGATCCTCCACTACAATCGTCAAAATCAAAAGAATTGAGATAAATATGCTTAATTACCAGTTGTGGTTGGTGCGAAATGTCCAGGACTCAGCAATAAACACCTAGTGCAAACAGGTGGAAACTCATTCAAGGGTGCTAATGTAATATTAAGAAATAATCCAATCGAGTTTGCATCAGCATGGCCAAACGCATAAACACTGTCAAAGTGGAGGAGGCCATTTGATCGCCAGACACCAACCTAGTGTATGCAAATACAGAGACATAGTTCCAATTTTAGTGAGTAAATAATCCTCGCACAAGGGCAAAGTGTGTACACACTGGTCAAAGTGCATATTGCTAAACACGATCATTTCTTAGTGAAATAGGAGTAGCCAACAATAACACACGTGTAACGATGACAATTATTATGCTGCTTGCCTTGTCACCGATGGCGAGCTCGGAGATGAGTTTACGTTGTCCTGCTTCAATCATCACCATGGAATCACCTGAATGGAAGAGTAGAACCTTAGAATTGTACTGGGGTATATAATATCAATCTTCGAAATGGATCGATTCATGGTCCCCTTGCACGTGCGCACATGCACGTTTCTTTATTTTTAGTTTTACGTGTAGGGAATCTTGGCGAGTTGTAGCATTTTCCACGCATACATCCTTACCAGGAAAGCATTGGGCAGCTGCCAAGACAGGCTGACAAGCTATTACACCTGCGGTTGCGGAGACCAAGACCACGCCTAGCGCACAAAAAGCCCCTAAGATGGTAAATCCAGGGCATATTTCCGTAGAAAGAGCGGCACCGCCTATAACCCCGCCCACGAAACCTGTGTGAATTGTCCAGGTAAAGAGTTAGTCTTTATTAGGCTGTCTTGTCTTGTATGTGGGAGAGTCTAGAGAGCCACAATGGCACAGAGAGTGTGAGAGCGCGAACCTGCATCGAAGCAATTAAGCGGGGGGTCGTCCTGGAGGAGCTTCCTTTCTCCAACACCCGTTAATGCATTAGTAGTATTCTGAGCCTGCATGGCCCCCTGCAGGTACATATTTACGTCGTCGCCGGTGGTATACAATTGGCAGCCCAGCGACTGAGCATTCTCATCGCACACCACCTGTTACACATAATTTGCAGCTATAGATCAGTTTCAGTAATTAGAATGAGTTCCAGATCACTGTGCGCAAGGCTGGTAAAATGCCTTTCATCCGATATGGATGGAGTGTATCATATGCCAATAAGCTAAGAACCATTTGCACTGATCACTCACAGCGTTGCTTCTGCCGTTTTCATCTGTGTATACCAGCTCCACACCCTGTGGCGATGCGCTTGAAGCGTCACAGCCGCCAGTCGCTTGAACCTGCACGCGCGAGCACGTTTCGCTTACACGTTGCAACATTAACGTTGAACTTCATGAAACACATAAAAGCTGATTGAAGCGAAGTCGAAAGGCCCTAATTCTCGAACCTGGAATGTGTGCTCATTTTGGGATGCACCTTCCGTTACCGTTGCTTGGATAGACAATTGCCCAGACTCTATCAAACCGCATGCAGACTCCACAGCGTCGGCTGGAATAGCGCCCACAAACACGCCAGGGCTGCCAGGAGGAAGTAGCGAATTGGCAACAATGCTAATCCAGGTCGCAAATCTTCCGTTTGGGTTGATGTCTTGGGGTCTCGTTATTGTGAATTCCAACTGCGCCCTGCAGGTGGGCAGCACACATATTAATGCTGTGATGGAACAAACCACTACAGCGACAATCTGCTGGCAGCTGCGTGGAGTGACATGGCCGGGCATAGTTGCCATGGGTTTATTCGTACGAGATCAGATGAGTTATGCTACAAGTTTTGCACTCCTGCTTTTAAGCTTGGGCTGATCGTCCAGGCCGGCGTCGAACAATGGGGATGCGCACAAGGAGACAATTAGGACGATTAACCCAAAGCAGCTCTTAGGATAAGGAATGCTGTCATAATGGATCGATAAGGGCAAGGAAAGCACATTGCGCAAAGTTTTGGTTATTATGGGGTTAACCGTTAGCTATAGAAAGTGATACTTCCAGGACAATCGCGCCGCGTAAAGAATCGGGACGATCAACCCAAGAAAGGAAAAAAACTGCAAAAATATTGTGTGACGTTAACCCTTATGTAATGCAAGGAAAAAAACTGCAAGAAATTTTGCAAGGAGTTAACCCTTTTGTAATGCAAAAACTGCAACATATAATATTGTGTGACGTTGTTGGCAACTATGGTGGACGAATGTGATTCCATGAAATGGTTGTGATGAGGCAGTTAGCCTTCTTGTGGAAACAACATTGTGGATGCATTCCTCATAGTTTCGAAAGCTCTAGGAGTAGCCATCCTCGGTATGGCTCAATGAGCATCACCTCACCTACACACCCCTTGTAAAACATTCTTGTACTTTCCATATGTTTGATGAATGAGTCACAATTTATACAATATTGAGTGTTCTTGAAGAAATTTTAAAATAGTGCAAGTCCAAGCTTTCGGGGTGAAGAAGGTGATCTTTATCTTTTCCTCATCCAAATGATATGCAATCTTTCATAGATTTGCTATAGCTTTAGGCAATTCGTGAGCCGCATAGATATTTGATGGTTAATGCATTGTATATTGAACTCACGAAGTAGAGAAAATCAGAGAGACAAGGTGACAATAGCAGGATGGGCAAAAAGTGAGTTTTTTGAGCGAGTTTTTAGGTGAGTTTTTTTTACCACCACCTAATTGCTAGTAATCTTAGTACACTTATTCCTCTCTCTCTCTCTCTCTCTCTCTCTCTCTCTCTCTCACACACACACACACACACACACACACATTATTATTACCTCTGTGTGTGTGTGTGTGTGTTAATCATGCTCTCAACAACATTATTATTACACCTCTCTCTTTATCGACTAGCAATTAATGCATACACATCCATTCAGCCTCGTTTAAATCAAAAATCCATTTTTACTTCACATTAATGTCTCAAATCTAGCACTACTTTTTTTCATGTTCTTCCATTAACTTGTTTTGTGAAACAAAATCTGAGTGTCCCTCGATGGACAACTAATCGTGTCATGTAAGGCAATCACTGTGAAAAGAGGAAGTTGTAAGCAAAGTCTCCTTTATATGTGGTCAGGAGTATGTATGTGTTTGGGGGAATATCTACCATCATCTCCATATTGTCATCCACAAATAATGTCGCATCAGGATCAAAGTGAGGCCATTGGATTTGATTGATGCATTTCTTGAATACAGGCCTACCCCCTCTTGCCTCTATAGGAACTGCAGTGCATTTTCTCTAGCTATATTGGAAGACATGGAAGGCTTGATGACCATGGCCTTTGAGGTATTCATCCCTCAATATTTGCATATAACGATGCAAGTTGCCCTCTTGCATTGAGCTTCACATAGCTACATCAAATATTTGGACAACTTGTAGCATGAACTTTGCTATGCCAGATCTCAATACCACCCAATTAGGTTCGAGATCGATGGCTAGGGCTGGCTTGTCTCCTGTAGTCTTCAAACGCCTATACAATAGCACTCCATTCAAATCCAAAACCACTAGCTTTCTAGAAGCTAGTGGTAGGCTGTTGAAACAAAAACATAGATTGTGATTATGAAAATACGGTATGCATGGTATTATTGGAAATCAGAGTTTTTGAACTGTTAATAATGTAGGGTACAATACCTACTTTGTGTCTTAGATATCTTTCCTCCATTTCATCACAAAGGCACACGATTCTACACCCCATCTGCACCATGGGTCTCGCCAAATCTCTAGCCCCTAGTTCATAATCGAGGATTGTGTTCCCTGCTTTGGAGAAGTCCTCTATCAACTTCTCCCAGAACCTCTCTCCACACTAAAAGCCACCTACCAAAACACCAAATAACATTTGGCATTTTCTTTATTGTTCATTTGTTGAAATATACAGGTCATATTGAATAAATACCTCACATGGGTCTCCCCTCCACATTCCAAACCTAGTCTTCCACGTTAATGCCATCCACCATAAAGCCCTCCCAGCTGGTGTTAATAGATGCCCCATGATTGTGAGTAAACAAGAGCACGTGCATTACGTGCAACTGCACATAGAGATGAGAAATGAAAATTTAACACCCTTAAGCTATCATATGTAGCAATGAAATTACCATGGAAGAGTAATCCACGAAAAATTCCAGCATGATACACGCACATACCTCTCTACTCTCTTGGACAAATATTGGCATCTTGCAATGAACAGCCTGCAAACCAATTATTTTTTAGAGATCTACAAATCATGTTGCGAACAACCTTTGTCATGACAAGGTGCAGCAAAGATGACATTATCCCAAGAAGAATAATGACACCATCGTCTGCCAACAAATGGGTCGCAACATGGAATATATTTGTGGTCTCACCTATGGAGCCAATATTCCACGCACCCACATGTCCCATCCCATGTGCTAGCAACTGACAAGGAATGCAAGCCACCATCATCTAGCACACACTGTCCCTTCCCCTCTTACTTCCTACCTTCTCTTCCTTACCTTCTCCCCTTACTTCTCTTCCTTACCTCCTCCCCTTACCTTCTATTCCTTCCCTTACCTCCTCCACCTTCTCTTCCCCTCTTACTTCTTACCTTCTCTTCCTTACCTCCTCCCCTTACCTCCTCCACATTCTATTTCTTACCTTCTCTTCCTTACCTTCCTCTTTCTTCCCTGACCTCCTCCACCTTCCTCTCCTTTTATAAAGAACCTAATTTAGGACTAGCATAGAACGAAAACCAAAACAAAACATGTAATTGCGAGAATCAAAAAACAAAGATAAAAACTCAAGCACAGTCGCGTGTAAGCACCCGTTAAGAAACGCATGTAAAAACCTGTCAAGAAACGCGTGTATATTCGTGTGAAGCAACTGTGCAGGCAGACTATACACAGACATACACGTGCTCCTACATGGGACCTGACAAAAAACGTTTCGCAAAAAACGGTCGACCACCGACAAACGTCCTTAAAAGGAAAACCCAAACTGTCGTTTTCGTTCACAAAAGTACACAAACAATTACTCAAAGATCAGAGAAGGAAAGAGGACAAAGGACAAAGAAAATTGCATAAGGAAAAGAGACATTTGCATAAAGAAAAGGAAGAAAAGAGACAGGACAAAGGACAAACTAACTCACCTCTGGAAAAGTGAGTCTTCTTTTTGGCCTTTGTGCTTAGGTTTCCTTCACCCGTGTGTGCTCCTTCCACTCGTGTGATCCTCCTTGCACTTGCCTTTCGTTGTCTGTTGGAAGAGGGAAGATTTGGTGGTGACAAAGAAGAGGAAAGATATGAAAGTGAAAGGTTTTTGGGGTAGGCGGCAGGTTTTGTTTTAGGTATGACAGAGACCGCCACGTGTAGAAGCATGTGTATCTTCTTGTGTACAAGACAAGGTAGCTACGTGTATACACTCGTTTTCACACAGCTTAGCCGCGTGCATACACGCGACATAGCGTAGATGCACCATTACACGCATTTTCACACAGTCTAGACACAAGTATACACACGATACAGATACTTTTTATACTTTGATTAAAAACTGATTATGATTCTGTGTTTACTATTTTGTACATAGGATGTCATCAACCTCCTCAAGCAGTTTTGGTGAAGATGAGACCATGCGTCACCGTAATCGCAATGTGTGATTGGCACAAAGGATCAAGTGTATGCGTAATCAATGTCAAGGATGCATTGTATGAGTGAATATGTATACTCTAATTGAAGCAGGATGTAGAACCACACCCTAACATGGTGCCTTCCACTCGGCGTGAGCATGCAAAGCATGGACAAGATGATGCTGGAGTTTTGGGATCTATTGTCAGAGATGAGTGGGAAAGGGAAGACAATAGCCCTGCACCCCACGAAGTCGTGGAAGAGGAAGTCTTTGATGATATGGTGTGGCATCTTTTTAGGGATGATCCCAAAGGTATGGACGACGATGATATGGAACAAGAGCATCTTTACAATGCTTCATCGACACTGGTATTTGAAGGGTGCACATTATCTATTTTACGTGCTTCACTTGAAGTACTCAATCTATGGAAAGTTTATGGATGGAGCAATGTAAGTCTTGACGCATTATTGAAGTAAGCATTCTAATTTAAATTAGTAGTTAAGGGTTTCACAATGAATAAATCTCAATATGTTTCAATCATTAATTGATGATATGGGATGCAGGCTATTATCAAACATGCTTCCAAAGGGGAATAGACTACCCACCTCAAGAGACATAGCGAGGCGCTATGTGACATCTCTTGGAGGATTGGATTATGATCGCATACATGCATGCGTCATTGATTGCATTCTCTTTCGTGGGACGCATAAGGATGCTCGACATTGTCTCACTTGTGGTGAAGCAAGGTATAGAACAGATGTGAAGAGTTTTGATGTACCTCGTAAAGTCTTGTGACACTTTCCTATAATTCCTCACATCAAACACATGTTCAAGTGCAAATCCATAGCTGAGCTCATGTCATGGCATTCCTTACATCAATCGGATGATGGCATGTGGAGAATTCCCGTAGACACTCCTGCTTGGAAGCATATTGAAGATGAGTGGCCCAACTTTAAAACAGAGCCTAGAAACTTGAGACTTGGCCTAGGTATGGATGGAGTGAATCCATTTGGTTTCAAAAGCACTACATACAGCGTCTGGCGAGTTGTGTTGGTGAATTACAACCTTCCACCATCAATGGCGATCAAGAAGGGACATCTTATGTTATCCCTTCTAATTCCAGGGAAACATAAAGTAAAGCACGTGGATGTTTACCTCGAATCGTTGATTGATGAGTTGGAGGAATTATGGAGAGGTGTTGCAGTGGTGGACATTAGTAGGCCTCCCTCCCCTCAACACTTCAACTTGAAAGCAGTGTTGATGTGGACAATGCATGACTTTGCAAGATATAGAGATTGTTCTAGTAAGAATTCAAATCACCTCTCTACTCTAATACTATTGGTTATATTAATTATAATTATTGACTTTATTATTCTGACTTTTATTTATATTTTAACAGATTTGAAAACATTGGGTAAACATGCATGTCTTATTTGTGGCCCTCTGTTAGTACATGAATATGCTGATGGTTTATGTAAGACCGTTTTCGATAATCATCATTGATTTCTCCCGTTAGATCATCCTAAATATGTTGCTAGTAAGAGTAACATTCCTCCACAAACACTTCGTGCAAAAGATTGGAAGCGCATTTGGGAGTCTACAAATGTTCTTCCTCCAGATGGTATGAACATGTACAATAATGTTTTCCAATCTTGTTTTGTGTAGTCTCTAATTGGATTAAAGATCACATAGAGCAATCTTGTTTAGCATCTCTTGTGTAGGTACTCTATTTTTTTCAAGCTACCATATTGCACCCATCTTAAGATCAACCATCTTCTTGATCCCATGCACATCTTCAAGAATGTGACATCTGGTATTTGGAAAGATGTAACTGGTAAACGAGACAATGTCAGCATACGAGAGGACTTGCGATTCGCAAGACGGATGTGTCAAGCTTGGCCACGAGAGGAGGATCGACATGTTCGTCTTCCGCGTGCACTATGGATCATATCAAAGCAGGTAAAGAAGGCCATCACTACTTTACGTACTCCCATTATTTTTTTATCAATGTGTTTTATGTACATATATATCTAAGCTCATGTACCCCTTGACTTTTGATATGCTAATTAATTGCAATATGTATATTTGAGTAGGTTATCTATTAGCTAATGGTGCATGACACTAAATGGTTGTACGTCATCCCTGTTGCACCATGTTCCAAAGTGATGTATAATATATTCACTGCTGATATGGAGCATATGGAGGATTTAGCAGGCTGCAATGAAGATGATGTCGAACATGCCAATGAAGATGTTGTGATCGATGATCAAGAAATAAGAGATGATCGTGATAATGAGGATGACCCTACCATTGATGATGATGGTGATGTTGATGAGGATGATTGGGGCATCGATACCATTATCAATGGACAGAATATCGATAGTGGAATAAATTTAATCATAGCCTTACAAATTGGTCAAATGGATATTGATGTTGATCGTTTGGCAAGGATGGATCTCATTGAAGATGAGATCGAATCCTAACCAATCCATCATTGTATCGTTCTAATTGATGACAATTCTATTGTATATGTTGTCTTTTAATTATCATCTCATAATTTGTTTTTGAAATAAATTGTTGTAAATGCATTTACTGGGATTGTATAATGATATATACTGTAATGCACTATGAGATGGTTTAAAGAAGATGGTTTTTATTTTTTTAAAGGTATGGGATTTTTCTTAAAGAAGAGATTTTCTTTGCTATTGCGTGTAATGATGCGAGTATATCTGTGTCTATAACACATGGTTTACACATATATACATGCTTTGTTACACGCATTTTTAAAAGCAGACATACATGTGAATTTAGATGCCCATATACACGTGCCCGATATTATTATATACATGCATGACCATACACATGCCCGTAACTTATCACCTATATACAACGCGTGTATGGAAGCATTGTCTTGTAGTGCAACATTCTTGGATGCATGGGAAAGGACAAGAATAGAGATCTTCAGTAATAAAAGATGTCACCTAAAGAAATTCGTGCATGATGATCGGGTAAATCAAGCTATGGGTTATTATCCCACCGAGAAACCGGCCATTGCCCATAAATGCGAGTGGAAGGAGGCAAAGAAATAGGCAGAGTGTGGTGTGAAGAGCAGGCAGAACATGGCGGCATGGAGGATCCAGATGAAAGCCATTGGATCTTCCCATTTGGGATTTGGAGGCATTGAGTCGTGGGAGGTAGAGTTCATAAGTATCTCACAACCTTATTTGATTTACTACTTGCATTGATTCTATGATTGTTTTAATCTTACAACGTGTTAATTATCTTATAGAGCGACAGGGACATTTTGCAAACATGCAATTTGAGGTGGGCATGAGATCATATGGTCAACAGGTACTTGAAACCTCTAAAGTGATGATTTTGATTTATTGAATTTTGAATTATATATAAACTTATATATCATTTCTTACTTGAACATGCACAACTTGCTACTACACTTCCTGATGCTCTTTCCGCCGCTCTTGGACGTGAATGAGAGAGTGAGCACTACTCATCGGACATGTATATTGATGTGAGCTCACCTGACCATGGAGGGAGTAGCATCTGAGTAGTACTCAAACTTATAGTATCACCTTCGTATTGAGGATGTGGCTGTATATATTTTTCTGTAACTGAAGCCATGGGCTTTCTTACCCAGACAAATTTGATTTTGTATATATTTATTTGTAATTGAGAACAAGGGTGCATCTGGTAGATCATCGTCCACCCCTGTTGGCGCTTCTCCATTGGGAATTCGAGACATATGGTCGGCAAGAACATGTGTTCTTCCCTTCCTGATTGCGACTATGAAGTCAAAATCCATCAAAATCAACAGCCAACGAGTAATCCTTCTAGTAAGACAAGGTTTGTTCACCAGGTACAAGAGTGCTTGGTGATCGACAAAAAACACGAATTTGTTTGCCAATAAGTAAAGCCTGAATTTCTTCACTGCATACACCATTGACAACCCCTCTCGTTCTGTAGTGGTATAGTTCCTTTCTGCATCATTCACCTAGCGACTCGCAAAGTATATGGGATGATCAAGCTTCTACTTGCCAGGCAAAGCTAGCACACATCCTATTGCAAAGTTCGACGCATCAATATGAACGTGAAATATTAAATCCCAGTTTGGTGCACATAAGATTGGTGCTGATGCTAAGGCTCGTTTTAAGGCATCATATGCCTTTTGGCATTCATATGTCCATTCAAAAGCAATGAATAACCTGTACAGTGAACGAGCTAACTCCGCATACATATAGATGAATCTCCTATAATACCCAGTGTGCCCAGTGAACCGCTAAACACCTTTGAAATTCGTTGGTGGGGGTAATTCCACGATTAACTTAATCTTGTTAAAGTCCGTGGAAATTCCATTTCTAGACACCACATGACCGAGGATAACACCATGTCTCACCCAAAATTGACATTTGAGCAGGTTGAGTGAAATCCTATACAACCTGCATCGATCAAAGACCATTCGTAAATATTTAAGATGTTCTAGCCATCGAGAGTGTATGCATAAATCGTCTAGAAAGATTTCTAGCCAAACACGCAAGTACTCCTTAAAGGCCGTACTCATGAGTCTTTGAAAAGTTGCTGGGGCGTTAGTCAATGGCATCTTGCGATAAGCAAACACACCCCAAGTTGTGGCAAAGGCCATTTTGTTTTGATCTTTAGGGTCGATGGACACTTGGTTGTATCCCGAGAATCCATCCAGGAAGCTGTATGCTTCATGGCCTGCCACTCTTTCGAGCACATGTTCAGTAAATGGCAAGGGATAATGATCCCTAACTGTTGCTGCATTGACCTTTTTTAGGTCAACACACACTCGTATCTTACCATTCTTTTTCATTACGATCACGATGGGTGACACCCATTCCATATGCTCGATTTTGTATATGAATCCCGCATCGAGAAGTTTATCGATCTCTTCTTTCACTAGTGTCTCATACTTGGGATTCGTGTCATAAGGTCGTTGACAGGCAAAACAATCCTTGTATTCCTTTAACAGAGCGATTAAATCGCCTTCTTCTTCCTTGGTAAGGTCCACTGACACAAAGACCGGCTTTGGGGTCTCTCCGAGCCCAGCCAAGTTCACTTCCTTTACTTTGCTGGTCCTTCATAGACTCCATCGTCAAATGTATCCGCTATCCTCTTAGACTTCTCACAGAATATATCTCGGTCTTGAGTAGAGTAGGACTTAAAATGTGCACGGACATCAAGCTAGTCCCTCTCTTTTCAGGCACGTCTATGGTAGCAAGCAAGTGCATCCAATTATGCGAATACTCTGGCTCAGGTAGAGGCACGTACCATGTTTCATTAGCATCACCCCCCATTATCCTTTCGTTTGCAACTTCGAACTGATTAACAATTGTTGTTCTAGCTGTTGTTTCTGATTCAGTAGCAAACAAGTTGTTGCCACCTCTAGTGGACGGGATTTCCATGTCGTCAAGTCCACCTTTTTTTCAAAAGTATCCTTTCTGAGATAGATTGTATTTGACGACCAATCATGCACTACTCCTACGGATCTCAAAAATGGTCTTCCCAGGATTATGTCATAAGAGTCAATTGGGTTCTTAAAATCCATGACTACAAACCACATGTGGTAGGTGATGCCAAAGGTTTTGACCCTTAAATCCCTCACCACACCCACTGGTCTTGTAGTGGTTCCATTAGCCAACTTGACTATCAATGAGGTCTTCTCCACATGAGCGGGCTTCCCCATTTCTCCCAACATTGCTTCATCATGATGCTTACTCCCGCACCGCCATCCAAGATAGCTTCCACTTTCCTATGATGGTATGATATCGGAATGACTGCATTTGAGTCATCACTTTCAAAGTATTGACCTAACTTATTGATAGACACCATAGGCACGTCATTTTCTAAGTTTGACCCTTCCTTCGTCCACTTTGTCATCATGAACTTCTGCCATCAAATCGAGGTGTTCGTTCATCCAATCTGATAAGTCATGCCATAATGTCGGGTTTTCCCTAAGCAATGAAGTGATTGGCATCTTGACTTCCATGGACAAGAATGCAGCAAGTCCTGTGACATCTCTTGGCCCATTTGGCACCGTAATGCCATTAGACTGTCTCTCTATGTTATCATGAAGGTTGTTGAGACCCTCATGTCTTAGTCGCTCCATGACTAGATCCTCCTCAAACATACGATCCATGAGTTTGGGCTTCTATCCAACCCTGCGTCTGCATCCAAAATTGAGTCTCAAAAATCTGAGCTTGCGGATATGGATATTCTGGCAAGTCAGCGAGCTTGGATATTTCCATGATAGGTTCAAAGGGTGCAAAATCGGTTGACTCTTGAATGCACCGGCACCATGAACGAAAATTTAGGGCTATAGGGTGAAGAGGAAGTTGATAGATCTCTGTTTGATCTTTGAGGCATAAATCTCCTCGAAAAAAGGAAATGGCCAAAATGGGTGAGTGTAGTAAGTGTATTTTTCTAGGAGGGTAGTTAGCTGGAGAGGTGGGAGAGGCTGTGTTAAATCTATAGAATACTGTACAGATGTGGCGGTTATGGCGTTGAAGTAGTAAGTTAGCCTCTGGTCCACCGTTCGGTGATCCAGAGCTAAACTTACGATATTCGATGATGCAGCCATAATCAACATGTGTTCGGTCTCCATTTGGTCATCCGGCGAGACTGGAATCCTTGGAATTTCATCCAGCTCGTGGATCTGCTGGGCTCGCTCCCGAAGCAGTCGCTCTGCGTTTTGTAATGCATCCTCCAGTTGCATGGATCTGCGATGTAGATAAAAAATTGTTTGATACGCCTCCTGGATGTGCTCTTGTGTGATTCTTTCTTTTTCCCTTATCAACTCTTCTTTTTCATGTTGTACTTTCTGCATAGCTACCTCCTATGCTTCTTTGTCCTTCTAGTGTGCTGCTTTAGCCTCTTGCAGTTGCCTCTCTAGTTCTTGTACCTGTCGCAACACCTTTTCGTTTGCTAAGGATGCTTCCAAGGCTCTGTCCACTTCCTTCTGGTCTCTGATTTGGGCTTCTAACTTCTTCAGCTGAGTTTGATTTCTTTCAAATATTTGAAGTCCGACTGTTTGGAAGTGAACGAGAGTCCTTAGGAAGTTCCTCTCTCTTTCTGGCACATCAGTGTGCATCTCTTTGTACTACTCGTATGTTGCATCATCCTTGTAGTTTTCCGATGATGTGGTTGCTACAGCCTCTAATGCCTTGAAGGCATTGTCTTCTTGATGCGAGTCCTCAGCTCTTACTCTCATTGTTTGCATCAATGTGGATGCTAACAAGAGGCTGTTTAATCGGGCTGTGTCGAACTCTTACTGTGTTGGCAGGGGTTGTGGAACTTAGAGCTCGAGCTCCTCCTGCAACACTTCTTCCTCTTGTACTTTGGCCTTCCCCTTTTCTTGTTCTTTTTCTTTCCTCCTTTGCTCTGCTGCTTTGTCACGCCGGTGTTGCTCGGCGATTTCCCTCCACTGTGCTGCAGCTTTGTCTTCCTGTTGCTTCCTTATATCTTCTTGTTTTACTACTTTTTCTTTGCCTTGACTCCTGGTTGCCATGCGAGCAGCAGGCTCTACCTTTTGCTTCTTCTGTTCAGGTTGCGGCACCAGCTCTTGGAGCTCGATTATGTTTTTGTCCGTGAAGCCGAAGTTCTTTCTGTCCAATTTCCATGCGGCTAAGTGGTACAAGAGTGGCATCAACAACATAGGATGTTGAATTTGGTTATTGTGTTGTGCACACACCTTGTCCAGCTTTTGATAGAAGTAGTCCGCCCAATTTGTGGCATGCTATTGTGGCTTGTGTAACCTCAACAAGTGGTTGGCCGGGATTATGTTGTGATGATCCGACGGCTCAACTCTTGTGAGTAGTCTGAGGACCCTTGCAGCCTTTTGGAGATGCTGTGTAATATCCACGAAGTTTACGCTCCCTCTTTGCTTGTGGCTGTCATAAGTAGCTGCACCTTCTAATTTGTTTCCCAATTTCCTTAGATCCACATACGGCTCTGCAACTACATCCAAGGCAAAAGCACTTCGCACCGCATTAACTGTAAGATTCCTCCCCCAACCCCTTTTTGATGTCTAACATATTCCCTGTAATCAATCCCTCTTCAGAAATATAAAGACCTTGTTTTTAACTATTTTAGCCTAGAGAGAGAAAATTATTCTAGAGAGAGAATATTCAGATTATGAATATTTTTGGATAGAAAAATAACTCATCTTATTAAAATAAGTTCCCCTAAAACAGAAATTCAAAAAGAATTTTCCAATGTGCAATTGGAATTAATTGAAAATAGGTATAAAGAACCTTAGTCTAAGGGTCTAGATTTTCAGAAATTTTTGGATTATGGTCCAATTAAGGTTCCTATGGGCCAATAGCATCAATCCATGTGTAGGGAGGAGATAAATCCAATTTGTAAAAGAAGATACCCAAAAATGAGTAAATGCTCACATAAGATGAAGAGTTGAAAATGTACAAGGTTAATTAGTAAAAAACTATGAGCAATAAAATTTTGACACATATGTAAGGAAGGGGAGTTCTTTAAAGAAGGTGCATATTTCACATAAGATGAAGAGTTGAAAATGTACAAGGTTTATTAGTAAAAAACTATGAACAATAAAATTTTGACACATATGTAAGGAAGGAGAGTTCTTTAAAGAAGGTGCATATTTCACATAAGATGAAGAGTTGAAAATGTACAAGGTTAATTAGTAAAAAACTATGAGCAATAAAATTTTGACACATATGTAAGGAAGGAGAGTTCTTTAAAGAAGGTGCATATTTCACATAAGATGAAGAGTTGAAAATGTACAAGGTTTATTAGTAAAAAACTATGAGCAATAAAATTTTGACACATATGTAAGGAAGGGGAGTTCTTTAAAGAAGGTGCATATTTCACATAAGATGAAGAGTTGAAAATGTACAAGGTTTATTAGTAAAAAAAACTATGAGCAATAGAATTTTGACACATATGTAAGGAAGGGGAGTTCTTTAAAGGAGGTGCATATTTCACATGCTTGAATGAGTTTTAAACTTAAAAATAATGTGATATTTTTATCTCTCATATCTCTTGAACCAAACCAAATCAAAATAGAACCAAATCGAATCAAAAAGTAACCAAACTAGGTCCAAATCTAGTCTAAATTCAACCAAACTGACTTGGAAAATTCTAGAATCAGTTTTTTTTGGTTAGGAGCTCAATTTTTCCTATAAATAGAAGCCTTTCCTTGTTGAAAAAAATATAGTGTCTTATGCATTGTTACTCTACTCCACCTAAGCCAAGAACTGTGAATTCTTTAATAATTCACTAGTTTTTGACAGCTCTCTTTCTTCAATCTCCATTGGTGACTCCATCAACATACTAAACCAATTGATTGGTTGGGGACCTCTACCGTGAATAAAGAATCAAGCAAATTATAAGGTAAGTATAGTGAATTTTGATCTTTTCTATAATTTCTCAATGATTCTCTCTTCTCAACCCCTCTCAAGCTTGAGAAGCTTAATTGATATGGTTTTTGAAATGCTATTGAAGTTAATTAATTAATGATAGTAAAGAATTACATAAAATTTTATTTATATTTAATTCTAATGGTCTTTCTCTCTCTCACTTAAGAAATGGTCATACTCATGACCCTTTTCAATCCAAATGAAGCTTTTCATAAGGCTTTTCCTTAATCCAAGATTAAGCTATGCTTGAGGCCAAATTAATGGATTTTTTCTATGCTTTTAGTTTATGTATATCGATGATTCAATCCATTATGGATTGATGATCCAATTAGAGACCATTCTAATTATTTTCTTAATGATAAGCCTTATCCCTTAGAAAAAATTGAGATTTATCAGTCATAGTAGCGGAGCTATGGTAAAATTTTTATAGAAATTACGCATAAAATAATTTCATTCAAAGCATAAAAAGAGGACTTCCTACCATATTCTAGGAACTATCATCCTAGATTAATTAAAAGAATTTTATTATGCATGGAGATGTGGATGTTTGCATGTAGATGTAGATGTATAGATGTAGATGTGGATGTGGAGGTGGATGGATGCATGTAGATGTAGATGTATAGATGTAGATGTGAATGGAGATGTGGATGTATGCATGTAGATGTAGATGTATAGATGTAGATGTGGATGTGGAGGTGGATGTATGCATGTAGATGTAGATGTGGATGTAGATGTGGAGGTGGATGTATGCATGTAGATGTAGATGTATGGATGTGAGTGTGAATGTGGAGGTGGATGTATGGATGGAGATGTGGATGTATGCATGTAGAAGTAGATGTATAGATGAGGATGTAAATGGAGATGTGGATGGATGCATGTAGATGTAGATGTGAATGGAGATGTGGATGTATGCATGTAGATGTAGATGTATAGATGTAGATGTGGATGTGGAGGTGGATGTATGCATGTAGATGTAGATGTGGATGTAGATGTGGAGGTGGATGTATGCATGTAGATGTAGATGTATAGATGTGGATATGAATGTGGAGGTGGATGTATGCATGGAGATGTGGATGTATGCATGTAGATGTAGATGTATAGATATGGATGTATGCATGGAGATGTGGATGTATGCATGTAGATGTAGATGTATAGATGGGACTGTGAATGGAGATGTGGATGTATACATGTAGATGTATAGATGGGGATGTGAATGGAGATGTGGATGTATGCGTTTAGATGTATAGATATGGATGTATGTATGGAGATGTGGATGTATGCATGTAGATGTAGATGTATAGATGGGGATGTGAATGGAGATGTGGATGTATACATGTAGATGTATAGATGGGGATGTGAATGGAGATGTGGATGTATGCATTTAGATGTATAGATGTAGATGGGAATGGAGATATGGATGTATGCATGTAGATGTAGATGTATAGATGTAGATGTGGATGTGGAGGTGGATAGATGCATGTAGATGTAGATGTATAGATGTAGATGTGAATGGAGATGTGGATGTATGCATGTAGATGTAGATGTATAGATGTAGATGTAGATGTGGATGTGGAGGTGGATGTATGCATGTAGACGTAGATGTGGATGTGGATGTGGAGGTGGATGTATGCATGGAGATGTGGATGTATGCATATAGAAATAGATGTGTACATGAGGATGTAAATGGAGATGTGGATGGATGCATGTAGATGTAGATGTATAGATGTAGATGTGAATGGAGATGTGGGTGTATGCATGTGGATGTAGATGTATAGATGTAGATGTGGATGTGGAGGTGGATGGATGCATGTAGATATAGATGTATAGATATAGATGTATAGATGTAGATGTGAATGGAGATGTGGATGTATGCATGTAGATGTAGATGTATAGAAGTAGATGTGGATGTGGAGGTGGATGTATGCATGTAGATATAAATGTATGGATGTGAATGTGAATGTGGATGTGGATGTATGCATGGAGTTGTGGATGTATGCGTGTAGATATGAATGTATGCATGTAGATGGGGATGTTTGGATGTGAATGTGGATATGGAATGTGGAATAAGTAAGGTGGGTTGATGAGGGATAATGTGGAAAAATGAGAGTTAATATAGAAATTGTATTTGTAAACTGTTTGTAAATGCTGTTTGTAAATGATTGTTTTATGTCAAGAATGCTGGGGGGAGCATTTTGACCGTCTTGTGATTAAGGTCGTGATGATAAAGTTGCAACTGCTGACGGAGAGTCAATGAAGGACGTCTCGCGTAGCAAGGTCGGCCGAGGTCTTGACCAGCCTCGGTGCGATTAAAATGGTGAGCTTCCGGTACGGTGGATGAGGGGCCAAGGAAGCGGCCTATGAGTGAAGCGCTAGGTCACCTGCGAAGGATCCTAGAGGGTGCTGACCATACGGTGCTCGGGCTCTGGGTCGCCTAGGATACCCACGCGTGCATCGAGGAAGATATTGGAACAAGAGTAGGAGTTGTTTTCTGAAATCGGGCATGGATCTGGTTGATTGACCTTGCTGGTCTTCAATGGATGAGTCCATGGCTCTTTATATGGATCTGTTGGTTGATCTTGCTGATCTTCAACGAGAGTCCATCTTGATAAGTGATTATATTGCCGAGTATTAAGGGCTAGGAACTATCGAAACGGCCCCTGAGCGTTCTAGTTGCCAATGATGCCATAGATACTCTGATGAAGGAATGATGAGAAATTAAGAATCAATTGGATAAATTGGAAGATTGTGATCACTGATACTATGGTTTTATTAAAGGATTGTTTTAAACTGGTTGAATCTGTGAAAAGGCAATTTCATATTAGGTGTGTGAGTGGTGTGACTAGTTTTATTTTGCATGAACATCCGGCTAGGGGGCCTTGGAACTCTTTTCCTTGGTACCCGGGACAAAACCTAACCAAATTCTTAATTGGATCCCATCACTACAGTGGTTGGGCGGTTGGCTAACCCATGGGATCGGATGGGGTTAGGCTGGACTGATGGATCCGTAAATCGAGACTCAAACTTTTGTTTTTACGATAGATAAAATAAATCCCGGACAGTAACTGTTCTATGGATAGGAATCAACGGCTGTGCCTCTTGAATGGGGAAAAAAGCGTTGATCCCAATGATCCAAGTGCAAGTTTCTTCCTTGATCTGACCAAGTATCTTATAGATGTAATTGGATCAGCTCGATCAGAAATGATCTTAACTACGTTAGAGTAAAAAGTTATCCTGGTGGAATCGCCCGTGCTTTCCGGTAAAGGAAGTTTTTTCGGGTTCGGTTTTGGAACAACCGACGGATTAGTCTCTTATCCGGATATCCGTGGGTGAGGCCCCGAATGTGGGACCCCTGTCCCGCGCGAGAAGTGCTACTTCCGCTGCTAGTATCCCGAATCTGTTGCTCGGTGGGAACAGGGATCTTACAGTTGGTATCAGAGCATTTGGTTAATAAAGATCAACTGAGAAGACAAATATATCAAAAATTTATCAAGAAACACAAAAAGGTTATAATTGTGTGAGATAATTCATACAATTTGATATTCAAACTGAAACTCGTAATTTGGTAATTGGGTCTTCAGATGGAAGTACCGCAATTATATAGAATCCCTGACTTGCTTGAGGCCTAGACATGATAGTATTTACCTTATAATTCCAAGGGCCGTGACTACCCGTATATACCGAGAGTATACTGCAACTCTTTACTGACAGTATATATGAGTAAATCTAAGACTTGAAATTATAAGCGTTAATGCTATCTAGATGATGATTTCGAATGTGATTGATATGATTTTTAATTCTGTTTGAGAATTGATGAATTGATTTGGATTCTGATTGAAAATGTTGATTTTTAAAAATTAGTTGAAATATAATGAAACCACAATGAGGGGGAATGGGACGAGTCCCTGTGATGATATTCATAACTAGAATGATGATAATGAATTCAGCAAATCACTATGAGGTTAGTGGGTTGTGCTGTTAGATTGCTACTGTTAATACTTGACCGGTAGATCAAGTTAAGGGATGTCAAATTGAGAACTTGCTTGACTGAAATTTCCGTGGAGGAATGTTCTGAAGGAAACTTTTCGGTCTAATGGACCATTATCATGTTAAAGATATGAATGATATGATCTGAATGAATTGTTATTTAATGATGAGTTCTATATAAGGGATATTTATCCCAGTGTTCTGTTGGGTTGACCAGAATATAAGGAACCCCAGAATAAAATTGGATCTTAAGAAAAAGAGCTGTCCTCTACCTTGCGAGATGAGGACATCTCGCACTTTTTAAGTGGGGTAGAATGTAAGATTCCTCCCCAGCCTTCGAGGTATACAAGAGTAAGAATCTCCCTTTTTGATCTTATAATTATTCCCTCTCTAAAATAAAAGAAAGTTTCTATTTAAAAAAAGGAAGACCCTTTCCCTAGAATACTTCTCAGGAGTCCCACCTGTTTTAAGGATTTAGAACAATGAGTTCAGAAGTGAGAATCGGTGTTTTGGATACCAAGGTTTTGGTTTTCATTCGAGTACGGCCCAAAAGAAGTTCTTTATCTCTTGGGGAGTATAAGAAGTTATCCCCCAGATATTGTGACCCTTATATCTGAATTCAATGAAAGTAGGTGACTTAGCCTACAAGCTTCTTTTATCTCCTCATCTCAAAATTCTTAATGCCTTCTATAGAAAAATGTGTCAAACACAAATCATGGAAAGACGGTAAAACTTCAGTGGCAAGTTACCGTTGGCTTCTAGGTTACCTAGCTCCTTCCTTTATATAAGTCGTAACTTTTACTTGTCGCTCACAGTAATCTTACCCCCATCAATCTCCTTTCTTTCTTAATCTCCTTCATGGCTTGGCAACAGGAATTAGTTTTATCCATGATGATTTCTCACCTTCAAGATGCAAGAGAGTCTGTGAAGAAAGATTTTATAGAACAGTATGAGCGCTCACTTTTCCCTCACTTGGGAACTTCTGTAGCGCAGACCAAATGGCGGACCTATCAAGACATAACTAGAGTAACACCCTGGGGTCAGCAGCACTTTCGTAACAATGTCCGCTTGGCCATGGTTATTGAAGCTTTGGGTTTGGGTCCCCGATACTACTGCGTCATGAGATCAAGGCATCTTGGGTTTTCTGAGCGGGTCTTCTTACTGGCGTATTTTCTTCCTCATGAGAAGATATACCTTTATCCAATTTTTGGCTTGCCTCTCAAAGGTCCTTTTATTAGATCACCTCATACCACTGAGATAGGTGCGGCAATAACCAGCACAATCATTCCCATAGATGAGTTACCCTATACTTGTGCAGCTTGTGAGTGCTGCTTTTGTGACCATATGATGGACGGGCTTATGGAAGTGTAAAGAGTTCTTCTATCTTTACTGTATAAGTTCCGAGAATGAATAAAGTTTAAATCTTGTTCTTATCTTGCTTTCTTTAAGACTTTTCTTGGTGGTTAATCTTGATTAAAATTTTTCTCTAAGTCTCATATTCGTGCATCTTGCGAAATTATCCCAGTTTGCGAGATGAGGACATCTCGCATTTTTTAAGTGGGGTAGAATGTAAGATTCCTCCCCCAACCCCTTTTTGATGTCTAACATATTCCCTGTAATCAATCCCTCTTCAGAAATATAAAGACCTTGTTTTTAACTGTTTTAGCCTAGAGAGAGAAAATTATTCTAGAGAGAGAATATTCAGATTATGAATATTTTTGGATAGAAAAATAACTCATCTTATTAAAATAAGTTCCCCTAAAATAGAAATTCAAAAAGAATTTTCCAATGTACAATTGGAATTAATTGGAAATAGGTATAAAGAACCTTAGTCTAAGGGTCTAGATTTTCAGAAATTTTTGGATTATGGTCCAATTAAGGTTCCTATGGGCCAATAGCATCAATCCATGTGTAGGGAGGAGATAAATCCAATTTGTAAAAGAAGATACCCAAAAATGAGTAAATGCTCACATAAGATGAAGAGTTGAAAATGTACAGGGGCAATAGAATTTTGACACATATGTAAGGAAGGGGAGTTCTTTAAAGGAGGTGCATATTTCACATGCTTGAATGAGTTTTAAACTCAAAAATAATGTGATATTTTTATCTCTCATATCTCTTGAACCAAACCAAATCAAAATAGAACCAAATCGAATCAAAAAGTAACCAAACTAGGTCCAAATCTAGTCCAAATTCAACCAAACTGACTTGGAAAATTCTAGAATCAGTTTGTTTGGTTAGGAGCTCAATTTTTCCTATAAATAGAAGCCTTTCCTTGTTGAAAAAATAATAGTGTCTTATGCATTGTTACTCTACTCCACCTAAGCCAAGAACTGTGAATTCTTTAATAATTCACTAGTTTTTGACACTTCTCTCTTTCTTCAATCTCCATTGGTGACTCCATCAACATACTAAACCAATTGATTGGTTGGGGGCCTCTACCGTGAATAAAGAATCAAGCAAATTATAAGGTAAGTATAGTGAATTTTGATCTTTTCTATAATTTCTCAATGATTCTCTCTTCTCAACCCCTCTCAAGCTTGAGAAGCTTAATTGATATGGTTTTTGAAATGCTATTGAAGTTAATTAATTAATGATAGTAAAGAATTACATAAAATTCTATTTATATTTAATTCTAATGGTCTTTCTCTCTCTCACTTAAGAAATGGTCATACTCATGACCCTTTTCAATCCAAATGAGGCTTTTCATAAGGCTTTTCCTTAATCCAAGATTAAGCTATGCTTTGAGGCCAAATTAATAGCTTTTTTCTATGCTTTTAGTTTATGTATATCGATGATTCAATCCATTATGGATTGATGATCCAATTAGAGACCATTCTAATTATTTTCGTAATGATAAGCCTTATCCCTTAGAAAAATTTGGGATTTATCAATCATAGTAGCAGAGCTATGGCAAAATTTTTATAGAAATTACGCATAAAATAATTTCATTCAAAGCATAAAAAGAGGACTTTCTACCATATTCTAGGAACTATCATCCTAGATTAATTAAAAGAATTTTATTATGCATGGAGATGTGGATGTTTGCATGTAGATGTAGATGTGGATGTGGAGGTGGATGGATGCATGTAGATGTAGATGTATAGATGTAGATGTGAATGGAGATGTGGATGTATGTATGTAGATGTAGATGTATAGATGTAGATGTGGATGTGGAGGTGGATGTATGCATGTAGATGTAGATGTGGATGTAGATGTGGATGTAGATGTGGAGGTGGATGTATGCATGTAGATGTAGATGTATGGATGTGAGTGTGAATGTGGAGGTGGATGTATGGATGGAGATGTGGATGTATGCATGTAGAAGTAGATGTATAGATGAGGATGTAAATGGAGATGTGGATGGATGCATGTAGATGTAGATGTGAATGGAGATGTGGATGTATGCATGTAGATGTAGATGTATAGATGTAGATGTGGATGTGGAGGTGGATGTATGCATATAGATGTAGATGTTGATGTAGATGTGGAGGTGGATGTATGCATGTAGATGTAGATGTATAGATGTGGATGTGAATGTGGAGGTGGATGTATGCATGTAGATGTAGATGTATAGATATGGATGTATGCATGGAGATGTGGATGTATGAATGTAGATGTAGATGTATAGATGGGGATGTGAATGGAGATGTGGATGTATACATGTAGATGTATAGATGGGGATGTGAATGGAGATGTGGATGTATGCATTTAGATGTATAGATATGGATGTATGCATGGAGATGTGGATGTATGCATGTAGATGTAGATGTATAGATGGGGATGTGAATGGAGATGTGGATGTATACATGTAGATGTATAGATGGGGATGTGAATGGAGATGTGGATGTATGCATTTAGATGTATAGATGTAGATGGGAATGGAGATATGGATGTATGCATGTAGATGTAGATGTATAGATGTAGATGTGGATGTGGAGGTGGATGGATGCATGTAGATGTAGATGTATAGATGTAGATGTGAATGGAGATGTGGATGTATGCATGTAGATGTAGATGTATAGATGTAGATGTGGATGTGGAGGTGGATGTATGCATGTAGACGTAGATGTGGATGTGGATGTGGAGGTGGATGTATGCATTGAGATGTGGATGTATGCATGTAGAAATAGATGTGTAGATGAGGATGTAAATGGAGATGTGGATGGATGCATGTAGATGTAGATGTGAATGGAGATGTGGGTGTATGCATGTGGATGTAGATGTGGATGTGGAGGTGGATGGATGCATATAGATGTAGATGTATAGATGTAGATGTGAATGGAGATGTGGATGTATGCATGTAGATGTAGATGTATAGAAGTAGATGTGGATGTGGAGGTGGATGTATGCATGTAGATATAAATGTATGGATGTGAATGTGAATGTGGATGTGGATGTATGCATGGAGTTGTGGATGTATGCGTGTAGATATGAATGTATGCATGTAGATGGGGATGTTTGGATGTGAATGTGGATATGGAATGTGGAATAAGTAAGGTAGGTTGATGAGGGATAATGTGGAAAAATGAGAGTTAATATAGAAATTGTATTTGTAAACTGTTTGTAAATGCTGTTTGTAAATGATTGTTTTATGTCAAGAATGCTGGGGGGAGCATTTTGACCGTCTTGTGATTAAGGTCGTGATGATAAAGTTGCAACTGCTGAGACGGAGAGTCAATGAAGGACGTCTCACGTAGCAAGGTCGGCCGAGGTCTTGACCAGCCTCAGTGCGATTAAAATGGTGAGCTTCCGGTATGGTGGATGAGGGGCCAAGGAAGCGGCCTATGAGTGAAGCGCTAGGTCACCTGCGAAGGATCCTAGAGGGTGCTGGCCATACGGTGCTCGGGCTCTGGGTCGCCTAGGATACCCACGCGTGCGTCGAGGAAGATATTGGAACAAGAGTAGGAGTTGTTTTCTGAATCGGGCATGGATCTGGTTGATTGACCTTGCTGGTCTTCAATGGATGAGTCCATGGCTCTTTATATGGATCTGTTGGTTGATCTTGCTGATCTTCAACGAGAGTCCATCTTGATAAGTGATTATATTGCCGAGTATTAAGGGCTAGGAACTATCGAAATGGCCCCTGAGCATTCTAGTTCCAATGATGCCATAGATACTCTGATGAAGGAATGATAAGAAATTAAGAATCAATTGGATAAATTGGAAGATTGTGATCAGTGATACTATGGTTTTATTAAAGGATTGTTTTAAACTGGTTGAATCTGTGAAAAGGCAATTTCATATTAGGTGTGTGAGTGGTGTGACTAGTTTTATTTTGCATGAACATCCGGCTAAGGGGCCTTGGAACTCTTTTCCTTGGTACCCGGGACAAAACCTAACCAAATTCTTAATTGGATCCCATCACTACAGTGGTTGGGCGGTTGGCTAACCCATGGGATCGGATGGGGTTAGGCTGGACTGATGGATCCGTAAATCGAGACTCAAACTTTTGTTTTTACGATAGATAAAATAAATCCCGGATAGTAACTGTTCTATGGATAGGAATCAACGGCTGTGCCTCTTGAATGGGGAAAAAAGCGTTGATCCCAATGATCCAAGTGCAAGTTTCTTCCTTGATCTGACCAAGTATCTTATAGATGTAATTGGATCAGCTCGATCAGAAATGATCTTGACTACGTTAGAGTAAAAAGTTATCCTGGTGGAATCGCCCGTGCTTTCCGGTAAAGGAAGTTTTTCCGGGTTCGGTTTTGGAACAACCGACGGATTAGTCTCTTATCCGGATATCCGTGGGTGAGGCCCCGAATGTGGGACCCCTGTCCCACGCGAGAAGTGCTACTTCCGCTGCTAGTATCCCGAATCTGTTGCTCGGTGGGAACATGGATCTTACATTAACACTTAGTGTTAGGGTTCTTTCCTGCCCATCATTCGAGACTATCCTTGTCTGTTTAGTATTTCTGTTGTAGTTTTTGACGAACTGCGCATAGCCCATATGAAGATGGCATGGAAATTTGAATCTCATTCGGCCGAGGCCGCAGGCATCCAAGTGTGGAACGACTTCCGGGTCCTGTAAAGCTTGATAGCACTGCGATGTGTGATGTAATTTTGAACCTTGTAGTGGGATTGAACATGCATGTAGAGTGCACCACCATTCCTCCTAGCTGCTCCACCCATTCCTGCCCCAGTGGCGAGTGCGTGGTGATCGTGATGCCTCTTTCCATGATTGGGCTGGAAGCACTAGTATATGAACTTGCCTTTTGCTTTTGTGGGATTGTTCTTGCCATTGAGGACTCTCCGGTTTCCTGGGGTGTATTGTGCATGGCCTTCCCCTTCTTTTTTTGCCTCTCCATTGCCTCTTGGGCCGAGATTCTGAGGGCCTCTTCAATTTCCCTCGCCTCCTCATCGGCCGATTGTCCAGGAAGGTGAGATTGAGTTTCTGATTGGCCACTAGTGAATTCAGTCTTCTCTTCTTGAAGGGAGCTGAAATGTCGACGGATGATTTCTTCCGTATCGGAAGACATGGTCAGGGAATCGGTTTATAGGTAGTTGTGAGAGTTGAGGTTGGTTTTAGAGGCTTGGGTATTCAGTGAAAATTTTTGCAGCATATAGTTGAAAACCGTAATGCAGCGCCTGGTTGTTTATGGTTATATAGAATTAATGCGACGCACTGCATTATCTTGTTATTGTAGCGCCCCCTGAAAAGTCCTTCCTGTTGATGGTGTCAAGTAATCAGTTGGTCCATTACCTTTCCTTGGACCTTGACCCTTACTTCATAATGCATACTTGGCCCCTCACTTGACCACTTTGACATAGGCTGATGCATTAACCTGTTATTGTAGCGTGCCATATAATGATGTACTTGTGGCCTATTTTGGTGCAACACATTTATGAGTGTCATCCTACATGTTTATTTGAACATTCCTTGCATGTGTACCACTTCCCTCGATGAGTTGTCAAACACCTGATGCATTAACCAGTTAATGCAGCGCCCTCAATTTTTGCTGCACTAAGCATCTTGTTGCCCTTCCAGTGGTCTCATGGTATTACTGAGATGCAGTATAACCATCAGGAACCCTTGGTTGCACTCTCACATGTTAGATTATGCTTGCCGATGCATTAGCCATTATTGCATCAAGATGAACATGCAATGCATACCTGGCTTATATTATTGGTTGATTGCCCTTGGCATGCTTGGTAGGCATGGCATATGGCTTGGCTGCTGCTTGGATGACAGTTGGTGGTATTTTGCATAGTCCCGATGCAATGCTGCATTATTGCAGCGCCCTGATTTTTGGCACCTGTTGAAATGATTTTGACCTTCCACTGTGATAGTCCTTTGATTTGCAATGCATTGAATTGCCAGAACACATTGGAGTAGTTTTTGGTTTACTTGGGTTATTGAAGCGCGCTGCAATAACCTTAGCTCTGCAGCCCTGCAACTGTCCTGTAGTGTTGTTCCTCAATAATTTTGGCTTATGGTCATGTGCATTCCATTTTGTAGATTTGATAGGGCATATGTGTGTGCTGGGAATGTGACAACCCTAGTTAGTGCTTAAGCTATTTGATGAGTGTGTTGTGCTTCTAGCACCTAATTTGTCATTGACCTTGACTTGGACTTGGGCTTGACCTTCGAGTTGTGAGTGCTTGTGCATGTATGGACCTGCCCTTGTGAGGTAGTTTGGCGAAGGACCCTAGAGTGTTGGCTGTATTAAATTGAGCCCTAGCTTAGGTATTGACCTACCTAGTCGAACATTTGAGATGCGACACTTGGTTCAGGGTAAAGCATTGAAGAACCAAGTGGCATACCTTGTGGCTGACATCGTTAATGTTGGTGGCATTTTGACTTGCGATGTCGTGGCGATGACCGTTTGTGCAAGGACTTTGAGCATTGTCGTGGTGTCTTTGATGATATCCGATTCAGGATGCTCTTTGATCCTTGTATTATTCAGGTGGAGAACAGGTGCTTGTGGTTCTACTTCCATTGTGGAAGTAGGTTCTTGTGTATCTGCTCCCTTTTCCCATTGTTGTGTGTTGTCCTTTGGAGGACTAGTTTTACCCTTGGTAGGTTCTTGTGTGACTACCTTAGGCCTAGTCACCCTTGTGGTTGTTTGTCACATTGTCAAAAAAGATATAGATGTCGATGATGAAGGAACGTTGGTAAAATCTATCATTTTGCCCTTGCCTTTGTCTATGAGCACAGGTTCTTGTGTATCCACCTTTTGAAGTGTGTGTTTGGGAAAAATGATATGTTCAAAGGTTGCTACTGCAATAAATTATTGCAGCGCCCTAGCTTTTTCAAACACTTCGACCTTCTGGTTGGGATTTTGACCTGAAGTGTCATTCAGCTTCTCAACAGTGATCAAATCTGGCAAGGTTTACTGTAGCACGTTGCATTAATTAATGCAGCGCCGATGCAATAACTGACACCTTGATTAAGTTGGTAGCTGATTTAATGTCACCGAGATTTGTGTTCACTGATGAAGATATTTTTGAAAAAAGTCAACTCTAAATAATTGCAGCGCCGATGCAATAAGCTCTGCCAATTGGTGCATTAAATTTTCTGACAGGTGGTTGGTGACAGCTGTTAGTGACTGTTGGAGGCTAATGCAGCGCCGATGAACACTAATGCAGCGTGCAAGAACCCGACCTTAGTTTTGACCTTTTCACTCAATTTTTTTGGTTTTTTCTAATCTGTGATTTATGTACAGTGTTCTGTGAGTGCTCTACTAACTATGTGAAGCATAAAAACAATAAAAACAACAACTTTTAAAACTTGAAATGGAGATGTTTGGTTTTTGACCACACAAGCCACTTCCTGGGTCAGATCTAGCCCAAAAGCTGACTGTGATAGGTTGTTTTAGATGAGGAGAAGCTGCTTAACATGAATCTAAACATCTTTCAACAAAAACAACAACAAAACAACACGTTTTCATCTTTTCCAGTCCACTGGCCACTCTTTCACTCCTACACACCTTTGCAACCAACTAGTGGTTTTGAAAGGGTAATAGCAAGGAAAACAACAGCAAGAATCAAGCAAGGTTGCTTACCTCCCTGGCAACGGTGCCAAAATTTGTTAAGTCTTCGACGGAGACCAACGTGTCATGGGGATCTTCAACCAAGCCGCTTCGGAGAGCTCGTCCTCCAAGGTGACTTCCTTGTGGGAGCTGATTCACTTGCGGTTGCACGGTGTTGTCACAGACACCGTCCTCGAATTCAATCCTAGTTACTACGCCATCGTAAGGAGGAGGGGAATGAGAAGAATAGAGGAGAGAAGCGTGAGCGTGGTGAAAGGGGAATCGATCGTATGCGTAGCAACAAACAAGAGTCAATGGAAAGGAAGCAAGACAACAACACAAGAGGAAAGAAATTGCTCTCTATTCCACATCTCAACAATGGAAGAATGAAGACCAAGTCAAATGCCTTGGCTTTTATACATGGACCTTTTGAAGGGAGGTTTAACCCTAAAATGTGGCCTTAGCCTTCTAGCCCTATTCATCCTTCTTGGCCCACGGCCTATAATGAATGGAGTACAATGGGATACCAAAATGGAAGATGTTACTTGCGTAACAGTGGATTCACCATTGGATGAGTTGGAGTGAATGTTTATCCTATTAACACTGGGTTGAACCTAGGTGTTGGCCCTTGATAAGCCATTGTTGTGGTTGGGGGTCATAGGGTTTGAGGTCTACCTTGGAATTGGGGTCAAGGCCTCAGTGGTTGGGGAATTCTCTGAGCAACTATCTCAGGTTGTTGCATGTTTGGGTATGATCTGTAGTCCCCTAGTGGTTCATATGGTCCTGCTTCCGAATCAAATCAAAAGGTGGGTCCATCTTCAACATGTAAGTTCTAAGAACATAGATCTGTTTCAAAGGGTGGTGTCATCACCCTTGCAGTGTTTCCGTAATGACAGATGGTAGCAAGTAACATCTCCTATCTATTGTATTCCATTCACTATAGGCCATGGGCAAAAAAGGGTTAATTAGAAGGCAAAAAGGCTAAGGCCAAGTTTTAGGGTTAAACCTCCCTTCAAAAGGTGTGTGTATAAAAGCCAAGTTGGTTGACTTGGTCTTCATTCTTTCCATTGTGAAGATTGGGAATAGATAGCAACTTCATTCACTCTTGTGTTGTTGTCTTGTTTTCCTTTCCATTTACTCTTGCTTGTTGCTACCTCGGGGGGTCCACTAGGGTTTACCGTATGGTACCACGTGAGTGTAAGGGAGGGGGGTTATATAAGGGAAGAAAGGTACATTTTATAAGGTAAGATCGGGGTAGATAAGGGGTATTTTCATATATTTCTTGCACATAGGTGACGTCTCCTTATTACTCCTAGTGAATCCCCCGTGGTTGCTATGCATACGATCGATTCCCCTTCACCACGCTCACGCTTCTCTACTCTATTCTTCTCATTCCCCTTCCCCTTACGATCATGTAGTAACGTGGATAGAATCCGAGGACGGTGTCCGTGACAGCACCGCGCAGCCGCAAGTCAATCAGCTCCCACAAGGAAGTAGCTTGGAGGATGAGCTCTCTGAAGCGGCTTGGTTGAAGATCCCCACGACACGTTGGTCTCCGTCAAAGAAGACTTAACAAATTTTGGCGCCGTTGCCGAGGAGGTAAGCAACCTTGCTTGGTTCTTGTTATTACCCTTTTAAAACCATTAGTTGGTTGCAAAGGTGAGTAGGAGTGAAAGAGTGGCCAAGGGGCTGAAAATCTGAAAACGTGTTTTTATATTGTTGTTTTTGGTTATAAAATGTTTAGATTCATGATAAGTAGCTTCTCCTCATCTAAAACGACCTATCACAGTCAGCTTTTGGGCTAGTTTTGACCCAGGAAGTGGTTGTGAGGTCAAAAACCAAACATCTTCATTTCGAGTTTTGAAAGTTGTTATTTTTGTTGTTTTTATGCTTCAAATAGTTAAAATAGCACCCACATAGCACTGTACATAAATCACAGTCTTGAAAAAACATTAAAAAAAATGAGTGAAATGGTCAAAACTAAGGTCAAAATCTTGCACACTGCATTAGTGGATATGCTATATGCGAGGTGTCATAATTGTTGGTGTAATCGGTGTACATGGTGCTTACGCACTCATATACCCGATTATACAACACTATAATTCCCATGGGATTATACTGAGTAATGCCGCGATCCGCCAACAATTGGTAACACATCCTTGCCTCGATCCATCCCTGTGTCTGGAGCCAAAATTGTGATTCAAACGATCTTGCGGATATTGATAATCCTGCAAGTCGGTAGGCTTGGATACTTCCATAATTGGTTCAGAGGGTGTAAAATTGTTTGACTCCTGGATGCAGCGACACCATGAACGAAAGTTCAAAATCATGGGGTGGAGGGGTAACTGATAAATCTCGGTTTGATCCTCTAGGCAGAGGTCGCCCCGGAAAAAAGACATTGCAAAAATAGGATGTGTATAATTGGCATATTTTTCTAGCATAGTAGTGAATTGAAGGGGATGAAGAGGCTGTGTTAAATCTACGACATATTGTACAGAGGAGGCGGTTATTGCATTGAAATAGTAAGTTAGCGTCTGGTCCACCGTACGGTGTTCCAGAGCTAAACTAACTATGTTGGATGAAGCTTCCATTATTAACCTGTGTTCTGTTTCAAGCTGCTCGTCTGGTGAGACTGGAATCTTAGGTACTTCCTCCAGCTCACGGATCTGTTGTGCTCTTTCTCAGAGTAGTCTTTCAGCTTGTTGTAGGGCATGTTCCAACTGAGTTGATCTTGTATGCAGGTGCATGTTGGTTTGATATGCCTCTTGGATATGATCCTGAGTAATTCTATCTTTCTCTTTAATCAACTCCTCATTTTGGTGCTTCAGGCTTTGGATTTCTGCCTCCTTGTCCTCTTGTTCCTTCTGATGGTCTTCTTGTGCTTGCTGTAGTTGCCTTTCCAAGTCCTGTAGTTTTTGTTGCAGCACCCTTCATTTTGTAGGGACATCTTTAAAGCCTTGCTCATCTCCTCTTGGCCCTTCAGTTGCTCTTCTAGCTGTTGGATGTGACTTTGCTTTCTTTCAAAAATCTGAAGGCCTAATGTTTGGAAATGAACCAACGTCTTTAGGAATTCTCGTTCTCTATCTGGTACATTAGCATGTGTTTTGTTGTACTGTTCATAGGCTTTGTCGTCCTTGTAATTCTCTGAGGATGTCGTGGCCATGGCCTCCAATGCCTTGAAGGCATTATCTTCTTGGTGTTGCTCCTGGGCCCTCGCTCTCATAGTTTGCATCAATGTTGATGCCAGCAATAAACTGTTGATTCGAGATGTGTCAATATCCTGTTGTGTGGGCATTGGTTGTGGAATCTCCAGCTCTGGTTCATCCTGAAAGATCTGTTCTTCTTGGATCTTAGCCTTTCCTTTCTCCTGTTCTCTTGCTTTTCGTCTCTCTTCTGCTTCCTTGTCCTGTCGGTGTTGTTCCGCGATTTGTCTCCATTTTTCTGCAGCTTCCTCTGCTTCTCTTTTCTTTTGCTCTTCATGTCGCACTGCTTCTTGTTGTTGCTGACTCCTTGTTGCTACACGGGCAACAGGTTCTGATTTTTGTTTCTTCGGCTCAGGTTGTGGTACTAACTCTTGAAGCTCCGCCCTGCCTTTGTCTGCAAAACCAAATGTTGTTTTATCAAGCTTCTAGGCCGCAAGATGGCATATCAGGGGCATCAACAACATCGGATGTTGTATGATTTTGTTGTGCTGCGCGCATACTTTATCAAGTTTCTGATAGAAGTAATCGACCCAATTGGTAATGTGCTGTTGTGGCTTATGCAGTCACAACAGATGATTTGCTGGAATTATATTGTGATGATTTGATGGTTCCACCCTCGTCAAGAGCCGTAGCACTCTAGCTGCTTTTTGAAGATGAGGTGAGATTTCAACAAATTTCACTCCACCCCTTTGCTTGTGACTTCCATAGTTGGCCGCCCGTTCTAGTTTGTTACCCAGTTTCTTAAGTCCACATATGGTTCCGCTACCACTTCCAAAGCATATGCATTACGAACCGCATCAATGCTGAGGGTTAACGTTCTCTCTTGGCCGTTGACGGAGACAATCTTCGTCTGTTTGGTGTTCCTGTTGTAATTCTTCATGAACTGCACCGCGTAATCCATGTTTAAATAGTATGGCAAAATCTCAGCCTTCCTAGACCACATGCATCTAGGTGTGAAACCACTTCTTGATCATGCAAGGCCTGGTAACATTCCGAGGGGTTGTACACATATGTAGAGTGTACCACCATGCCCCCAGCTACTCCACCCATTCTTGCCCCAACGGCGAATGCGTTGTGATGGTGATGCCTCTTTCGATACTTGGGCTGGACGCACTGGTCTCGGAGCTGGCCTTCCTTTTCTTAGGTGTGACACTAGCAGTGGATGGTTCTCCCCTTTCCTGAGGTACCTTGGGTGCCATTTTGCCCTTCTTCTTTTGCCTCTCCAATGCTTCTTGGGCCGATATGCGCAGTGCTTCTTCCATTTCCCTTGTCTCCTCGGCCTCCAACTGTCCTAGCAGCTGGGATTGGGTTTTGGATTGACCGCTGGTAAATTCGGCCTCCTCCTCCTGGAGAGTACTGAAGTGCCGTCTGATGATTTCTTCTGTGTCAGAAGACATGTTTGGAGGTGGTTTTTAGGTGGTTGTGGAAGCTTGGGATTGGTTGTGGATGTTGGGTGTTCAGTGAAAATTTCAGCAACATGTGGTTGCAAAAGATAATGCAGCGCCTGGCAGTTTTGGGTTATATAGAATTAATGCAGCGCGCTGCATTAATCCGTTATTGAACGCCCCCTGAAACTGTTCCCTGTTTTGATGGTGTCACTCAATCAGTGGTCCATTACCTGTTCTGGGATCTTGACTGTTACTTCACAATGCATACTTGGCCCTTCATTTGGCCACTTTGACATATGCTGATGCATTAACCTGTTATTGCAACGTGCCCTTTTATGATGTATTTGTGGCCTAACTTGGTGCAATGCAGTGATGAGTGTCCTCTTACATGTTTAACCAATGATTCTGTGCATGTGTGTCCCAATTCTTAACCTGTTGTTGAACACCCGTTGCATTAAGCTGTTAATGCAACGTCCTGGTTTTTTGCTGCTCCAAGCATAATGTTGCCTTTCCAGAGCTCTCATGGCATTATTGAGATACAATATGACCATATGAAACCCTTAGTTGCACCTTGATATGTCAAATTATGCATGCTGATGCATTAGCTGTTATTGCATCAAGATCAACATACCATGCATACCTGGCTTATATTGGTGAGTGATGGCCCCTGGCATGCCTGATGGGTGTTGTATGTGTCTTGGGTACTGCTTGTATGACTTTTGGTGGCAACTTGCATAACCCCGATGCAATGCGGTGTTAATGCAGCGCCTTGATTTTTGGACCTTGTTGAATTGATTTTGACTGTCCATTGTGATAAACATTTAATTTGGACTGTACTGAGTAGCAAGAACATTCTGGAACTCATTTTGGCTGACTTGGGTTATTGCAGCGCACTGCATTAACCTTAGCTCCTGCAGCCCTGCAATTGTTTTGTGCTGTAGTCTTCAACACTTTTGACCTCTGGCCATGTGCATTCCATCCTGTTTATGTGATAGGGCATATGTGTGTGCTGGAATGTGCTGACCCTAGTAAGTGCTTAAACTATTTGATAAAGGTGTAGTGCCCCTAGCACCTATTTGGTTGTTGACCTTGACTTGGACTTGGGCTTGACCTTTGTTGGGGTAAAGGCATAATGCCCACCCTTATAGTGTGTACAAGCCCATAAGTTATAGTACATAGTACACTTAGTACTTTTAATGTACTAAGTGCACTATGTGTACTAGTGCAATATACATAGGTGATAGGGGAGTCACACACTCATATCATGAGTTGACTTATCCCCACAACTCTCTCTCTCTCTCTCCCTTGTTCTCTCTGTGTATGTCTCCCACATGAATTAACCTAACCCTAATTCTCTTCTCCCATTCAACTGGTATCAGAGCCTGAACTTCCAACATGGTTGTGTCAAATTTGCTGTAGAGGAGAAGAAGGTGCAGGCGCTGATTTCTCTCCTGGCTTAGGTAGCAAATCAAGGCTTGTGCTGCTTGTGTTGAACGCTAGGCTGTCTGTGTAAGCAGCAAGGCGCTGGTGGCCTTAAAGTGTAACAAAGAAGCGTAAGGCTGTGTGAGCGTGGAGTTCCAGCGGTTGAGGCGTTGGTCCAACAAGCATGTAGCGCTGGGCGTGAGACGGCCACTACGCAGGCGAAGGCGGTGGCAACCATTAGGCGTTGGAGTGTTGCGAGCGAACCATCAGGCGAAGGCTACTAGACGAAGTCGTCAACTGGCTACTGGCGCTAGGCGCCAATACAACAGGCGACGTGTCCACGTCACTCAAAGTGCAGTGGCGTCGTTAAGGACAAGAATGGATTTTGCCCCAACGTCAGTCTCGCGTAGGAGCTTCATGCAAACGATGCCTTCTCCGCTGGGAGCAGCACCAAGCCGAGGTGAAGAGGCGAGCTCAAGAGCAGTGGAGAGCGCCGTATTGTGAAGGATACGTGGAAGTGGGCATCTGAGGTTATCAGAGTGAGCCTGCTGGCTCCCAATACTGCAGTTGCCTGAAGAGCCCTCCAACAGCATCAGATTTCTGCAGAGCAGCACCAAATTCCGCACACCCCCCCTTTTTCTGCAACAAAAAAAAAACAGAAATTCCAAGGTATTCTGCTTCAATTTTTTTTTGGGATTTGCAATTGAGCAAGTACAATCATCAATTGAGCAGGTACATGTGCCCAATTGCTCAATTTTGAGCAAAATTGGCAAAATTGGGTGACATTGGTCACAATCAGGATCAATTTGCAAGAAATTGGATGTCGAAATTTGGGACTTTTGATGTAATTGTGCAATTAAGCACTCATACATGCTGTATGATGTGAGAAATCGCACATTCGGGCAAAATTGCAGCAAATTGTAGTGCAAATCAAGGGGCTTTTGTGCCGATTGGGTTGATTTGCATGCAGGCACTCGCATTTGATGCTTTGGGCAATGTGTTGATGCCTGACAAGCACTCAATGTGCCTGTAAATCAAAGGGCTTTCATTATTTTGATGTATATGTGGTCAGGGGGAAGCATCGTGAATACTTTGGATGCCTTCATGTGTATCAATGTACCATGTATGATCAGAAATTGATCTTAAATCAAGGGGCTTTTCAAGTTTGTATGCTTGTTAAGCTTGGCAAAGCAGCAGGCAAGACATTTATGCCTTGAATCCTCAAAAATCAGCTTGCAGTCAAGGGGCTTTTGCCCAATTTTTGTTCGGAACTGTTGTATGCAATGTTCGGGACTGTAAAAGTCTAATTTTCACTCATTTGGACAGCCAGGAGAGCATTTATTGCTACTGTACCTGCTGGTACAGATTTGGCACAGCTTTGTGCAAGTTTTGGCATGGCTGTACACTGATTTGAGTGAGGAAAAGGTTCAATTTCAGCTGCTGTACTTGCCGGTACAGGTTTGGTACATCATTGGTGAGCACTTAGTACTGCTGTACAGTACTTTGGAAGGGCAATAGAGCACATTTAAGGTGCTGTCCTAAATCTGCAGCAACGAGATTTTGGTGATTTCATCACAAACAGTGGGAGAAAAGTTGCATTTGTGCTTCCGCAGTGGGAGATAAAGCTTGGGAGAACAACTGTGAGCACTTTGTGTGCTTTTGGTGCAGTGTTTGCACATTTTGCAGGGAGTCAGGCATTGACAGGTTGCATATTGCTATGGCAACCACAGGTGAGAGCTCTTCATTGCTTCACATCAAGAAGCTTGAAGGCTCGCATAATTATGATATTTGGCAAACCCAGTGCTACAATGTGTTGCTCCAGAAAAAGCAGCACAAGCCTATCAAAGAAAGGGGTGTAAAGCCCGCTTCTCTTACTGCTGAAGAGTGGGAAGATATGGATGAGCTGGCAAGATCCACCATCATGTTGTCTGTGTCAGACACTTTACTTTTCAGCATTCGTGAAGAGAAGACAGCTTGGGGAATGTGGCAGAGATTGCAGGACTTGTATGCCCAACAAAGTGCCTCAAGCAAAGTGTATTGGTTGAAGAAACTCATAGGTCTTCAGATGAAGGAAGGGGCGTCTATGTGACAGCCCATCTAAATGAGTTTAATGGTATTGTCAGCCAGGTCATTAATCAAAAATTGGCAATGGACGATGAGTTCAAAGCCACTTTTCTCTTATGCACTTTGCCAGAGAGTTGGGACACATTCAGGACAGCCACTAGCAATTTGCATGCTATGCTGTCATATGCAGATGTTGAGGGTGCTCTTCTTCAAGAAGAGATGAACAGGAAAAACAACTCTGTTGGAAAGTCCAATGCAATGAATGCACGTGGGAGATCCCAACAAAGGGGAAAAAGCCAAGAACGGGGAAGGAGCAAGTCTCGCTCCAAAAAGGATTTGGAATGCCATTATTGTGGCAAGAAGGGACACATTAAAAAGCAATGCTACAAATGGAAAAATGATCAAAAAGAAAAGGGAAAAGGCAAAGACAAAGAGAAAGATGAAGCCAAAGATGTAAAGCCAAAGGGCAAAAGTGGAGTCAAGATTGAAGAAATCAATGTGTCACATACAGGTGGCAGTGAGGATGAGGTCCTATTTACGTCTTCACTTGATGCCCATTCACTTCTTACAGGTGGTCATGGTATGCACTCATGGATCATTGATTCAGGTGCCTCCTTTCATATCACAGGTTGCAGAGACTTGTTTGTCAGGTATACTGCTGGCAATGAAGGAGTGGTTTATTTGGGTGATAACCATGCATGCAAGATTCTTGGCAGAGGTGATGTGAGGCTTGTGTTTTCAGATGGCTCACAGCTTATGCTCCATGATGTCAGGCATGTGCCTGAGATCAAGAAGAATCTGCTTTCTACTGGACAGTTTGATGATGCTGATTATGTTACCACATTTGGTCGTGGAAAGTGGAAAATTAGTAAGGGCTCACTGGTTGTTGCCAGAGGCTCTAAGGTGGACACTCTTTATTTCATGCATGCAGGTGTTTGTCACCATGCTAATGTAAATGCAACCAAGCTACCGGAAATCTCTATGTGGCATAGCCGGTTGGGACACATGAGTGTCAAAGGAATGGAGCAATTGTCTCGTTTGGGTTACTTGCCTTCTCTAAAGTTTTCAAGTTTTCAGTTTTGTGAGCATTGTATATATGGTAGGCAACTACAGTGCCCCCACAAGAAAGCTCTTGGACAGAAAGATGCTCAGTTAGAGCTTGTGCATACAGATGTATGTGAGATGCCTCAGCTTTCTTTGGGAGGGGAAAAATATTTTGTGTCTTTTATTGATGATGCCACACGTAAGGTGTGGGTTTATCCTCTTCGTTTGAAGAGTGATACATTCTCAGTGTTTCAGAAGTTTGTTGCTCTAGTTGAGAATCAAACTGGCAAAACACTGAAGGCTTTGCGTTCCGACAATGGTGGAGAGTATATGTCCAAACAGTTTCAGGACTTTTGTGATGCTAAAGGCATCAAGAGGGAGCTCTCTACTCCTTATGATCCTCCACAAAACGGGACAGCAGAGAGGATGAACAGGACCATTCAGGAGAAGGTCCGTTCTATGTTGTCACATGCTGCATTACCTCATGGTTTTTGGGCTGAAGCTGTTATGACAGCCGTTCACCTTATAAACAGGTCACCTAACACGAGGCTTGGTGGGAAAGTGCCAGAAGAAGTATGGATAGGGAAGCCTCCATCATACAAGCACTTGAGAGTGTTTGGTTGCGTTGCGTACGTGCACATACGCAGGGAAATGCGCACCAAACTTGATCCTAAGTCTCACAAATGCATATTCCTAGGATATGGTGACAGAGGTGAAATGGGGTATAGACTTTGGGATCCCATGAATAGAAAGATCATATGCAGCAATGATGTCATTTTTGATGAAACATGCATGTATAAGGAGCCTGCAAGGCAACAGGAGCCTGGCAGAGTCATCTTTGATGATGATGGACATCATGGACAACAACAAAGGGCTATAAATCAGCCATTACAGCAGGAAAACCAGCCCTTAAATGGTGCTGAAAATGGTCCAAATGGACAGCCAGAGATGGCAGAAGGTATCCCAATGGATATCCCACAGTTAGAGGAGATACCGGGCATGATTTTTCAGCCTTATGGCATGGAACAGGAGCCACCAATAGGTGATATGCAGACTGGACAGCAACCTGCAAATGATGGTCATTGGGTACGGAGGTCCACAAGACCCTCCAGAGCCCCTGACAGGTTTGTTCCAGGGGTTGACTACTTGATGCTCACTGACTGTGGGGGGAGCCCTCATGTTATAAGGAGGCTTTACAGAGGGCAGACAAGGCTCTTTGGGAGCGTGCCATGAAGTCAGAGATGGATTCTCTGCACAAAAATGGAACATGGAAGTTGGTGCATTTGCCTGCAGGCAAGAAGGTTTTGCCATGCAAATGGGTTTACAGGCTCAAAGTTGCACTTGATGCAAAGCCAAGATACAAAGCCAGGTTAGTGGCTAAGGGCTTCAAGCAGGAATATGGTGTGGACTTTGATGAGATCTTCTCTCCAGTGGTCAAAATGACCACACTTAGAGCTGTGTTAGCTTTGGTTGCACATGATGATCTGGACTTGATTCAGATGGATGTGAAGACTGCTTTTCTTCACGGTGATCTCCATGAGGAGATATATATGCAGCAGCCAGAGGGTTATGCAGTGAGTGGAAAGGAGAAGCTTGTATGCAAGCTGAAAAAGAGTCTTTATGGGCTCAAACAGGCACCAAGGGAATGGTATCATAAATTTGATACATTCATGAAATCCCAAAAATTCAAGAGAAGTGACATAGATCACTGCTCGTACACCAAGAAAGCTTTGGATGGCAGTCTATTGATCCTCATCTTGTATGTTGATGATATGTTGATTGCCGGGAAATCTCGTAAGGAGATGGATACCTTGAAGCAGAGGCTGCACCAAACCTTTGATATGAAGGATTTGGGTGATGCAAATCACATTTTGGGTAGGCGGATACTTCGGGACCGAAATCAGCATGTGTTGTATTTGTCTCAGAAGGAATACATTGGCAAAGTCTTGCAGAGGTTCAATATGGACGAGGGGAAGAAGACTAGTACTCCTTTGCCTCCATATGTGAAACTCAGTGCTATGGACAGCCCACAGTCGGATAGAGACAGGGCTGATATGGCCAAGGTTCCGTATGCTTCAGCTTGTGGCAGTCTCATGTATGCCATGGTTGCTACTAGGCCGGACATTGCATTTGCAGTGGGAGTGGTTTCTAGATACATGGCCAACCCTGGCAAGAAGCATTGGGAAGCAGTGAAAGGTGTCATGAGATACCTGAAGGGCACACAGGATATGTGCATTTGTTTTGGCAAACAGGATGCATTAGTGCATGGTTACACGGATTCGAATTATGCCGGTCATCCAGATAACCGGAAGTCTACTACCGGTTATGTGTTTACATTCACAGGAGGTGCTGTGTCATGGATATCCAGGATGCAGAAGTGCACAGCCTTATCTACTACAGAGGCCGAGTATATTGCAGCCACAGAGGCTTGCAAGGAGGCATTATGGCTATCTCGGTTAGTGGTTGATTTGGGATATACAGGGGATATTCCATTGTTGCATTGTGATAGTCAGAGTGCCATCCAAAGAACCCTGTCTTTCATGCGAAGACGAAGCATGTGGATGTGAAGTATCACTTCATCAGAGAGGTGATAGAGAACAAGCAAATTCAGCTTGTTAAGATTCATACGGATGACAACCCGGCTGATTTGTTGACAAAGAGTTTGCCTCCGGAGCGGTTTGCTCATTGCAGACACTTGATGGGCATTGGATGAGGCCAGTTTCAGCCTTGATATGGCCTTGTATATTATCATGTACATGCTGATTTTTTCTTTTTCTTCATTTAAGGGCACTTTGCCTTTAAGTGGGAGGTTGTTGGGGTAAAGGCATAATGCCCACCCTTATAGTGTGTACAAGCCCATAAGTTATAGTACATAGTACATTTAGTACTTTTAATGTACTAAGTGCACTATGTGTACTAGTGCAATATACATGTGTGATAGGGGAGTCACACACTCATATCATGAGTTGACTTATCCCCACAAATCTCTCTCTCTCTCTCCCTTGTTCTCTCTGTGTATGTCTCCCACATGAATTAACCTAACCCTAATTCTCTTCTCCCATTCAACCTTCACGTTGTGAGTGCTTGTGCATATATGGACCTGCCCTTGTAAAGTGGTTTTTGCTAAGGACCCTAGAATGTTGGCTTAGTTTGATTGTGCCCTAGCTTAAGCTTGATTTACCTACTGAGTACTTAGTATGCAACACTTGGTTCAAGGTAATGCATTGAAAATCCAAGTGGCATACCTTGTGGCCGACATCGTTATTGCTGGTGGCATTTTGACTTGCGATGTCGTAGTGATAAGATCCTTGAGCATTGTCGTGGTGTCCTTGATGATATCCGATTTAGCATGCTCTTCGATCCTTGCACCGTCATGTGGGAAAACAGGTTCTTGTGGTTCTACTTCCATTGTGGAAGTAGGTTCTTGTGTATCTGTTTCCTTTTCCCGTTGTTGTTTGTTGTCCTTGGAAGGGCTAGTTTTACCCTCGATAGGTTCTTGTGTGACTACCTTAGGCCTAATCACCCTTGTAGTTGCTTGTGATCTTGGCAAAAAAGACATAGATTTCGATGATGATGGAATGTTGGTGATATCTATCATTTTGCCTTTGCCTTTGTCCATGAGAGCAGGTTCTTGTGGTTCTACCTTTTGAGGTGTGGATTTCGAAATAACCCTCCTCCAAGTAGGTTCTTGTGTGACTGCTCTTTTACGTGGTACCTTTGTTGGTGGTGATGGGCATGATTTTCTTATAGGTGCTTCCGTCTTGCGTACCCATACCATCTTTGTCCTTGTGTGTGTGTTCGTGGTTGTGGCGTGGCTCCTTGTGATATGTTTGTGGTAGCCGCTTTTCTTTGCTTGGGTAGCCATATTCGATCATTGCCTTGGTAAAAACCTTGTCTCTCCAATATTGGGACTGGCACCCACTCCTGATGCGTTTGTTGTCGATGTTGCGCTTTCTTAGCTCGAGATTGACGAGGTTTGGATTGAGAGGGAAATGCTGGCTTTTGATGTTGAGGCTGCCATGGTAACCATACATTTCTTTTTCCCTTGAAATAACCTTGAGCATCCAGCAACTTCTTGGGAATCCACCTTGTCACTGATGATGTCGTCATGTTGTGTGAACAAGGCATTTGTCGTGGGCGAGGTTGTGAATGATGGAAGTGTGTAGTGGAGGTTGTAGGTGTAGGATTTGGAGGTAGAGAGGTTTGGATTGATGAGGTATCTTGTGTGAGAACCTTTTTACCTTTATCTTTTCCAATGGTTGAATCACCACTTTTTGGGGTCGGAGTTTGCGTCGATGTGCCTTCTTGCAGCAATGGCACTTGAGTAGCATGACCTTTGTATATCATTTTCGCTTGTTGTTTGTGCCAATCACTTTGACAGTTTGTCAAATAACACCATGTACGTCCAAGGACCACATGCTCTTCCATGGTACCTGTAGGCAATACATAAAAGCATACCTACAACACATGTTTAGCAATGATTACATCTAATGTTACATGTCCAATTGGCTTCGTCCGTGTGCCGTTTATCACTCTAATCGTTGCATTGGTTGGAACCATGCTTCCTTTTGGCAATGTTTGCCAAGCCTCAAATGATATGAAGTTGTGGCTTGCGCCTGGATCTATTAATGACTCCAAACCAAACGTGGCTTGCTCAGTGATTTTCAAGGTTAGGGGGATTCTAGCAGGTTCAACCTGTGGTTCATCATCCCCTAATTCTTCATCCTCGAGGGTGCCTTTATACAAGGTCATCCTCTTGGACTTTTCCTTTCTTTCCCTCTCTTTTGCTTCTTGACAGGCTTGTAGCTGAGCCAATTTCTCTTCTTTTTTCCTCCTTTGATTGCTGTAGATGGTTTGCAGCGTTTGCAAGGTTAAAGGCCCGTAGAACCTTTTGAGCTTACTACCGTTAATATAGCCAGCCTTCCATCACCACTCCATCAAAAGCGTAGCAATCCTGACTGCTCCTTGTGGCGTAATTTCCACCACTTGATAGGGTCCCATAACCTGATATTTCAATTTTCTCTTTGTGTTCCTAACACCGTACATGAGACATAAGTCTCCTTCCTTGAGGTCCTTATTTTTGAGGTTACGGTCAAACCACTTCTTTGGTCGTAGTTTTTCCACCTTCATCCCATATGCTGTGTGGACTCGAGTCTCTTCAAGTTGCTCTAATTCCACCAATCTCTCTGTTAGGGATTCCTCAGTTAATCTTTCACGAACTGCCACCCTTAGACTTGGTACTAGATATTCCATGGGCATGACTGCCTTTAAACCAAATGCAAGACTAAAGGGTGTACAATGCGTTGCCACCTTGTATGCAGTTCGATAAGCCCATAAGGCTGCTGTGAGCTTATGTTCCCAGTCACCCCGACTGGCTTCCACTATCTTGGTCAAGATTTTGCATAATGTTTTATTCGTACTTTCAGCCTGACCATTGGCTTGAGGGTAGTACGCTGAAGACTTTCTATGGATAATCATGAATTCCGTCGTCAGCTTTGTGATTACTTCGTTTAGGATGTGAGTCGCGGTCACTAATCAATTCCAAGGGACATCCGTAACGAGATATCACCTGATCGTATAAAAATCTAACCGTGGACCTAGCATCTGCCTTACGCGTGGCTCTTGCTTCCGCCCATTTGGTGAAGTAATCTGTAGCAACTATGATGTACCTAGCTTGGCTGTTAATGGCAGCCGGACTAATGGGTCCAACAAAGTCAATTCCCCATTTTTCAAATGGTTGTGTTACTAGGTTCATGGACAGTGGCATTCTGTCCCAGTTTTGTGGTTTTGTCGCTCTTTGGCAAGGATCACATCTCTTAACAAATTCCACTGCATCATTAAACAAAGTGGGCCACCAAAGGCCTGCTTGCAGTACCTTTCGTGCTGTGGTTTCTACTGCGAAGTGTCCTCTCGCTATCCCTGAGTGAGCCTCGTCTAAGATGAGAATGAACTCATCTTCTCTAACGCATCTGCGCATCACTCCATCTTTTCCCTGTTTGTATAGTTGTCCTGCAATGAGTTGGTAAGGAGCAACGTCCCTAATCAACCTTCTTGCTTTTGCTATGTCTGTAGGTGTATTGGTGGGTAATCCATTTGTTAGATAATGACAGATCTCTTCCGCCCACTCTGGAACTAAATCTACTAGAAACAATGGTGCATCTGGTAGATCATCGTCCATACCTATTGGCTTTTCTCCGTTGGAAATTCGTGACATGTGATCTGCAAGAACATGTGTTCTTCCCTTCCTGACTGCGACTGTGAAGTCAAACTCCATCAATATCAACAGCCATCGTGTAATTCTTCCCGTCATGCACGGTTTATTCACTAAGTACAGGAGTGCTTGGTGATCGACAAAGAATATGAATTTATTTGCCAATAGGTAATGCCTGAATTTCTTCACTGCATACACCATTGACAATCCTTCTCGCTCCGTGGTGGTATAATTTCTTTCAGCATCATTCAGCTGGCGACTTGCAAAATATATTGGATGATCAAGTTTATGTTCGCCAGGCTGAGCTAACACACAACCTATTGCAAAGTTAGATGCATCCATATGAACATGGAATATCAAATCCCATTTTGGTGCACGTAGGATTGGTGCTGATGCTAAAGCTCCTTTCAAGGCATCATATGCCTTTTGACATTCATCTGTCCATACAAAGTCAATTAATAATCGGTACAGTGGTCGAGCTAGATCCGCGTACATGTAGATGAATCGTCTGTAATACCCTGTGTGTCCAGTGAATCGTTGAACACCTTTAAAGTTTGTTGGTGGGGGTAATTCCAAGATCAGTTTGATCTTATTGAAGTCTGTGGAGATCCCATTTCTGGTCACCACATGACCTAGGATAACACCATGTTTCACCCAAAATTGGCATTTTAGTGGGTTCAGTGAAATCCTATATAACCTGCATCGATCAAAGACCATTCATAGATATTTCAAATGTTCCAGCCATCGCGAATAAATGCATAGATCATCTAGAAAGATTTCTAGCCAGATACGCAAGTACTCTTTGAAAGCCGTACTCATCAATCTTTGAAACATTGCTGGGGCATTAGTTAAGCCGTATGGCATCTTTCGATATGCAAACACACCCCATGTTGTGGCAAAGGCCGTTTTGTGTTGATCCTTGGGATCAATGGACACTTGGTTGTATCCAGAGAATCCATCTAGAAAACTATACGCCTCATAACCTGCCACTCTTTCAAGCACATGTTCAGTGAATGGCAAGGGATAATGATCCCTAACTTTGGCCGCATTGACCTTTTTGAGGTCGACACACACTCGTATTTTACCATTCTTCTTCGTCACAATTATAATGGGAGACACCCATTCAATATGCTCGATTTCATATATGAATCCCGCATCTAAGAGTTTGTCAATCTCCTCTTTCACTATCATTTCATACTTGGGATTCATGTCGTAAGGTCGTTGTTGCACTGGCTTCGCGTCATCTCTTATGGGGATCGTGTGTTGCACCACTTCTGGCGGCACACCCTTCATGTCCTCGTAAGTCTAGGCAAAACAATCCTTATACTCCTTGAGTAAAGTGATCAAATCACTTTCTTCCTCCTTACTGAGGTCTACTGACACAAAGACTGGTTTAGGCGTCTCTCCAGGCTCAGCCAAATTTACTTCTTTCACTTTTGCGGGCCCTTCGTAGACTCCATCTTCATATGTGTTTGCAATACGCTTAGCTTTCTCACAAAATATGTCTCGGTCTTGGATTGAATAAGACTTGAAGTGTCCCGGGACATCCTTGTGATCTTCCTCTTCCAGCGACTTGTCCGAAGCTCGTTCGAGTAAAGACGGTCGAGACTTCTTGTCAGATAATGACATTTTCTTCGTTGCTGGTTCAGGTTGAGATACATGTAGTTTCTTAGGCGAAGTTTCGATGGATTCCTTGGGTTTTCTAGATTTAGGAATTCTTTTCTCACCCCTATCCTCCTTCTGTTCTCGCCTTTCTGAAGACGATTCTTCTATCTTTAGGGAGGTTCTGCAACTGAAGCATTTCCACAGAAGCCGTGGGAGCTTCTAACAGAGCTGCTTCATCCATTGGAGGAGAAGGTAATTCATGCTCCTCCCCATCGACTACTAGCGAGCCCCGATCCAGTTGTGTCTGCTCGTTCTGCAGTTGCGGCTGTGGCAACATCAAGGGCATTTTTACATTTTCCTTTTGCTTCTGCTGCATATGAAAACATTGCATCCTTCTTAAAGTGTAAGTCTTCTTCAAGACCATAATGAATGTGATCTTCAAAGCTTGCTATCCAAGCATTCAACTTGAGCATGGCACCGAATGGTGTTCTCCTTTCCACGAGCGTATGTGCTTTCCTCCATGAAGGCACCATATGCTCAATCAAAGTGAGCAATCCAAAACTTGCAGCATCAACCAAAATAGCAACCTTACATTGTAGCAAACCTTAACTGAATCCCAACCATACCAGTAAGTAAATACCTCACAGCAATTGTACCATGATAGCAATCCTTGCATTCTTTACACCAGCATTAGTGAAGCAGCAATCTTTAAGGCCTTCAACAATCTTCATCCTCCCAGGAGCAATCTTCTTTTGCATCCTCTTGCTTCTTCCATGAGCACACGAGCAGCAAATCTTTGAACAACACCAGTCTTCAGTCTTCGATTCAGCTTGCCTCTTCCATGGGCTACTCCAAATCCAGCAAAGGCATAATCTCACACAACACTCTCCCTAATGATAGAGTGTTGCCATTATTTTTCTCTATACAAAAGACATAAAAGAAAACACACTAATCTACCTAATCTTAGCGGATGACCAGCTCTGATACCATGATAAGAAACTAAATGAGATGACCGCCACTAAGCCTAGGGCTATATGAGATCAGTGTAACAATCATGGAGGATTGAACCATACAAGGAAATCCATAATGGAGAGACAACGTTGTAGGCAACACTCAACAATGTATTCCAATGCTTGATGAACAATACAATGATAAACCTCTTATATAGAGAGTCTCAAGGCATAAGCCTACTGTGTGGCATCGTCTGATCCACATCCAACTTGTGGTGACCAATGTCCCACATCCATTCATGTAGTCCACATCCTCTTGTGTGGCTACCATAATTCCCATAAACATACCCCTCTAGGGTACCAACACAATAGCCCAACAATTGGACATTGCACATTTCAACATGGTGGTCGTGCAATTTGAGGTTTATTTTGAAATTGAGGTACAGGTCTTGGTGGTTGAGGCATTCTTTGGGCATTTGCCTCCATTTGTGGTATGTCAAAATGTGATCTATAATCCCCTCGTATTTCAGATGGTCCTGCTTCCGAATCGAATCGAAAGACTGGTCCGTCTTCAGCATGTAAGTTTTGAGAGTGTAGATCATTTTCAGAGGGTGGTATCATCACCCTCGCCGTGTATTCTGTAACAACAGGAAGTTCTGAAGTTACTATGTTTGTGCGAGCCAACGTATTCATGTCATCTGTGTTGTCAAAAAGTTGAGCTCGTGGGTGAAACCTTCCAAGGAAATTGGTTATACCTTCATAAATCCTATTGGAAGTTGACTGTGTTGGGGACTGAGTCCCTGAGTTTGGAGCAATGGATACTTGAATTTCATTCTGGTTAGACATGTTCACCTCCATGCTCATAGTCTCGTCTGTGCTTGATTCGTATTCAAACAGTGGTCCTAGCACAGATGATGTACTATTCAAAGAAGACCTTTCCCTAGCAGTTAGACTTGAGCCCAAAATGGCCTCTAAGTCTACGTTGGAAGCACTGTCTTCTGGGGCAACTTCAGATCCTACGATGCGTTCGGACCTAAGGTGCATGTATATTTCTAAGGTTCAGGTTAAATTGGAGCTGCTGTCCAAGGTGTTCAGTCTGACAAGGTCAAAATGTGCAGTTCTGATGCAATAAGTTATTGCAGTGCGCTGCAATAATTAATGCAACGCCCTGACCTATTTGGCTTCTAGCACACTTCTGTATGATCAGTGCACTCCTGGTTATGACAATGTCAACTTTTTCTAAGGTTAATGCAATGTTCAGCAACCTCTGATGCAATAATTTTAATGCAGCGCGCTGTAATAAATTAATGCAGCGCCCTGGAATTTCTGGCCTGTTTGACTTTTTGGTCTGAGTTTGACTTGGAACACTTCATGCAAACACACTCAACTGTTCAAGATGGGTCAGTACACCGAGGCACGTTGCAATAATTATTGCAGCGTCGATGCAATAATTGACAGTCTGACTGGGTTGGTGACTGATTAATTGTTCCCGTGATTTAAGTTCACTGATTGAGATATTTTTGGAGAAGTCAACTCTTGGTTAATGCAGCGCCGATGCAATAAGCTCTGCCAGCTGGTGCATTAAATTTTCTGACAGGTGGTTGTGACAGCTGTCAGTGACTATTGGAGATAAATGCAGCGCCCTAGAGCACTAATGCAGCGCCGATGAATCCGACCTTAGATTTGACCATTTGACTCATTTTTTGGTGTTTTTTCCAAACTGTGATTTATGTACAATGCTCTGTGGGTGCTCTACTAACTATTTGAAACATAAAAACAACAACTTTAAAACTCAAAATGAAGATGATGGGTTTTTGACCTCACAAGCCTCTTTTTGGGTCAAATCCAGCCCAAAAGATGACTGTGATGGGTCGTTTTAGATGTAGAGGAGCTAGTTTTCATGGATCTAAACTTTAAACAACAAAAAACAACAACTTGAAAACTCGTTTTCAGATTTTCTAGCCCACTGGCCACTCTTTCTTTCCTACTCGCCTCAGCAACCAACTAACGGTTTCGAAAGGGTAATAACAAGGAATACAACAGCAAGAACCAAGCTAGGTTGCTTACCTCCCCGGCAACGGCGCCAAAATTTGTTAAGTCTTCTTGACGGAGACCAATGTGTCGTGGGGATCTTCAACCAAGCTGCTGGGAGAGCTCAACCTCCAAGCCACTTCCTTGTGAGAGCTGGTTGTGTTGCAACTGCTACGGTGTTGTCCACGGGCACCGTCCTCGGATTCGATCTAATGCTTACGCGATGGTAGGGGGGAAGGGAATGAGAAGGATGGGAAGAAGAATCGTGAGCGTGGTGAATGGGGAATCGATCGTATCGTATGCGTAGCAACAAAGCAAGAGTAAATGGAAAAGAAAGGAGACAAGGCAACACAATAGTGAAGGAAGCTGTGCTCTCTATTCCACCACTTCAAACAATAGAAGGAATGAAGACCAAAGTCAACACCTTTGGCTTTTATACAAGGACCTTTTGAAGGGAGGTTCAACCCTAAAACTTGGCCTAAGCCCTTTGTCTTCTAATTAACCTCTTTTTTGGCCCACGGCCTAGAATGAATGGAATACAAATGGATGGACGATGTTACTTGCGTAACAACACTTGGTCTGCAAATATTCGAAAGAAACTAGAGCCAAATGAAGAAGCTGGAGGCACAACTGAAGAACCAAGAGGAAGTAAACAGAGCCTTGGAAGTGTCCATGGCTAATGAGACGGCGTTGCGTCAATGAGTACAAGATCTAGAACAGCAGCTACAACAAGCCAAAGAGGAACACCAAAAGGAAAGAGTAGAATAGGAGCAAGCCCTACAAAGGCTACAGCAAGAAAAGGACGAGCTAATAAGGGAAAAGCAGAGAATAACATAGGAGCATATCCAAGAGGCCTACCAAACAAATATGCATTTACATAGAAGATCAACTCAGCTGGAGGGTGCCCTATAAGGAGCAGAATGACTACTTCGCGAGAGAGTGCAACAAATCCGCAAACTGGAGGAAATTCCCAGGATCCCAGTGTCACCAGACGATCAACTGGAGACGGAGCACCGGCTAGTTATGGCGGCTTCATCAAATATTGTAAGCTTATCTTTGGAACACTGCACGGTGGACAAAACGCTGACTTACTATTTCAATGCCATAACAGCCACATCGGTACAATACTCTATCGACTTAACCCAACCCCTCCACCCTCTTCAGCTCACTACCTTATTAGAAAAATATACATACTATACCCATACTATTTTTGCCATGTCATTTTTCCGGGGAGATAGATGTCTAGAAGATCAAACCGAGATCCACCAACTCCCTCTCCATCCTATTGCCTTAAACTTTCGTTCATGGTGCCAGTGTCTCCAAGAGTCCACCGATTTTCCACCCTCTGAACCCATTATGGAAGTTTCCAAACCCACTGACTTGCCGGAATATGTATATCCGCAAGATCAGATTTTTGAATCCCAATTCTGGATGCAGACGTAGGGGTGGATCGAAGCCCGCAACTGCTATCAGTTTTTGATCGACCACAATATTACGCAGTATAATCCCATGGGGATCATTATTTTGTATAGCCGGGTATATGCGTGCTTAAGCACTATGTACACTGAGTACACCAATACGTATGATACCTCCCATGTAGCATATCCCGAAGGTCACACCTTCGAGGAGATGCAAGCAGAATGGGCAATTTTTACGGTGCTACAACCACCACCGAAGGATACGACTACTACCGCCATCCGCCGCCATACCTCAACTCCAGCACATTTACATACCTACCTCGTTACGTATATTCCTCCCTACATCTTCGCATCCCAAACCTCTACAACTCCCTCAAGTCCAAAAACCAACTCCCCTCCAATTTCGCCTCCACCAACTGTTATGCAAGTAACATAGTCCATACCATTGTATTCCATTCATTATAGGCCGTGGGCCACAAAAGGGATTAATTAGAAGATAAAAGGGCTTAGGGCAATTTTAGGGTTATAACCTCCCTTCAAAAGGTCTATGTATAAAAGCCAAGGATGTTGACTTTGGTCTTCATTCCTTCATTTGCTTGAGTTGGAATAGAGAAGAGCTTCATCACTCTTGTGTATTGTCTCCTTTCTTTTCCATGTACTCTTGCTTGTTGCTATGCATACGATCGTTTCCCCTTCACCATGTTCACAATTCTCCCCTCTACTCTTCTCCTTCTCTCTCCCCCTACGATTGCGTAGTAGCTTAGATTGAATCTCAGGACGGTGCCCATGACAACACCACAACAACTTCAAGTGAACCAGCTCTCACAAGGAAGTGGCTTGGAGGTTGAGCACCCTCAAGCGGCCAGCTGCAAAGATCCCCACGACACGTTAGTCTCCGTCCAAAGAAGGCTTAACAATTTTGGCGCCGTTGCCGGGGAGGTAAGCAACTAGCTTAGGTTCTTGTTGTTGTATTCCTTGTATTTACCCTTTCTAAACCGTTAGTTGGTTGCAAAGGCGAGTAGGGAAAGAAGAGTGGCCTGTGGGCTGGAAAAATCAAAAACGAGTTTTTAAGTTGTTGTTTTTTGTTGTTTTGAGTTTAGATCTGGAAAAAGTAGTTCTTCTACATCAAAAACGACCTATCACAATCATCTTTGGGCAAGATCTGACCCAAGAAGAGGCTTGTGAGGTCAAAAACTCACATTCATCATTTTGAGTTTTTTATGTTAATGTTTTTTGTGTTTTTTAGCTTCAAGTAGTTAGAAGAGCACCTACACATCACTATGCACAAATCACAGACAAGAAAAAACACCAAAAATGTGTCAAACAGTCAAAACTGAGGTCGGAATCATGGGCGCTACATTAGTGTTCTAGGGCGCTGCATTAAGGTCAGGGCGCTGCATTAAGCCCCAATAGTCACTAACAGCTGTCAGCACCTACCTGTCAGAAAAATTGAATGCACTAGCCTGTCTTCATTTATTGCATCAGCGCTGCATTAGTTATAGTTGACTTTTTTCAAAATTAGCCTTGATTTAGTGATCACGAATCTCTAAACACTTAATTAACCACCAACCTGTCAATCAGTCTGTTATTGCACGGCGTTGCAATAATTATTGCAACGTGACCAAGTGAACTGACTAATCCTTAGAGTCTGTAAGTGTTTTCATGAAGTGTTCAAGGTTAAAATCAACACATAAAGTCAACAGAGTGAGAAAAGCCAGGGCGCTGCATTAAATTATTGCAGCGCACTGCATTAATTTGATTCATCAGTTGTCTGGAAAAGCAACCAGAAGTGAATTGATCACTCAGTAGTGTGCCAGGAGTCTAACTGACCAGGGCGCTACATTAAATTATTGCAGCGCGCTGCATTAGCTTATTGCATCAGGCAATTGCACCAACACCAGAAAGAGTCAACATTTCCAGAGCAGAAGTGCACTGATTAGTCAGGGAGAGTGAAAGGCCCAGAAAAGTCAGGGCGCTGCAATAATTTCCTTCACCAGAACTGCACATTTTGACTGTGTGACAGCCTGAACACATTGACAACAGAACTCCAATCCAACCTGAACCTCAGTAACATACATGCACCTTAGGTCCGGACGCACCTTAGGACCTGAAATTGTTCCAAAAGATAGCGTTTCGAACGTTGACTTAGAGGCCATTTTGGGCTCAAGTCTAACTGCTAGAGAAGGATCTTCACTGAATAGTACATCGTCTGTGCTAGGACCATTGTTTGAATATGAATCAAGCACAGATGAGACTATGAGCATGGAGGACAACATGGCTAATCAAGGTGAAATTCAAGTATCCATTGCTCAAAACACAGGGACTCAGTCCCCAACGCAGTCAACCTCCAATAGGATTTATGAAGGAATATCTAATTTCTTTGGAAGGTTTGACCCACGAGCGCAACTATTTGATAATGCAGATGACATGAATACGTTGGCTCGCACAAACACAGTGACTTCAGGACTTCCTGTCGTTACAGAACGCACAACGAGGATGATGACACCACCCTCTACACATAATCTACATTCTTAGAACTTACACGCTGAGGGTGGACCAGTCTTCGGAAGCAGGACCCTCTGATCCTCAAGGGAGTTATAGATCATATAGTCGCAAGACTGAACCCTCAATCGAAAAACATAGCTCATCGAGATACCCAAGGAAATGCGCACTTATATCCAAGACGAGATATGGTATGGTGCAGTGTATGCTCGGGGAATCATCCCTCGATTGAGTGCCCAAGGTTGAGAGCAAGACCACCAGCCTTGTGGTGCAGACACTGTAACAGATAGGGAAACCATGATACATCACAGTGCAGATACCCCAGGATGTTGCCACCAGCACAAACTCAGACTTATCAACCAAGGCCGCAACAACTAGCGTTGCCAGCTCCCCCGTTACAATCGAATCAATTTATTCAAGGGGCTAGTAGTGCTAGACCAATGCCATATCAACCACAAAATGTGCCATTACCACCACCAATACTAGGACCTCAACCACCTCCACCACGAATCACACCAATGAATCAAGTGATGGTGGAAGAATTGTCCCAAGGTTGGATGGAACCTGATCCACGGATCACAGAGACCTATGCTGAGCAACCGTTAGCCATGCAAGAGGATGACGAATATATGAGTTACCTCAGTCACTATGTTGTTCAGGGTGATCAACATATCCCAATATACCAAACAGCGCCAGTTAAACGCTAAGGCTAGGGATATGAATAACACAAACACGAGACCTCCAATCCAATGCTACAAGTGCAGTGGACCACACAAGGCTAATGAGTGCCCACAGAAAGCGCAAGCGGGACAACCTATCCAATGCTATGGTGGATGCGTGGGACCTCATTATTACAAAGATTGTCCATATAGGCACAATAACGCACCACCAGTTACACCTACAGTTGCTGCCAATGTTCCATTGTGTAGTGGCTGTGGTATTGACCATTTGTACAAAGATTGTTCAATGAGATGAGCACCTGTTGATGCTTCAAACCCAAGAACGACAAGTCTTAACTTGTTGGGGATTGAACGTGGATGCATTGCTCAAGTGTCTTTAAACGCGATTACTCGCATGCAAGCTAAGGCGATCACGCGAGAATTGCGCAAAAGAGAAAGAGAAGGTCAAACTGGAACATCACAGAATCCAAAACCCCACAACAACCCAATCAAAAAGCAAGCGATCAAAGTGGGTAAGGGTAAGGATAAAGTGATAGTGCAAAGTGGTTCCAATGAGGACACAGCCACGGTAGCAACCTCAAAGACCACAGGGAGCCTAGAGAGAAAATCTAGTCAAAGAGGCAAAGGAGAAGAGAGTCTGAAATTAGAAAAGGCAGAGGAGGCAAGACCGAATACGCCAAGCGGATTTCACAAATACCCTAATCCAATTCAGGATAAGGAAAATTTGGTGAAGGCTAAGGCTCTTGTAGAAGAATGTCAAGCAACGCAGGTGGAATCCAGAGCGCCGGTTGACATTAAATTCCCATCAAATCAGAAATACCCAACTAGTAGAGCACCAGTCAAGGTACCGTCCATCATAGCAGAATTGAATGAAGATCGAATGTCGAATGACGAGCCGCTGCTTATGGATCGTATGTTTGACGAGGATCCGACTATGGAAAGATTAAGACATGAGAGTCTACACAACCTTCATGATAATTTAGACAGACAATCTGATGGCATTACAGTGCCAGGTGGACCTAGGGATGTCGCAGGACTTGCTGCATTTCTGTCCATGGAAGTTAAAATGCCTATTGCTTCATTGCTAAGGGGAAACCCGACATTATGGCATGACTTGTCAGATTGGATGAACGGACACCTCGATTCAATGATGGAGGCTCATGAGGAAAATTGGACAAAAGAAGAGTCGAACTCAGAAGATGACACGCAGATGGTGCCTATCAATAAGTTAGGCCAATATTTTGAGAGTGATGACTCGAATGCAGTCATTCCGATATCATATCATCATAGGAAGGTGGAAGCCATCCTGGATGGTGGTGCCGGAGTGAGCATAATGACCAAACAATGTTGGGAGAAATGAATCTGTTACAAAAAAGAGAAATTGGCTTTTATAGTTCCAAGCCATTTCCAACTAAGCCGCCTGGGAGTAAGTGACCCGGGGTGCCCAAAACATAGTTACAAGGCTTTTCTCTATGGTTTGGCCAATTGATCAAGATCCTCTTGTCTATCCTTCAAAGCTCAATACTTGGGAGCATCTTTAGGGCGTTTCCCTCATCAAATGATATGATTTGCAATATAGTACCAGTGTCCATTACATGAGTGTGCAGACATAGCTGTCGTAAGAATGTGTTAGCCAATATATCCAATAGGCTTGGTGCAAGCCTTGAGTCGACATTATTGCGAATGAAATTACTAGCTCTTAGCAAACTAGATTTCCCCAAGAAAGGCAATGGAATAAAGAAGAGAAGAGCAACAATAGTTTGAAAAGACATTAAGGTCCCACATACTACTTAAAGATGTTGGTCCTCTTACAATCAAAGAAGAAAGAGAATACAGTGAACATGATATGATCTACCTGGGAGCCAAAATAATTATATTTGAGGAAGATGCAAGGAGTAACTTCTCTAACATTTAATACTCATGTGTAAAATACCAATGAATCAAAAAACCCAGATGTTGTAGATGATGGGAAGATTTTGTATCCTTGACCTCCACCCACAAAGGAAAAGAGGTGGTTTGCATGTAAAAAATGCTCTCTTGTGCCCTGCTACATGTAGGCTCCATCAACTTCCATTGCATAACACCATTGTTGATCCTCTAGATTTGGGAAGTGCCACCCCCTTGCTCACTCCTACCTTCCTACCTTAAGCACTCACACAAAGTTGGTCGATAAACTTACTCAGAGTTGGTTGATACACTTACACACCCTAGATGCTCACTACAAACACAAACTTCCACACACAACCATAGGCTATGGAGATCATCCAAAACACTTGCATGCCATTGTATAACCAAAGGCACCACCACTGTATTATCATAAATGCAGCATGTAATAGGTGACCTAGATTTGAGTAATGTTAATTAATGTCAAGTAACTCCCTTTTATCTTCGGAGTCACCTTAAGAAGAGAGAGATGGAGAATGATTACATTGAGTGGGGAAGATAGGGAAGGGATTCTCATAAAGAGAGGGGATTACAATCCTAATAGAATCTACCTAGAACGGCAACCATCTTCAGAAGAAAATATAGTGAGGAGAAGTCCCATACATGAATGCAGCCCAAGGATGGCCTCCTAACCATGAGAGATTTATTGGAAGAAGAAGACAGCCTACTAGACAAGAAGATGGCATGTTGGTGGTCAAGAGACTTGGGGGAGTCGATGATCCGAGACGTTGACAACTAGATAAGTGAACAAGGGAAAACGGGGCTGAGGGAATTAGCAGGGTTGAGGAAGTTGGCTGAAGAAGTTAGCAATCAAGAGGTTAAAGATCGAGGAAGATGCCTAGAGAAGTCAAAGACTAGGGACTTGGTGGTCAAGGACATTGATGTTGGGCTGGAGCCTAGGACTTGGTGGTTAAGGAAGTCGATGGTAGCCTTGGGACTTGACAGTCAAGGAAGTTAAGCAACCAAGAACTCAATGGTGGGCAAGTCAGCGACGGTTGAAAACTTGGTATTAGTCAAGGAAATTGGTGCCAAAGGAATAGCTAGCCAAGGAACTCGGTGAAATGGAGGACTTGTCGACCCATCTACACATTGCACACCATTACTCCATTTACTAACTTGGTGAATATTTATATAGAGGTACCTACATAGGAGAGGTATCGACATAGGAGAGAGGGAGAATCAAAGAAGAAGGAGAACTAGGATCCAATGAGAAGAGATCACCAAGAGAAAAAGAAGGGGCCAAGGTACAAAGATTGGCCAATGTTCACCAAGGGTAAATAGAACATCACAAGAAAAGAATCACACCCTTGGCCTCCACTCGTTTGAGATAGATGGAGTATGTGCTGGAGAGGGAGTGCTCACACATGACATCAGCACAAAGTGACTACTAAAAACCAAGTAGCCAATGGACAATGACCTCGTCCAATACATGCTTAATAAATGAAAAAGGAAATCCGCCCCTAATGGTACTTTGGTTAAGGGGTTGAAAGTCCACCCAAATGCGGATCTTATTGCTTTTCTTCTTTGGAATGATGATAATGGGAAAAAGCCATTCTTAGTGTTTGATAGGAACAATGATGCCTACCTCCATCATCTTATCAAGCTTCTTCTTTATACCACCTTAGAGTAGTATGTAAACACCTTTCCTAATCAGTTGGTTGACGTCTTGAGAGGAATGCAATAGGTGCTAATGGAAGGATTGATGCCAAATAAATCTTGATAAGACCAAGCAAAGGTAGATTCATGATGATGTTGGGTTGAGAAAGTAGATACCATGTCCAAGGTGATAGGGTTATCCCAAACCCAAAAAGGTACATGGATGGTGTGAGGCTCCTCAATAGGTCTCATATTAGTTTGTGGACTTCATTGTCATAGGTGGACAGAGAGAGAAGCACCACTTGTGAATTTCCTAATGGAGAGGTAAGGGATCATTAATAGGAATAGAGTCAAGAGGGAAATCACCAATATGCTCCTAGGGCAGCTTGTAGAGGGTCCTCTTTGTGTTTGTATGTGGGTCACACATTACTCCTGATGATGACTATTAGGGAGGGGCCACAAGGGGTGGAGAAAATCACACATAGTCACCATATTTAGGGAGCCACAAGGGGTGAAGCAAGTCAGGTGTAATGCGACATGGAACTTTGGCTCCCCTAAACTAATTGTCGCAATAGGTTCCTCAGTTGAGGGTTGTGTAGCCAAAAAACTTTGACAGCATGGAAATTTGTCTCCCTTTAACTCACCATCTCAATAAGTTCCTCCATTGAGGTTGGTGCGGCCAAACTTTGAAGATTCCTCTTTAAAGTTTGGATGGTGGTGCGGCCAGACTTTTAAGATTCCTCTTTAAAGTTTGGATGGTGGAGCAACCAAACTTTAAAGAGCATTTCAATCAACCATAAGAGCAATAAACTCATCTTGGACACACCGTCTAGCCAATGCCAATAGACTACATTGGATAGGGGGAAAGGAGTGCGTGGTAACCCCTCGTTGGAAGCCTTTTAAGACGGAGTAGCAACGTATGATTTGGCAAGGGCATCATCAGGTCTACCTTGCCCCAAACATTAACTACTTTGGTAGCTCTTAGCCACGAGCAACCAATCAAAATATGATAGGCCGCTTTAGTCAGTGGTAGATTTAATACCATGAAAACCATGAAAATTTTGAGACCTACATAGATTCAAGAAAATGTTGCACAAGGCCAAGGGGCATCATGTCTATTTGGTTAGAAATATAAAGAATAAAGGGAGGTGGATCTGTGAGGGAGAGATCCAAAGCATGATGGTCGCGGCCTCAGGCAATATGTTGATGTTAGAGCCACCATCGACAATGACACCGGGGATCTTGGTGCCTTTGACAAATATTAAGATTGGAAGACTCTAAAATGATTAGCCATCGTGGGGGAACTGAAGCACAGTTTGGCTTCATTGGAAGATAGTGGTGTGGTGTCACACCCAAAACTACGTGTCATACATGTCCACCACTACTACTACTGGATGGAATGTCCCTTTGAATTGGAATCGCTAGAGAAGAGGGATGACCACTAAACATGAGTTGAAGAGATTTCATTTCTTATGAGTTCAATGCATAGGGTTGGGAGAGGGGTACTTTTGTCACAAGAATGGATATAGGAAGGTGGCCCATACAGATGTAGTCAAGGAAGTGCCACTTTGGGGTGTTGGAGTAGGGAGGTATGGGGGTTGGTGGAGGAGTAGGAGTAGGAGATGGCTCCATGGGTGGGGTAGTCATGAGCTTGTGGAGGGTCTCAAGTTACACATGTTCCACCACCCCAATGTTCATGGGTGCATTTAAGGAAGATGGTTCGGAAGTACGTTCATGGTTTCATTTAAAGAAGATGGTTTGGGAGTGCACACCCTGAGAACATGTGACAATGACTAGCTCTAGTACTACTTAAGTAGATGAGGGGACCATGGCCTTTATAATGGTGACCATCAAGGTAGGAGTTGGTAAGAGAGGCTTCAGACAATTAATCCCTTGTAAAATGGTCTTAACCCTTTGGACAATGTAATCATGGGGAAGAGCCTTTTGGGGAAGAGTTCATTACTGCTGAAAATGACCACTGTTGCCCAAAAAAAAATAGCCGTGTGATGCAACCTCAATTGACAACTCAAGGAGATCTAGCCACCATAGGAGGAGGTTGGGATGGAGTGGTGCTACATAGGCCATAGGGACTATGGTGGATTGGGGTGATGGCTAGGTCATTACATACACCAGTAGCAAAGGTGCATATGGGGGAGAGGGATAGGTGGCCGACGGAGGATAAAAGTACTTTATGGGAGACACGAGTGAAAAGGATACTTCGGATGTCGGCGAAGAGGATTGAGCTATGGGAGGAGTTTCATAAGAGAGTGTGGATGGCAAGGTGACCGCATAGGGTTGGGGAGCTGCAACATAAAATGCAGGTTCATACATGGGCTCCATTGTAGTAGTCGATGGAGAAACAGTAGTGGAAGGTGTGTCAATAAACTCCTAAGCAAGAGGGTTGTTGAAGATCGAGGGTGGTTGCTACAGTTATTGTTACATTGGCTAAATCCCCTTAAGATAGAAGCATTCCTTATCTTTGTCGCCCCCTTTTTTGTAGAAAGAGCAATAATGTTTTAATGGGCAATCTTAGGGGAGATGTCCTTGAGTGCAGTAGATGGTACAACAGAGACTTGTAATAATGTTTTAAGGTAGCATTCTTGGGAGAGATGACCGTCAGTACCATAGATGATATGCCATAGACTTATAATACCAAAATGTTTCCTTTTGTGAGACTTATTGATTATAATATAATATTTATGTGTGGTGTTGTCCATGTGGGAGGACCCGATCTTTGGTATGCTAGTAATGTTCACTCTAGGAAGATATGACAATTCCCATGAGAAGCTTATATGTGAACTTGATAGCTTGGTGGCCACTTCAATGGCTTGGTGATGATTTAATGGCTCCAATTATCTTATTTCACATGAAGGATTCCAAGGAAGTTTATTTAATATTATGTGCTAGGTATGAGAATGAATGGATTGTTATATCATAAATACCATATGAATAGATGATAACTACATTGGTATAGGAACTAGTGCTAATTCTTTATTTAATTAATGATGATTCATAAATTAGGTGTGGGCCATATGTCTACATGGATTGGTAACTCTATTTGAATAAGATGCATGTGGAGGAGTGTGGAAGGATGCATAATAGAGGAGAATCCTTCTAGAAGTCCTACAGAGGCTTGTGAATGCTTGTGGAGGAGTGTGGAAGGATACATAATAGAGGAGAATCCTTCTTAAAGTCCTATGTTGGTGGTATTTGTGGTGTTGGCTCAATGTGGGGTTAGATCTAATCTACCAAGTCAAGGATTCCTTGATAAAATAAAGCAAAGAAACACATGGGAAAAGTAGCCACCAAGAAGGACAAGTGATGGGTGATGGTGACATTTGGGTTTATGTAGTCCTAGCTTAAATGCTTCTACAATTGTAATTTGTGTGAGCATGCAAATTAAAAACTTTAACTTGCAACCATAAGAGATAATGAGTATCAAAACCTAAGAGAGATATGTCACATGTAAAGAGAGGTAAAAACCCATTCATGTCTTCAAGTTTCATCCAAAACGTTCTATACAACCCAACCAATCATTTCAACCATCTTTTACGTTGTATATAACTCGACCCTTTATTCTTCCCCTTCTTGAGTATAAGAGGATGTCGGGTGTCCACATTTCAATATTCTTGTGGATGATGCGAGTACTCTTTTGAGAGAGTGAAGAAAGAGAAATGTATTATTTCCCTCTATGCATTTATTATCTTATTTGTATAACATAATTAGGGACCATTTGTTTAAAAGGGGTAATAATACTGTCATGTGGGTGTGAGTTTTGGATTTGACACATCATATGTCCTATGTGTTAGGATGACTTACAAGTGAGGGATGCATTATGTCCTTGTATCTTAGAGAAAGACAATAGGGTATGAGTATTAGTGGATTTTGGCTATCTTTACTTGTTATTCCCTTGACTCTTTCTCTTCCCACCCCTCCTCTAAGCCAAAATGGGTAAAATTCCTATGTTTTATGGTAACCCAGAGGAAGTTCTAGAAGTATAATTTTAAGAGATCATATAATAGCAATGGTGATAGAAAGTCTGAGTGGATTTAAAATTTTTCTTTCTTTTTGACTACTTATTAAGATGGTGTATCCCTCTATTCTTATGATTGTTTTTAGGTCCCAATGTTTCCATTAAACCTTCAAAAATTACATGAACTAAAGAACTACCATCAACAAGAACATTATTTACATGCCAACCATTACATACCATACCAATCTAAGTAGAATAAATGTCTACTTCTACTTTGACTACTTAAGATGGTGTATCCCTCTGTTCTTATGATTGTTCTTAAGTCCCAATGTTTTCCATTAAGCCTTCAAAAATGACATTTACTGCTGTAGAACTACCATCAGCAAGAACATTCTTTACATGCAACCCATTACATACCACGTCAGCTTAGGGACAATAGATGTCTACTTCCACTTTGACTAGTGGAGGTGATGCATCCCTCTGTCTCCTTCTTACATTGATGCCACTCCTCAACTCACTATACAAGGGAGAAGCCAATGTCTTTTAACTTGCTTATTTCACCCTTTTTCCTCATTTTCCACTTTCAAAGGGGCTTTTTCCTCTTCCACACCCTTACCATTCCTAGGTTTCTTCTCTTGAGTAGACACAAAAACACCTTCACCTTCACCTTCACCTTTACCTTCACCTTTATCTTCAATAACAAGCATCTATCAAATTTATAGAATCAAAGGAAGGAGAAGCTCTCCTAGGACAATATCCTTTGTCTTGGATGTCATACCACATTTTGCAAGAAAAATTAGCAGGGCCAGAATTTCTTACGTGCGTCTTTTTACCCCAGGTTTTCATGAGCTTATAAGAGGTCAAGACATCCTTGCTATTATGACTTAAGATACCACCATATCAAGTGCATTAGAGATAGCTATGTGTGGTTATGGTTCATTAAAGGCAACCATGTTAGGAGTATTAGGACAAGGTGTGATCTTTGGTGTGGAAAAAAGTAGAAATACTTAGCTAAGTCTTTGGTTGATCCACGTCCTCCTCTTCAAGGCTGCAAGCACTCTTGGCATATAACTATCTTTAAGGATTTCCCTAAGTTTTTGGCAACTTCTTACTTCACCATTTGCCTTGTTTTTTACCTTAACCAAGAGATAAAATTCTACAAAATCCACCCATTAATCCCAACCATAACTTATTTGGCTTCCCTGATTCTGGCTCTAGATGTTAATAGTGTTAAATGGAGTCTATCAAATTAGTAGCTCTTTTCACCATAGCCCTTCATAGAATCAAAACTTTGCGAGACTTCAATGAAAATCTGGTCATACTTTTACTCAAGAAGTAATTCATCCAATATAGTAGTGAAAAACTTTTCCCAATCCTTAAGCAATTCGTTATGCTTTCCCTATGCCCATTTGAGATCTCGCCTTTCCCCCAAAAAGAAAGGAAAATTTTAAATCCACTCAGACTTTCTATCACCATTGCTAATATATGATCTCTTAAAATTATACTTCTAGAACTTCCTCTGGGTTACCATAAAACATAGGAATTTTACCCATTTTGGCTTAGAGGAGGGGTGGGAAGAGAAAGAGTCAAGGGAATAACAAGTAAAGGTAGCCAAAATCCACTAATACTCATACCCTATTGTCTTTCTCTAAGATACAAGGACATAATGCATCCCTCACTTGTAAGTCATCCTAACACATAGGACATATGATGTGTCAAATCCAAAACTCACACACACATGACAGTATTATTACCCCTTTTAAACAAATGGTCCCTAATTATGTTATACAAATAAGATAATAAATGCATAGAGGGAAATAATACATTTCTCTTTCTTCACTCTCTCAGAAGAGGACTCGCATCATCCACAAGAATATTGAAATGTGGACACCCCACATCCTCTTATACTCAAGAAGGGGAAGAATAAAGGGTCGAGTTGATTTTTGAATTTCTCTCCATCTCTTGGAACCAAAAAGGAAAACTATGCATTTTTTGAAAGAAAATCCTCTGGCTCACTAAAAGATTTATATACAACGTAAAAGATGGTTGAAATGATTGGTTGGGTTGTATAGGACGTTTTGGATGAAACTTGAAGACATGAATGGGTTTTTACCTCTCTTTACATGTGACATATCTCTCTTAGGATTTGATACTCATTATCTCTTATGGTTGCAAGTTAAAGTTTTTAATTTGCATGCTCACACAAATTACAATTGTAGAAGCATTTAAGCTAGGACTACATAAACCCAAATGTCACCATCACCCATCACTTGTCCTTCTTGGTGGCTACTTTTGCCATGTGTTTCTTTGCTTTATTTTATCAAGGAATCCTTGACTTGGTAGATTAGATCTAACCCCACATTGAGCCGACACCACAAATACCACCAACATAGGACTTTGAGAAGGATTCTTCTCTATTATGTATCCTTTCACACTCCTCCACAAGCATTCACAAGCCTCTGTAGGACTTCTAGAAGGATTCTCCTCTATTATGCATCCTTCCACACTCATCCACATGCATCTTATTCAATCAGAGTTACCATAAAACATAGGAATTTTACCTATTTTGGCTTAGAGGAGGGGTGGGAAGAGAAAGAGTCAAGGGCATAACAAGTAAAGGTAGCCAAAATCCACTAATACTCATACCCTATTGTCTTTCTCTAAGATACAAGAACATAATGCATCCCTCACTTGTAAGTCATCCTAACACATAGGACATATGATGTGTCAAATCCAAAACTCACACCCACATGACAGTATTATTACCCCTTTTAAACAAATGGTCCCTAATTATGTTTTACAAATAAGATAATAAATGCATAGAGGGAAATAATACATTTCTCTTTCTTCACTCTCTCAAAAGAGGACTCGCATCATCCACAAGAATATTGAAATGTGGACACCCCACATCCTCTTATACTCAAGAAGGGGAAGAATGAAGGGTCGAGTTGATTTTTGAATTCTCTCCATCTCTTGGAAACCAAAAAGAAAAACTATGCATTTTTTGAAAGAAAATCCTCTGGCTCACTAAAAGATTTATATACAACGTAAAAGATGGTTGAAATGATTGGTTGGGTTGTATAGGACGTTTTGGATGAAACTTGAAGACATTAATGGGTTTTTACCTCTCTTTACATGTGACATATCTCTCTTAGGATTTGATACTCATTATCTCTTATGGTTGCAAGTTAAAGTTTTTAATTTGCATGCTCACACAAATGACAATTGTAGAAGCATTTAAACTAGGACTACATAAACCCAAATGTCACCATCACCCATCACTTGTCCTTCTTGGTGGCTACTTTTGCCATGTGTTTCTTTGCTTTATTTTATCAAGGAATCCTTGACTTGGTAGATTAGATCTAACCCCACATTGAGCCGACACCACAAATACCACCAACATAGGACTTTGAGAAGGATTCTTCTCTATTATGTATCCTTTCACACTCCTCCACAAGCATTCACAAGCCTCTGTAGGACTTCTAGAAGGATTCTCCTCTATTATGCATCCTTCCACACTCATCCACATGCATCTCATTCAAATAGAGATGGTTGCCGTTCTAGGTAGATTCTATTAGGATTGTAATCCCCTCTCTTTATGAGAATCCCTTCCCTATCTTCCCCACTCAATGTAATCATTCTCCATCTCTCTCTTCTTAAGGTGACTCCGAAGATAAAAGGGAGTTACTTGACATTAATTAACATTACTCAAATCTAGGTCACCTATTACATGCTACATTTATGATAATACAGTGGTGGTGCCTTTGGTTATACAATGGCATGCAAGTGTTTTGGATGATCTCCCATAGCCTATGGTGGTGGTGCCTTTGGTTATACAATGGCATGCAAGTGTTTTGGATGATCTCCCATAGCCTATGGTTGTGTGTGGAAGTTTGTGTTTGTAGTGAGCATCTAGGGTGTGTAAGTGTATCAACCAACTTTGAGTAAGTTTATCGACCAACTTTGTGTGAGTGCTTAAGGTAGGAAGGTAGGAGTGAGCAAGGGGGTGGCACTTCCCAAATCTAGAGGATCAACAATGGTGTTATATGCAATGGAAGTTGATGGAGCCTGCATGTAGCAGGGCACAAGAGAGCATTTTTTACATGCAAACCACCTCTTTTCCTTTGTGGGTGGAGGTCAAGGGTACAAAATCTTCCCATCATCTACAACATCTGGGTTTTTTGATTCATTGGTATTTTACACATGAGTATTAAATGGTAGAGAAGTTACTCCTTGCATCTTCCTCAAATATAATTATTTTGGCTCCCAGGTAGATCATATCATGTTCACTATATTTTCTTTCTTCTTCGATTGTAAGAGGACCAACACTTTAAGTAATATGTGGGACCTTTATGTCTTTTCAAACTATTGTTGCTCTTCTCTTCTTTATTCCATTACCTTTCTTAGGGAAATCTAGTTTGCTAAGAGCTAGTAATTTCATTCGTAATAATGTCGACTCAAGGCTTGCACCAAGCCTATTTGATATGTAGTTATCCATGTTGTTAAACCATATATAGGCTAACACATTCTTATGACAGCTATGTCTGCACATCATGTAATGGACATTGGTACTATATTGCAAATCATATCATTTGATGAGGGAAACGCCCTAAAGATACTCCCAAGTATTGAGCTTTGAAGGATAGATAAGAGGATCTTGATCAGTTGGCCAAACCATAGAGAAAAGCCTTGTAACTATGTTTTGGGCACCCCGGGTCACTTACTCCCAAGCGGCTTAGTTGGAAATGGCTTGGAACTTTAAAAGCCAATTTCTCTTTTTTGTAACAGATTCTCCTATTCGTGTAATAAAAGTGGAGTGTTCTCTCTCTCTCTCTCTCTCTCTCTCTCTCTCTCTCTCTCTCTCTCTCTTCCAACTCTAATTCCAACTCTAATCTAGCATGTGTGGTGTGCTATGGGTTAAGATTTGGGAGTGATTAGTGCTAATCACTTGTTCTCTCATGCTTCCCTCTTTCTTCTTTTCTCCCTCTTGCTTGAGTGATTAGGCTACCAATGCGATTGTCTCCCATGGAGATCCCACACGATCTTCGCAAGAGAGATTGCACCACCCGTTGGATTAGAGCAACCACCTCGGTGTGACAAAGATTTTATGAAAACCTTAACCGGTGGTATTGAGAGTCATTCAATATCAATTCCAATTTAATGCTTCAATTTGAGAAGATTCACCTTTCATGGTGCCCAATTAAATGGCCTAAAATTGCATTTTTGAGCCATTTTGCTCTCCTTCCTAACGACTAAGGTCTCAACAATGGAACCGAGTGATGTAAGAAGAAGAGATGGAAAATTCTCAATTAATTGCATCCTAGAGGAGTATTATGCGAGAGACATTAGGCAAAATAGAAGAATTTATCCACACAATATATAGTAGTCACATCAATGGAGATATATAAGATTCCTAAGACACGATCACACAATAAAGGCTTGATGTGAGACCAGTATGGAATTTCTTAATCAAACAAATCAAGCATACCCGTATATACTAAGAGGATGGAGTAGACCATAAGGGTGTCTCTACTATATAAGGTCGCAATAAGCTACACAAGCTATGCAAGATCATCTAGGCAAACTATGATCAATTATGTGTGAAATGTTGTCTCTAAGAGTGATCAAGAGGGCGGCTTTAGAATATTTCTCACCATGCTCACACAAATTACAATTGTAGAAGCATTTAAGCTAGGACTACATAAACCCAAATGTCACCATCACCCATCACTTGTCCTGCTTGGTGGCTACTTTTGACATGTGTTCGTTTGCCTTATTTCATTAAGGAATCCTTGACTTGGTAGATTAGATCTAACCCCACATTGAGCCGACACAAATACCACCAAGATAGGATTTTGAGAAGGATTCTCCTCTATTATGTATCCTTCCACAATCCTCCACAAGCATTCACGAGCCTGTATAGGACTTCTAAAAGGATTCTCCTCTATTATACATTCTTCCACACTCCTCCACATGCATCCACAAGCCTCCATAAGCTTGCCATGCATTTGCCATCTTATTCAAATAGAGTTACCAATCCATGTAGACAGATGGCCCACACCTAGTATATGAATCATCACTAATTAAATGAAGAATTAGCATACCAATCAATGTAGGTATCATCTATTCATGTGGTATTTATGATATAACAATCCATTCATTCTCATACCCAGCACATAATATTAAATAAAATTCCTTGGAATCCTTCATGTGAAATAAGATAATTGGAGCCATTAAATCATCACCACGCCATTGAAGTGACCACCAAGCTATCAAGTTCACATATAAGCTTCCCATGGGAATTGTCATATCTTCCTAGTGAACATTACTAGCATACCAAAGATTGGGTCCCACATAGATAACACCACACATAAATAGTATATTATAATCAATAAGTCTCACAAAAGGAAAAATTTTGGTATTATAAGTCTATGGCATACCATCTATGGTACTGAAGGTCATCTCTCCCAAGAATGCTGCTTAAAACATTATTACAACTCTTTGTTGTACCATCTATCGTACTCAAGGTCATCTCCCCTGAGATTGCCCATTAAGACATTATTGCTCTTTCTACAAAAAAAGGGGGCCACAAAGATAAGGAATGCTGTGTGGTGTTATCCATGTGGGACCCGAACTTTGGTATGCTAGTAATGTTCACTCTAGGAAGATATGACAATTCCCATGAGAAGCTTATATGTGAACTTGATAGCTTGGTGGCCACTTCAATGGCTTGGGGATGATTTAATGGCTCCAATTATCTTATTTCACATGAAGAATTCCAAGGAAGTTTATTTAATATTATGTGCTAGGTATGAGAATGAATGGATTGTTATATCATAAATACCATATGAATAGATGATAACTACATTGGTATGGGAACTAGTGCTAATTCTTTATTTAATTGATGATGATTCATAAACTAGGTGTGGGCCATATGTCTACATGGATTGGTAACTCTATTTGAATAAGATGCATGTGGAGGAGTGTGGAAGGATGCATAATAGAGGAGAATCCTTCTAGAAGTCCTATAGAGGCTTGTGAATGCTTGTGGAGGAGTGTGGAAGGATACATAATAGAGGAGAATCCTTCTCAAAGTCCTATGTTGGTGGTATTTGTGGTGTCGGCTCAATGTGGGGTTAGATCTAATCTACCAAGTCAAGGATTCCTTGATAAAATAAAGCAAAGAAACACATGGCAAAAGTAGCCACCAAGAAGGACAAGTGATGGGTGATGGTGACATTTGGGTTTATGTAGTCCTAGCTTAAATGCTTCTACAATTGTCATTTGTGTGAGCATGCAAATTAAAAACTTTAACTTGCAACCATAAGAGATAATGAGTATCAAATCCTAAGAGAGATATGTCACATGTAAAGAGAGGTAAAAACCCATTCATGTCTTCAAGTTTCATCCAAAACGTCCTATACAACCCAACCAATCATTTCAACCATCTTTTATGTTGTATATAAATCTTTTAGTGAGCCAAAGGCTTTTCTTTCAAAAAATGCATAGTTTTTCTTTTTGGTTCCAAGAGATGGAGAGAAATTCAAAAATCAACTCGACCCTTTATTCTTCCCCTTCTTGAGTATAAGAGGATGTGGGGTGTCCACATTTCAATATTCTTGTGGATGATGCGAGTCCTCTTTTAAGAGAGTGAAGAAAGAGAAATGTATTATTTCCCTCTATGCATTTATTATCTTATTTGTATAACATAATTAGGGACCATTTGTTTAAAAGGGGTAATAATACTGTCATGTGGGTGTGAGTTTTGGATTTGACACATCATATGTCCTATGTGTTAGGATGACTTACAAGTGAGGGATGCATTATGTCCTTGTATCTTAGAGAAAGACAATAGGGTATGAGTATTAGTGGATTTTGACTACCTTTACTTGTTATTCCCTTGACTCTTTCTCTTCCCACCCCTCCTCTAAGCCAAAATGGGTAAAATTCCTATGTTTTATGGTAACCCAGAGGAAGTTCTAGAAGTATAATTTTAAGAGATCATATATTAGCAATGGTGATAGAAAGTCTGAGTGGATTTAAAATTTTCCTTTCTTTTTGGGGGAAAGGCGAGATCTCAAATGGGCATAGGGAAAGCATAACGAAGTGCTTAAGGATTGGGAAAAGTTTTTCACTACTATATTGGATGAATTACTTCTTGAGTAAAAGTATGACCAGATTTTCATTGAAGTCTCGCAAAGTTTTGATTCTATGAAGGGCTATGGTGAAAAGAGCTACTAATTTGATAGACTCCATTTAACACTATTAACATCTAGAGCCAGAATCAAGGAAGCCAAATAAGTTATGGTTGGGATTAATGGGTGGATTTTGTAGAATTTTATCTCTTGGTTAAGGTAAAAAACAAGGCAAATGGTGAAGTAAGAAGTTGCCAAAAACTTAGGGAAATCCTTAAAGATAGTTATATGCCAAGAGTACTTGCAACCTTGAAGAGGAGGACGTGGATCAACCAAAGACTTAGCTAAGTATTTCTACTTTTTTCCACACCAAAGATCACACCTTGTCCTAATACTCCTAACATGGTTGCCTTTAATGAACCATAACCACACATAGCTATCTCTAATGCACTTGATATGGTGGTATCTTGAGTCATAGCAAGGATGGCTTGACCTCTTACAAGCTCATGAAAGCCTGGGGTAAAAAGACGCATGTAAGAAATTCTGGCCCTGCTAATTTTTCTTGCAAAATGTGGTATGACTTCCAAGACAAAGGATATTGTCCTAGGAGAGCTTCTCCTTCCTTTGATTCTATAAATTTGATAGATGCTTGTTATTGAAGATAAAGGTGAAGGTAAAGGTGAAGGTGAAGGTGAAGGTGAAGGTGTTTTTGTGTCTACCCAAGAGAAGAAACCTAGGAATGGTAAGGGTGTGGAAGAGGAAAAAGCCCCTTTGAAAGTGGAAAATGAGGAAAAAGGGTGAAATAAGCAAGTTAAAAGACATTGGCTTCTCCCTTGTATAGTGAGTTGAGGAGTGGCATCAATGTAAGAAGGAGACAGAGGGATGCATCACCTCCACTAGTCAAAGTGGAAGTAGACATCTATTGTCCCTAAGCTAACGTGGTATGTAATGGGTTGCATGTAAAGAATGTTCTTGCTAATGGTAGTTCTACAGCAGTAAATGTCATTTTTGAAGGCTTAATGGAAAACATTGGGACTTAAGAACAATCATAAGAACAGAGGGATACACCATCTTAAGTAGTCAAAGTAGAAGTAGACATTTATTCTACTTAGATTGGTATGGTATGTAATGGTTGGCATGTAAATAATGTTCTTGTTGATGGTAGTTCTTTAGTTCATGTAATTTTTGAAGGTCTAATGGAAACATTGGGACCTAAAAACAATCATAAGAACAGAGAGATACACCATCTTAAGTAGTCGAAGTAGAAGTAGACATTTATTCTACTTAGGTTGATATGGTATGCAATGGTTGGCATGTAAATAATGTTCTTGTTGATGGTAGTTCTTTAGTTCATGTAATTTTTGAAGGTTTAATGGAAACATTGGGACTTAAGAATACTCATCTAATAAGTCTAATCCTACCTTAGAGATGGCAAATAAAGAAAGTGTAAAACCTAAAGGCGTTATAACTAATGTGGTGGTTTCTATCATGGGAGTAAAACCTCCTTGGATTTCCAAATCATGAAGAGGACTCAAAATTCCTATCCTATATACTTGGAAGGCCTTGGCTGAAGAGGTCAAGTCAATGCTAGAGTGAAGAGTGCATGACCATTTGTAAGATTCCCCATAAAATGAAGATCTTTATTTCTCGTAATAGTGTTGATTTACAAAGTGAGAAAAGTGAGGAAGATGATGAGTATGTAAACTCTTTAAGCATATATAAGTGAAAGTGACGAACACAAAAATGGATAAAGACACTGAGGTAGACTTGCATGCACTTGAGGTAACTCCAAAGGTGGGGCCACCAAATTATAGGCATTGTCTAATGAAAATATTAAGAATGATTTTGGCCTATTTAGTTAGAGAATGTGATCTCACTAACTATAAAAGGAAAAGGTTTCTTTCTCTTTTTCATTTTTATACTCATTTCTTTGCAAACTGGTCATAAACATCATCAAGTCACAATGGTGGAGCACTGAGTGGGTTTGGTGGATGGGGCATAACCAGTAAGGCAATGAGCCTACCACATGACCCCTAACTTCTCATTAGTTGTAAAATAAGAAACTAATAATCTTCTTTAGTGGTAAAGGAAGAAATTGATAAGCTTCTTGAATTTGAGTAGGAGACCTACCATTAATAAATAATATATCTCCTATTGAAGGTATTTCTTTTAATACTATCAATAATATATCTACTATTATAGACATTTCTTTTGATAACATGAAGGAAACATGTATAAAAAATTTTGATTTTTATGATGCATATAACAAGATGAAAGATATTTATTGGCTATCTTATTTTGATTATTCTTATGATGATGGTTTTCTTTTCTTTCAAAAGAGATTATACTTCACTAAACCATTTAGGCAAGCCATTATTGAAGAATAGTCATCTACTTTGCAAATAGTTACCAAATAATTTTTTTGGCCTACGATGCATAAAGATGTTGCTGAGTTTTTTTTCTGAATATGTTGTGTGTCAAAAGATTAAGATTCATAAAGAAAAGAGATTTGGTTTGCTTATGCCTTTGCCTATTTCTAATGAACCATGGGAACAAATAAGTATGGACTTTATCACTACTTCTAAAGAATGATATGATTAGGACTCTGGTAGATAGATCTAGTAAACATGCTTACTTTATTTCTTGCAAAAAAGACATTGACTGCTTATCAAGCTGCACATGTTTTCATTAAACAAGTTTTTTCGCATCATGGTTCACCAAGGATTATTGTTTATGGTAGACATAGAAAGTTTTGTAGTGTTTTTTGTACTACTTTTTATCCTAAATCTAATGGATGAAACCAAAGCAACAAATAGCACAATACTTGATTTGCTTAGATCATATGTCTCATCTCAGCCTAAGCAATGGGATAAGTGTTTACATATTTTGAAATTTGCATATAATAACTATCCTCATATTGCTACTAATAAGAAAGTACCATTTGAAATAGTCTATGGTAAGGCTTTGCCTACTCCAATTACTAGACTTTCACATTCTATAGAGGATGCATATTCTTTTGTTAAAGACTTTGACCAAATTCATGAGTTAGCAAAATTGAATATTCAAAAAGCTCAAGAGAAATACATGAAGTATGCAAATCACAAATGCAAACATGTCATCTTCAATGACTAGCTCTAGTACTACTTAAGTAGATGAGGGGACCATCGGCTCCATAATGGTGACCATCAGGGTAGGAGTGGGTAAGAGAGGCTTCAGATGATTAATCCCCTGTAAAATGGTCTTAACTCTTTGGACAATGTAAGCATGGGGAAGAGAGCCTTTTGGAAGCATTCATTACTGCTGAAAATGATCACTATCGCCAAAAATAAAATAAAATAAAAATAATTAGCCATGTGATGCAATCTCTATTGACAATTCAAGGAGATCTAGCCATAGGAGGAGGTTGGGATGGAGTGGGGCTACATGGGCGGTAGGGACTATGGTGGATTGGGGTGATGGCTAAGTCACTCCATACACCAACAGCAAAGGTGGATACAGGGGAGAGGGATAGGTGGCTGACAGAGGATAAAAGTACTTTATGGGAGACACCAGTGAAAAGGATACTTGGGATGTCGGAGAGGAGGGAGCTATGGGTGGAGTTTCATAAGAGAGTGTGGATGGCAAGGTGACTGCATATGGTTGGGGAGCTACAACATAAAATGCGGGTTCATACATGGGCTCCATTGTAGTCGATGGAGAAACAATAGTGGAAGGTGTGTCAATAAACTCTTTAGAAGGAGGGTTGTTGAAGATTACGGTTATTATTACATTAGCTAAATCCCCTTAAGATAGAAGCATTCCTTATCTTTGTGGGGCCCTTTTTTGTAGAAAGAGCAATAATGTTTTAATGGGCAATCTCAGGGGAGATGACCTTGAGTACGGTAGATGGTACAACCAAGAGTTGTAATAATGTTTTAAGCAGCATTCTTGGGAGAGATGACCTTCAGTACCATAGATGGTATGCCATAGACTTATAATACCAAAATTTTTCCTTTTGTGAGACTTATTGATTATAATATAATATTTATGTGTGGTGTTATCTATGTGGGACCCAATCTTTGGTATGCTAGTAATGTTCACTAGGAAGATATGACAATTCCCATGGGAAGCTTATATGTGAACTTGATAGCTTGGTGGTCACTTCAATGGCGTGGTGATGATTTAATGGCTCCAATTATCTTATTTCACATGAAGGATTCCAAGGAATTTTATTTAATATTATGTGCTGGGTATGAGAATGAATGGATTGTTATATCATAAATACCACATGAATAGATGATACCTACATTGATTGGTATGCTAATTCTTCATTTAATTAGTGATGATTCATAAACTAGGTGTGGGCCATCTGTCTACATGGATTGGTAACTCTATTTGAATAAGATGGCAAATGCATGGCAAGCTTATGGAGGCTTGTGGATGCATGTGGAGGAGTGTGGAAGAATGTATAATAGAGGAGAATCCTTTTAGAAGTCCTATACAGGCTCGTGAATGCTTGTGGAGGAGTGTGGAAGGATACATAATAGAGGAGAATCCTTCTTAAAATCCTATGTTGGTGGTATTTGTGTCGGCTCAATGTGGGGTTAGATCTAATCTACCAAGTCAAGGATTCCTTGATGAAATAAAGCAAAAAAAACACATGTCAAAAGTAGCCACCAAGAAGGACAAGTGATGGGTGATGGTGACATTTGGGTTTATGTAGTCCTAGCTTAAATGCTTCTACAATTGTCTCTTGATCACTCTTAGAGACAACATTTCACACATAATTGATCATAGTTTGCCTAGATGATCTTGCATAGCTTGTGTAGCTTATTGCGACCTTATATAGTAGAGACACCCTTATGGTCTACTCCATCCTCTTAGTATATACGGGTATGCTTGATTTGATTGATTAAGAAATACCATAATGGTCTCACATCAAGCCTTTATTGTGTGATCGTGTCTTAGGAATCTTATATATCTCTATTGATGTGACTACTATATATTGTGTTAATAAATTCTTCTATTTTGCTTAATGTCTCTCGCATAATACTCTTCTAGGATGCAATTAATTGAGAATTTTCCATCTCTTCTTCTTGCATCACTCGGTTCCATTGTTGAGACCTTAGTCGTTAGGAAGGAGAGCATCCAAAACACTTGCATGCCATTGTATAACCAAAGGCACCACCACTGTATTATCATAAATGCAGCATGTAATAGGTGACCTAGATTTGAGTAATGTTAATTAATGTCAAGTAACTCCCTTTTATCTTCAGAGTCACCTTAAGAAGAGAGAGATGGAGAATGATTACATTGAGTGGGGAAGATAGGGAAGGGATTCTCATAAAGAGAGGGGATTACAATCCTAATAGAATCTACCTAGAATGGCAACCATCTTGAGAAGAAAATATAATGAGGAGAAGTCCCATACATGAATGCAGCCTAAGGATGGCCTCCTAACCATGAGAGATTTACTGGAAGAAGAAGACAGCCTACTAGACAAGAAGATGGCCATGGTGCACTGACATGTTGGTGGTCAAGAGACTTGGGGGAGTCGATGATCAGAGATGTTGACAACTAGATAAGTGAACAAGGGAAAACGGGGCTGAGGGAATTAGCAGGGTTGAGGAAGTTGGCTGAAGAAGTTAGCAATCAAGAGGTTAAAGATCGAGGAAGATGCCTAGAGAAGTCAAAGTCTAGGGACTTGGTGGTCAAGGACATTGATGTTGGGCTGGAGCCTAGGACTTGGTGGTTGAGGAAGTCGATGGTAGCCTTGGGACTTGACAGTCAAGGAAGTTAAGCAACCAAGAACTCAATGGGCAAGTCAGCGATGGTTGAAAACTTGGTATTAGTCAAGGAAGTTGGTGCCAAAGGAATAGCTAGCCAAGGAACTCGGTGAAATGGAGGACTTGTCGACCCATCTACACATTGCACACCATTACTCCATTTACTAACTTGGTGAATATTTATATAGAGGTACCTACATAGGAGAGGTATCTACATAGGAGAGAGGGAGCCTCAAAGAAGAAGGAGAACTAGGATCCAATGAGAAGAGATCACCAAGAGAAAAAGAAAGGGCCAAGGTAGAAAGATTGGCCAATGTTCACCAAGGGTAAATAGAACATCACAAGAAAAGAATCACACCCTTGGCCTCCACTCGTTTGAGATAGATGGAGTATGTGCTGGAGAGGGAATGCTCACACATGACATCAGCACAAAGTGACTACTAAAAACAAAGTAGCCAATGGACAATGACCTCGTCCAATACATGCTTAATAAATGAAAAAGGAAATCCGTCCCTAATGGTACTTTGGTTAAGGGGTTGAAAGTCCACCAAATGCGGATCTTATTACTTTTCTTCTTTGGAATGATGATAATGGGAAAAAGCCATTCTTAGTGTTTGATAGGAACAATGATACCTACCTCCATCATCTTATCAAGCTTCTTCTTTATACCACCTTAGAGTAGTATGTAAACACCTTTCCTAATCAGTTGGTTGACGTCTTGAGAGGAATGCAATAGGTGCTAATGGAAGGATTGATGCCAAATAAATCTTGATAAGACCAAGCAAAGGTAGATTCATGATGATGTTGGGTTGAGAAAGTAGATACCATGTCCAAGGTGATAGGGTTATCCCAAACCCAAAAAGGTACATGGATGGTGTGAGGCTCCTCAATAGGTCTCATATTAGTTTGTGGACTTCATTGTCATAGGTGGACAGAGAGAGAAGCACCACTTGTGAATTTCCTAATGGAGAGGTAAGGGATCATTAATAGGAATAGAGTCAAGAGGGAAATCACCAATATGCTCCTAGGGCAGCTTGTAGAGGGTCCTCTTTGTGTTTGTATGTGGGTCACACATTACTCCTGATGATGACTATTAGGGAGGGGCCACAAGGGGTGGAGAAAATCACACATAGTCACTATATTTAGGGAGCCACATGGGGTGAAACAAGTTAGGTGTAATGCGACATGGAACTTTGGCTCCCCTAAACTAATCGTCTCAATAGGTTCCTCAGTTGAGGGTTGTGTAGCCAAAAAACTTTGACGGCATGGAAATTTGTCTCCCTTTAACTCACCATCTCAATAAGTTCCTCCATTGAGGTTGGTGCGGCCAAACTTTGAAGATTCCTCTTTAAAGTTTGGATGGTGGTGCAGCCTGACTTTTAAGATTCCTCTTTAAAGTTTGGATGGTGGTGCAACCAAACTTTAAAGAGCATTTCAATCAACCATAAGAGCAATAAACTCATCTTGGACACACCGTCTAGCCAATGCCAATAGACTACATTGGATAGGGGGGAAAGGAGTGCGCGGTAACCCCTCGTTGGAAGCCTTTTAAGATGGAGTAGCAACGTATGATTTGGCAAGGGCATCATCAGGTCTACCTTGCCCCAAACATTAACTACTTTGGTAGCTCTTAGCCACGAGCAACCAATCAAAATATGATAGGCCGCTTTAGTCAGTGGTAGATTTAATACCATGAAAACCATAAAAATTGTGAGACCTACATAGATTCAAGAAAATGTTGCACAAGGCCAAGGGGCATCATGTCTATTTGGTTAGAAATATAAAGAATAAAGGGAGGTGGATCTGTGAGAGAGAGATCCAAAGCATGATGGTCGTGGCCTCAGGCAATATGTTGATGTTGGAGCCACCATCGACAATGACACTGGGGATCTCGGTGCCTTTGACAAATATTAAGATTGGAAGACTCTAAAATGATTAGCCATCGTGGGGGAAGTGAAGCACAGTTTGGCTTCATTGGAAGATAGTGGTGTGGTGTCACACCTACCACTACAAGTGTCATACATGTCCACCACTACTACTACTGGATGGAATGTCCCTTTGAATTAGAATCGCTAGAGAAGAAGGATGACCACTAAACATGAGTTGAAGAGATTTCATTTCTTATGAGTTCAATGCATGGGGTTGGGAGAGGGGTATTTTTGTCACAAGAATGGATGTAGGAAGGTGGCCCATACAGATGTAGTCAAGGAAGTGCCACTTTGGGGTGTTGGAGTAGGGAGGTATGGGGGTTGGTGGAGGAGTAGGAGTAGGAGATGGCTCCATGGGTGGGGTAGTCATGAGCTTGTGGAGGGCCTCAAGTTACACATGTTCCACTACCCCAATGTTCATGGGTGCATTTAAGGAAGATGGTTCGGAAGTACGTTCATGGTTTCATTTAAGGAAGATGGTTCGGAAGTACGTTCATGGTTTCATTTAAAGAAGATGGTTTGGGAGTGTACACCCTGAGAACATGTGACAATGACTAGCTCTAGTACTACTTAAGTAGATGAGGGGACCATGGCCTCCATAATGGTGACCATCAGGGTAGGAGTTGGTAAGAGAGGCTTCAGACGATTAATCCCTTGTAAAATGGTCTTAACCCTTTGGACAATGTAATCATGGGGAAGAGCCTTTTGGGGAAGAGTTCATTACTGTGCTGAAAATGACCACTGTTGCCCAAAAAAAAAACAAAATAATTAGCCGTGTGATGCAACCTCGATTGACAACTCAAGGAGATCTAGCCACCATAGGAGGAGGTTGGGATGGAGTGGTGCTACATAGGCCATAGGGACTATGGTGCATTGGGGTGATGGCTAGGTCACTACATACACCAGCAGCAAAGGTGCATACGGGGGAGAGGGATAGGTGGCCGACGGAGGATAAAAGTACTTTATGGGAGACACCAGTGAAAAGGATACTTGGGATGTCGGCGGAGAGGATGGAGCTATGGGAGGAGTTTCATAAGAGAGTGTGGATGGCAAGGTGGTCACATAGGGTTGGGGAGCTGCAACATAAAATGCGGGTTCATAGATGGGCTCCATTGTAGTAGTTGATGGAGAAACAGTAGTGGAAGGTGTGTCAATAAACTCCTTAGCAAGAGGGTTGTTGAAGATCGAGGGTGGTTGCTACAGTTATTGTTACATTGGCTAAATCCCCTTAAGATAGAAGCATTCCTTATCTTTGTGGCCCCCTTTTTTGTAGATTCTTGGTTGCTTAACTTCCTTGACGGTCAAGTCCCAAGGCTACCATCGACTTCCTTAACCACCAAGTCCTAGGCTCCAGCCCAACATCAATGTCCTTGACCCCACCAAGTCCCTAGTCTTCGACTTCTCTAGGCATCTTCCTCGATCTTTAACCTCTTGATTGCTAACTTCTTCAACCAACTTCCTCAACCCTGCTAATTCCCTCAGCCCCGTTTTCCCTTGTTCACTTATCTAGTTGTCAACGTCTCCGATCATCGACTCCCCCAAGTCTCTTGACCACCAACATGTCAATGCACCATGGCCATCTTCTTGTCTAGTAGGCTGTCTTCTTCTTCCAGTAAATCTCTCATGGTTAGGAGGCCATCCTTGGGCTGCATTCATGTATGGGACTTCTCCTCACTATATTTTCTTCTCAAGATGGTTGCCATTCTAGGTAGATTCTATTAGGATTGTAATCCCCTCTCTTTATGAGAATCCCTTCCCTATCTTCCCCACTCAATGTAATCATTCTCCATCTCTCTCTTCTTAAGGTGACTCTGAAGATAAAAGGGAGTTACTTGACATTAATTAACATTACTCAAATCTAGGTCACCTATTACATGCTACATTTATGATAATACAGTGGTGGTGCCTTTGGTTATACAATGGCATGCAAGTGTTTTGGATGATCTCCATATCCTATGGTTGTGTGTGGAAGTTTGTGTTTGTAGTGAGCATCTAGGGTGTGTAAGTGTATCAACCAACTCTGAGTAAGTTTATCGACCAACTTTGTGTGAGTGCTTAAGGTAGGAAGGTAGGAGTGAGCAAGGGGGTGGCACTTCCCAAATCTAGAGGATCAACAATGGTGTTATGCAATGGAAGTTGATGGAGCCTGCATGTAGCAGGGCACAAGAGAGCATTTTTTACATGCAAACCACCTCTTTTCCTTTGTGGGTGGAGGTCAAGGGTTCAAAATCTTCACCATCTACAACATCTGGGTTTTTTGATTCATTGGTATTTTACACATGAGTATTAAATGTTAGAGAAGTTACTCCTTGCATCTTCCTCAAATATAATTATTTTGTCTCCCAAGTAGATCATATCATGTTCACTGTATTTTCTTTCTTCTTCGATTGTAAGAGGACCAACATCTTTAAGTGATATGTGGGACCTTAATGTCTTTTCAAACTATTGTTGCTCTTCTCTTCTTTATTCCATTGCCTTTCTTGGGGAAATCTAGTTTGCTAAGAGCTAGTAATTTCATTCGCAATAATGTTGACTCAAGGCTTGCACCAAGCCTATTTGATATATTGGCTAACACATTCTTACGATAGTTATGTCTGCACACTCATGTAATGGACACTGGTCCTATATTGCAAATCATATCATTTGATGAGGGAAACGCCCTAAAGATGCTCCCAAGTATTGAGCTTTGAAGGACAGATAAGAGGATCTTGATCAGTTGGCCAAACCATAGAGAAAAGCCTTGTAACTATGTTTTGGGCACCCCGGGTCACTTACTCCCAGGCAGCTTAGTTGGAAATGGCTTGGAACTATAAAAGCCAATTTCTCTTTTTTGTAACAGATTCTCCTATTCGTGTAATAGAAGTCGAGTGTTCTCTCTCTCTCTCTCTCTCTCTCTCTCTCTCTCTCTCTCTTCCAACTCTAATCTAGTATGTGTGGTGTGCTTAGGGTTAGGATTTGGGAGTGATTAGTGCTAATCACTTGTTCTCTCATGCTTCCCTCTTTCTTCTTTTCTCCCTCTTGCTTGAGTGAGTAGGCTACCAATGCGATCGTCTCCCACGGAGATCCCACACGATGTTCGCAAGAGAGATTGCACCACCCATTGGATTAGAGCAACCACCTCGGTGTGACAAAGATGTTAAGGTTGGGACTTAAGAACAATCATAAGAACAGAGGGATACACCATCTTAAGTAGTCAAAGTAGAAGTAGACATTTATTCTACTTAGATTGGTATGGTATGTAATGGTTGGCATATAAATAATGTTCTTCTTGATGGTAGTTCTTTAGTTCATGTAATTTTTGAAGGTTTAATGGAAACATTGGGACCTAAAAACAATCATAAGAACAGAGGGATACACCATCTTAAGTAGTCAAAGTAGAAGTAGACATTTATTCTACTTAGGTTGATATGGTATGTAATGGTTGGCATGTAAATAATGTTCTTGTTGATGGTAGTTCTTTAGTTTATGTAATTTTTGAAGGTTTAATGGAAACATTGGGACTTAGGAATAATCATCTCATAAGTCTAATCCTACCTTAGAGATGGCAAATAAAGAAAGTGTAAAACCTAAAGGCGTTATAACTAATGTGGTGGTTTCTATCATGGGAGTAAAACCTCCTTGGATTTCCAAATCATGAAGAGGACTCAAAATTCCTATCCTATATACTTGGAAGGCCTTGGCTGAAGAGGGTCTATGCAAGTCAATGCTAGAGTGAAGAGTGCATGACCATTTGTAAGATTCCCCATAAAATGAAGATCTTTATTTCTCGTGATAGTGTTGATTTACAAAGTGAGAAAAGTGAGGAAGATGATGAGTATATAGACTCTTTAAGCATATATAAGTGAATGTGACTTGAACACAAAAATGGATAAAGACACTGAGGTAGACTTGCATGCACTTGAGGTAACTCCAAAGGTGGGGCCACCAAATTATAGGCATTGTCTAATGAAAATATTAAGACAATCATGGTATTGGTGTTGTACTTACATACCAAAGATCGGGTCCTCCCACATGGATAACACCACACATAAATATTATATTATAATCAATAAGTCTCACAAAAGGAAAAATTTTGGTATTATAAGTCTATGGCATACCATCTATGGTACTGAGGGTCATCTCTCCCAAGAATGCTCCCTTAAAACATTATTACAAGTCTCTGTTGTACCATCTACTGCACTCAAGGTCATCTCCCCTAAGATTGTCCATTAAAACATTATTGCTCTTTCTACAAAAAAGGGGGCCACAAAGATAAGGAATGCTTCTATCTTAAGGGGATTTAGCTAATGTAACAATAACTGTAGCAACCACCCTCAATCTTCAACAACCCTCTTGCTAAGGAGTTTATTGACACACCTTCCACTACTGTTTCTCCATCGACTACTACAATGGAGCCTATGTATGAACCCGCACTTTATGTTGCAGCTCCCCAACCCTATGCGGTCACCTTGCCATCCACACTCTCTTATGAAACTCCTCCCATAGCTCCATCCTCTCCGCCGACATCCCAAGTATCCTTTTCACTGGTCTCTCCCATAAAGTACTTTTATCCTCCGTCAGCCACCTATCCCTCTCCCCCATATGCAACTTTGTTGTTGGTGTATGTAGTGACCTAGCCGTCACCCCAATCCACCATAGTCCCTATGGCCTATGTAGCACCACTCCATCCCAACCTCCTCCTATGGTGGCTAGATCTCCTTGAGTTGTCAATCGAGGTTGCATCACACGGCTATTTTTTTTTTTTTTGGGGGGCAACAGTGGTCATTTTCAGTAGTAATGAACTCTTCCCCAAAAAGGCTCTTCCCCATGATTACATTGTCCAAAGGGTTAGACCATTTTACAAGGGATTAATCGTCTGAAGCCTCTCTTACCAACTCCTACCTGATGGTCACCATTATGGAGGCCATGGTGGTCCCCTCATCTACTTAAGTAGTACTAGAGCTAGTCATTGTCACATGTTCTCAAGGTGTGCACTCCCAAACCATCTTCCTTAAATGAAACCATGAACGTACTTCCGAACCATCTTCCTTAAATACACCCATGAACATTGGGGTGGTGGAACATGTGTAACTTGAGGCCCTCCACAAGCTCATGACTACCCCACCCATGGAGCCATCTCCTACTCCTACTCCTCCACCAACCCCCATACCTCCCTTCTCCAACACCCCAAAGTGGCACTTCCTTGACTACATCTGTATGGGCCACCTTCCTATATCCATTCTTGTGACAAAAATACCCCTCTCCCAACCCTATGCATTGAACTCATAAGAAATGAAATCTCTTCAACTGATGTTTAGTGGTCATCCCTCTTCTCTAGCGATTCTAATTCAAAGGGACATTCCATCCAGTAGTAGTAGTGGTGGACATGTATGACACTTGTAGTGGTGGGTGTGACACCACACCACTGTCTTCCAATGAAGCCAGACTGTGCTTCACTTCCCCCATGATGGCTAATCATTTTAGAGTCTTCTAATCTTAATACTTGTCAAAGGCACCAAGATCCCCGGTGTCATTGTCGATGGTGGCTCTAACATCAACATATTGCCTGAGGCCACGACCATCATGCTTTGGATCTCTCCCTCACAGATCCACCTCCCTTTATTCTTTATATTTCTAACCAAATAGACATGATGCCCCTTGGCCTTGTGCAACATTTTCTTGAATCTATGTAGGTCTCACAATTTTCATGGTTTTCATGGTATTAAATCTACCCACTGACTAAAGCGGCCTATCATATTTTGATTGGTTGCTCGTGGCTAAGAGCTACCAAAGTAGTTAATGTTTGGGGCAAGGTAGACCTGATGATGCCCTTGCCAAATCATACGTTGCTACTCCGTCTTAAAAGGCTTCCAACGAGGGGTTACCACGCACTCCTTTCCCCCCTATCCAATGTAGTCTATTGGCACTGGCTAGACGGTGTGTCCAAGATGAGTTTATTGCTCTTATGGTTGATTGAAATGCTCTTTAAAGTTTGGTTGCACCACCATCCAAACTTTACAGAGGAATCTTAAAAGTCTGGCTGCACCACCATCCAAACTTTAAAGAGGAATCTTCAAAGTTTGGCCGCACCAACCTCAATGGAGGAACTTATTGAGATGGTGAGTTAAAGGGAGACAAATTTCCATGCCGTCAAAGTGTATTTTACACATGAGTATTAAATGTTAGAGAAGTTACTCCTTGCATCTTCCTCAAATATAATTATTTTGGCTCCTAGGTAGATCATATCATGTTCATTGTATTTTCTTTCTTCTTCGATTGTAAGAGGACCAACATCTTTAAGTAATATGTGGGACCTTTATGTCTTTTCAAACTATTGTTGCTCTTCTCTTCTTTATTCATTGCTATTCTTGGGGAAATCTAGTTTGCTAAGAGCTAGTAATTTCATTCGCAATAATGTCGACTCAAGGCTTGCACGAAGCCTATTTGATATATTAGCTAACACATTCTTACGACAGTTATGTCTGCACACTCATGTAATGGACACTGGTACTATATTGCAAATCATATCATTTGATGAGGGAAACGCCCTAAAGATACTCCCAAGTATTGAGCTTTGAAGGACAGACAGGAGGATCTTGATCAATTGGCCAAACCATAGAGAAAAGCCTTGTAACTATGTTTTGGGCACCCCGGGTCACTTACTCCCAGGCGGCTTAGTTGGAAATGGCTTGGAACTAGAAAATCCAATTTCTCTTTTTTGTAACAGATTCTCCTATTCGTGTAATAGAAGTGGAGTGTTCTCTCTCTCTCTCTCTCTCTCTCTCTCTCTTGTGTGGTGTGCTTAGGGTCAGGATTTGGGAGTGATTAGTGCTAATCACTTGTTCTCTCATGCTTCCCTCTTTCTTCTTTTCTCCCTCTTGCTTGAGTGATCAGGCTACCAATGCGATCGTCTCCCACGGAGATCTTCACAAGAGAGATTGCACCACCCGTTGGATTAAAGCAACCACCTCGGTGTGACAAAGATGTTAAGGAAACCTTATCCAATGGTATTGAGAGTCATTCAATATCAATTCAAATTTAATGCTTCAATTTGAGAAGATTCACCTTTCATGGTGCCCAATTAAATGGCCTAAAATTGCATTTTTGAGCCATTTTGCTCTCCTTCCTAACGACTAAGGTCTCAACATTGGAACCGAGTGATGTAAGAAGAAGAGATGGAAAATTCTCAATTAATTGCATCCTAGAAGAGTATTATGCGAGAGACATTAAGCAAAATAGAAGAATTTATTAACACAATATATAGTAGTCACATCAATGGAGATATATAAGATTCCTAAGACATGATCACACAATAAAGGCTTGATGTGAGACCAGTATGGCATTTCTTAATGAATCTAATCAAGCATACCCATATATACTAAGAGGATGGAGTAGACCATAAGGGTGTCTCTACTATATAAGGTCGCAACAAGCTATGCAAGATCATCTAGGCAAACTATGATCAATTATGTGTGAAATGTTGTCTCTAAGAGTGATCAAGAGGGCTTCTTTAGAATATTGCTCACCATGCTCACACAAATTACAATTGTAGAAGCATTTAAGCTAGGACTACATAAACCCAAATGTCACCATCACCCATCACTTGTCCTTCTTGGTGGCTACTTTTGACATGTGTTTTTTTGCTTTATTTCATCAAGGAATCCTTGACTTGGTAGATTAGATCTAACCCCACATTGAGCCGACACAAATACCACCAACATAGGACTTTAAGAAGGATTCTCCTCTATTATGTATCCTTCCACACTCCTCCACAAGCATTCACGAGCCTCTATATGACTTCTAGAAGGATTCTCCTCTATTATACATTCTTCCACACTCCTCCACATGCATCCACAAGCCTCCATAAGCTTGCCATGCATTTGCCATCTTATTCAAATAGAGTTACCAATCCATGTAGACATATGGCCCACACCTAGTTTATGAATCATCACTAATTAAATGAAGAATTAGCACTAGTTCCCATACCAATCAATGTAGACATATGGCCCACACCTAGTTTATGAATCATCACTAATTAAATGAAGAATTAGCACTAGTTCCCATACCAATCAATGTAGGTATCATCTATTCATGTGGTATTTATGATATAACAATCCATTCATTCTTATACCTAGCACATAATATTAAATAAAATTCCTTGGAATCCTTCATGTGAAACAAGATAATTGGAGCCATTAAATCATCACCACGCCATTGAAGTGACCACCAAGCTATCAAGTTCACATATAAGCTTCCCATGGGAATTGTCATATCTTCCTAGTGAACATTACTAGCATACCAAAGATTGGGTCTCACATAGATAACACCACACATAAATATTATATTATAATCAATAAGTCTCACAAAAGAAAAAATTTTGGTATTTTAAGTCTATGGCATACCATCTATGGTACTGAAGGTCATCTCTCCCAAGAATGCTGCTTAAAACATTATTACAACTCTTTGTTGTACCATCTACCGTACTCAAGGTCATCTCCCCTGAGATTGCCCATTAAAACATTATTGCTCTTTCTACAAAAAAGGGGCCCACAATGATAAGGAATGCTTCTATCTTAAGGGAATTCAGCTAATGTAATAATAACTGTAATCTTCAACAACCCTCCTTCTAAAGAGTTTGTTGACACACCTTCCACTATTGTGTCTCCATCGACTACTCCAATGGAGCCCATGTATGAACTCGCATTTTATGTTGTAGCTCCCCAACCATATGTAGTCACCTTGCCATCCACACTCTCTTATGAAACTCCACCCATAGCTCCCTCCTCTCCGACATCGCAAGTATCCTTTTCACTGGTGTCTCCCATAAAGTACTTTTATCCTCTTTCGGCCACCTATCCCTCTCCCCTGTATCCACCTTTGCTGTTGGTGTATGGAGTGACTTAGCCATCACCCCAATCCACCATAGTCCCTACCGCCCATGTAGCCCCACTCCATCCCAACCTCCTCCTATGGCTAGATCTCCTTGAATTGTCAATAGAGAGTGCATCACACGGCTAATTATTTTTATTTTATTTTATTTTTTGGCAATAGTGATCATTTTCAGCAGTAATGAATGCTTCCAAAAGGCTCTCTTCCCATGCTTACATTGTCCAAAGAGTTAAGACCATTTTACAAGGGATTAATCGTCTGAAGCCTCTCTTACCCACTCCTACCTTGATGGTCACCATTATGGAGCCCATGGTCCCCTCATCTACTTAAGTAGTACTAGAGCTAGTCATTGAAGATGACATGTTTGCATTTGTGATTTGCATACTTCATGTATTTCTCTTGAGCTTTTTGAATATTCAATTTTGCTAACTCATGAATTTGGTCAGTCTTTAACAAAGCAATATGCATCCTCTATAGAATGTGAAAGTCTAGTAATTGGAGTAGGCAAAGCCTTACCATAGGCTATTTCAAATGGTACTTTCTTATTAGTAGCAATATGAGGATAGTTATTATATGCGAATTGCAAAATATGTAAACACTTATCCCATTGCTTAGGCTGAGATGAGACATATGATCTAAGCAAATCAAGTATTGTGCTATTTGTTGCTTTGGTTTCATCCATTAGACTTAGGATAAAAAGTAGTACAAAAAACACTACAAAACTTTCTATGTCTATCATAAACAATAATCCTTGGTGAACCATGATGCGAAAAAACTTGTTTAATGAAAACATGTGCAGCTTGATAAGCAGTCAATGTCTTTTTGCAAGAAATAAAGTAAGCATGTTTACTAGATCTATCTACCAGCGTCCCAATCATATCATTCTTTAGAAGTCTAAGGAAAACGAGTGATAAAGTCCATACTTATTTGTTCCCATGGTTCATTAGAAACAAGCAAAGGCATAAGCAAACCAAATCTCTTTTCTTTATGAATCTTAATCTTTTGACACACAACATATTCAGAAAAAAAACTCAGCAACATCTTTATGCATCGTAGGCCAAAAGAAATATTTGGTAACTATTTGCAAAGTAGATGACTATTCTTCAATAATAGCTTGCCTAAATGGTTTAGTGATGTATAATCTTTTTTGAAAGAAAAGAAAACCATCATCATAAGAATAATCAAAATAGCCAATAAATATCTTTCATCTTGTTATATGCATCATAAAAATCAAAATTATTTTTACATGTTTCCTTCATGTTATCAAAAGAAATGTCTATAATAGTAGATATATTATTGATAGTATTAAAAGAAATACCTTCAATAGCAGATATATTATTTATTAATGGTAGGTCTCCTACTCAAAGCATCAGTAACAAAATGATCATGTCCAGGTTTATATTTAATATTGGCTAAAAACTTTGAATAAAAGATGCGCACTTAATATGTCTTTGATATTAAAGGCTGTAAAAGTAAATGTTTAATACTTTGATCGGTTTTAATGATACACTCTCAGGTCCCTTAAGATAATGTTTCCAAAATATAAATGCATGAATAACATCAATCAATTCTCTATCAAAGTACTATGCTTAAGCTTAAATGGTTTCAATTTTAGACTTTCAAAAGCAATCGGATGATTATCTTACGTAAGTACAACAATAATACCATGATTATCTTAATATTTTCATTAGACAATGCCTATAATTTGGTGGCCCCACCTTTGGAGTTACCTCAAGTGCATGCAAGTCTACCTCAGTGTCTTTATCCATTTTTGTGTTCAAGTCACTTTCACTTATATATACTTAAAGAGTTTACATACTCATCATCTTCCTCACTTTTCTCACTTTGTAAATCAACACTATCACGAGAAATAAAGATCTTCATTTTATGGGGAATCTTACAAATGGTCATGCACTCTTCACTCTAGCATTGACTTGCATAGACCCTCTTCAGCCAAGGCCTTCCAAGTATATAGGATTGGAATTTTGAATCCTCTTCATGATTTGGAAATCCAAGGATGTTTTACTCCCATGATAGAAACCACCACATTAGTTATAACGCCTTCAGGTTTTACACTTTCTTTATTTGCCATCTCTAAGGTAGGATTAGACTTATGAGATGATTATTCTTAAGTCCCAATGTTTCCATTAAACCTTCAAAAATTACATAAACTAAAGAACTACCATCAACAAGAACATTATTTACATGCCAACCATTACATACCATATCAACCTAAGTAGAATAAATGTCTACTTCTACTTTGACTACTTAAGATGGTGTATCCCTCTGTTCTTATGATTGTTTTTAGGTCCCAATGTTTCCATTAAACCTTCAAAAATTACATGAACTAAAGAACTACCATCAACAAGAACGTTATTTACATGCCAACCATTACATACCATACCAATCTAAGTAGAATAAATGTCTACTTCTACTTTGACTACTTAAGATGGTGTATCCCTATGTTCTTATGATTGTTCTTAAGTCCCAGTGTTTTCCATTGAGCCTTCAAAAAAAATTATCTTACGTAAGTACAACACCAATACCATGTCCGCTAGCATCAGTTTACTACTGCAAAGAATGTTCTAGAAAAATCAAAATTTTTAAATCCACACATATCGTTAGCTTTCCATTCTTCTAAACAAAGATTACAATAGGAGAAATTAAATTAAACCCTTATGAAAGAAGAATAAACCCAACTTCAAGAAGCTTATCAATTTCTTCCTTTACCACTAAAGAAGATTATTAGTTGTCATTGTCGATGGTGGCTCTAACATTAACATATTGCTTGAGGCCACGACCATCATGCTTTGGATCTCTCCCTCACAGATCCACCTCCCTTTATTCTTTATATTTCTAACCAAATAGACATGATGCCCCTTGGCCTTGTGCAACATTTTCTTGAATCTATGTAGGTCTCACAATTTTCATGGTTTTCATGGTATTAAATCTACCCACTGACTAAAGCGGCCTATCATATTTTGATTGGTTGCTCATGGCTAAGAGCTACCAAAGTAGTTAATGTTTGGGGCAAGGTAGACCTGATGATGCCCTTGCCAAATCATACGTTGCTACTCCGTCTTAAAAGGCTTCCAACGAGGGGTTACCACGCACTCCTTTCCCCCCTATCCAATGTAGTCTATTGGCATTGGCTAGACGGTGTGTCCAAGATGAGTTTATTGCTCTTATGGTTGATTGAAATGCTCTTTAAAGTTTGGTTGCACCACCATCCAAACTTTAAAGAGGAATCTTAAAAGTTTGGCTACACCACCATCCAAACTTTAAAGAGGAATCTTCAAAGTTTGGCTGCACCAACCTCAATGGAGGAACTTATTGAGATGGTGAGTTAAAGGGAGACAAATTTCCATGCCGCCAAAGTTTTTTTGCTACACAACCCTCAACTGAGGAACCTATTGAGACGATTAGTTTAGGGGAGCCAAAGTTCCATGTTGCATTACACCTGACTTGCTTCACCCCTTGTGGCTCCCGAAATATAGTGACTATGTGTGATTTTCTCCACCCCTTGTGGTCAACCAACTGATTAGGAAAGGTGTTTACATACTACTCTAAGGTGGTATAAAGAAGAAGCTTGATAAGATGATGGAGGTAGGCATCATTGTTCCTATCAAACACTAAGAATGGCTTTTTCCCATTATCATCATTCCAAAGAAGAAAAGCAATAAGATCCACATTTGGGTGGACTTTCAACCCCTTAACCAAAGTACCATTAGGGACGGATTTCCTTTTTCATTTATTAAGCATGTATTGGAAGAGGTCATTGTCCATTGGCTACTTGGTTTTTAGTAGTCACTTTGTGCTGATGTCATGTGTGAGCACTCCCTCTCCAGCACATACTCCATCTATCTCAAACGAGTGGAGGCCAAGGGTGTGATTCTTTTCTTGTGATGTAGAAATTTACCCTTGGTGAACATTGGCCAATCTTTCTACCTTGGCCCCTTCTTTTTCTCTTGGTGATCTCTTCTCATTGGATCCTAGTTCTCCTAATTCTTTGAGGCTCCCTCTCTCCTATGTCGATACCTCTCCGATGTAGGTACCTCTCCTATGTAGGTACCTCGATATAAATATTCACCAAGTTAGTAAATGGAGTAATGTTGTGCAATGTGTAGATGGGTCGACAAGTCCTCCATTTCACTGAGTTCCTTGGCTAGCTATTCCTTTGGCACCAACTTCCTTGACTAATACCAAGTTTTCAACCATCGCTGACTTGCCCATTGAGTTCTTGGTTGCTTAACTTCCTTGACTGTCAAGTCCCAAGGCTACCATCAACTTCCTTAACCACCAAGTCCTAGGCTCCAGCCCAACATCAATGTCCTTGACCACCAAGTCCCTAGTCTTTGACTTCTCTAGGCATCTTCCTCGATCTTTAACCTCTTGATTGCTAACTTCTTCAGCCAACTTCCTCAACCCTGCTAATTCCCTCAGCCCCGTTTCCCTTGTTCACTTATTTAGTTGTCAACATCTCTGATCATCGACTCCCCCAAGTCTCTTGACCACCAACATGTCAGTGCACCATGGCCATCTTCTTGTCTAGTAGGCTGTCCTCTTCTTCCAGTAAATCTCTCATGGTTAGGAGGCCATCCTTGGGCTACATTCATGTATGGGACTTCTCCTCATTATATTTTCTTCTCAAGATGGTTGCCGTTCTTGGTAGATTCTATTAGGATTGTAATCCCCTCTCTTTATGAGAATCCCTTCCCTATCTTCCCCACTCAATGTAATCATTCTCCATCTCTCTCTTCTTAAGGTGACTCTGAAGATAAAAAGGAGTTACTTGACATTAATTAACATTACTCAAATCTAGGTCACCTATTACATGTTGCATTACACCTATTATAATACAGTGGTGGTGCCTTTGGTTATACAATGGCATGCAAGTGTTTTGGATGATCTCCATAGCCTATGGTTGTGTGTGGAAGTTTGTGTTTGTTGTAGTGAGCATCTAGGGTGTGTAAGTGTATCAACCAACTTTGAGTAAGTTTATCGACCAACTTTGTGTGAGTGCTTAAGGTAGGAAGGTAGGAGTGAGCAAGGGGGGTGGCACTTCCCAAATCTAGAGGATCAACAATGGTGTTATGCAATGGAAGTTGATGGAGCCTGCATGTAGCAGGGCACAAGAGAGCATTTTTTACATGCAAACCACCTCTTTTCCTTTGTGGGTGGAGGTCAAGGGTTCAAAATCTTCACCATCTACAACATCTGGGTTTTTTTGATTCATTGGTATTTTACACGAGTATTAAATGTTAGAGAAGTTACTCCTTGCATCTTCCTCAAATATAATTATTTTGTCTCCCAGGTAGATCATATCATGTTCACTGTATTTTCTTTCTTCTTCGATTGTAAGAGGACCAACATCTTTAAGTAATATGTGGGACCTTTATGTCTTTTCAAACTATTGTTGCTCTTCTCTTCTTTATTCCATTGCCTTTCTTGGGGAAATCTAGTTTGCTAAGAGCTAGTAATTTCATTCGCAATAATGTCGACTCAAGGCTTGCACCAAGCCTATTTGATATATTGGCTAACACATTCTTACGACAGCTATGTCTGCACACTCATGCAATGGACACTGGTACTATATTGCAAATCATATCATTTGATGAGGGAAATGCCCTAAAGATGCTCCCAAGTATTGAGCTTTGAAGGACAGACAAGAGGATCTTGATCAATTGGCCAAACCATAGAGAAAAGCCTTGTAACTATGTTTTGGGCACCCCGGGTCACTTACTCCCAGGCGGCTTAGTTGGATATGGCTTGGAACTATAAAAGCCAATTTCTCTTTTTTATAACAGATTCTCCTATTTGTGTAATAGAAGTGAAGTGTTTTCTCTCTCTCTCTCTCTCTCTCTCTCTCTCTCTCTCTTCCAACTCTAATCTAGCATGTGTGGTGTGCTTAGGGTCAGGATTTGGGAGTGATTAGTGCTAATCACTTGTTCTCTCATGCTTCCCTCTTTCTTCTTTTCTCCCTCTTGCTTGAGTGATCAGGCTACCAATGTCGTCTCCCACGGAGATCCCACACGATCTTCGCAAGAGAGATTGCACCAGCCGTTGGATTATAGCAACCACCTGGGTGTGACAAAGATGTTAAGGAAACCTTAACCGGTGGTATTGAGAGTCATTCAATATCAATTCCAATTTAATGCTTCAATTTGAGAAGATTCACCTTTCATGGTGCCCAATTAAATGGCCTAAAATTGCATTTTTGAGCCATGTTGCTCTCCTTCCTAACGACTAAGGTCTCAACAATGGAACCGAGTGATCTAAGAAGAAGAGATGGAAAATTCTCAATTAATTGCATCCTAGAAGAGTATTATGCAAGAGACATTAAGCAAAATAGAAGAATTTATTAACACAATATATAGTAGTCACATCAATGGAGATATATAAGATTCCTAAGACACGATCACACAATAAAGGCTTTATGTGAGACCAGTATGGCATTTCTTAATCAATCAAATCAAGCATACCCGTATATACTAAGAGGATGGAGTAGACCATAAGGGTGTCTCTACTATATAAGGTCGCAATAAGCTACACAAGCTATGCAAGATCATCTAGGCAAACTATGATCAATTATGTGTGAAATGTTGTCTCTAAGAGTGATCAAGAGGGCTTCTTTAGAATATTTCTCACCATGCTCACACAAATTACAATTGTAGAAGCATTTAAGCTAGGACTACATAAACCCAAATGTCACCATCATCCATCACTTGTCCTTCTTGGTGGCTACTTTTGACATGTGTTTTTTTGCTTTATTTCATCAAGGAATCCTTGACTTGGTAGATTAGATCTAACCCCACATTGAGCCGACACAAATACCACCAACATAGGACTTTGAGAAGGATTCTCCTCTATTATGTATCCTTCCACACTCCTCCACAAGCATTCACGAGCCTCTATAGGACTTCTAGAAGGATTCTCCTCTATTATACATTCTTCCACACTCCTCCACATGCATCCACAAGCCTCCATAAGCTTGCCATGCATTTGCCATCTTATTCAAATAGAGTTATCAATCCATGTAGACATATGGCCCACACCTAGTTTATGAATCATCACTAATTAAATGAAGAATTAGCACTAGTTCCCATACCAATCAATGTAGGTATCATCTATTCATGTGGTATTTATGATATAACAATCAATTCATTCTCATACCTAGCACATAATATTAAATAAAATTCATGTGAAACAAGATAATTGGAGCCATTAAATCATCACCACGCCATTGAAGTGACCACCAAGCTATCAAGTTCACATATAAGCTTCCCATGGGAATTGTCATATCTTCCTAGTGAACATTACTAGCATACCAAAGATTGGGTCCCACATAGATAACACCACACATAAATATTATATTATAATCAATAAGTCTCACAAAAGGAAAAATTTTGGTATTATAAGTCTATGGCATACCATCTATGGTTCTGAAGGTCATCTCTCCCAAGAATGCTGCTTAAAACATTATTACAACTCTTTGTTGTACCATCTACCGTACTCAAGGTCATCTCCCCTGAGATTGCCCATTAAAACATTATTGCTCTTTCTACAAAAAAGGGGGCCACAAAGATAAGGAATGCTTCTATATTAAGGGGATTTAGCTAATGTAATAATAACTGTAATCTTCAACAACCCTCCTTCTAAAGAGTTTATTGGCACACCTTCCACTATTGTTTCTCCATCGACTACTCCAATGGAGCCCATGTATGAACCCGCATTTTATGTTGCAGCTCCCCAACCATATGCAGTCACCTTGCCATCCACACTCTCTTATGAAACTCCACCCATAGCTCCCTCCTCTCCGACATCCCAAGTATCCTTTTCACTGGTCCCACACCTATCCCTCTCCCCTGTATCCACCTTTGCTGTTGGTGTATGGAGTGACTTAGCCATCACCAAAATTGGATTTATCTCCTTCCCACACATGGATTGATCCTATTGGCCCACAGGAACCTTAATTGGACCATAATCCAAAGATTTCTGAAAATCTAGACCCTTAGACTAAGGTTCTTTATACCCATTTCCAATTAATTCCAATTGCACATTGGAAAGTTCTTTTTGAATTTCTATTTCAGGGAAACTTATTTTAATAAGATGAGATAATTTTCTATCCAAAAATATTAAAAATCTGAATATTCTCTTTCTAGAATATTTTCTCTCTCTAGGTTAAAATAGTTAGAAACAAGGTCTTTTATATTTCTGAAGAGGGATTGATTACAGGGGGAAGATGCTGGACATCTTGAGAGGCTGGGGAGGAATCTTAAACCACTCTAAGTTTTTGGCAACTTCTTACTTCACCATTTGCCTTGTTTTTTACCTTATCCTAGAGATAAATTTCTACAAAATCCACCCATCAATCCCAACCATAACTTATTTGGCTTCCTTGATTCTGGCTCTAGATGTTAATAGTGTTAAATGGAGTCTATCAAATTAGTAGCTCTTTTCACCATAGCCCTTCATAGAATCAAAACTTTGCGAGACTTCAATCAAAATTTGGTCATACTTTTACTCAAGAAGTAATTCATCACCATAAACAATAATCCTTGGTGAACCATGATGCGAAAAAACATGTGCAGCTTGATAAGCAGCCAATGTCTTTTTGCAAGCAATAAAGTAAGCCTGTTTACTAGATCTATCTACCAGAGTCCCAATCATATCATTCTTTAGAAGTCGAAGGAAAACTAGTGATAAATTCCATACTTATTTGTTCCCATGGTTCATTAGAAACATGCAAAGGCATAAGGAAAACTAGTGATAAATTCCATACTTATTTGTTCCCATGGTTCATTATAAACAGGCAAAGACATAAGCAAACCAAATCTCTTTTCTTTATGAATCTTAATCTTTTGACACACAACATATTCAGAAAAAAACTCAGCAGCATCTTTATGCATCGTAGGCCAAAAGAAATATTTGGTAACTATTTGCAAAGTAGATGACTGTTCTTCAATAATAGCTTGCCTAAATGGTTTAGTGATGTATAATCTCTTTTTTGAAAGAAAAGAAAACCATCATCATAAGAATAATCAAAATAAGATAGCCAATAATTATCTTTCATCTTGTTATATGCATCATAAAAATCAAAATTATTTTTACATGTTTCCTTCACTTTTCTCACTTTGTAAATCAGCACTATTACGAGAAATAAAGATCTTCATTTTATGGGGAATCTTACAAATGGTCATGCACTCTTCACTCTAGCATTGCCTTGCATAGACCCTCTTCTCAGCAGCCAAGGCCTTCCAAGTATAGGATAGGAATTTTGAGTCCTCTTCATGATTTGGAAATCCAAGGAGGTTTTACTCCCATGATAGAAACCACCACATTAGTTATAACGCCTTCAGGTTTTACACTTTCTTTATTTGCCATCTCTAAGGTAACATTAGACTTATGAGATGATTGTTCTGAGGTCCCAATGTTTCCATTAAACCTTCAAAAATTACATGAACTAAAGAACTACCATCAACAAGAACATTATTTACATGCCAACCATTACATACCATATCAACCTAAGTAGAATAAGTGTCTACTTCTACTTTGACTACTTAAGATGGTGTATCCCTATGTTCTTATGATTGTTCTTAAGTCCCAATGTTTTCCATTAAACCTTCAAAAATGACATATACTGCTGTAGAACTACCATCAACAAGAACATTCTTTACATGCAACCCATTACATACCATGTCAGCTCAGGGACAATAGATGTCTACTTCCACTTTGACTAGTTGAGGTGATGCATCCCTCTGTCTCCTTCTTGCATGGATGCCACTCCTCAACTCACTATACAAGGGAGAAGCCAATGCAAGAAGTTTCCCATAGATAGTAAATAAGCTCGTAATAAGGACCTTGACCTTTAGAGAGGCCAAGTCAGCATATCATCCTAAATGCTATTAGAATATAGGCATTGTAACCATTAGTCTTGGGCACAATATTGGATGGTTGAAATTAAGGTCGTGTGTAAAGGCACCCCAAAGGGGTGGCCTCCTCCTATTTAAAGGATGGGAACTCTTCACAATTTGTGTGGGAGTAGATCCCAATTGCATTTGTAAGCAATTTAATAAGCAAGAGATTTCTTGTATGACTTTGTGTCTTCACTATTCCACTTGTGTCACCTAGCATGAGCACCACAAATTCTTAACATGGTATCTAGAGCTTAGCTTTACTCTTGTGGTGTAGAATAGGTCGACTTCAAGCCAATCTGTGAGAGATTTGGGCCAGATTTGGGCATTTAATGCCATTTTTGCTTTTTTCACTAGCTTCCAAACTGGCCAGCCCATACCACAGCTCATTGGAGGACTCATAGCACGCATTGCAGGAGTTTTTGGCTTGAGGTTTGCTCTAGGGTTCTGTAGATTAGGTCATTGCTAAGCTCCATGGCCCATCAATGCCTCTGATTAGCCCCTAGAGTGGCAAATTTCTTCCACGCCCCCAAATCAGCCCGTTTTTCTGCTACTTTGTGGTCGTACGGTCCAAACCCTCTTACATGTAAGGGCGCCATGATGTGCTAAAGCTACCTCTAAGAGGGTTTGGTATTTGGTGGACTACAAAAGGAGATCCAAGCAAAAGAGTAGGCTACTGTCCAGAGGTGCCATAGCCAAAGCTTCACCAAGCTTATAAAGTGAGATTAAAAATTAATTATTTCTCATTTTTTTTCAAGTGGAGTTGATTTTTTGGTTAAATAATGGTAATTATAAGCTTTTCCCAGCATTTGGCTAATTCGTAAAGCCAAAATCTAAAACAAGTTTCCCTCTCCATCTTCTCCATAAAAGCCTCACCAAAAGCTTGTCTAAAGCCAGATTAAGGTGTTTTTAAACACTAACAAGTGTTGCTAAACACTAGTGGTGGCCCAACTGAAAAGGAGTGGAGTCCCTTGGCTCTAAGGGGAGGTGGCTTCATCAAAAATCCCTAAAGGCGGTGTCTTCAACAACAATTTACTCAAGCAATAAAGCTCCCGGTGGTGACTATTAGCTTGAAGAGTGTTTTTAAACACTGCTTGCATGTCATGACAATAGTGCCTCAAGTACACTTCGAGCCATTTGTTTGTGCACTCCGTTTGCCCATCCGTTTGAGGGTGATAGGCTGTAGAAGGAGTGATTTGAGTCCCCAAGTTCTCATACAATGTCCTCCAAAAAGTGCCCATGAACTTAGTATCTCTATCACAAACTATATTGATTGGCAAACCATGTATCTTGAATACATGCTCCATAAATTGCTTGGCAATGTGAGAGGCCCCATAAGTAGTCTTCGAAGCAATAAAATGAGCTGATTTGGTGAGTCTATCTACCACCACAAATACTTGATCCCATCCATGCTTCGTCTTTGGCAAGCCCGTGATGATGAAGTCCATGGAAATGTGAGTCCATTTTCCATCCGGAATAGGAAAAGGATGAAGTAAACCACTTGGAAATTGGTGACTATCCTTATTCCTTTGGCATGACACACATTCCAAAACAAACTTCTTGACATCCCTCCACATGCCTTTCCAATAGAAGCTTTTTCTCACTGTCAAATGTCTTGAGAACACCAAGATGACCCGAAAGCGGTGCAGAATGCATCTCATGAAGCACCTTGGGAATGTAGGATGAGGTTGGAACCAAATACACCTTATCCTTGTGCCATAGTAGACCATTCCGAAGCTTATAATGAGGAAATTCTTCTCCATCTCCTTACTGTAATTTTTTGTAAATATGGGCTGGGAATGTAGGATGAGGTTGGAACCAAATACACCTTATCCTTGTGCCATAGTAGACCATTCCGAAGCTTATAATGAGGAAATTCTTCTCCATCTCCTTGCTGTAATTTTTTGTAAATATGGGCAGTACTCTATTTTGGCATATTGTCCCTCAAAATGCATGCATGATCCCTTCCACCAGGGTCGAAAGGAAACTCATCCTCTTCTTTGACAAAAGAATGACCCTCCAAGTCTTCTTCATGTGTCTCCCCGTTGTAATCTTCAAACTCTTCCACATCATGAGATGACTTGGAATCGTAATCCGCATCCATAATGATCATAGTAGCCACCACTTTCTTTGATTTGCAAATGTGCCCGGGTGACCACTTCTCTTTGCATTTAAAACATAGGCCTTTGCTCCTCAATTCCTCAATCTTAGGATCATCCATTCGTTGAGTCTTCTTAAATGGTTGAGGTGACAAACCCATTGCTCTTCTTAGCATCATTATGAACTCCACTTGTGGACTGTCCACTTCCAAAAGATGTATGGAATTTGGGAGTGTAAGTGGATGTAGAAGAAGGTAGACTTTTCCCCACATTTGAAGAAGTGTGAAATGGCTTATGAAAAGGTACATTGGGCTGAACCCTCTTATACTTTGGCTCATATAGCTCCGCCAACCTCATAGCCTCTTTGATAGTGCTTGGTCTTTGTGCCGAGACATCCGCTTTGATGTATGAATCTAGACCATGCACAAACTTCTTCAATCGCATGCCTTCATTGAGTCCATCCACAAACATAGAGAGCTTCATGAACCTCTTGATGTACTCCCTAATCGACATGCCCTTTTGTGTGAGTTCATACCATTCTTCATGGTATCGGTCAAGAACCACAGGCGACACAAATGTCATATTCATTTCATGCTTGAGTTCTTCCCAAGTATGTGGCATAACTCCTTCCTTGAGCATATGTCTCCACCATTGATGTGCATAGTCTTCCAAATGCAAGGATGCAAAATGCACTTTGTCCCTTTCACTCTTCGGATAGAGCTGAAAGTATGTATCCAACTTATTCATCCATTCTTCCAACTCATGTGGGGCTGAACCATCACCCTTGAACTTAGAGAGTGAAATCTTATCCTTTACATCCTTTGACACGATTGACGATGCATTCTCATGATGGTGCGAGGGCTTGTGCTTTTGCATTTGTACAAAAGATCCAAGGAATTGTGCAAAAACCTTGTACTCCCTCTTGAGGAAATTTGGCATTTCCATCCACCTATCATGAGCTTCTCTTTGTCTCTCAATGAATGACATATGTTCCCAATCAAGCTCAACCACATCATCCATATCATTCACCTCCTCTTCAAGCATGGAGAACTGATTTGCTTTGGGTTTCAAAGGTACTCTCCTTGGATCCCCAAAATTTGACTCCTTATGTCTGAATGTAGGTGCATGTTGCTTTCCATCCAATTGAGAAGAACCCGCTTGGAATGTAGTAGACTTCATCTCCCGCATAGAAGGCCTCCTAGCATCCGCCAAAAGTGACATTCTTGGTGGAATGCTCATGTGTTACCTTGGGAGAAACCTCTTGTACCATGGGTAGCTTGCCTTCCCTATGGCCTTCAAAAGCTATCCCAAATTGCTTGCCTTCATGTAAAGCACCATGACCACTATCATAGGAAGGTTGGCTCATTGGCCGAGCGACCCTCTCTTCCAAAACTTCCATCCTTGTAGCCATAGTGTCAAGCCTACCATTGACTTCCACCCTTGTAGCCATCGTGTCCATCTTAGCATTCATTTCCATTAGCATTTGCATGATTGACTCGATGGGGATGGTATGCGAAGATTGTGGGGTGTGCTTTATGGGCACTTCCGACATTCAACTCCTCATTCCCTTCTCTTGAAATATGCCCAAAAGTATCCCCTTCTCTTGAAGTGTGCCCAAGAGTATCCTCCGGAGCATCCAAAATTCCTTGTTCCATCATTGCCTCTTCATCCTCTACCTTGTCGGAAGCCAAAGTGTTGCGCCCCAATCGCCCTTTTGGCTTCGACCCCATGGAAACCTTCGGTTTCAAAAATTTGGCTCTAAATTGAGGTAGGGATGTCCGATTGAAGTGATCTAAAGCTTGTTAGAGAGCTAATGAAGTGTACTAGACCACTATGCAAAGAGACGTAAGAGATGAGGTGTGCTACTATTCTTTGTTTTAGGGTTTACAGGGTTATAGGTTGAAAAGGTATTTTGGGTATAACTTGAGCTAGAAATATCCAAATGCAAAACTTTTTAGCTCAAATCAAAGCCCTCAATGAGTAATACAAGCCTATGTAATTGGATCTAGAAGATCTTCAAACTCATGTGACTGAATTAGGGTTTATTGTTTCTACAAAAACCCTAAATTCTACCCTAAAGAGATATCAAAATGCGGAGGTTAAGGGCTCGTTGGGTAGCTCTAAGGAAGCACTAAGAGCTCATATGGTCCCTTTTAATTCAGTCCAAAAGGGTTGGGACTGAATTAGGGTTTTTGTGAATCTGCAGATTCTTACCAAAGTGACCCTTATTGTGCCCAATTGATCTTTGTTTGCTCCCAAACCAATGTCAACACCTTCCGCACCTCATTGGCATCCCAAGGTTTGCAATTTATGCTCCACAAGCTTCAATTGTCCATGTATGACCAGAAATTTTGATAAAATTTTGACATAGTCTCCTTTGTTTTAGGAGCTAAATCTCAATTTTTCTCAAGTAGCAATGCAAAAATCCATAATCCTCTTATCAATTCCCATCCACCATTACATAGCATGTACCTCAACTTGCATCACCAAAAGGCATACAAATTCCTTGCAATTCCAAGCATTCACCATATGTTTTCCATGGCATAATGCAAGATCAATTCCCATGAGATGTCCATATTAAGGCGCCATTGCCATCATGTACATAAGCCAAGAGGATCGTCGGTGTAGCGCAGCATTGAAGCTTGCCGATCTCCCGGCCAAGCTCTTCTCACCCCCGTACCTAGTTTGAACCAAGGTGCAGGTTGAGGCCAAGTCTTCACCTCCACACCTAATCCTCCACCGTACCGCTTTACCATGGCACTCACGGCACGGTGGATTCAAGCCATGCTCTTCCCCCGGGCCTCTCCGCCAACACCCGGGGTACCCTCACCAACATATCTAGTTTCTAGAAATTGAAGTGAGTGCAAACAATTGTGAGGTGCATATAGCTTGAATCTGAAAATGAGCTGGATCACTTACAAAGATGTGGCATGACTCATGCCCATTACAATATACTCATAAACCATTATGCATGAACTCATGCTTATCCACATAGCTCCAAATGTCCACCATTCATCCAAAGATCCAACATCAATCCATAAGCACAAGTGAGGTAATACCATATACCAATGACATAAATATACCATATACCATATATCAATGACATAAATATCCAATTGGTATCACTTCCATAAGCATTGCTTATGAGTAATTGGCATCAAATGGCATTCAAGGGCATCAACTTGCATTTGAATGTAGCATTACCAATTGATTCCAATCACACATCAAGCTCTTCCAATGCTCAATATCATCATACCAATGCATAAAAGCATCATGTCCATAGCAAAACCCTTCTCATTATTACCCAATATCCACCCCATGCATGTGGCTCAATCAATGCATCTAAGCATATGCATTCCTTCATCCATTTATGCATGGATTCATCAAAGAATCTTGAATTTGTCTCACAAATGGCCACATGACATCCAAATGGGTGTGATTAAAGAAGGATGTGAGCAATAAGAGCATGTAATCACTTTCCAATGGATCAAGAGTTATGTAGGAATGTTAAAATGCTATAAATTAGGGTTTCCATTCATGAATAACCCCAATTTTTCCATAGCATGAAGATTAATCACCAATGCTTGAGAAAATAGCCATAGCAACTCACCAATGGTATTCCGAAAGCTTCAATGGTTGGATTGTTGCTTGAAAGAGCTTCCAATGGAACCAAATCTTGAAGATTTTTGCAATTTATGTGGGCTGCTCATACCTCCTCTTCTCCCTCTCCAATAGCCATGAAGAACTCCCCAAAATCCACCAAAAAATGCCAAACACCATAGCTAACAACCACATGGTATGGGAGGGCTTGAAATGGAACCTATTTCTTGATATTTTGGCCGTGAAAAATGGCGCTCAACGCCTTCCCTCATGAGTAGAAAAGATCAAAATCAACTCCAAGATTAGCCCTCAATAGCCATAGCATACACTTGCAGCCATTTAGAGTGAAGGGGTGGCCTCCTCCTATTTAAAGGATGGGAACTCTTCACAATTTGTGTGAGAGTAGAGCCCAATTGCATTTGTAAGCAATTTAATAAGCAAGAGATTTCTTGTATGACTTTGTGTCTTCTCTCTCCTCCACTTGTGTCACCTAGCATGAGCACCACAAATTCGTCACCTAGCATGACCACCACAAATTCTTAACAAATGCCTTCTCCGTTTTTTAACTTGCTTATTTCACCCTTTTTCCTCATTTTCCACTTTCAAAGGGGCTTTTCCTCTTCCACACCCTTACCATTCCTAGGTTTCTTCTCTTGAGTAGACACAACAACACCTTCACCTTCACCTTTATCGTCAATAACAAGCATCTATCAAATTTATAGAATCAAAGGAAGGAGAAGCTCTCCTAGGACAATATCCTTTGTCTTGGAAGTCATAGCACATTTTGCAATAAAAATTAGCAGGGCCAAAATTTCTTACCACTTTTCGTGCGTCTTTAGACCCTAGGCTTTCATGAGCTTGTAAGAGGTCAAGCCACAAATGGTCCATCCTTGCTATGACTCAAGATACCACCATATCAAGTGCATTAGAGATAGCTATGTGCGGTTATGGTTCATTAAAGGCAACCATATTAGGAGTATTAGGACAAGGTGTGATCTTTGGTGTGGAAAAAAGTGGAAATACTTAGATAAGTCTTTGGTTGATCCACGTCCTCCTCTTCAAGGCTGCACTCTTGGCATATAACTATCTTTAAGGATTTCTCTAAGTTTTTGGCAACTTCTTACTTTACCATTTACCTTGTTTTTTAACCTTAACCTAGAGATAAATTTCTACAAAATCCACCCATCCATCCCAACCATAACTTATTTGGCTTCCTTGATTCTGGCTCTAGATGTTAATAGTGTTAAATGGAGTCTATAAAATTAGTAGCTCTTTTCACCATAGCCCTTCACAGAATCAAAACTTTGCGAGACTTCAATCAAAATTTGGTCATACTTTTACTCAAGAAGTAATTCATCACCCATAAACAATAATCCTTGGTGAACCATGATGCGAAAAAAATTGTTTAATGAAAACATGTGCAGCTTGATAATAAGCAGCCAACGTCTTTTTGCAAGCAATAAAGTAAGCTTGTTTACTAGATCTATCTACCAAAGTCCCAATCATATCATTCTTTAGAAGTCGAAGGAAAACTAGTGATAAATTCCATACTTATTTGTTCCCATGGTTCATTATAGAAACAGGCAAAGGCATAAGCAAACCAAATCTCTTTTCTTTATGAATCTTAATCTTTTTGACACACAACATATTCAAAAAAAAACTCAACAACATCTTTATGCATCGTAGGCCAAAAGAAATATTTGGTAACTATTTGCAAAGTAGATGACTATTCTTCAATAATAGTTTGCCTAAATGGTTTAGTGATGTATAATCTCTTTTGAAAGAAAAGAAAACCATCATCATAAGAATAATCAAAATAAGATAGCCAATAATTATCTTTATAATTATCTTTCATCTTGTTATATGCATCATAAAAATCAAAATTATTTTTACATGTTTCCTTCATGTTATCAAAAGAAATGTCTATAATAGTAGATAATATATTATTTATAGTATTAAAAGAAATACCTTCAATAGCAGATATATTATTAATGGTAGGTCTCCTACTCAAAGCATCAGTAACAAAATTATCATATCCAGGTTTATATTTAATATTGGCTAAAAACTTTGAATAAAAGATGCAGACTTAATATGTCTATTTGATATTAAAGGCTATAAAAGTAAATGTTTAATACTTTGATCGGTTTTAATGATACACTCTCAGGTCCCTTAAGATAATGTTTCCAAAATTTGAATGCATGAATAACATCAATCAATTCTTTATCAAAGTACTATGCTTAAGCTTAAATGGTTTCAATTTTGGACTTTAAAAAGCAATCGGCGGATGATTATCTTATGTAAGTACAACACCAATACCATGTCCGCTAGCATCAGTTACTACTACAAAAAGAATGGTCTAAAAAGTTCAACTTTTTGAAATCCACACATATTATTAGCTTTCCATTCTTCTGAACAAAGATTACAATAGGAGAAATTAAATTAGACCCTTATGAAAGAAAAATAAACCCAACTTCAAGAAGCTCATCAATTTCTTCCTTTACCACACTAAAGAGGATTAATAGTTTCTTACTTTACAACTAATAAGAAGTTAGGGGTCATGTGGTAGGGTCATTGCCTTACTGGTTATGCCCCATCCACCAAATCCACTCAGTGCTCCACCTTATTGTGACTTGATGATGTTTATAATCAGTTGCAATCAAAGAAATGAGCATAAAAATGAAAAAGAGAAAGAAACCTTTTCCTTTCATAGTTAGTGAGATCACATTCTCTAACTAAATAGGCCAAAATCATTCTTAATATTTTCATTAGACAATGCCTATAATTTGGAGGCCCCACCTTTGGAGTTACCTCAAGTGCATGCAAGTCTACCTCAGTGTCTTTATCCATTTTTGTGTTCAAGCGACTTTCACTTATATATGCTTAAAGAGTTTACATACTCATCATCTTCCTCACTTTTCTCACTTTGTTAATTAGCACTATTACTACGAGAAATAAAGATCTTCATTTTTGGGGAATCTTACAAATGGTCATGCACTCTTCACTCTAGCATTGCCTTGCATAGACCCTCTTCAGCCAAGGCCTTCCAAGTATAGGATAGGAATTTTGAGTCCTCTTCATGATTTGGAAATCCAAGGAGGTTTTACTCCCATGATAGAAACCACCACATTAGTTATAACGCCTTCAGGTTTTACACTTTCTTTACTAAGGTAGCATTAGACTTATGAGATGATTGTTCTTAAGTGTCCCAATGTTTCCATTAAACCTTCAAAAATTACATATAACTAAAGAACTACCATCAACAAGAACATTATTTACATGCCAACCATTACATACCATATCAACCTAAGTAGAATGAGTGTCTACTTCTACTTTGACTACTTAAGATGGTGTATCCCTCTGTTCTTATGATTGTTCTTAAGTCCCAATGTTTTCCATTAAACCTTCAAAAATGGCATTTATTGCTGTAGAACTACCATCAACAAGAACATTCTTTACATGCAACCCATTACATACCACGTCAGCTTAGGGACAATAGATGTCTACTTCCACTTTGACTAGTTGAGGTGATGCATCCCTCTATCTCCTTCTTGCATGGATGCCACTCCTCAACTCACTATACAAGGGAGAAGCCAATGCAAGAAGTTTCCCATAGATAGTAATAAGCTCGTAAATAAGGACCTTGACCTTTACAAAGGCCAAGTCAGCATATCATCCGAAATGCCTTCTCCATCTTTTAACTTGCTTATTTCACCCTTTTTCCTCATTTTCCACTTTCAAAGGGGCTTTTCCTCTTCCACACCCTTACCATTCCTAGGTTTCTTCTCTTGAGTAGACACAACAAAACCTTCACCTTTACCGTCAATAACAAGCATCTATCTAATTTATAGAATCAAAGGAAGGAGAAGCTCTCCTAGGACAATATCCTTTGTCTTGGAAGTCATAGCACATTTTGCAAGAAAAATTAGCAGGGCCAAAATTTCTTACCACTTTTTGTGCGTCTTTTTACCCTAGGCTTTCATGAGCTTGTAAGAGGTCAAGCCACAAATGGTCCATCCTTGCTATGACTCAAGATACCACCATATCAAGTGCATTAGAGATAGCTATGTGTGGTTATGGTTCATTAAAGGCAACCATATTAGGAGTATTAGGACAAGGTGTGATCTTTGGTGTGGAAAAAAGTGGAAATACTTAGCTAAGTCTTTGGTTGATCCACGTCCTCCTCTTCAAGGCTGCACTCTTGGCATATAACTATCTTTAAGGATTTCTCTAAGTTTTTGGCAACTTCTTACTTCACCATTTGCCTTGTTTTTTTACCTTAACCTAGAGATAAATTTCTACAAAATCCACCCATCCATCCCAACCATAACTTATTTGGCTTCCTTGATTCTGGCTCTAGATGTTAATAGTGTTAAATGGAGTCTATCAAATTAGTAGCTCTTTTCACCATAGCCCTTCACAGAATCAAAACTTTGTGAGACTTCATCAAAATTTGGTCATACTTTCACTCAAGAAGTGATTCATCACCATAAAGAATAATCCTTAGTGAACCATGATGTGAAAAAACTTGTTTAATGAAAACATGTGCAGCTTGATAAGTAGCCAATGTCTTTTTGCAAGCAATACAGTAAGCTTGTTTACTAGATCTTTTTACCAGAGTCCCAATCATATCATTCTTTAGAAGTCGAAGGAAAACTAGTGATAAATTCCATACTTATTTGTTCCCATGGTTCTTTAGAAACATGCAAAGGCATAAGAAAAACTAGTGATAATTCCATACTTATTTTTTCCCATGGTTCATTAGAAAGAGGCAAAGGCATAAGCAAACCAAATCTCTTTTCTTTATGAATCTTAATCTTTTGACACACACATATTCAGAAAAAAAACTCAGCAACATCTTTATGCATCGTAGGCCAAAAGAAATATTTGGTAACTATTTGCAAAGTAGATGACTATTCTTCAATAATAGCTTGCCTAAATGGTTTAGTGATGTATAATCTCTTTTTTGAAAGAAAAGAAAACCATCATCATAAGAATAATCAAAATAATATAGCCAATAATTATCTTTCATCTTGTTATATGCATCATAAAAATCAAAATTATTTTTACATGTTTCCTTCACTTTTCTCACTTTGTAAATCAGCACTATTACGAATAATAAAGATCTTCATTTTATGGGGAATCTTACAAATGGTCATGCACTCTTCACTCTAACATTGCCTTGCATAGACCCTCTTCTCAGCAGCCAAGGCCTTCCAAGTATAGGATAGGAATTTTGAGTCCTCTTCATGATTTGGAAATCCAAGGAGGTTTTACTCCCATGATAGAAACCACCACATTAGTTATAACGCCTTACACTTTCTTTATTTGCCATCTCTAAGGTAGCATTAGACTTATGAGATGATTGTTTTGAGGTCCCAATGTTTCCATTAAACCTTCAAAAATTACATGAACTAAAGAACTACCATCAACAAGAACATTATTTACATGCCAACCATTACATACCATATCAACCTAAGTAGAATAAGTGTCTACTTCTACTTTGACTACTTAAGATGGTGTATCCCTCTGTTCTTATGATTGTTCTTAAGTCCCAATGTTTTCCAATAAACCTTCAAAAATGACATTTACTACTGTAGAGCTACCATCAACAGGAACATTCTTTACATGCAACCCATTACATACCACGTCAGCTTAGGGACAATAGATATCTACTTCCACTTTGACTAGTTGAGGTGATGCATCCCTCTGTCTCCTTCTTGCATGGATGTCACTCCTCAACTCACTATACAAGGGAGAAGCCAATGCAAGAAGTTTCCCATAGATAGGAATAAGCTCGTAAATAAGGACCTTGACCTTTAGAGAGGCCAAGTCAGCATATCATCCTAAATGCCTTCTCCGTCTTTTAACTTGCTTATTTCACCCTTTTTCCTCATTTTCCACTTTCAAAGGGGCTTTTCCTCTTCCACACCCTTACCATTCCTAGGTTTCTTCTCTTGAGTAGACACAACAACACCTTCACCTTTATCGTCAATAGCAAGCATCTATCAAATTTATAGAATCAAAGGAAGGAGAAGCTCTCGTAGGACAATACCCTTTGTCTTGGAAGTCATAGCACATTTTACAAGAAAAATTAGCAGGGCGAGAATTTCTTACCACTTTTCGTGCGTCTTTTTACCCCAGGCTTTCATGAGCTTGTAAGAGGTCACAAATGGTCCATCCTTGCTATGACTCAAGATACCACCATATCAAGTGCATTAGAGATAGCTATGTGTGGTTATGGTTCTTTAAAGGCAACCATATTAGGAGTATTATGACAAGGTGTGATCTTTGGTGTGGAAAAAAGTGGAAATACTTAGCTAAGTCTTTGGTTGATCCATGTCCTCCTCTTCACGGCTACACTCTTGGCATATAACTATCTTTAAGGATTTCTCTAAGTTTTTGGCAACTTCTTACTTTACCATTTGCCTTGTTTTTTTACCTTAACCTAGAGATAAATTTCTACAAAACCCACCCATCCATCCCAACCATAACTTATTTGGCTTCCTTGATTCTGGCTCTAGATGTTAATAGTGTTAAATGGAGTCTATCAAATTAGTAGCTCTTTTCACCATAGCCCTTCACAAAATCAAAACTTTGCGAGACTTCAATCGAAATTTGGTCATACTTTTACTCAAGAAGTAATTCATCACCATAAACAATAATCCTTGGTGAACCATGATGCGAAAAAACTTGTTTAATGAAAACATGTGCAGCTTGATAAGCAGCCAATGTCTTTTTGCAAGCAATAAAGTAAGCCTGTTTACTAGATCTATCTACTAGAGTCCCAAATCATATCATTCTTTAGAAGTCGAAGGAAAACTAGTGATCAATTCCATACTTATTTGTTCCCATGGTTCATTAGAAACAGGCAGCAATGGCATAAGAAAAACTAGTGATAAATTACATACTTATTTGTTCCCATGGTTCATTAGAAACAGGCAAAGGCATAAGCAAACCAAATCTCTTTTCTTTATGAATCCAAATCTTTTGACACACAACATATTTAGAAAAAAAACTTAGCAACATCTTTATGCATCATAGGCCAAAAGAAATATTTGGTAACTATTTGCAAAGTAGATGACTATTCTTCAATAATAGCTTGCCTAAATGGTTTAGTGATGTATAATCTCTTTTGAAAGAAAAGAAAACCATCATCATAAGAATAATCAAAATAAGATAGCCAATAATTATCTTTATAATTTTCTTTCATCTTGTTATATGCATCATAAAAATTAAAATTATTTTTACATGTTTCCTTCATGTTATCAAAAGAAATGTCTATAATAGTAGATAATATATTATTAATAGTATTAAAAGAAATACCTTCAATAGCAGATATATTATTAATGGTAGATCTCCTACTCAAAGCATTAGTAACAAAATTATCATGTCCAGGTTTATATTTAATATTGGCTAAAAACTTTGAATAAAAGATGCGCACTTAAAGGCTGTAAAAGTAAATGTTTAATACTTTGATCGGTTTTAATGATACACTCTCAGGTCCCTTAAGATAATGTTTCCAAAATTTCAATGCATGAATAATATCAATCAATTCTTTATCAAAGTACTATGCTTAAGCTTAAATGGTTTCAATTTTGCACTTTCAAAAGCAATCCGATGATTATCTTATGTAAGTACAACACCAATACCATGTCCGCTAACATCAGTTACTACTACAAAAAGAATGGTCTAAAAATTTCAACTTTTTGAAATCCACACATATCGTTAGCTTTCCATTCTTCTAAACAAAGATTACAATAGGAGAAATTAAATTAAACCCTATGAAAGAAAAATAAACCCAACTTCAAGAAGCTTATCAATTTCTTCCTTTACCACACTAAAGAAGATTATTAGTTTCTTACTTTACAACAACTAATGAGAAGTTAGGGGTCATGTGGTAGGGTCATTGCCTTACTTGTTATGCCCCATCCACCAAATCCACTCACCACCATTGTGACTTGATAACCAGTTGCAATCAAAGAAATGAGCATAAAAAATGAAAAAGAGAAAGAAACCTTTTCCTTTCATAGTTAGTGAGATCACATTCTCTAACTAAATAGGCCAAAATTATTCTTAATATTTTCATTAGACAATGCCTATAATTTGGAGGCCCCACCTTTGGAGTTACCTCAAGTGCATGCAAGTCTATCTCAATGTCTTTATCCATTTTTGTGTTCAAGTCACTTTCACTTATATATGCTTAAAGAGTTTGCATACTCATCATCTTCCTCACTTTTCTCACTTTGTAAATCAGCACTATTACGAGAAATAAAGATCTTCATTTTATGGGGAATCTTACAAATGGTCATGCACTCTGCACTCTAGCATTGCCTTGCATAGACCCTCTTCAGCCAAGGCCTTCCATGTGAGATCCCTCTGCCCCCTCCGCGCACCGACTCCCGGTAGTAGCTGACAGCGGAAGCAGCCCCTCATGCGCGGGGCAGGGTTTCTCACTCGGGGCCTCGCCCACGAATGTCCGGGCACGAGACTAGGCTGGTGGTCACTCCGAAAACCGAATTCGGGAATATTTCCCATGCCCGAAAAGTGGGGACGATTCCACCTTTTTGAATTTTCTTAACGAATTTTTCTAACGGGATCAAATCTAAACTATCCTTCACCATAATAAACTTGATAGAAGGAAACTATCACTAATATAATTTGATCATCTGAGTAATTTCAGCGCTTTTTTCCTAATCAAGATCAGGGCACAGTTGTTGATTCATTCAATTGAGAAATTTATAAGGTATTAACTAACTACTCGAATCCTAACATAATCTTAAGATTTTTCAGTTTGATTATTAAAACTCCACTTATTCCAGCCTAACCCCATCTGGCCCATGGGTTAGCCACCACCCTACCAACTGGAATCGGTAGAACCAAACAAGTACTCACCCACCCATAATTGATGCATCTAATTATGCATAAAATCCAATTCTGATGAAAGTCACACTTTTATCATCATAAAAATCATTTATGTTGAAAATCATTCCTTTATCATGAAAGGATTTCTTTTATGCATATGTTTATGCATATAAATCATTTATGATGAAAATCACACTTTTAATATAAAAAAATATCTTTTGTGCATAAAAATCATTTATGATGAAAATAACACTTTTAATTTAAAAAAATATCTTTTATGCATAAAAATCATTTATGATGAAAATCACACTTCTAATATAAAAAAATATCTTTTATGCATAAAAATCATTTATGATGAAAATCACACTTTTAATATAAAAAATATATCTTTTATGCATAAAAATCATTTATGATGAAAATCACACTTTTAATATTAAAAAAATATCTTTTATGAATATGTTTATGCATAAAAATCATTTATGATGAAAATCACACTTTTAATATAAAAAAAATATCTCTTATGCATATGTTTATGCATAAAAATCATTTATGATGAAAATCACACTTTTAATATATAAAAATATCTTTTATGCATATGTTTATGCATAAAAATCATTTATGATGAAAATCACACTTTTAATATATAAAAAATATCTTTTATGTATATGTTTATGCATAAAAATCATTTATGATAAAAGTAACACTTTTATAATTAAAAATATTCTTTTATGCATACTTTTATGTATAGAAATCAATAATGATAAAAGTAACACTTTTATAATTAAAAAAATATTCTTATATGCATACTTTTATGCATAAAAATCAATATGATGAAAGTAACTCTTTTATAATAAAAATATACTTTTATGCATTATTTTATGTATAAAAATCCATAATGAAGAAAGTAACACTTTCATAATAATAAAAAAATTATCAATATGTATCTTTCTATACATAGAATTTAATTCTATTTAAAATCATTCTTTTATAAAAAGTAATCAATATGTATACATGGAGATGCGGATGTATACATGTAGATGTAGGAGTATGGATGTGAATGAGAATGTGGATGTGGATGTATACATGGATATGTGGATGTATGCATGTAGATGTAGATGTATGAATGTGAATGAGAATGTGGATGTGGATGTATACTTGGAGATGTAGATGTATGCATGTAGATATAGATATATGGATGTGAATGAGAATGTGGATGTGGATGTATACATGAAGGTGTGGATGTATGCATGTAGATGTAGAAGTATGGATGTGAATGTAAATGTGGATGTGGATGTATACTTGGAGATGTAGATGTATGCATGTAGATGTAGATGTATGGATGTGAATGAGAATGTGGATGTGGATGTATACATGGAGATGCAGATGTATACATGTAGATGTAGGAGTATGGATGTGAATGAGAATGTGGATGTGGATGTATACATGGAGGTGTGGATGTATACATGTAGATGTAGATGTATGGATGCGAATGTGAATGTGGATGTGGATGTATGCATGGAGATGTGGATGTATGCATATGTGTGAATGCGGATGTGGATGTATGTATGTGGATGTGGGATTGGAGGTATGATGTGGATGTGGGATTGGAGGTATGATGTGGATGTACGAACATGGAGGTGAATGTAGAATAATGAACGTGAATGCGTATGGAAAATAATGTGTCGTCGATATGAGTAAATGGATGAAAATGAATACACATTGAATGGAATGTGGATTAAGTAATGTGGATTGAGGAGGGATAATGTGGAAAGACAAGAGTTCGATATAGAAACTGTATTTTGTGACTGTTTGTAAATGACTGTTTTATGTCAAGAATGCTGGGGAAGCATTTTGACCGTCTTGTGGATTAAGGTCATGGAGACCTAACTGATAAGTTGCAATTGCTGACGGAGAGTCAATGGAGGACGTCTCGCGTAGCAAGGTCGACCAAGGTCTTGACCAGCCTCGGTTCGATTTAAATGGTGAGCTTCCGGTACGGTGGATGAGGGACCAAGGAAGCGGCCTATAAGTGAAGCGATAGGTCACCTGCGAAGGATCCTAGAGGGTGCTGACCATACGGTGCTCGGGCTCTGGGTCACCGAAGATACCCACACGTGCGTCGAGGAAGATATTGGAACAAGAGTAAGAATTGTTTTCTGAAACCGGGCGGCATGGATCTGGTTGACTTACCTTGCTGTTCCTCAACGGATGAGTCCATGGCTCTTTTATATGGGCTTGTTGGTTGATCTTGCTGATCTTCAACGAGGATTCCATTTTGATTTTGATATTGTCGGGTACTATGAGCTAGGAACTATTCAAAAGGCCCCTAAGTGAACAGGTGGTGAGCGTTCTGGTTGCCAATGATGCTATAAGGATGAATGAATGACTGGAAATAAGGATTCAACCAGAGACTTTGAGGATTGTCATCACTGACATAATGGTTTTATTAAAGGATTGTTTTAAAGTCAGCTGATGCTGAGAATAAGGCAATTTCATATTGGGTGTGTAAGTGGTGTGACTAGTTTTATGTTTGCATGAACTTCCGGCTAGGGGGCCTTGGAACTCTTTTCCTTGGTACCCGAGACAAAACCTAACCAAATTCCTAATTGGATCCCATCACTACAGTGGTTGGGCGGTTGGCTAACCCATGGGATCGGATGGGGTTAGGCTGGACTGATGGATCCGTAAATCGAGACTCAATTTCTGTTATTACGATAGATGAAGTAAATCCCAGATAGTAATTGTTCTATGGATAGGAATCAACGGTTGTGCCTCTTGATGGGGAAAAAAGCGTTGATCCCAATGATCCAACTGCAAGTTTCTTCCTTGATCTGACCGAGTACCTTTATAGGTGCAGTCGGATCAGTTTGATCAGTTATGGTCTTGACTACGTTAGAGTAAAGAGTTATCCTAGTGGAATCGCCCGTGCTTTCCAGGTAAAGGAAGTTTTTCCGAGTTCGGTTTTGGAGAAACCGACGGATTAGTCTCTTGTCCGATATCCGTGGGCGAGGCCCCGAATGTGGGACCCCTGTCCCGCGCGAGAAGTGCTACTTCCGCTGCTAGTACCCTGAATCCGTTTGCGCGGTGGGGACAGGGATCTCACAGTTGTGGTATCAGAGCATTTGGTTAATGAGGATCAACTGAGAAGCCAAATATGTCAAAAATTTATCAAGAAGCACAAAAAGGTTGTAATTGTGTGATATAATTCATACAATTTGATATTCAAACTAAAAAATTTGTAAATTAGTAATTGGGTCTTCAGATGGAAGTACCGCAATTGTATGGAACTCTAACTTGCTTGAGGCCTAGACATGATGGTATTTACCTTATAGTTCCAAGTATCATGACTACCCGTATATACCGAGGGTATAATTCTTTACCGGCAGTATATACGAGTAAATCTAAGACTTGAAATTATAAGCATTAATGCTATCCAGTTGGTGAATTCGAATGTGGTTGATATGATTTTTAATTTTGTTTGAGAACTGATGAGTTGATTTGTATTATGTATTGAAAAATGATGATTCCTGAAAATTGGTTGAAATGTAATAAGCTGAGCGAAACCACAATGAGGATGAATGGGACGAGTCTCTGTGTGATGATATTCACAACTAGAATGATGGTAATGATTTCAGCGAATCACTATGAGATTAGTGGATTGTGCTGTCAAATTGCTACTGTTAACACTTGACTCGATATATCAAGTTAAGGGATGACAAATTGAGAACTTGCTTGACTGAAATTCCCATGGAGGAATGTTCAGAAAGAAAATTTTCAATCTAATGGACCATTATCGTGTTAAAAATATGGATGATATGATCTGAATGAATTGTTATTTAATGATGAGTTCTATATAAGGGATACTTATCCCCGTATTCTGTTGGGTTGACTAGAATATAAGGAACCCCAGAATAAATTGGATCTTAAGAAAAAAGAGTTGTCCTCTAGAGCTAAAGCAAGAGAACAAAACCATTGAAGAATATCACCAGGCCTTTGCTCTTCTACTCAAATACTCTCACCACCTCTAGATGAAGAACAGCTCATGGCCAGGTTCATTCGGGCAATGAACGAACCCTTGGACACACTGGTCAAAAATGCCAAACCAGTGTCCATGGCTGAAGCAGTAAAAATGGCAAAGGATTTTGCCAAAGCCTTTGTAGTAAAGATCCCGCCAAAGCCTGCACCCTCTAACTTTAAAAGATTCCAAGCCCAGGAAAGTACTTCAAACTTTCCACCCCCAAAGAGGCAGCAAGGGCCAATTCAGAATCAGGATGCAGGAAGATTCCAAAGTGAAGGAAGACCCCAGAATACTTTCTCAGGAGGCCCACCTATTTTAAGGATTCAAAACGATGAGCTTAGAAGTGAGAATCGGTGTTTTGGATGCCAAGGTTTTGGTCATCAGTTAAAAGACTGCCCAACTCCTGCCATGTCAAGGGGACAGGGAAGTCTAGGACCCTGAATTCAGAGACCAATCCCTTCATACTAGTCTAATCAGGGTTCGTCTCGCCCAAGCCAGGGTAACCCCAAAAGAACTCCAACTCAACCATCTGCCTCTGTCCAGAGTAACCTCAAAACTCCTTTCCAGAACAGGGGCAACCAAAGAGAAAGAATTCCACCTCAGACTACAGCAGCCAGAGCAGTCACAATTTCAAAAGAAGTAGAAGAGGAAAAAAGGGCAGATCTATACTGCAATTGAAAACCAAGGGCTTAACCGACAGTTCTCAAGTCATCCATACTCCAGCAGAATACCAGGGAAAAATCGGCCGTCCACTTCCAAGGCGTAACGTTGGAAGTGATTGAAGAAGAAGAAGAAGATGAAAGAGATCATACTCCACCTGCGAGATGAGGACATCTCACGTTTTTTAAGTGGGGTAGAATGTAAGATTCCTCCCCCAACCCCTTTTTGATGTCTAGTATCTTCCCCTATAATCAATTCCCTCTTCAGAAATATAAGAGATCTCGTCTCTACCTGTTTTGACTTAGAGAGAGAAAATATTCTAGAGAGAGAATATTCAAATTTTGAATATTTTTAGATATAAAATTTTCTCATATTATTAAAATAAGTTCCCTTGAAACAGAAATTTAGAAAGAACTTTCCAATGTGCAATTGGAATTAATTAGAAATGGGTATAAAGGACCTTAGCCTAAGGATCTAGATTTTCAGAAATCTTGGATTATGGTCCAATTAAGGTTCTTATGGACCAAATAGCAGATATATTATTAATGGTAGGTCTCCTACTCAAAGCATCAGTAACAAAATTATCATGTCTAGGTTTATATTTAATATTGGCTAAAAGCTTTGAATAAAAGATGCACACTTAATATGTCTATTTAATATTAAAGGTTGTAAAAGTAAATGTTTAATACTTTGATCGGTTTTAATGATACACTCTCAGGTCCCTTAGGATAATGTTTCCAAAATCTCAATGCATGAATAACATCAATCAATTCTTTATCAAAGTACTATGCTTAAGCTTAAATGGTTTCAATTTTGGACTTTCAAAAGTAATCGGATGATTATCTTATGTAAGTATAACACCAATACCATGTCCGCTAACATCGGTTAACTACTACAAAAAGAATGGTCTAAAAAAATCAACTTTTTGAAATCCACACATATCGTTAGCTTTCCATTCTTCTAAACAAAGATTACAATAGGAGAAATTAAATTAAACCCTTATGAAAGAAAAATAAACCCAACTTCAAGAAGCTTATGAATTTCTTCCTTTACCACACTAAAGAAGATTATTAGTTTCTTACTTTACAACTAATGAGAAGTTAGGGGTCATGTGGTAGGGTCATTGCCTTACTGGTTATGCCTCATCCACCAAATCCACTCAGTGCTCCACCATTGTGACTTGATGATGTTTATAACCAGTTGCAATCAAAGAAATGAGCATAAAAATGAAAAAGAGAAAGAAACCTTTTCCTTTCATAGTTAGTGAGATCACATTCTCTAACTAAATAGGCCAAAATCATTCTTAATATTTTCATTAGACAATGCCTATAATTTGGAGGCCCCACCTTTACCTCAAGTGCATGCAAGTCTACCTCAATGTCTTTATCCATTTTTGTGTTCAAGTCACTTTCACTTATATATGCTTAAAGAGTTTACATACTCATCATCTTCCTCACTTTTCTCACTTTGTAAATCAGCACTGTTATGAGAAATAAAGATCTTCATTTTATGGGGAATCTTACAAATGGTCATGCACTCTTCACTCTAGCATTGCCTTGCATAGACCCTCTTCAGCCAAGGCCTTCCAAGTATAGGATAGGAAATTTGAGTCCTCTTCATAATTTGGAAATCCAAGGAGGTTTTACTCCCATGATAGAAACCACCACATTAGTTATAACGCCTTACACTTTCTTTATTTGCCATCTCTAAGGTAGCATTAGACTTATGAGATGATTGTTCTTAAGTCCCAATGTTTCCATTAAACCTTCAAAAATTACATGAACTAAAGAACTACCATCAACAAGAACATTATTTACATGCCAACCATTACATACCATATCAACCTAAGTAGAATAAGTGTCTATGTCATGAACCATAGAGCTTGATTTCCACATGTACATAGGGGCCCATGGGCAAAAGGAGAAAGTGGCTATAAATAGGGCTTAGGGGACATTGGTAGGATCTTTTGACATCTTTTGACACTTTTACTAATTTTGGTCATCTTGTACCTTTGGGCTCCATCAATGGAGATTTGGCCTTCCATGGTCAAGTTCATGGCTAACTTGAAAGGCATCCTCTTGGTGAGAGGTTAAACGCACTTAGGCTATTTGTGCATCTTCTCTTGCTACATGCACTTATAGATTCTCTCTCTCTTGTATATTCATGTGATGAGCCATTGGATCACTAATCTCATGATTAATGGATGCTAGATTCTTGATTTAATGTGTTTGATTCCATATTTTTCTCTAGATCCATTTCATTTGGTATCAGAGCCTTGATTTTGATCCATTATCAAGGTTTTGGGCATGAGATTAGTCATTTTCTTGAATTTTTTGAATTTTCTCTTGATTTCTTAGAGTTTTGGCTTAATCTTGCTTAATTTCTACTTAATATTTGGAGATTAATGGAGGGGAGGTACCATTTCATGTGATTTCATGGAGATTTAGCTCAATTGGACCTAATTTAGGCACCCTGGATCAAATATTTGGGGCGGGGTACAAAAATTAGAAAAATTTAAATTAATCACCTTTTAATCTCTTTGTTAATCACGTTTATCTTTTTGTGCTTCGTTTCCAAGCTTTCCATAGCCATTACTTCTCATCTTTCCCCCGTTTTGCTTCCACTTGTTGCTAGGGCTTTTGTTGATCTTGAGGAGAGGAACACATAGAGTACCAATTTACATGCAATTTTTTGAAAATTTCTTTCCCTTTGCTCCAAACCCTAATCTCTCTGACATAGCTCACCATTGTCCATCTCCACTCACTCTAAATGGCTGCAAGTGTATTTTATGACTATTGAGGGCTAATCTTGGAGTAGCTATTGCTTTTTTTTTTACCATGAGGGAAGGCGTTGAGCGCCGTTTTTCCATGCTTCCTCATGGCCAAAAATCACATGTAGATGGTCACAAACCCCAAGCCTAAGCCAAGGTTTATGAAGTGTGGTTGTTAGCTATGTTGTTTGGCATCTTTTTGGTGGATTTTGGGGAGTTCTTCATTACTATTGGAGAGGGAGAAGAGGAGGTTTGAGTAGCCCACAGAAATTGCAAAAATCTTCAAGATTTGGTTCCATTGGAAGCTCTATCAAGCAACAATCCAACCATTGAAGCTTTCGGAATACCATTGGTGAGTTGCTATGGCTATTTTCTCAAGCATTGGTGATTAATCTTCATGCTATGGACAAATTAAGAAAAACTCTAATTTACAGCATTTTAACATTCCTACATAACTCATGATCCATTGGAAAGTGATTACATGCTCTTATTGCTCACATCTTTCTTTAATCACACCCATTTGGATGTCATGTGGCCATTTGTGAGACAAATGCAAGATTCTTTGATAAATCCATGCATAAATGGATGAAGGAATGCATATGCTTAGATGCATTGATTGAGCCACATGCATGGAGTGGATGTTGGGTAATAATGAGAAGGTTTTTGCTATGGACATGATGCTTTTATGCATTGGTATGATGCTATTGAGCATTGGAAGAGCTTGATGTGTGATTGGAATCAATTGGTAATGCTACATTCAAATGCAAGTTGATGCCCTTGAATGCCATTTGATGCCAATTACTCATAAGCAATGCTTATGGAAGTGATACCAATAGGATATTGATGTCATTGGTATATGGTATTACCTCACTTGTGCTTATTGATTGATGTTGGATCTTTGAATGAATGGTGGACATTTGGAGCTATGTGGATAAGCATGAGTTCATGCATAATGGTTTGGTTTATGAGTATATTGTAATGGACATGAGTCATGCCACATCCTTGTAAGTGATCCGCCTCATTTTCAGATTCAAGGTATATGCACCTCACAATTGTTTGCACTCACTTCAATTTCAAGAAACTAGATATGTTGGTGAGGGTACCTCGGGTGTTGGCGGAGAGGCCCGGGGGAGGAGCATGGCTTGAATCCACCGTGCCGTGAGTGCCGTGGTAAAGCGGTACAGTGGAGGATTAGGTGTGGAGGTGAAGACTTGGCCTCAACCCGTGCCTTGGTTCGAACTAGGTACGGGGGTGAGAAGAGCTTGGCCGGGAGATCGGCAAGCTTCAACGTGCTACATCGACGATCCTCTTGTACATGGCAATGGCGCCTTAATATGGACATCTCATGGGAATTGATCTTGCATTATGCCATGGGAAACGTATAGTGAATGCTTGGAATTGCAAGGAATTCGTATGCCTTTTGGTGATGCAAGTTGAGGCACATGCTATGTAATGGATGGGAATTGATAAGAGGATTATGGATTTCTGCATTGCTGCTTGAGAAAAATTGAGATTTAGCTCCTAAAACAAAGGAGACTATGACAAAATTTTCTCAAAATTTCTGGTCATACATGGACAATTGAAGCTTGTGGAGCATAATTTGCAGACCTTGGGATGCCAATGAGGTGCGAAAGGTGTTGACATTGGTTTGGGAGGAGCAAACAAGGATCAATTGGGCACAAAAAGGGTCACTTTGGCAAGAATCTGTAGATTCACAAAAACCCTAATTCAGTCCCAACCCTTTTGGATTGAATTAAAAGGGACCATATGAGCTCTTAGTGCTTCCTTAGAGCTACCCAACGAGCCCTTAACCTCCGCATTTCGATATCTCTTTAGGGTAGAATTTAGGGTTTTTACAGAAAGAGTAAACCCTAATTCAATCATAGGGGTCTGAAGATCTTCTAGATCCAATAACATTTGCTTGTAGAACTCATCGAAGGCTTCGATTTGAGCTAAAAAGTTTTGCATTTGGATATTTCTAGCTCAAGTTATACCCAAAATACCGTTTCAACCTATAACCCTAAAACAGAGAATAGTAGCACACATCATCTCTTACGGGTCTTTGCATAGTGGTCTAGTACACTTCATTAGCTCTCCAACAAGCTTTAGATCACTTCAATCGGACATCCCTACCTCAATTTAGAGCCAAATTTCTAAAACCGAAGGTTTAAACCCTAAAACAGAGAATAGTAGCACACATCATCTCTTACGGGTCTTTGCATAGTGGTCTAGTACACTTCATTAGCTCTCCAACAAGCTTTAGATCACTTCAATCGGACATCCCTACCTCAATTTAGAGCCAAATTTCTAAAACCGAAGGTTTCCATGGGGCCGAAGCCAAAAGAGCGACCGCCGAGGCGCAACACTTTGGCTTCCGACGAGGTAGAGGGTGAAGAGGCAATGATGGAACAAGGAATTTTGGATGCTCCGGAGAATACTCTTGGGCACACTTCAAGAGAAGGGGATACTTTTGGGGGCATACTCCAAGAGAAGGGAATGAGGAGTTGCATGTCGGAAGTGCATTAGCGAGGTCTGAAACAGTTGCATCATATAAAGAGATGGTTCCCCTGAAATCCTCCTGCTACTACCAAGCTTTCATGTTTCATTCCTGCTAGATTGGTGGTTGGCATGTGCAACACACTAGTATCATCAACATCCTACAACAAGAGATTAAGTTGATTGCAAAATCTAATCACATTCCATAACCAGAAGATTAACTTGACAATTTAGATTCCAAATGTACGCTATTCGTTTTGAAAGCCACGAAAGTAATACTTACCCCTACTACAAGATGTTTCCACCAATGGGGATATCTAGTATGCCACCAACTAATGAGCCAAAGTATAAGAGGGTTCAGTCCAATGTACCTTTTCATAAGCCATTTCACACTTCTTCAAATGTGGGAAAAAGTCTACCTTCTTCTACATCCACTTACACTTCCAAATTCCTGTCGTGAACCATAGAGCTTGATTTCCACATGTACATAGGGGCCCATGGGCAAAAGGAGATAGTGACTATAAATAGGGCTTGGGAATGAGTATAGTGTAATGGGCATGAGTCATGCCACATCATTGTAAGTGATCCGCCTCATTTTCAGATTCAAGCTATATGCACCTCACAATTGTTTCCACTCACTTCAATTTCTAGAAACTAGTATGTTGTGAGGTACCTCGGGCATTGGAAAAGAGGCCCAGGGAAGAGCATGGCTTGAATCCACCGTGCTGTGAGTGCCGTGGTAAAGCGGTACAGTGGAGGATTAGGTGTGGAGGTGAAGACTTGGCCTCAACCCATGCCTTGGTTCGAACTAGGTACGGGGGTGAGAAGGGCTTGGCCGGGAGATTGGCAAGCTTCAACGCGCTACACTGACAATCCTCTTGGTTTATGTACATGGCAATGGCGCCTTAATATAGACATCTCATGGGATTTGATCTTGCATTATGCCATGGAAAATATATGGTGAATGCTTGGAATTGCAAGGAATTTGTATGTCTTTTGGTGATGCAAGTTGAGGCACATGCTATGTAATGGATGGGAATTGATAAGAGGATTATGGATTTCTGCATTGCTACTTGAGAAAATTGAGATTTAGCTTCTAAAACAAAGGAGACTTTGACAAAATTTTCTCAAAATTTCTGGTCATACATGGACAATTGAAGCTTGTGGAGCATAATTTGCAGACCTTGGGATGCCAATGAGGTGCGAAAGGTGTTGACATTGGTTTGGGAGCAAACAAGGATCAATTGGGCACAAAAAGGGTCACTTTGGTAAGAATCTGCAGATTCACAAAAACCCTAATTCAATCCCAACTCTTTTGGACTGACTTAAAGGGGACCATATGAGCTCTTAGTGCTCTCATGGGGCCGAAGCCAAAAGGGCAACCAAGGCGCAACACTTTGGCTTCCGACAAGGTAGAGGATGAAGAGGCAATGATGGAACAAGGAATTTTGGATGCTCCGGAGGATACTCTTGGGCACACTTCAAGAGAAGGGGATACTTTTGGGCATACTTCAAGAGAAGGGAATGAGGAGTTGAATGTCGGAAGTGCCCATAAGCACACCCCACAATCTTCGCATGCCATCCCCATTGATTCGATCATGCAAATGTTGATGGAAATGAATGCTAAGATGGACACGATGGCTACAAGGGTGGAAGTCAATGGTAGGCTTGACACTATGGCTACAAGGATGGAAGTTTTGGAAGAGAGGGTCGCTCGGCCAATGAGCCAACCTTCCTATGATAGTGGTCATGGTGCTTTACATGAAGGCAAGCAATTTGGGACAGCTTTTGAAGGCCATAGGGAAGGCAAGCTACCCATGGTACAAGAGGTTTCTCCCAAGGTAACACATGAGCATTCCACCAAGAATGTCACTTTTGGATTCATGGCGGGACGCTAGGAGGCCTTCTATGCGGGAGATGAAGCCTACTACATTCCAGGCGGGTTCTTCTCAATTGGGTGGAAAGTAACATGCACCTACATTCAGACATGAGGAGTCAAATTTTGGGGATCCAAGGAGAGTACCTTTGAAACCCAAAGCAAATCAGTTCTCCATGCTTGAAGAGGAGGTGAATGATATGGATGATGTGGTTGAGCTTGATTGGGAACATATGTCATTCATTGAGAGACAAAGAGAAGCTCATGATAGGTGGATGGAAATGCCAAATTTCCTCAAGAGGGAGTACAAGGATTTTGCACAATTCCTTGGATCTTTTGTGCAAATGCAAAAGCACAAGCCCGCGCACCATCATGAGAATGCATCGTCAACTGTGTCAAAGGATGTAAAGGATAAGATTTCACTCTCTAAGTTCAAGGGTGATGGTTCAGCCCCACATGAGTTGGAAGAATGGATGAACAAGTTGGATACATACTTTCAGGTCGATCTGAAGAGTGAAAGGGACAAAGTACATTTTGCATCCTTGCATTTGGAAGACTATGCACATCAATGGTGTGGAGACATATGCTCAAGGAAGGAGTTATGCCACATACTTGGGAAGAACTCAAGCATGAAATGAATATGACATTTGTCGCCTTTGGTTCTTGACCGATACCATGAAAAATGGTATGAACTCACACAAAAGGGCAAGTCGGTTAGGGAGTACATCAAGAGGTTCATGAAGCTCTCTATGTTCGTGGATGGACTCAATGAAGGCATGCAATTGAAGAAGTTTGTGCATGGTCTAGATTCATACATCAAAGCGGATGTCTCGACACAAAGACCAAGCACTATCAAAGAGGCTATGAGGTTGGCGGAGTTATATGAGCCAAAGTATAAGAGAATTAAGCCCAATGTACCTTTTCATAAGCCATTTCACACTTCTTCAAATGTGGGGAAAAGTCTACCTTCTTCTACATCCACTTACACTTCCAAATTCCATACATCTTTTGGAAGTGGACAGTCCATGAGTGGAGTTCATAATGATGCTAAGAAGAGCAATGGGTTTTTCAAGGAGCCTCCTCAACCATTCAAGAAGACTCAACAGATGGATGATCCTAAGATTGAGAAATTGAGGAGCAAAGGCCTATGTTTTAAATGCAAAGAGAAGTGGTCACCCGGGCACGTTTGCAAATCAAAGAAAGTGGTGGCTACTATGATCATTATGGATGCGGATTACGATTCCAAGTCATCTCATGATGTGGAAGAGTTTGAAGATTGCAGCGAGGAGACACATGAAGAAGACTTGGAGGGCCATTCTTTTGTCAAAGAAGAGGATGAGTTTCCTTTCGACCCCGGTGGAAGGGATCATGCATGCATTTTGAGGGACAATATGCCAAAATAGAGTGCTGCCCATATTTACAGAAAATTACAGCAAGGAGATGGTGAAGAATTTCCTCATTATAAGCTTCGGAATGGTCTATATGGCACAAGGACAAGGTGTATTTGGTTCCAAACTCATCCTACATTCCCAAGGTGCTTCATGAGATGCATTCTTCACCGCTTTCAGGTCATCTTGGTGTTCTCAAGACATTTGACAAAGTGAGCAAAAGCTTCTATTGGAAAGGCATGTGGAGGGATGTCAAGAAGTTTGTTTTGGAATGTGTGTCATGCCAAAGGAATAAGGATAGTCACACCAATTGCCAAGTGGTTTACTTCATCCTTTGCCTATTCCGGATGGAAAATGGACTCACATTTCCATGGACTTCATCCTCACGGGCTTGCGAAAGACGAAGCATGGATGGGATCAAGTATTTGTGGTGGTGGATAGACTCACAAATCAGCTCATTTTATTGCTTCCAAGACTACTTATGGGGCCTCTCACATTGCCAAGCAATTTATGGAGCATGTATTCAAGATACATGGTTTGCCATTCAACATAGTTTGTGATAGAGATACCAAGTTCATGGGCACTTTTTGGAGGACATTGTATAAGAACTTGGGGACTCAAATCACTCCTTCTACAGCCTATCACCCTCAAACGGATGGGCAAACGGAGTGCACAAACAAATGGCTCGAAGTGTACTTGAGGCACTATTGTCATGACATGCAAGCATCATGGGATGAATGGCTTTACCTTGCTGAATTTTGTCATAATTCAAGCAAGCATTTGAGTATTGGGATGTCACCTTTCGAGGCTCTTTATGGGTATCAAGTGCATGTGCCATCTATTGCTTTCCATGAGGATAAAATGGTTAATCCTTTAGCCAAGGAAGAGTTGGAAAGGATGTGACAGCTTCTTAAACTATGCAAGGATAATATGAAGAAGGCACAAGAAGTCATGAAGGCAAATGCGGATGAGCATAGACGCAAAATGGAGTTCAAGGAAGGTGATTATGTGTTGCTCAAGCTTCCTAAGAGCCGTTACAATATTCTCAAAGGGTCTTCCAATTCCAAGTTGGCACATAGATACTATGGACCATATTTGGTAGTCAAGAAAGTGGGTGATTTGGCTTATAATCTTGACCTACCTCCTTCTACAAGGATTCATAATGTGTTTCATGTATCCAATCTTAAGAGGTTTTTGGGCTCTCTTCCTCAAGAGATTGAAGAGTTACCGCCGATGGATGAAGAGGGAGAGATTATCTATGAGCCGGAGAGGATTGTGGACAAGAGGACAAGGGTTTTGAGGAACTGGAATATTGATGAATTCCTTGTGAAATGGAAGTGCTTGCCCCCATAGAAGAGGCTACTTGGCAATCAATGGAGTATGTTCAACAACATGGTTTACTTGATGGAAGTATTCCTTGATCAAGTGGCATGATTATTATGTGAAGAATGGGCATATCATGAGGTTTTATATGTGCTGTAATTTCTGGACAGCTTTGGTTGGATCTATTGTTACCAATCTACTCCAACACACTTGGAAGATCATTTGATTCGATGAAAAATATGTGGGACCCTTTTGGGTACGGCTACGCATCATTTGTAGCTCATTTTTATGGAGGTTTCATGAAGAATTTCAAGGGAAGCTTCATCGACAACATGGCTGCCATAACAATCCTACATGCTATTTTTGGAGAAGGAATTTGCCGGCTTCACTACATTTGGTTTCCCTATTCCAAATGTATTCGAGGCACATTTTTGAAGACCTCTCTACTTCCCATGGGTTTACATTGAGATTGCGATTCAATTGTAAATATCTTGTATGATTTTGAGGACAAAATCTTTGGGAAGGGATAGTTTGTCATAAACCATAGAGCTTGATTTCCACATGTACATAGGGGCCCATGGGCAAAAGGAGAAAGTGACTATAAATAGGGCTTGGGATACTTTGGTAGGGCCTTTGACAGTTTTACTAATTTTGGTCATCTTGTACCTTTGGGCTCCATCTATGGAGATTTGGCCTTCCATAGTCATCCTCTTGGTGAGAGGTTAAACACACTTAGGCTATTTGTGCATCTTCTCTTGCTACATGCACTTATAGATTTTCTCTCTCTTTTGTATATTCATGTGATGAGCCATTGGATCACTAATCTCATGATTAATGGATGCTAGATTCTTGCTTTGATGTGTTTGATTCCATATTTTACTCTAGATCCATTTCAATTCCATACATCTTTTGGAAGTGGACAGTCCATGAGTGGAGTTCATAATGATGCTAAGAAGAGCAATGGGTTTTTCAAGGAGCCTCCTCAACCATTCAAGAAGACTCAACATATGGATGATCCTAAGATTGAGGAATTGAGGAGCAAAGGCCTATGTTTTAAATGCAAAGAGAAGTGGTCACCCGGGCACGTTTGCAAATCAAAGAAAGTGGTGGCTACTATGATCATTATGGATGCGGATTACGATTCCAAGTCATCTCATGATGTGGAAGAGTTTGAAGATTGCAGCGAGGAGACACATGAAGAAGACTTGGAGGGCCATTCTTTTGTCAAAGAAGAGGATGAGTTTCCTTTCGACCCCGGTGGAAGGGATCATGCATGCATTTTGAGGGACAATATGCCAAAATAGAGTGCTGCCCATATTTACAGAAAATTACAGCAAGGAGATGGTGAAGAATTTCCTCATTATAAGCTTCGGAATGGTCTATATGGCACAAGGACAAGGTGTATTTGGTTCCAAACTCATCCTACATTCCCAAGGTGCTTCATGAGATGCATTCTTCACCGCTTTCAGGTCATCTTGGTGTTCTCAAGACATTTGACAAAGTGAGCAAAAGCTTCTATTGGAAAGGCATGTGGAGGGATGTCAAGAAGTTTGTTTTGGAATGTGTGTCATGCCAAAGGAATAAGGATAGTCACACCAATTGCCAAGTGGTTTACTTCATCCTTTGCCTATTCCGGATGGAAAATGGACTCACATTTCCATGGACTTCATCCTCACGGGCTTGCGAAAGACGAAGCATGGATGGGATCAAGTATTTGTGGTGGTGGATAGACTCACAAATCAGCTCATTTTATTGCTTCCAAGACTACTTATGGGGCCTCTCACATTGCCAAGCAATTTATGGAGCATGTATTCAAGATACATGGTTTGCCATTCAACATAGTTTGTGATAGAGATACCAAGTTCATGGGCACTTTTTGGAGGACATTGTATAAGAACTTGGGGACTCAAATCACTCCTTCTACAGCCTATCACCCTCAAACGGATGGGCAAACGGAGTGCACAAACAAATGGCTCGAAGTGTACTTGAGGCACTATTGTCATGACATGCAAGCATCATGGGATGAATGGCTTTACCTTGCTGAATTTTGTCATAATTCAAGCAAGCATTTGAGTATTGGGATGTCACCTTTCGAGGCTCTTTATGGGTATTAAGTGCATGTGCCATCTATTGCTTTCCATGAGGATAAAATGGTTAATCCTTTAGCCAAGGAAGAGTTGGAAAGGATATGACAGCTTCTTCAACTATGCAAGGATAATATGAAGAAGGCACAAGAAGTCATGAAGGCAAATGCGGATGAGCATAGACGCAAAATGGAGTTCAAGGAAGGTGATTATGTGTTGCTCAAGCTTCCTAAGAGCCGTTACAATATTCTCAAAGGGTCTTCCAATTCCAAGTTGGCACATAGATACTATGGACCATATTTGGTAGTCAAGAAAGTGGGTGATTTGGCTTATAATCTTGACCTACCTCCTTCTACAAGGATTCATAATGTGTTTCATGTATCCAATCTTAAGAGGTTTTTGGGCTCTCTTCCTCAAGAGATTGAAGAGTTACCGCCGATGGATGAAGAGGGAGAGATTATCTATGAGCCGGAGAGGATTGTGGACAAGAGGACAAGGGTTTTGAGGAACTGGAATATTGATGAATTCCTTGTGAAATGGAAGTGCTTGCCCCCATAGAAGAGGCTACTTGGCAATCAATGGAGTATGTTCAACAACATGGTTTACTTGATGGAAGTATTCCTTGATCAAGTGGCATGATTATTATGTGAAGAATGGGCATATCATGAGGTTTTATATGTGCTGTAATTTCTGGACAGCTTTGGTTGGATCTATTGTTACCAATCTACTCCAACACACTTGGAAGATCATTTGATTCGATGAAAAATATGTGGGACCCTTTTGGGTACGGCTACGCATCATTTGCAGCTCATTTTTATGGAGGTTTCATGAAGAATTTCAAGGGAAGCTTCATCGACAACATGGCTGCCATAACAATCCTACATGCTATTTTTGGAGAAGGAATTTGCCGGCTTCACTACATTTGGTTTCCCTATTCCAAATGTATTCGAGGCACATTTTTGAAGACCTCTCTACTTCCCATGGGTTTACATTGAGATTGCGATTCAATTGTAAATATCTTGTATGATTTTGAGGACAAAATCTTTGGGAAGGGATAGTTTGTCATAAACCATAGAGCTTGATTTCCACATGTACATAGGGGCCCATGGGCAAAAGGAGAAAGTGACTATAAATAGGGCTTGGGATACTTTGGTAGGGCCTTTTGACAGTTTTACTAATTTTGGTCATCTTGTACCTTTGGGCTCCATCTATGGAGATTTGGCCTTCCATAGTCATCCTCTTGGTGAGAGGTTAAACACACTTAGGCTATTTGTGCATCTTCTCTTGCTACATGCACTTATAGATTTTCTCTCTCTTTTGTATATTCATGTGATGAGCCATTGGATCACTAATCTCATGATTAATGGATGCTAGATTCTTGCTTTGATGTGTTTGATTCCATATTTTACTCTAGATCCATTTCAATTCCATACATCTTTTGGAAGTGGACAGTCCATGAGTGGAGTTCATAATGATGCTAAGAAGAGCAATGGGTTTTTCAAGGAGCCTCCTCAACCATTCAAGAAGACTCAACATATGGATGATCCTAAGATTGAGGAATTGAGGAGCAAAGGCCTATGTTTTAAATGCAAAGAGAAGTGGTCACCCGGGCACGTTTGCAAATCAAAGAAAGTGGTGGCTACTATGATCATTATGGATGCGGATTACGATTCCAAGTCATCTCATGATGTGGAAGAGTTTGAAGATTGCAGCGAGGAGACACATGAAGAAGACTTGGAGGGCCATTCTTTTGTCAAAGAAGAGGATGAGTTTCCTTTCGACCCCGGTGGAAGGGATCATGCATGCATTTTGAGGGACAATATGCCAAAATAGAGTGCTGCCCATATTTACAGAAAATTACAGCAAGGAGATGGTGAAGAATTTCCTCATTATAAGCTTCGGAATGGTCTATATGGCACAAGGACAAGGTGTATTTGGTTCCAAACTCATCCTACATTCCCAAGGTGCTTCATGAGATGCATTCTTCACCGCTTTCAGGTCATCTTGGTGTTCTCAAGACATTTGACAAAGTGAGCAAAAGCTTCTATTGGAAAGGCATGTGGAGGGATGTCAAGAAGTTTGTTTTGGAATGTGTGTCATGCCAAAGGAATAAGGATAGTCACACCAATTGCCAAGTGGTTTACTTCATCCTTTGCCTATTCCGGATGGAAAATGGACTCACATTTCCATGGACTTCATCCTCACGGGCTTGCTAAAGACGAAGCATGGATGGGATCAAGTATTTGTGGTGGTGGATAGACTCACAAATCAGCTCATTTTATTGCTTCCAAGACTACTTATGGGGCCTCTCACATTGCCAAGCAATTTATGGAGCATGTATTCAAGATACATGGTTTGCCATTCAACATAGTTTGTGATAGAGATACCAAGTTCATGGGCACTTTTTGGAGGACATTGTATAAGAACTTGGGGACTCAAATCACTCCTTCTACAGCCTATCACCCTCAAACGGATGGGCAAACGGAGTGCACAAACAAATGGCTCGAAGTGTACTTGAGGCACTATTGTCATGACATGCAAGCATCATGGGATGAATGGCTTTACCTTGCTGAATTTTGTCATAATTCAAGCAAGCATTTGAGTATTGGGATGTCACCTTTCGAGGCTCTTTATGGGTATCAAGTGCATGTGCCATCTATTGCTTTCCATGAGGATAAAATGGTTAATCCTTTAGCCAAGGAAGAGTTGGAAAGGATGTGACAGCTTCTTAAACTATGCAAGGATAATATGAAGAAGGCACAAGAAGTCATGAAGGCAAATGCGGATGAGCATAGACGCAAAATGGAGTTCAAGGAAGGTGATTATGTGTTGCTCAAGCTTCCTAAGAGCCGTTACAATATTCTCAAAGGGTCTTCCAATTCCAAGTTGGCACATAGATACTATGGACCATATTTGGTAGTCAAGAAAGTGGGTGATTTGGCTTATAATCTTGACCTACCTCCTTCTACAAGGATTCATAATGTGTTTCATGTATCCAATCTTAAGAGGTTTTTGGGCTCTCTTCCTCAAGAGATTGAAGAGTTACCGCCGATGGATGAAGAGGGAGAGATTATCTATGAGCCGGAGAGGATTGTGGACAAGAGGACAAGGGTTTTGAGGAACTGGAATATTGATGAATTCCTTGTGAAATGGAAGTGCTTGCCCCCATAGAAGAGGCTACTTGGCAATCAATGGAGTATGTTCAACAACATGGTTTACTTGATGGAAGTATTCCTTGATCAAGTGGCATGATTATTATGTGAAGAATGGGCATATCATGAGGTTTTATATGTGCTGTAATTTCTGGACAGCTTTGGTTGGATCTATTGTTACCAATCTACTCCAACACACTTGGAAGATCATTTGATTCGATGAAAAATATGTGGGACCCTTTTGGGTACGGCTACGCATCATTTGCAGCTCATTTTTATGGAGGTTTCATGAAGAATTTCAAGGGAAGCTTCATCGACAACATGGCTGCCATAACAATCCTACATGCTATTTTTGGAGAAGGAATTTGCCGGCTTCACTACATTTGGTTTCCCTATTCCAAATGTATTCGAGGCACATTTTTGAAGACCTCTCTACTTCCCATGGGTTTACATTGAGATTGCGATTCAATTGTAAATATCTTGTATGATTTTGAGGACAAAATCTTTGGGAAGGGATAGTTTGTCATAAACCATAGAGCTTGATTTCCACATGTACATAGGGGCCCATGGGCAAAAGGAGAAAGTGACTATAAATAGGGCTTGGGATACTTTGGTAGGGCCTTTTGACAGTTTTACTAATTTTGGTCATCTTGTACCTTTGGGCTCCATCTATGGAGATTTGGCCTTCCATAGTCATCCTCTTGGTGAGAGGTTAAACACACTTAGGCTATTTGTGCATCTTCTCTTGCTACATGCACTTATAGATTTTCTCTCTCTTTTGTATATTCATGTGATGAGCCATTGGATCACTAATCTCGTGATTAATGGATGCTAGATTCTTGCTTTGATGTGTTTGATTCCATATTTTACTCTAGATCCATTTCAATTCCATACATCTTTTGGAAGTGGACAGTCCATGAGTGGAGTTCATAATGATGCTAAGAAGAGCAATGGGTTTTTCAAGGAGCCTCCTCAACCATTCAAGAAGACTCAACATATGGATGATCCTAAGATTGAGGAATTGAGGAGCAAAGGCCTATGTTTTAAATGCAAAGAGAAGTGGTCACCCGGGCACGTTTGCAAATCAAAGAAAGTGGTGGCTACTATGATCATTATGGATGCGGATTACGATTCCAAGTCATCTCATGATGTGGAAGAGTTTGAAGATTGCAGCAAGGAGACACATGAAGAAGACTTGGAGGGCCATTCTTTTGTCAAAGAAGAGGATGAGTTTCCTTTCGACCCCGGTGGAAGGGATCATGCATGCATTTTGAGGGACAATATGCCAAAATAGAGTGCTGCCCATATTTACAGAAAATTACAGCAAGGAGATGGTGAAGAATTTCCTCATTATAAGCTTCGGAATGGTCTATATGGCACAAGGACAAGGTGTATTTGGTTCCAAACTCATCCTACATTCCCAAGGTGCTTCATGAGATGCATTCTTCACCGCTTTCAGGTCATCTTGGTGTTCTCAAGACATTTGACAAAGTGAGCAAAAGCTTCTATTGGAAAGGCATGTGGAGGGATGTCAAGAAGTTTGTTTTGGAATGTGTGTCATGCCAAAGGAATAAGGATAGTCACACCAATTGTCAAGTGGTTTACTTCATCCTTTGCCTATTCCGGATGGAAAATGGACTCACATTTCCATGGACTTCATCCTCACGGGCTTGCTAAAGACGAAGCATGGATGGGATCAAGTATTTGTGGTGGTGGATAGACTCACAAATCAGCTCATTTTATTGCTTCCAAGACTACTTATGGGGCCTCTCACATTGCCAAGCAATTTATGGAGCATGTATTCAAGATACATGGTTTGCCATTCAACATAGTTTGTGATAGAGATACCAAGTTCATGGGCACTTTTTGGAGGACATTGTATAAGAACTTGGGGACTCAAATCACTCCTTCTACAGCCTATCACCCTCAAACGGATGGGCAAACGGAGTGCACAAACAAATGGCTCGAAGTGTACTTGAGGCACTATTGTCATGACATGCAAGCATCATGGGATGAATGGCTTTACCTTGCTGAATTTTGTCATAATTCAAGCAAGCATTTGAGTATTGGGATGTCACCTTTCGAGGCTCTTTATGGGTATCAAGTGCATGTGCCATCTATTGCTTTCCATGAGGATAAAATGGTTAATCCTTTAGCCAAGGAAGAGTTGGAAAGGATGTGACAGCTTCTTAAACTATGCAAGGATAATATGAAGAAGGCACAAGAAGTCATGAAGGCAAATGCGGATGAGCATAGACGCAAAATGGAGTTCAAGGAAGGTGATTATGTGTTGCTCAAGCTTCCTAAGAGCCGTTACAATATTCTCAAAGGGTCTTCCAATTCCAAGTTGGCACATAGATACTATGGACCATATTTGGTAGTCAAGAAAGTGGGTGATTTGGCTTATAATCTTGACCTACCTCCTTCTACAAGGATTCATAATGTGTTTCATGTATCCAATCTTAAGAGGTTTTTGGGCTCTCTTCCTCAATAGATTGAAGAGTTACCGCCGATGGATGAAGAGGGAGAGATTATCTATGAGCCAGAGAGGATTGTGGACAAGAGGACAAGGGTTTTGAGGAACTGGAATATTGATGAATTCCTTGTGAAATGGAAGTGCTTGCCCCCATAGAAGAGGCTACTTGGCAATCAATGGAGTATGTTCAACAACATGGTTTACTTGATGGAAGTATTCCTTGATCAAGTGGCATGATTATTATGTGAAGAATGGGCATATCATGAGGTTTTATATGTGCTGTAATTTCTGGACAGCTTTGGTTGGATCTATTGTTACCAATGTACTCCAACACACTTGGAAGATCATTTGATTCGATGAAAAATATGTGGGACCCTTTTGGGTACGGCTACGCATCATTTGCAGCTCATTTTTATGGAGGTTTCATGAAGAATTTCAAGGGAAGCTTCATCGACAACATGGCTGCCATAACAATCCTACATGCTATTTTTGGAGAAGGAATTTGCCGGCTTCACTACATTTGGTTTCCCTATTCCAAATGTATTCGAGGCACATTTTTGAAGACCTCTCTACTTCCCATGGGTTTACATTGAGATTGCGATTCAATTGTAAATATCTTGTATGATTTTGAGGACAAAATCTTTGGGAAGGGATAGTTTGTCATAAACCATAGAGCTTGATTTCCACATGTACATAGGGGCCCATGGGCAAAAGGAGAAAGTGACTATAAATAGGGCTTGGGATACTTTGGTAGGGCCTTTTGACAGTTTTACTAATTTTGGTCATCTTGTACCTTTGGGCTCCATCTATGGAGATTTGGTCTTCCATAGTCATCCTCTTGGTGAGAGGTTAAACACACTTAGGCTATTTGTGCATCTTCTCTTGCTACATGCACTTATAGATTTTCTCTCTCTTTTGTATATTCATGTGATGAGCCATTGGATCACTAATCTCATGATTAATGGATGCTAGATTCTTGCTTTGATGTGTTTGATTCCATATTTTACTCTAGATCCATTTCAATTCCATACATCTTTTGGAAGTGGACAGTCCATGAGTGGAGTTCATAATGATGCTAAGAAGAGCAATGGGTTTTTCAAGGAGCCTCCTCAACCATTCAAGAAGACTCAACATATGGATGATCCTAAGATTGAGGAATTGAGGAGCAAAGGCCTATGTTTTAAATGCAAAGAGAAGTGGTCACCCGGGCACGTTTGCAAATCAAAGAAAGTGGTGGCTACTATGATCATTATGGATGCGGATTACGATTCCAAGTCATCTCATGATGTGGAAGAGTTTGAAGATTGCAGCGAGGAGACACATGAAGAAGACTTGGAGGGCCATTCTTTTGTCAAAGAAGAGGATGAGTTTCCTTTCGACCCCGGTGGAAGGGATCATGCATGCATTTTGAGGGACAATATGCCAAAATAGAGTGCTGCCCATATTTACAGAAAATTACAGCAAGGAGATGGTGAAGAATTTCCTCATTATAAGCTTCGGAATGGTCTATATGGCACAAGGACAAGGTGTATTTGGTTCCAAACTCATCCTACATTCCCAAGGTGCTTCATGAGATGCATTCTTCACCGCTTTCAGGTCATCTTGGTGTTCTCAAGACATTTGACAAAGTGAGCAAAAGCTTCTATTGGAAAGGCATGTGGAGGGATGTCAAGAAGTTTGTTTTGGAATGTGTGTCATGCCAAAGGAATAAGGATAGTCACACCAATTGCCAAGTGGTTTACTTCATCCTTTGCCTATTCCGGATGGAAAATGGACTCACATTTCCATGGACTTCATCCTCACGGGCTTGCGAAAGACGAAGCATGGATGGGATCAAGTATTTGTGGTGGTGGATAGACTCACAAATCAGCTCATTTTATTGCTTCCAAGACTACTTATGGGGCCTCTCACATTGCCAAGCAATTTATGGAGCATGTATTCAAGATACATGGTTTGCCATTCAACATAGTTTGTGATAGAGATACCAAGTTCATGGGCACTTTTTGGAGGACATTGTATAAGAACTTGGGGACTCAAATCACTCCTTCTACAGCCTATCACCCTCAAACGGATGGGCAAACGGAGTGCACAAACAAATGGCTCGAAGTGTACTTGAGGCACTATTGTCATGACATGCAAGCATCATGGGATGAATGGCTTTACCTTGCTGAATTTTGTCATAATTCAAGCAAGCATTTGAGTATTGGGATGTCACCTTTCGAGGCTCTTTATGGGTATCAAGTGCATGTGCCATCTATTGCTTTCCATGAGGATAAAATGGTTAATCCTTTAGCCAAGGAAGAGTTGGAAAGGATGTGACAGCTTCTTAAACTATGCAAGGATAATATGAAGAAGGCACAAGAAGTCATGAAGGCAAATGCGGATGAGCATAGACGCAAAATGGAGTTCAAGGAAGGTTATTATGTGTTGCTCAAGCTTCCTAAGAGCCGTTACAATATTCTCAAAGGGTCTTCCAATTCCAAGTTGGCACATAGATACTATGGACCATATTTGGTAGTCAAGAAAGTGGGTGATTTGGCTTATAATCTTGACCTACCTCCTTCTACAAGGATTCATAATGTGTTTCATGTATCCAATCTTAAGAGGTTTTTGGGCTCTCTTCCTCAAGAGATTGAAGAGTTATCGCCGATGGATGAAGAGGGAGAGATTATCTATGAGCCGGAGAGGATTGTGGACAAGAGGACAAGGGTTTTGAGGAACTGGAATATTGATGAATTCCTTGTGAAATGGAAGTGCTTGCCCCCATAGAAGAGGCTACTTGGCAATCAATGGAGTATGTTCAACAACATGGTTTACTTGATGGAAGTAATCCTTGATCAAGTGGCATGATTATTATGTGAAGAATGGGCATATCATGAGGTTTTATATGTGATGTAATTTCTGGACAGCTTTGGTTGGATCTATTGTTACCAATCTACTCCAACACACTTGGAAGATCATTTGATTCGATGAAAAATATGTGGGACCCTTTTGGATACGGCTATGCATCATTTGCAGCTCATTTTTATGGAGGTTTCATGAAGAATTTCAAGGGAAGCTTCATCGACAACATGGCTGCCATAACAATCCTACATGCTATTTTTGGAGAAGGAATTTGCCGGCTTCACTACATTTGGTTTCCCTATTCCAAATGTATTCGAGGCACATTTTTGAAGACCTCTCTACTTCCCATGGGTTTACATTGAGATTGCGATTCAATTGTAAATATCTTGTATGATTTTGAGGACAAAATCTTTGGGAAGGGATAGTTTGTCATAAACCATAGAGCTTGATTTCCACATGTACATAGGGGCCCATGGGCAAAAGGAGAAAGTGACTATAAATAGGGCTTGGGATACTTTGGTAGGGCCTTTTGACAGTTTTACTAATTTTGGTCATCTTGTACCTTTGGGCTCCATCTATGGAGATTTGGCCTTCCATAGTCATCCTCTTGGTGAGAGGTTAAACACACTTAGGCTATTTGTGCATCTTCTCTTGCTACATGCACTTATAGATTTTCTCTCTCTTTTGTATATTCATGTGATGAGCCATTGGATCACTAATCTCATGATTAATGGATGCTAGATTCTTGCTTTGATGTGTTTGATTCCATATTTTACTCTAGATCCATTTCAATTCCATACATCTTTTGGAAGTGGACAGTCCATGAGTGGAGTTCATAATGATGCTAAGAAGAGCAATGGGTTTTTCAAGGAGCCTCCTCAACCATTCAAGAAGACTCAACAGATGGATGATCCTAAGATTGAGGAATTGAGGAGCAAAGGCCTATGTTTTAAATGCAAAGAGAAGTGGTCACCCGGGCACGTTTGCAAATCAAAGAAAGTGGTGGCTACTATGATCATTATGGATGCGGATTACGATTCCAAGTCATCTCATGATGTGGAAGAGTTTGAAGATTGCAGCGAGGAGACACATGAAGAAGACTTGGAGGGCCATTCTTTTGTCAAAGAAGAGGATGAGTTTCCTTTCGACCCCGGTGGAAGGGATCATGCATGCATTTTGAGGGACAATATGCCAAAATAGAGTGCTGCCCATATTTACAGAAAATTACAGCAAGGAGATGGTGAAGAATTTCCTCATTATAAGCTTTGGAATGGTCTATATGGCACAAGGATAAGGTGTATTTGGTTCCAAACTCATCCTACATTCCCAAGGTGCTTCATGAGATGCATTCTTCACCGCTTTCAGGTCATCTTGGTGTTCTCAAGACATTTGACAAAGTGAGCAAAAGCTTCTATTGGAAAGGCATGTGGAGGGATGTCAAGAAGTTTGTTTTGGAATGTGTGTCATGCCAAAGGAATAAGGATAGTCACACCAATTGCCAAGTGGTTTACTTCATCCTTTGCCTATTCCGGATGGAAAATGGACTCACATTTCCATGGACTTCATCCTCACGGGCTTGCGAAAGACGAAGCATGGATGGGATCAAGTATTTGTGGTGGTGGATAGACTCACAAATCAGCTCATTTTATTGCTTCCAAGACTACTTATGGGGCCTCTCACATTGCCAAGCAATTTATGGAGCATGTATTCAAGATACATGGTTTGCCATTCAACATAGTTTGTGATAGAGATACCAAGTTCATGGGCACTTTTTGGAGGACATTGTATAAGAACTTGGGGACTCAAATCACTCCTTCTATAGCCTATCACCCTCAAACGGATGGGCAAACGGAGTGCACAAACAAATGGCTCGAAGTGTACTTGAGGCACTATTGTCATGACATGCAAGCATCATGGGATGAATGGCTTTACCTTGCTGAATTTTGTCATAATTCAAGCAAGCATTTGAGTATTGGGATGTCACCTTTCGAGGCTCTTTATGGGTATCAAGTGCATGTGCCATCTATTGCTTTCCATGAGGATAAAATGGTTAATCCTTTAGCCAAGGAAGAGTTGGAAAGGATGTGACAGCTTCTTAAACTATGCAAGGATAATATGAAGAAGGCACAAGAAGTCATGAAGGCAAATGCGGATGAGCATAGACGCAAAATGGAGTTCAAGGAAGGTTATTATGTGTTGCTCAAGCTTCCTAAGAGCCGTTACAATATTCTCAAAGGGTCTTCCAATTCCAAGTTGGCACATAGATACTATGGACCATATTTGGTAGTCAAGAAAGTGGGTGATTTGGCTTATAATCTTGACCTACCTCCTTCTACAAGGATTCATAATGTGTTTCATGTATCCAATCTTAAGAGGTTTTTGGGCTCTCTTCCTCAAGAGATTGAAGAGTTATCGCCGATGGATGAAGAGGGAGAGATTATCTATGAGCCGGAGAGGATTGTGGACAAGAGGACAAGGGTTTTGAGGAACTGGAATATTGATGAATTCCTTGTGAAATGGAAGTGCTTGCCCCCATAGAAGAGGCTACTTGGCAATCAATGGAGTATGTTCAACAACATGGTTTACTTGATGGAAGTAATCCTTGATCAAGTGGCATGATTATTATGTGAAGAATGGGCATATCATGAGGTTTTATATGTGATGTAATTTCTGGACAGCTTTGGTTGGATCTATTGTTACCAATCTACTCCAACACACTTGGAAGATCATTTGATTCGATGAAAAATATGTGGGACCCTTTTGGATACGGCTACGCATCATTTGCAGCTCATTTTTATGGAGGTTTCATGAAGAATTTCAAGGGAAGCTTCATCGACAACATGGCTGCCATAACAATCCTACATGCTATTTTTGGAGAAGGAATTTGCCGGCTTCACTACATTTGGTTTCCCTATTCCAAATGTATTCGAGGCACATTTTTGAAGACCTCTCTACTTCCCATGGGTTTACATTGAGATTGCGATTCAATTGTAAATATCTTGTATGATTTTGAGGACAAAATCTTTGGGAAGGGATAGTTTGTCATAAACCATAGAGCTTGATTTCCACATGTACATAGGGGCCCATGGGCAAAAGGAGAAAGTGACTATAAATAGGGCTTGGGATACTTTGGTAGGGCCTTTTGACAGTTTTACTAATTTTGGTCATCTTGTACCTTTGGGCTCCATCTATGGAGATTTGGCCTTCCATAGTCATCCTCTTGGTGAGAGGTTAAACACACTTAGGCTATTTGTGCATCTTCTCTTGCTACATGCACTTATAGATTTTCTCTCTCTTTTGTATATTCATGTGATGAGCCATTGGATCACTAATCTCATGATTAATGGATGCTAGATTCTTGCTTTGATGTGTTTGATTCCATATTTTACTCTAGATCCATTTCAATTCCATACATCTTTTGGAAGTGGACAGTCCATGAGTGGAGTTCATAATGATGCTAAGAAGAGCAATGGGTTTTTCAAGGAGCCTCCTCAACCATTCAAGAAGACTCAACAGATGGATGATCCTAAGATTGAGGAATTGAGGAGCAAAGGCCTATGTTTTAAATGCAAAGAGAAGTGGTCACCCGGGCACGTTTGCAAATCAAAGAAAGTGATGGCTACTATGATCATTATGGATGCGGATTACGATTCCAAGTCATCTCATGATGTGGAAGAGTTTGAAGATTGCAGCGAGGAGACACATGAAGAAGACTTGGAGGGCCATTCTTTTGTCAAAGAAGAGGATGAGTTTCCTTTCGACCCCGGTGGAAGGGATCATGCATGCATTTTGAGGGACAATATGCCAAAATAGAGTGCTGCCCATATTTACAGAAAATTACAGCAAGGAGATGGTGAAGAATTTCCTCATTATAAGCTTTGGAATGGTCTATATGGCACAAGGATAAGGTGTATTTGGTTCCAAACTCATCCTACATTCCCAAGGTGCTTCATGAGATGCATTCTTCACCGCTTTCAGGTCATCTTGGTGTTCTCAAGACATTTGACAAAGTGAGCAAAAGCTTCTATTGGAAAGGCATGTGGAGGGATGTCAAGAAGTTTGTTTTGGAATGTGTGTCATGCCAAAGGAATAAGGATAGTCACACCAATTGCCAAGTGGTTTACTTCATCCTTTGCCTATTCCGGATGGAAAATGGACTCACATTTCCATGGACTTCATCCTCACGGGCTTGCGAAAGACGAAGCATGGATGGGATCAAGTATTTGTGGTGGTGGATAGACTCACAAATCAGCTCATTTTATTGCTTCCAAGACTACTTATGGGGCCTCTCACATTGCCAAGCAATTTATGGAGCATGTATTCAAGATACATGGTTTGCCATTCAACATAGTTTGTGATAGAGATACCAAGTTCATGGGCACTTTTTGGAGGACATTGTATAAGAACTTGGGGACTCAAATCACTCCTTCTACAGCCTATCACCCTCAAACGGATGGGCAAACGGAGTGCACAAACAAATGGCTCGAAGTGTACTTGAGGCACTATTGTCATGACATGCAAGCATCATGGGATGAATGGCTTTACCTTGCTGAATTTTGTCATAATTCAAGCAAGCATTTGAGTATTGGGATGTCACCTTTCGAGGCTCTTTATGGGTATCAAGTGCATGTGCCATCTATTTCTTTCCATGAGGATAAAATGGTTAATCCTTTAGCCAAGGAAGAGTTGGAAAGGATGTGACAGCTTCTTCAACTATGCAAGGATAATATGAAGAAGGCACAAGAAGTCATGAAGGCAAATGCGGATGAGCATAGACGCAAAATGGAGTTCAAGGAAGGTGATTATGTGTTGCTCAAGCTTCCTAAGAGCCGTTACAATATTCTCAAAGGGTCTTCCAATTCCAAGTTGGCACATAGATACTATGGACCATATTTGGTAGTCAAGAAAGTGGGTGATTTGGCTTATAATCTTGACCTACCTCCTTCTACAAGGATTCATAATGTGTTTCATGTATCCAATCTTAAGAGGTTTTTGGGCTCTCTTCCTCAAGAGATTGAAGAGTTACCGCCGATGGATGAAGAGGGAGAGATTATCTATGAGCCGGAGAGGATTGTGGACAAGAGGACAAGGGTTTTGAGGAACTGGAATATTGATGAATTCCTTGTGAAATGGAAGTGCTTGCCCCCATAGAAGAGGCTACTTGGCAATCAATGGAGTATGTTCAACAACATGGTTTACTTGATGGAAGTATTCCTTGATCAAGTGGCATGATTATTATGTGAAGAATGGGCATATCATGAGGTTTTATATGTGCTGTAATTTCTGGACAGCTTTGGTTGGATCTATTGTTACCAATGTACTCCAACACACTTGGAAGATCATTTGATTCGATGAAAAATATGTGGGACCCTTTTGGGTACGGCTACGCATCATTTGCAGCTCATTTTTATGGAGGTTTCATGAAGAATTTCAAGGGAAGCTTCATCGACAACATGGCTGCCATAACAATCCTACATGCTATTTTTGGAGAAGGAATTTGCCGGCTTCACTACATTTGGTTTCCCTATTCCAAATGTATTCGAGGCACATTTTTGAAGACCTCTCTACTTCCCATGGGTTTACATTGAGATTGCGATTCAATTGTAAATATCTTGTATGATTTTGAGGACAAAATCTTTGGGAAGGGATAGTTTGTCATAAACCATAGAGCTTGATTTCCACATGTACATAGGGGCCCATGGGCAAAAGGAGAAAGTGACTATAAATAGGGCTTGGGATACTTTGGTAGGGCCTTTTGACAGTTTTACTAATTTTGGTCATCTTGTACCTTTGGGCTCCATCTATGGAGATTTGGCCTTCCATAGTCATCCTCTTGGTGAGAGGTTAAACACACTTAGGCTATTTGTGCATCTTCTCTTGCTACATGCACTTATAGATTTTCTCTCTCTTTTGTATATTCATGTGATGAGCCATTGGATCACTAATCTCATGATTAATGGATGCTAGATTCTTGCTTTGATGTGTTTGATTCCATATTTTACTCTAGATCCATTTCAATTCCATACATCTTTTGGAAGTGGACAGTCCATGAGTGGAGTTCATAATGATGCTAAGAAGAGCAATGGGTTTTTCAAGGAGCCTCCTCAACCATTCAAGAAGACTCAACAGATGGATGATCCTAAGATTGAGGAATTGAGGAGCAAAGGCCTATGTTTTAAATGCAAAGAGAAGTGGTCACCCGGGCACGTTTGCAAATCAAAGAAAGTGGTGGCTACTATGATCATTATGGATGCGGATTACGATTCCAAGTCATCTCATGATGTGGAAGAGTTTGAAGATTGCAGCGAGGAGACACATGAAGAAGACTTGGAGGGCCATTCTTTTGTCAAAGAAGAGGATGAGTTTCCTTTCGACCCCGGTGGAAGGGATCATGCATGCATTTTGAGGGACAATATGCCAAAATAGAGTGCTGCCCATATTTACAGAAAATTACAGCAAGGAGATGGTGAAGAATTTCCTCATTATAAGCTTTGGAATGGTCTATATGGCACAAGGATAAGGTGTATTTGGTTCCAAACTCATCCTACATTCCCAAGGTGCTTCATGAGATGCATTCTTCACCGCTTTCAGGTCATCTTGGTGTTCTCAAGACATTTGACAAAGTGAGCAAAAGCTTCTATTGGAAAGGCATGTGGAGGGATGTCAAGAAGTTTAATTTGGAATGTGTGTCATGCCAAAGGAATAAGGATAGTCACACCAATTGCCAAGTGGTTTACTTCATCCTTTGCCTATTCCGGATGGAAAATGGACTCACATTTCCATGGACTTCATCCTCACGGGCTTGCTAAAGACGAAGCATGGATGGGATCAAGTATTTGTGGTGGTGGATAGACTCACAAATCAGCTCATTTTATTGCTTCCAAGACTACTTATGGGGCCTCTCACATTGCCAAGCAATTTATGGAGCATGTATTCAAGATACATGGTTTGCCATTCAACATAGTTTGTGATAGAGATACCAAGTTCATGGGCACTTTTTGGAGGACATTGTATAAGAACTTGGGGACTCAAATCACTCCTTCTACAGCCTATCACCCTCAAACGGATGGGCAAACGGAGTGCACAAACAAATGGCTCGAAGTGTACTTGAGGCACTATTGTCATGACATGCAAGCATCATGGGATGAATGGCTTTACCTTGCTGAATTTTGTCATAATTCAAGCAAGCATTTGAGTATTGGGATGTCACCTTTCGAGGCTCTTTATGGGTATCAAGTGCATGTGCCATCTATTGCTTTCCATGAGGATAAAATGGTTAATCCTTTAGCCAAGGAAGAGTTGGAAAGGATGAGATAGCTTCTTCAACTATGCAAGGATAATATGAAGAAGGCACAAGAAGTCATGAAGGCAAATGCGGATGAGCATAGACGCAAAATGGAGTTCAAGGAAGGTGATTATGTGTTGCTCAAGCTTCCTAAGAGCCGTTACAATATTCTCAAAGGGTCTTCCAATTCCAAGTTGGCACATAGATACTATGGACCATATTTGGTAGTCAAGAAAGTGGGTGATTTGACTTATAAGCTTGACCTACCTCCTTCTACAAGGATTCATAATGTGTTTCATGTATCCAATCTTAAGAGGTTTTTGGGCTCTCTTCCTCAAGAGATTGAAGAGTTACCACCGATGGATGAAGAGAGAGAGAGAGAGATTATCTATGAGCCGGAGAGGATTGTGGACAAGAGGACAAGGGTTTTAAGGAACTGGAATATTGATGAATTCCTTGTGAAATGGAAGCGCTTGCCCCCATAGAAGAGGCTACTTGGCAATCAATGGAGTATGTTCAACAACATGGTTTACTTGATGGAAGTATTCCTTGATCAAGTGGCATGATTATTATGTGAAGAATGGGTATATCATGAGGTTTTATATGTGATGTAATTTCTGGACAGCTTTGGTTGGATCTATTGTTGGGGTTACCAATATACTCCAACACACTTGGAAGATCATTTGATTCGATGACAAATATGTGGGACACTTTTGGGTACGGCTACGCATCATTTGCAGCTCATTTTTATGGAGGTTTCATGAAGAATTTCAAGGGAAGCTTCATCGACAACATGGCTGCCATAACAGTCCTACATGCTATTTTTGGAGAAGGAGTTTGTCGGCTTCACTACATTTGGTTTCCCTATTCCAAATGTATTCGAGGTGCATTTTTGAAGACCTCTCTACTTCCCATGGGTTTACATTGAGATTGCAATTCAATTGTAAATATCTTGTATGATTTTGAGGACAAAATCTTTGGGAAGGGATGGTTTGTCATGAACCATAGAGCTTGATTTCCACATGTACATAGGGGCCCATGGGAAAAAGGAGAAAGTGACTATAAATAGGGCTTGGGATACTTTGGTAGGGCCTTTTGACACTTTTACTAATTTTGGTCATCTTGTACCTTTGGGCTCCATCTATGGAGATTTGGCCTTTCATGGTGATCCTCTTGGTGAGAGGTTAAACACACTTAGGCTATTTGTGCATCTTCTCTTGCTACATGCACTTATAGATTTTCTCTCTCTTTTGTATATTCATGTGATGAGCCATTGGATCACTAATCTCATGATTAATGGATGCTAGATTCTTGCTTTGATGTGTTTGATTCCATATTTTACTCTAGATCCATTTCAATTCCGTACATCTTTTGGAAGTGGACAGTCCACCATGAGTGGAGTTCATAATGATGCTAAGAAGAGCAATGGGTTTGTCAAGGAGCCTCCTCAACCATTCAAGAAGACTCAACAGATGGATGATCCTAAGATTGAGGAATTGAGGAGCAAAGGCCTATGTTTTAAATGCAAAGAGAAGTGGTCATCCGGGCACGTTTGCAAATCAAAGAAAGTGGCTACTATGATCATTATGGATGCGGATTACGATTCCAAGTCATCTCATGATGTGGAAGAGTTTGAAGATTGCAGCGACGACGAGGAGACACATGAAGAAGACTTGGAGGGACATTCTTTTGTCAAAGAAGAGGATGAGTTTCCTTTTGACCCCGGTGGAAGGGATCATGCATGCATTTTGAGGGACAATATGCCAAAATAGAGTGCTGCCCATATTTACAGAAAATTACAGCAAAGGAGATGGTGAAGGAGTGCTGCCCATATTTACAGAAAATTACAGCAAAGGAGATGGTGAAGAGTTTCCTCATTTATAAGCTTCGGAATGGTCTACTATGGCACAAGGATAAGGTGTATTTGGTTCCAAACTCATCCTACATTCCCAAGGTGCTTCATGAGATGCATTCTTCACCGCTTTCGGGTCATCTTGGTGTTCTCAAGACATTTGACAAAGTGAGTAAAAGCTTCTATTGGAAAGGCATGTGGAGGGATGTCAAGAAGTTTGTTTTGGAATGTGTGTCATGCCAAAGGAATAAGGATAGTCACCAATTGCCAAGTGGTTTACTTCATCCTTTGCCTATTCCGGATGGAAAATGGACTCACATTTCCATGGACTTCATCAACGGGCTTGCCAAAGACAAAGCATGGATGGGATCAAGTATTTGTGGTGGTGGATAGACTCACCAAATCAGTTCATTTTATTGCTTCCAAGACTACTTATGGGGCTTCTCACATTGCCAACCAATTTATGGAGCATGTATTCAAGATACATGGTTTGCCACTCAACATAGTTTGTGATACCAAGTTTATTGCTTCCAAGACTACTTATGGGGCTTCTCACATTGCCAACCAATTTATGGAGCATGTATTCAAGATACATGGTTTGCCACTCAACATAGTTTGTGATAGAGATACCAAGTTCATGGGCACTTTTTGGAGGACATTGTATGAGAACTTGGGGACTCAAATCACTCCTTCTACAGCCTATCACCCTCAAACGGATGGGCAAACGGAGTGCACAAAAAAATGGCTCGAGTGTACTTGAGGCACTATTGTCATGACATGCAAGCATCATGGGATGAACGGCTTTACCTTGCTGAATTTTGTCATAATTCAAGCAAGCATTTGAGTATTGGATGTCACCTTTCGAGGCTCTTTATGGGTAGCAAGTGCATGTGCCATCTATTTCCTTCCATGAGGATAAAATGGTTAATCCTTTAGCCAAGGAAGAGTTGGAAAGGATGAGACAGCTTCTTCAATTATGCAAGGATAATTATGCAAGGATAGTATGAAGAAGGCACAAGAAGTCATGAAGGCAAATGCGGATGAGCATAGACACAAAATGGAGTTCAAAGAAGGTGATTATGTGTTGCTCAAGCTTCTTAAGAGCCATCACAATATTCTCAAAGGGTCTTCCAATTCCAAGTTGGCACATAGATACTATGGACCATATTTGGTAGTCAAGAAAGTGGGTGATTTGGCTTATAAGCTTGACCTACCTCCTTCTACAAGGATTCATAATGTGTTTCATGTATCTAACCTTAAGAGGTTTGTGGGCTCTCTTCCTCAAGAGATTGAAGAGTTACCACTACTGATGGATGAAGAAGGAGAGATTATCTATGAGCCGGAGAGGATTGTGGACAAGAGGACAAGGGTTTTGAGGAACCGGAACATTGATGAATTCTTTGTGAAATGGAAGCGCTTGCCCATAGATGAGGCTACTTTGGCAATCAATGGAGTATGTTTAACAACATGGTTTACTTGATGGAAGTATTCTTTGATCAAGTGGCATGATTATTATGTGAAGAATGGGCATATCATGAGGTTTTATATGTGCTGTAATTTCTGGACAGCTTTGGTTGGATCTATTGTTGGGGTTACCAATCTACTCCAACACACTTGGAAGATCATTTGGTTCGATGACAAATATGTGGGACCCTTTTGGGTACGGCTACGCATCATTTGCAGCTCATTTTTATGGAGGTTTCATGAAGAATTTCAAGGGAAGCTTCATCGACAACATGGCTGCCATAACAGTCCTACATGCTATTTTCGGAGAAGGAGTTTGCCGGCTTCACTACATTTGGTTTCCCTATTCCAAATGTATTCGAGGTGAATTTTTGAAGACCTCTCTACTTCCCATGGGTTTACATTTAGATTGCGATTCAATTGTAAATATCTTGTATGATTTTGCGGACAAAATCTTTGGGAAGGGATGGTTTGTCATGAACCATAGAGCTTGATTTCCACATGTACATAGGGGCCCATGGGCAAAAGAAAAAAGTGGCTATAAATAGGGCTTAGGGGACATTGGTAGGATCTTTTGACATCTTTTGATAGTTTTACTAATTTTGGTCATCTTGTACCTTTGGGCTCCATCAATGGAGATTCGGCCTTCCATGGTCAAGTTCATGGCTAACTTGAAAGCCATCCTCTTGGTGAGAGGTTAAACACACTTAGGCTATTTGTGCATCTTCTCTTGCTACATGCACTTATAGATTCTCTCTCTCGTATATCCATGTGATGAGCCATTGGATCACTAATCTCATGATTAATGGATGCTAGATTCTTGCTTTGATGTGTTTGATTCCATATTTTGCTCTAGATCCATTTCAGTCTACTTCTACTTTGACTACTTAAGATGGTGTATCCCTCTGTTCTTAATGATTGTTGTTAAGTCCCAATGTTTTCCATTAAGCCTTCAAAAATGACATTTACTGCTGTAGAACTACCATCAACAAGAACATTCTTTACATGCAACCCATTACATACCACGTCAGCTTAGGGACAATAGATGTCTACTTCCACTTTGACTAGTTGAGGTGATGCATCCCTCTGTCTCCTTCTTGCATGGATGCCACTCCTCAACTCACTATACAAGGGAGAAGCCAATGCAAAAAGTTTCCCATAGATAGTAATAAGCTCGTAAATAAGGACCTTGACCTTTAGAGAGGCCAAGTCAGCATATCCTAAATGCCTTCTCCGTCTTTTAACTTGCTTATTTCACCCTTTTTTCTCATTTTTCACTTTCAAAGGGGCTTTTCCTCTTCCACACCCTTACCATTCCTAGGTTTCTTCTCTTGAGTAGACACAACAACACCTTCACCTTCACCTTCACCTTTATCGTCAATAACAAGCATCTATCAAATTTCTAGAATCAAAGGAAGGAGAAGCTCTCCTAGGACAATATAAGTCCTAGCACATTTTGCAAGAAAAATTAGCAGGGCCAGAATTTCTTACCACTTTTCGCGCATCTTTTTACCCCAGTCTTTCATGAGCTTGTAAGAGGTCAAGCCACAAATGGTCCATCCTTGCTATGACTCAAGATACCACCATATCAAGTGCATTAGAGATAGCTATGTGTGGTTATGGTTCATTAAAGGCAACCATATTAGGAGTATTAGGACAAGGTGTGATCTTTGGTGTGGAAAAAAGTGGAAATGCATAGCTAACTCTTTAGTTAATCCATGTCCTCCTCTTCAAGGCTGCACTCTTGGCATATAACTATCTTTAAGGATTTCTCTAAGTTTTTGGCAACTTCTTACTTCACCATTTGCCTTGTTTTTTTACCTTAACCCACCCATCAATCCCAACCATAACTTATTTGGCTTCCTTGATTCTGGCTCTAGATGTTAATAGTGTTAAAGAGAGTCTATCAAATTAGTAGGTCTTTTCACCATAGCCTTCACAGAATCAAAACTTTGCGAGACTTCAATCAAAATTTGGTCATACTTTTACTTAAGAAAAGTAATTCATCACCATAAACAATAATCCTTGGTGAATTATGATGCGAAAAAACTTGTTTAATGAAAACATGTGCAGCTTGATAAGCAGCCAATGTCTTTTTGCAAGCAATAAAGTAAGCATGTTTACAAGTTAAAGTCTTTAATTTGCTTTAACACTTATAAATATATCTCTGTATAAAAGAAATACTAAGCAATCCAATTGCAATCCTTTTCAAACTCGAGTGACCACCTCTACATAGTCCGAATCACACATATGAACTCAAACAAAAGATTCCAATAGCTCATTAGAAATATCTTGAAGTGTTCTAAAACTTGGTTTTTGAAACTCTAAAAAATTACTTCATTGGCAAAAGTTATGGTCAAAACTATGAAGTTGTTTATTTAAAAACAACTCCTTATGAAGGTTTTCACGTCATTTATGGGGCTAGTCAATTCTCCAATCATACCTTAATTTTTTTTAATATATAAAAGGGTGGTATTGAGAGTCATTCAATATCAATTCCAATTTAATGCTTCAATTGGAGAAGATTCACCTTTTCACAGTGCCCAATTAAATGGCCTAAAATTGCATTTTTGAGCCATTTTGCTCTCCTTCTTCCTAACGACTAAGGTCTCAACAATGGAACCAAATGATGCACAAAATCACTCAATTATAAGCTAAGGTTCCTTAGTTATGACTTTTGGGGTTTAAATTTATTGAAGTGCAAGAAGAAGAGAGGGAAATTTCTCAATTAATTGCATCCTAGAAGAGTATTATGCGAGAGACATTAAGCAAAATAGAAGAATTTATTAGCACAATATATAGTAGTCACATCAATGGAGATATATTAGATTCCTAAGACATGATCACATAATAAAGGCTTGATGTGAGACTAGTATGGCATTTCTAAATCAATCAAATCAAGCATACACGTATATACTAAGAGGATGGAGTAGACCATAAGGGTGTCTATACTATATAAGGTCGTAATAAGCTACACAAGCTATGCAAGATCATCTAGGCAAACTATGATCAATTATGTGTGAAATGTTGTCTCTAAGCGTGATCAAGAGGGCTTCTTTAGAATATTTCTCACCATGCTCACACAAATTACAATTGTAGAAGCATTTAGGCTAGGACTACATAAACCCAAATGTCACCACACCACCACCCACATCACTTGTCCTTCTTGGTGGCTACTTTTGACATGTGTTTCTTTGCTTTATTTCATCAAGGAATCCTTGACTTGGTAGATTAGATCTAACCCCACATTGAGCTGACAGAAATACCACCAACATAGGACTTTGAGAAGGAGTCTCCTCTATTATGTATCCTTCCACACTCCTCCACAAGCATTCACGAGCCTCTACATGACTTCTAGAAGGATTCTCCTCTATTATGCATTCTTCCACACTCCTCCACATGCATCCACAATCCTCCATAAGCTTGACATGCATTTGCCATCTTATTCAAATAGAGTTACTAATCCATGTAGACATATGGCCCACACCTAGTTTATGAATCATCACTAATTAAATAAAGAATTAGCACTAGTTCCCATACCAATGTAGGTATCATCTATTCATATGGTATTTATGATATAACAATCCATTCATTCTCATACTACCTAGCAATCCATTCATTCTCATACTACCTAGCACATAATATTAAATAAAATTCCTTGGAATCCTTCATGTGAAATAAGATAATTGGAGCCATTAAATCATCACCACGCCATTAAAGTGACCACCAAGCTATCAAGTTCACATATAAGCTTCCCATGGGAATTGTCATATCTTCCTAGTAGTGAACATTACTAGCATACAAAAGATTGGGTCCCACATGGATAACACCACACATAAATATTATATTATAATCAATAAGTTTCACAAAAGGAAACATTTTGGTATTATAAGTCTATGGCATACCATCTATGGTACTGAAGGTCATCTAATGCCGCTTAAAACATTATTACAAGTCTTTGTTGTGCCATCTACCGTACTCAAGGTCATCTCCCCCCTAAGATTGCCCATTAAAACATTATTGCTCTTTCTACAAAAAAGGGGGGCCACAAAGATAAGGAATGCTTCTATCTTAAGGGGATTTAGCTAATGTAATAATAACTGTAGCAACCACCCTTGATCTTCAACAACCCTCCTTCTAAAGAGTTTATTGACACACCTTCCACTATTGTTTCTCCATCACTACTCCAATGGAGCCCATGTATGAACCTGCATTTTATGTTGTAGCTCCCCAACCCTATGCGGTCACCTTGCCATCTACACTCTCTTATGAAACTCCTCCCATAGCTCCCTCCTCTCCGACATCCCAAGTATCCTTTTCACTGGTGTTTCCCATAAAGTACTTTTATCCTCTATCGGCCACCTATCCCTCTCCCCTGTATCCACCTTTGCTGTTGGTGTATGGAGTGACTTAGCCATCACCCCAATCCACCATAGTCCCTACCGCGCCCATGTAGCCCCACTCCATCCCAACCTCCTCCTATGGCTAGATCTCCTTAAGTTGACAATAGAGATTGCATCACACGGCTAATTATTTGTTTTTTTTTGGGAATAGTGGTCATTTTCAGTAGTAATAATGAACGCTTCCAAAAGGCTCTCTTCCCCATGCTTACATTGTCCAAAGAGTTAAGACCATTTTTCAAGCGATTAATTGTCTGAAGAGCCTCTCTTACCCACTCCTACCCTGATGGTCACCATTATGGAGGCCATGGTCCCCTCATCTACTTAAGGAGTACTAGAGCTAGTCATTGAAGATGACATGTTTGAATTTGTGATTTGCATAATTCATGTATTTCTCTTGAGCTTTTTGAATATTCAATTTTGCTAACTCATGAATTTCATCAAAGTCTTTAACAAAAGAATATCCATCCTCTATAGAATGTGAAAGTCTAGTAATTGGAGTAGGCAAAGCCTTACCATAGACTATTTCAAATGGTACTTTCTTAGCAGCAATATGAGGATAGTTATTATATGCGAATTGCAAAATATGTAAACACATATCCCATTGCTTAGGCTGATGAGACATATGATCTAAGCAAATCAAGTATTGTGCTATTTGTTGCTTTGGTTTCGTCCATTAGATTTAGGATAAAAAGTAGTAGAGAAATCAAGTTTTGTTCCAAGATTATCAAAAAAAAGTACAAAAATCACTATAAAACTTTCTCTGTCTACCATAAACAATAATCCTTGGTGAACCATGATGCGAAAAAACTTGTTTAATGAAAACATGTGCAGCTTGATAAAGTAGCCAATGTCTTTTTGCAAGCAATAAAGTAAGCTTGTTTACTAGATCTATCTACTAGAGTCCTAATCATATCATTCTTTATTAGAAGTCGAAGGAAAGCTAGTGATAAATTCCATACTTATTTGTTCCCATGGTTCATTAGAAACAGGCAAAGGCATAAGCAAACCAAATCTCTTTTCTTTATGAATCTTAATCTTTTGACACACAACATATTCAGAAAAAAACTTAGCAACATCTTTATGCATCGTAGGCCAAAAGAAATATTTGGTAACTATTTGCAGAGTAGATGACTATTCTTCAATGATAGCTTGCCTAAATGGTTTAGTGATGTATAATCTCTTTTGAAAGAAAAGAAAACCATCATCATAAGAATAATCAAAATACGATAGCCAATAATTATCTTTCATCTTGTTATATGCATCATAAAAATCAAAATTATTTTTACATGTTTCCTTCATGTTATCAAAAGAAATGTCTATAATAGTAGATAATATATTATTAATAGTATTAAAAGAAATACCTTCAATAGCAGATATATTATTAATGGTAGGTCTCCTACTCAAAGCATCAGTATAAAAAAATTATCATGTCCAAGTTTATATTTAATATTGGCTAAAAACTTTGAATAAAAGATGCGCACTTAATATGTCTATTTGATATTAAAGGCTATAAAAGTAAATGTTTAATACTTTGATCGGTTTTAATGATACACTCTTAGGTCCCTTAAGATAATGTTTCCAAAATTTATATGGATGAATAACATCAATCAATTCTTTATCAAAATACTATGCTTAAGCTTAAATGGTTTCAATTTTGGACTTTCAAAAGCAATCGAATGATTGTCTTATGTAAGTACAATACCAATACCATGTCCGCTAACATCAGTTTTATTACTACTACAAAAAGAATGGTCTAAAAAAATCAACTTTTTGAAATCCACACATATTGTTAGCTTTCCATTCTTCTAAACAAAGATTACAATAGGAGAAATTAAATTAAACCCTTATGAAAGAAAAATAAACCCAACTTCAAGAAGCTTATTAATTTCTTCCTTTACCACTAAAGAAGATTATTAGTTTCTTACTTTACAACTAATGAGAAGTTAGGGGTCATGTGGTAGGGTCATTGCCTTACTGGTTATGCCCCATCCACCAAATCCACTCAGCACTCCACCATTGTGACTTGATGATGTTTATAACCAGTTTGCAATCAAAGAAATGAGCATAAAAATGAAAAAGAGAAAGAAACCTTTTCCTTTCATAGTTAGTGAGATCACATTCTCTAACTAAATAGGCCAAAATCATTCTTAATATTTTCATTAGACAATGCCTATAATTTGGAGGCCCCACCTTTGGTTACCTCAAGTGCATGCAAGTCTACCTCAGTGTCTTTATCCATTTTTGTGTTCAAGTCACTTTCACTTATATATGCTTAAAGATTTTACATACTCATCATCTTCCTCACTTTTCTCACTTTGCAAATCAATACTATTACGAGAAATAAAGATCTTCATTTTATGGGGAATCTTACAAATGGTCATGCACTCTTCACTCTAGCATTGCTAGACCCTCTTCAGCCAAGGCCTTCCAAGTATAGGATAGGAATTTTGAGTCCTCTTCAGCCAAGGCCTTCCAAGTATAGGATAGGAATTTTGAGTCCTCTTCATGATTTGGAAATCCAAGGAGGTTTTACTCCCATGATAGAAACCACCACATTAGTTATAACGCCTTTAGGTTTTACACTTTCTTTATTTGCCATCTCTAAGGTAGCATTAGACTTATGAGATGATTGTTCTTAAGTCCCAATGTTTCCATTAAACCTTTTCAAAAATTACATGAAGTAAAGAACTACCATCAACAAGAACATTATTTACATGCCAACCATTACATACCATATCAACCTAAGTAGAATAAGTGTCTACTTCTACTTTGACTACTTAAGATGGTGTATCCCTCTGTTCTTATTATGATTGTTCTTAAGTCCTAATGTTTTTCATTAAACCTTCAAAAATGATATTTACTGCTGTAGAACTACCATCAACAAGAACATTCTTTACATGTAACCCATTACATACCACCTCAGTTTAGGGACAATAGATGTCTACTTCCACTTTGACTAGTTGAGGTGATGCATCCCTCTGTCTCCTTCTTGCATTGATGCCACTCCTCAACTCACTATACAAGGGAGAAGCCAATGCAAGAAGTTTCCCATAGATAGTAAAAAGCTCCTAATAAGGACCTTGACCTTTAGAGAGGCCAAGTCAGCATATCCTAAATGCCTTCTCCATCTTTTAACTTGCTTATTTCACCCTTTTTCCTCATTTTCCACTTTGAAAGGGGCTTTTCCTCTTGCACACCCTTACCATTCCTAGGTTTCTTCTCTTGAGTAAACACAACAACACCTTCATCTTCACCTTCACCTTCACCTTCACCTTTATTGCGTCAATAACAAGCATCTATCAAATTTATAGAATCAAAGGAAAGGAGAAGCTCTCCTAGGACAATATCCTTTGTCTTGAAAGTCATAGCACATTTTGCAAGAAAAATTAGTAGGGCGAGAATTTCTTACCACTTTTCGTGCGTCTTTTTACCCCAGGCTTTCATGAGCTTGTAAGAGGTCAAGCCACAAATGGTCCATCCTTGCTATGACTCAAGATACCACCATATCAAGTGCATTGGAGATAGCTATGTGTGGTTATGGTTTATTAAAGGCAACCATATTAGGAGTATTAGGACAAGGTGTGATCTTTGGTGTGGGAAAAAGTGGAAATGCTTAGCTAAGTCTTTGGTTGATCCACGTCCTCCTCTTCAAGGCTGCACTCTTGGCATATAACTATCTTTAAGGATTTCTCTAAGTTTTTGGCAACTTCTTACTTCACCATTTGCCTTGTTTTTTACCTTATAATTGGAGCTGTTAAATCATCACCACGCCATTGAAGTGACCACCAAGCTATCAAGTTCACATATAAGCTTCCTAGTAGTGAACATTACTAGCATACCAAAGATTGGGCCCCACATGGATAACACCACACATAAATATTATATCATAATCAATAAGTCTCGCAAAAGGAAAAATTTTGGTATTATAAGTCTATATGGCATACCATCTATGGTACTGAAGGTCATCTCTCCCAAGAATGCCGCTTAAAACATTATTACAAGTCTTTGTTGTGCCATCTACCGTACTCAAGGTCATCTCCCCTAAGATTGCCCATTAAAACATTATTACTCTTTCTACAAAAAAGGGCGGCCACAAAGATAAGGAATGCTTCTATCTTAAGGGGATTTAGCTAATGTAACAATAACTGTAGCAACCACCCTTGATCTTCAACAACCCTCCTTCTAAAGAGTTTATTGACACACCTTCCACTATTGTTTCTCCATCGACTACTCCAATGAAGCCCATGTATGAGCCCGCATTTTATGTTGTAGCCCCACTCCATCCCAACCTCCTCCTATGGCTAGATCTCTTTGAGTTGTCAATAGAGATTGCATCACACGGCGGCTAAGTTTTTTTTTTGGGAATAGTGGTCATTTTCAGCAGTAATAATGAACGCTTCCAAAAGGCTCTCTTCCCCATGCTTACATTGTCCAAAGAGTTAAGACCATTTTACAAGGGATTAATCGTCTAAAGAGCCTCTCTTACCCACTCCTACCCTGACGGTCACCATTATGGAGGCCATGGTCCCCTCATCTACTTAAGTAGTACTAGAGCTAGTCATTGAAGATAACATGTTTGCATATGTGAATTGCATATTTCATGTATTTCTCTTGAGCTTTTTGAATATTCAATTTTGCTAACTCATGAATTTGATCAAAGACTTTAACAAAAGAATATGCATCCTCTATAGAATGTGAAAGTCTAGTAATTGGAGTAGGCAAAGCCTTACCATAGACTATTTCAAATGGTACTTTCTTAGTAGCAATATGAGGATAGTTATTATATGCGAATTGCAAAATATGTAAACACTTATCCCATTGCTTAGGCTGAGATGAGACATATGATCTAAGCAAATCAAGTATTGTGCTATTTGTTGCTTTGGTTTTGTCCATTAGATTTAGGATAAAAAGTAGTAGAGAAATCAAGTTTTGTTCCAAGATTATCAAACAAAGTAGTACAAAAATCACTACAAAACTTTCTATGTCTACCCCATAAACAGTAATCCTTGGTGAACCATGATGCGAAAAAACTTGTTTAATGAAAACATGTGTAGCTTGATAAGCAACCAATGTCTTTCATGTTTACCATAAAAATCACTACAAAACTTTCTATGTCTACCATAAACAATAATCCTTGGTGAACCATGATGTGAAAAAACTTGTTTAATGAAAACATGTGTAGCTTGATAAGCAACCAATGTCTTTCATGTTATCAAAAGAAATGTCTATAATAGTAGATAATATATTATTAATAGTATTAAAAGAAATACCTTCAATAGTAGATATATTATTAATGGTAGGTCTCCTACTCAAAGCATCACTAACAAAATTATCATGTCCAAGTTTATATTTAATATTGGCTAAAAACTTTGAATGAAAGATGCGCACTTAATATGTCTATTTGATATTAAAGGCTGTAAAAGTAAATGTTTAATACTTTGATCAGTTTTAATGATCGATTTTAATGATACACTCTCAGGTCCCTTATTAAGATAATGTTTCCAAAATTTCAATGCATGAATAACATCAATCACTTCTTTATCAAAGTACTATGCTTAAGCTTAAATGGTTTCAATTTTGGACTTTCAAAAGCAATCGGATGATTATCTTATGTAAGTACAACACCAATACCATGTCCACTAACATCAATTTTATTACTACTACAAAAAGAATGGTCTTAAAAAATCAACTTTTTGATGTTAGAAAAAGTGATCTATGTCATATCATAGACAAGGTCAAAGGGATGTGGATGAATGTGGTGAAGGCTAGGAGTTATCCCACATGCAAAGGCAAAGCCCATATGGTACTTGGACCTATATAAAGGGTCATTTCAATGTAATGTAACACAACAACTCATTCTCAAGTACACAATCTCTTGGTCAAGTAAGTGCATCTTGTGTTGCTTTGTATTGCTTTTTGTCATTTGTTTATAATCATGTTTAGCATTATGTTTGAGCCTCCATAGGCTAGCCTAGCCCTAGATCCATGATTTCCAACATGGTGTCAGAGCCTGGCAGGCTATGGCTTAGCTTAGTTTAGTTGTTTTGCCATTTCTCTTCAATATGGTGCCCACAAAAGGAAGTGCCATTGAGAAGAAGGAATAGCAAAATTATTGCATTAGTCTTTGCATCATTAGGGTTTCCTTAGGTGTTGTCCATTGCATTCATTTCAAAGAAGTAGAGAGAGCTTTTGCTCTTGTTCTTGCATTGCACATCAAAAGCCAGCTCACTGTCATTAGAAAGAAGCGGTGTTCTCCATAGCTCACAGCAGAGAGAGAAGAAGAGTGCTAGCAGTGGTGGGACTTGACACTGTCATCAAGTCAGCAAGAAAGAAAGAAGACCAGCTAGGCAACGCATCAACACAGTAGCTTACACGACAGCAGCAGGCTGCAAGCATTCCATCGCCAACATGTAGAGACAAAGAGAGAGAGGCTAGAGGGACCTCCCTTCTCAGCAATAGTCAACAGCCACCCCGTTGCTTGTCAGTGCTATCCAGCAGTAAGTAGCACAAACCTTTCGCAAGCAAGAAGCTGATGGCAGCGAGGCGAGTGATGAGCAGCAAGCAAACACATCTACAGCTTTGTGACGAAGATCCAACTCAGCATTCATCAGCACATCAGAGATAGCTCCATCAAGGCAATAAGCTGTAGAAGCAGCATCAGAGGCAGCATATTCGTGGCAGCAAGCAAAGCAGGTGATGCAGTTGACCAGATCCAGAATCGGCAACGTGGAGCCCCTGACAAACCAGATCCGAAATCAGCGCAGCGAAAACGGGCGGTGCCGGTGGAATAAATCTTGTGAGATCCCTGTTCCCACCGAGCAGCAGATTCGGGATACTAGCAGCGGAAGTAGCACTTCTCGCGTAGGACAGGGGTCCCACATTCGGGGCCTCGTCCACGGATAGCCGGACAAAAGACTAATCCGTCGGTTTTTCCAAAACCGAACCCGAAAAAACTTCCCTTATTCGGAAAGCACGGGCGATTCCTCCAGGATAACTTTTTACTCTAACGTAGTCAAGACCATTAGTGATCAAACTGATCTGACTGCACCTATAAAGATACTCGGTCAGATCAGGGAAGAAACTTGCACTTGGATCATTGGGATCAACGCTTTTTTCCCCATCAAGAGGCACAGCCGTTGATTCCTATCCATAGAACAATTACTATCCGGGACTTACTTCATCTATCGTAATAACAGAAATTTAGTCTCGATTTACGAATCCATCAGTCCAGCCTAACCCCATCCAGTCCCATGGGTTAGCCAACCGCCCAACCACTGTAGTGATGGGATCCAATTAAGAATTTGGTTAGGTTTTGTCCCGGGTACCAAGGAAAAGAGTTCCAAGGCCCCCTAGCCGGAAGTTCATGCAAACATAAAACTAGTCACACCACTTACACACCCAATATGAAATTGCCTTTTTCTTAGCATCAGCTAACTTTAAAACAATCCTTTAATGAAACCATTATGTCACTGATGACAATCCTCATAGTCTCTGGTTGAATCCTTATTTCCAGTCATTCATTCATCGGTATACTTATGGCATCATTGGAAACCAGAACGCTCACCACCTGTTCACTCAGGGGCCTTTTCCATAGTTCCTAGCTCATAGTAACCAGCAATATATTCATATAACAGAATGGAATCTCCGTGGAAGATCAGCAAGATCAACCCACAGATCTATATAAAAGAGCCATGGACTCATCCGTTGAGGACCAGCAAGGTCAATCATCCAGATCCATGCCCGGTTTCAGAAAACAACTCTTATTCCTTGTTCCAATATCTTCCACGACACACGTGTGGGTATCTTCGGTGACCCAGAGCCCGAGCACCGTATGGTCGGCACCCTCTAGGATCCTTCGTCGCAGGTGACCTAGCGCTTCACTCATAGGCCGCTTCCTTGGTCCCTCATCCACCGTACCGGAAGCTCACCATTTAAATCGAACCGAGGCTGGTCAAGACCTCAGTCGACCTTGCTACGCGAGACGTCCTCCATTGACTCTCCGTCCCACAGCAGTTGCAACTTTAACAGTTAGGTCTTCATGACCTTAATCCACAAGACGGTCAAAATGCTTCCCCAGCATTCTTGACATAAAACAGTCATTTATAAACAGTCACAAAATACAGTTTCTAAATCGAACTCTCGTCTTTCCACATTATCCCTCCTTAGTCCACATTACTTATTCCACATTCCATTCAATGTGTACTCATTCTCATCCATTTCCTCATATATCGACGACACATTAATTCACATACACATTCACATTCACATCCATACATCCACATCTACATGCATACATCCATTTTTACATCCTCATTTATACATCCACATCCCATATCCACATTCATACATACACATCCATATCCACATCCATACATCCACATCCACATCCACATTCACATCCATACATCCACATCTACATGCTTACCTCCATTTTCACATCCTCATTTATACATCCACATCCCATATCCACATTCATACATACACATCCATATCCATATCCATACATCCACATCCACATCCACATCCACATTCACATCCATACATCCACATCTACATGCATATATCATTTTTCACATCCTCATTCATACGTCCACATCCACATACATACATCCATATCCGTATCTACACCCATACATCCACATCCACTTCCACTTTCACATGCATACATCCACATCTACATGCATACATCCATTTTCACATCCTCATTCATACATACATCCACATCCGTATCTACATCCATTCTTGCCCTATCACAACCCATATACATCTTATCCCATCACATACACTTCTCACCTCATCCCATACACATCTGATCACATCTTGACTCATCTTATCACTTCCTAACTCATCTCATATGCATCTTATCACATCTTATCACATCCTATACACCTCTTATCACATCCTATCACATCTCATACACATCTTATCACATCCTATCACATCTCATACACATCTTATCACATCCTATCACATCTCATACACCTCTTATCACATCCTATCACTTCCCATACACATCTTATCACATCTTATCACATCTCATACACCTCTTATCACATCCTATCACTTCCCATATCTATTTATAAAATACAGGAGAATTCTTATATTTGATATAAGATTTCTCTACACATTTATTTATGCATAAATTCCATTTAAGGAGACTAACACTTTCGAAATAAAAATCAATCTTTTATGCATCTTCCTATGCATAAATTCAATTTGGATGAGAATAACACTTTTGAATTGAAATTCCATTCTTTTATGCATCTTCCTATGCATAAATTCAATTTGGTAGGAATTACACTTTTAGAATAAAAGAATTTCTCTTATGCATAAAATCCATTTATGATGAAAATCACACTTTTAGTATAAAAAGAATATCTTTTATGCATACCTCTATGCATGAAATTCAATATGATAAAAGTAACACTTTTACAATAAAATAATCAACTTTTATGCATACCTCTATGCATGAAATCTAAATATGATAAAAGCAACACTTTTATAATAAAATAATCAACTTTTATGCATACCTCTATGCATGAAATCCAAATATGATAAAAGCAATACTTTTATAATAAAGTAATCAACTTTTATGCATACCTCTATGCATGAAATTCAAATATGATAAAAGCAACACTTTTATAATAAAATAATCAACTTTTATGCATACCTCTATGCATGAAATTCAAATATGATAAAAGGAACACTTTTATAATAAAATAATCAACTTTTATGCATATCTCTATGCATGAAATTCAAATATGATAAAAGCAACACTTTTATAATAAAATAATCAACTTTTATGCATACTTCTATGCATGAAATTCAAATAAGATAAAAGCAACACTTTTATAATAAAATAATCAACTTTTATGCATACCTCTATGCATGAAATTCAAATATGATAAAAGCAACACTTTTATAATAAAATAATCAACTTTTATGCATACCTCTATGCATGAAATTCAAATATGATAAAAGCAACACTTTTATAATAAAATAATCAACTTTTATGCATACCTCTATGCATGAAATTCAAATATGATAAAAGCAACACTTTTATAATAAAATAATCAACTTTTATGCATACCTCTATGCATGAAATTCAAATAAGATAAAAGCAACACTTTTATAATAAAATAATCAACTTTTATGCATACCTCTATGCATGAAATTCAAATATGATAAAAGCAACACTTTTATAATTAAATAATCAACTTTTATGCATACCTCTATGCATGAAATTCAAATATGATAAAAGCAACACTTTTATAATAAAATAATCAACTTTTATGCATACCTCTATGCATGAAATTCAATATATGTACCACATTAGTTATAACGCCTTCACGTTGTACACTTTCTTTATTTGCCATCTCTAAGGTAGCATTAGACTTATGAGATGATTGTTCTTAAGTCCCAATGTTTCCATTAAACCTTTTCAAAAATTACATGAACTAAAGAACTACCATTAGCAAGAACATTATTTACATGCCAACCATTACACACCATATCAACGTAAGTAGAACAAGTGTCTACTTCTACTTTGACTACTTAAGATGGTGTAGCCCTCTGTTCTTATGACTGTTCTTAAGTCCCAATGTTTTCCATTAAACCTTCAAAAATGACATTTATTGCTGTAGAACTACCATCAACAAGAACATTCTTTACATGCAACCCATTACATACCATGTCAGCTTAGGGACAATAGATGTCTACTTCCACTTTGACTAGTTGAGGTGATGCATCCCTCTGTCTCCTTCTTGCATTGATGCCACTCCTCAACTCACTATACAAGGGAGAAGCCAATGCAAGAAGTTTCCCATAGATAGTAATAAGCTCGTAAATAAGGACCTTGACCTTTAGAGAGGCCAAGTCAGCATATCCTAAATGCCTTCTCCGTCTTTTAACTTGCTTATTTCACCCTTTTTCCTCATTTTTCACTTTTAAAGGGGCTTTTCCTCTTCCACACCCTTACCATTCCTAGGTTTCTTCTCTTGAGTAGACACAACAACACCTTTACCTTTATCGTCTCATCAATAACAAGCATCTATCAAATTTATAGAATCAAAGGAAGGAGAAGTTCTCCTAGGAAAATATCCTTTGTCTTGGAAGTCATAGCATATTTTGTGAGAAAAATTAGCAAGGCCACAAATTTGTACCACTTTTCGTGCGTCTTTTTACCACTTTTCGTGCATCTTTTTACCCCAGGCTTTCATGAGCTTGTAAGAGGTCAAGCCACAAATGGTCTATCCTTGCTATGACTCAAGATACTACCATATCAAGTGCATTAGAGATAGATATGTGTGGTTATGGTTCATTAAAGGCAACCATATTAGGAGTATTAGGACAAGGTGTGATCTTTGGTGTGGAAAAATTTGGAAATACTTAGCTAAGTCTTTGGTTGATCCACGTCCTCCTCTTCAAGGCTGCACTCTTGGCATATAACTATCTTTAAGGATTTCTCTAAGTTTTTGGCAACTTCTTACTTCACCATTTGCCTTGTTTTTTACCTTAACCTAGAGATAAAATTCTACAAAATCCACTCATCAATCCCAACCATAACTTATGTGGCTTCCTTGATTCTGGCTCTAGATGTTAATAGTGTTAAATGGAGTCTATCAAATTAGTAGCTCTTTTCACCATAGCCCTTCATAGAATCAAAACTTTGCAAGACTTCAATCAATATTTGGTCATACTTTTACTCGAGAAGAAATTTATCCAAAGTAGTGCAAAACTTTTCTAAGAAGGGGAAGAATAAAGGGTCGAGTTGATTTTAGAATATCTCTCCATCTTTTGGAACCAAAAAGAAAAACTATGCATTTTTTGAAAGAAAATCTTTTGGCTCACTGAAAGATTTATATACAATGTAAAAGATGGTTGAAATGATTGGTTGGGTTGTATAGGACGTTTTGGATGAAACTTGAAGACATGAATGGGTTTTTACCTCTCATTACATGTGATATATCTCTCTTAGGATTTGATACTCATTATCTCTTATGGTTGCAAGTTAAAGTCTTTAATTTGCTTTAACACTAATAAATATATCTCTGTATAAATGAAATACTAAACAATCCAATTGCAATCCTTTTCAAACTCGAGTGACCACCTCTACATAGTCCGAATCACATTAGAAATATCTTCAAGTGTTCTAAAACTTGGTTTTTGAAACTCTAAAAAATTACTTCATTGGCAAAAGTTATGGTCAAAACTATGAAGTTGTTTATTTAAGAACAACTCCTTATGAAGGTTTTCACGTCATTTATGGGGCTAGTCAATTCTCCAATCATACCTTAATTATTTTTTTAAATAAAATGGTGGTATTGAGAGTCATTCAATATCAATTCCAATTTAATGCTTCAATTTAAGAAGATTCACCTTTTCACGGTGCCCAATTAAATGGCCTAAAATTGCATTTTTGAGCCATTTTGCTCTCCTTCTTCCTAACCACTAAGGTCTCAACAATGGAACCAAATGATGCACAAAATCACTCAACTATAAGCTAAGGTTCCTTAGTTATGACTTTTGGGGTTTAAATTTATTGAAGTGCAAGAAGAAGAGAGGGAAATTTCTCAATTAATTGCATCCTAGAAGAGTATTATGCGAGAGACATTAAGCAAAATAGAAGAATTTATTAGCACAGTATATAGTAGTCACATCAATGGAGATATATAAGATTCCTAAGACATGATCACACAATAAAGGCTTGATGTGAGACTAGTATGGCATTTCTAAATCAATCAAATCAAGCATACACGTATATACTAAGAGGATGGAGTAGACCATAAGGGTGTCTATACTATATAAGGTCGCAATAAGCTACACAAGCTATATGCAAGATCATCTAGGCAAACTATGATCAATTATGTGTGAAATGTTGTCTCTAAGAGTGTTCAAGAGGGCTTCTTTAGAACCATCTCACACAAATTACAATTGTAGAAGCATTTAAGCTAGGATACATAAACCCAAATGTCACCACCATCACTCATCACTGGTCCTTCTTGGTGGCTACGTTTGACATGTGTTTCTTTGCTTTATTTCATCAAGGAATCCTTGACTTGGTAGATTAGATCTAACCCCACATTGAGCCGACACAAATACCACCAACATAGGACTTTGAGAAGGATTATCCTCTATTATGTATCCTTCCACACTCCTCCACAAGCATTCACGAGCCTCTAAAGGACTTCTAGAAGGATTCTCCTCTATTATGCATTCTTCCACACTCCTCCACATGCATCCACAAGCCTCCATAAGCTTGCCATGCGTTTGCCATCTTATTCAAATAGAGTTACCAATCCATGTAGACATATGGCCCACACCTAGTTTATGAATCATCACTAATTAAATAAAGAATTAGCACTAGTTCCCATGCCAATGTAGGTATCATCTATTCATATGGTATTTATGATATAACAATCCATTCATTCTCATACTACCTAGCACATAACATTAAATAAAATTCCTTGGAATCCTTCCTGTGAAATAAGATAATTGGAGCCATTAAATCATCACCACGCCATTGAAGTGACCACCAAGTTATCAAGTTCACATATAAGCTTCCCATGGGAATTGGAGCCATTAAATCATCACCACGCCATTGAAGTGACCACCAAGTTATCAAGTTCACATATAAGCTTCCCATGGGAATTGTCATATCTTCCTAGTGAACATTACTAGCATACAAAAGATTGGGTCTCACATGGATAACACCACACATAAATATTATATTATAATCAATAAGTCTCACACAAAAGGAAAAAAATTGGTATTATAAGTCTATGGCATACCATCTATGGTAGTGAAGGTCATCTCTCCCAAGAATGCCGCTTAAAACATTATTACAAGTCTTTGTTGTGCCATCTACCGTACTCAAGGTCATCTCCCCTAAGATTGCCCATTAAAACATTATTGCTCTTTCTACAAAAAAGGGGGGCCACAAAGATAAGGAATGCTTCTATCTTAAGGGGATTTAGCTAATGTAACAATAACTATAGCAACCACCCTTGATCTTCAACAACCCTCCTTCAAAAGAGTTTATTGACACACCTTCCACTATTGTTTCTCCATCGACTACTCCAATGGAGCCCATGTATGAACCCGCATTTTATGTTGTAGCTCCCCAACCCTATGCAGTCACCTTGCCATCCACACTCTCTTATCAAACTCCTCCCATAGCTCCCTCCTCTCCGACATCCCAAGTATCCTTTTCACTGGTGTCTCCCATAAAGTACTTTTATCCTCTGTCGGCCACCTATCCCTCTCCCCTGTATCCACCTTTGCTATTGGTGTATGGAGTGACTTAGCCATCACCCCAATCCACCATAGTCCCTACCGCGCCCATGTAGCCCCACTCCATCCCAACCTCCTCCTATGGCTAGATCTCCTTGAGTTGTCATCAATAGAGATTGCATCACACGGCTCAGCAGTAATAATGAACGCTTCCAAAAGGCTCTCTTCCCCATGCTTACATTGTCCAAAGAGTTAAGACCATTTTACAAGGGATTAATCGTCTGAAGAGCCTCTCTTACCCACTCCTACCCTGATGGTCACCATTATGGAGGCCATGGTCCCCTCATCTACTTAAGTAGTACTAGAGCTAGTCATTGAAGATGACATGTTTGCATTTGTGATTTGCATACTTCATGTATTTCTCTTGAGCTTTTTGAATATTCAATTTTGCTAACTCATGAATTTGATCAAAGTCTTTAACAAAAGAATATGCATCCTCTATAAATGAATGTGAAAGTCTAGTAATTGGAGTAGGCAAAGCCTTACCACATAGACTATTTCAAATGGTACTTTCTTAGTAGCAATATGAGGATAGTTATTATATGCGAATTATCATCTAAGCAAACAAAGTATTGTGCTTGTTGCTTTGGTTTCGTACATTAGATTTAGGATAAAAAAAAGAAGCAAAATCAAGTTTTGTTCCAAGATTATCAAACAAAGTAGTACAAAAATCACTACAAAACTTTCTATGTCTACCATAAACAATAATCCTTGGTGAACCATATGCGAAAAAACTTGTTTAATGAAAACATGTGCAGCTTGATAAGCAGCCAATGTCTTTTTGCAAGCAATAAAGTAAGCCTGTTTACTAGATCTATCTACCAAAGTCCCAATCATATCATTCTTTATTAGAAGTCGAAGGAAAATTAGTGATAAATTTCATACTTATTTGTTCCCATGGTTCATTTTAAACAGGCAAAGGCATAAGCAAACCAAATCTCTTTTCTTTATGAATCTTAATCTTTTGACACACAACATATTTAGAAAAAAACTCAGCAACATCTTTATGCATCATAGGCCAAAAGAAATATTTGGTAACTATTTCCAAAGTAGATGACTATTCTTCAATGATAGCTTGCCTAAATGGTTTAGTGATATATAATCTCTTTTGAAAGAAAAGAAAACCATCATCATAAGAATAATCAAAATAAGATAGCCAATATTTATCTTTCATCTTGTTATATGCATCATACAAATCAAAATTATTTTTACATGTTTCCTTCATGTTATCAAAAGAAATGTTTCCTTCATGTTATCAAAAGAAATGTCTATAATAGTAGATAATATATTATTAATAGTATTAAAAGAAATACCTTCAATAGCAGATATATTATTAATGGTAGGTCTCTTACTCAAAGCATCAGTAACAAAATTATCATGTCCAAGTTTCTATTTAATATTGGCTAAAAACTTTGAATAAAAGATGCGCACTTAATATGTCTATTTGATATTAAAGGCTGTAAAAGTAAATGTTTAATACTTTGATCGGTTTTAACGATACACTCTCAGGTCCTTTAAGATAATGTTTCCAAAATTTCAATGCATGAATAATGTCAATCAATTCTTTATCAAAGTACTATGCTTAAGCAATCGGATGATTATCTTATGTAAGTACAACACCAATACCATGTCCGCTAACATCAATTTTATTACTACTACTACAAAAAGAATGGTCATAAAAAATTAACTTTTTGACATCCACACAAATTGTTAGCTTTCCATTCTTCTAAACAAAGATTACAATAGGAGAAATTAAATTAAACCCTTATGAAAGAAAAATAAACCCAACTTCAAGAAGCTTATCAATTTCTTCCTTTACCACCACTAAAGAACATTATTAGTTTCTTACTTTACAAAACTAATGAGAAGTTAAGGGTCATAAGGTAGGGTCATTGCCTTACTGGTTATGCCCCATCCACCAAATCCCCTCCATTGTGACTTGATGATGTTTATAACCAGTTGCAATCAAAGAAATGAGCATAAAAATGAAAAAGAGAAAGAAACCTTTTCCTGTCATAGTTAGTGAGATCACATTCTCTAACTAAATCGGCCAAAATCATTCTTAATATTTTCATTAGACAATGCCTATAATTTGGAGGCCCCACCTTTGGAGTTTTTGTGTTCAAGTCACTTTCACTTATATATGCTTAAAGAGTTTACATACTCATCATCTTCCTCACTTTTCTCACTTTGTAAATCAACACTATTACGAGAAATAAAGATCTTCATTTTATGGGGAATCTTACAAATGGTCATGCACTCCTCACTCTAGCATTGCCTTGCATAGACCCTCTTCAGCCAAGGCCTTCCAAGTATAGGATAGGAATTTTGAGTCCTCTTCATGATTTGGAAATCCAAGGAGGTTTTACTCCCATGATAGAAACCACCACATTAGTTATAACGCCTTCAGGTTTTACACTTTCTTTATTTGCCATCTCTAAGGTAGCATTAGACTTATGAGATGATTGTTCTTAAGTCCCAATGTCTCCATTAAACCTTCAAAAATTACATGAACTAAAGAACTACCATCAACAAGAACATTATTTACATGCCAACACTACAAGGGATCGGGCTCATACCCGCGCTCCTAGCCGCTAAAAATGACTTGTGGAAAAAAATAACGGGCCCGTGTATCAGCGCATGTATAATCGCGGCCAGAGACATGCGTGTAAAAGTGCGTGTATAGGAATAGTCGGATGCGCTGATACACGGGCATATACACGCGTTTTGTCAGTTTAGCTGCACTTAGACGCACTGATAGAAGGGTGTATACACGCATTTTTTCAGTTTAGCTACGCTTATACACGCGTATTACACAGATTATCCGCGTATATACATGTGACTTTTAAAAATTTGACGTGCCTATACACGCGTATTTCATAGATTATTCGAGTATATATACGTGACTTTTTTGCAGAGTTGACGCATCTATCCACGCGAACAGAGAGCAAAAAAAAAAAATCCAGGTACCTGAATGCTGTTCCAGCATTCCAGCACCCAATAACACTCTGGATTTTTTTTTTTGGTGTAGTGGACCATCCACGAGGAAGATTTAAGACAAGAACGACATGAATGCATACATTGTCAATACACGATTCAAGACAGACATGAATGCAATACTATCGATTCACGATTCAATATTACTATCAAAATTTTATGTGTACACATATATACAAGCGAGTCCATATGTCGAAGTAGCCCATGGCTTCAGTTACAAAAATATATATACAACCACATCCTCAATATGGAATGTGATACTATAAGTCTGAGTACTACTCAGACCCAGATGATGACTCGGTGCTCCCTCCATGATCAGATAAGCTCACATCGGTCGGAATGTCCGATGATATTGGAATATGTTGGAATTTATGATCAATGTCATGGTCTAAGGTTAAAGCACTCAATAAAATGTAAAAGGACCATGAAATGTGAAGAGAATCCAGGTGAATGTAAGGGTCAAACCCCACTTGAAGTAGGCGAGTTTCAGAAGATTCCATGGAGGCTATATTCTAGGGAGCCATGTGGGGGGAGATGGCCTTGGATGCTCTTGATGAGATGTAAGCAATGATGTCATTCAAGCATGTACACTTTGGCTATAAAATGGTGGCCCTCCTAATGAGAAAAACACAAATTTTATATGCTATGTGATGCTCCTTATTGTGCTGTCATTATGCTCTCTTAATCTTGGATTAAGTACTAGTTAATTACACTTTTGTTCATGTGACCACCATGGCTTATCTTGAACCACCATAGCTCTTTCATCACTCCATGATCTCATTAAGCTTTTATTATCACTCATTATGCTTTTCCCAACATGGTATCAGAGCCAGGTTATCCCTAGGCATAGTAATTAACCACATTGATTAGTTTTTCATTTTCTCAAGCTTTCCATTAAAGCTTCACTGCACCCCCTGCTGGTCTTTTGCTTCATGTGAGCTCTATACTCCACCAAATCTCAAGCTTTTTGATTCAAAAGAGAGCTAACAGCCGGCGCATTCTACACCTAGCTCCATTTGATCTCCCACGAAGTACACGCAGCGAATTTTGCTCTGCAGACAGCAGCAGCCCGCCTCTGCGCTGTGAAATTCATCAAATTGGAGATGTACAAAGAATGGTTTGCAAATTCCTCTTATGAGCATAACATTGATGCTATGAAGCTCCTCCTTGTTGATTTTCATGAGCAATGGTCCACTGTAGCTGCTGTTTGAACTAATTTCTCAGTGACAGTACATGCTGTGTTGCAGAGCAGATTTACAGAGATTGAAGCAACATCCTGGCATGTTTGAGTGCTGAGCTTAGAGCCAATACCTTGGTTCTCACTTGGTTTAAAGCATTTTATGTTTCTCATTTGGGAAGAGTCTCATTCAATTGCTCAAAGCTCACTCTATTTTTGGGGGCAGTTTTTCCTCTTTAATTAATCATCTCCACTAATCATCATATAATTATCTATTGAGATGACATTCTAATATGCATATTGAGTTGAATATCTCTTTGTAGTCATGCATTCGGATGCTGAATCATCTAATGAAGATTATATCAAAAAATCATTGAAACCTAAAAGCAAAACTAGAAAACCTAGGATCAAGTCTAGGCCCCGTTATTATCACTATGCAAAGGCTTATGGGTTTGGGGAATTCTTGAGTAATTTCATGCATCTATATGGTGAAGGGGGATTCTAGCTTTTAATCTATTGCATTGTTCAGTTCCAATCATGGAGTCAACTTACATATCATCCTCTTTCATCAAGAAATTCAACGGTCATGACTTCCACACTTGGCAAGTCAAAATGAGATTTTTACTAATGAAAGAAGGAGTTTGGGGCATAGTCAATGGCACTATACCTAAACCTGCCACACGAGAAGGAGAAATCTCTTGGCAAACCAAGGATGAGAAAGCATTAGCTCTCATTGCCCTTGGAGTTGAAGATAGTTATATACATTACATTGGTAATGGAACATCTTCACAAATTGCGTGGAATTCACTGGATAAATCTTTTGGTGCTCAAGGCCTCCACAGCAAAATCAGTCTCAAAGTAGACTTTTACAGTCTAGAGTACAAGATTGATGAGACACTTGCATCTCACATCAACACCATGAAGAGCTTGATGGCCTAGCTCGAAGCCATCAATGAACCAGTCAAGGAGAGTGATGCCATAGCCATCCTCCTAAAGTCAATGCCATCCGAGTATGATACACTCATGCCGACCTTAAAGTACATGCAGGATCCCACTTTGGAGGGAATAGAGAGTGTTCTCTTGGAAGAAGAGAAGAAGCTGAAAGGTAGAGCCATTGATCTTGTCTCAAACCAGGCATACCTTGTTCAAAAGCAAACCGGCAAATCACTCCAATGTACACATTGTGGAAGGACAGGACACCTTGCCAAGAAGTGCTACCACAAAGACAAGCCAAAGCGAATATGCACCAAAAATGTGGAAAGCCAGGTCACCTCGCCGACAAATGTTACACCAACCAGGCAAATATGGTAAGCACTTCGAATGATTCCGCAGAAGCAATCCAAGCATGCAACAATGTTACTATCTCTTTTGATGAAGCGGTAGATGCAGAATGGGCTTTCTAAAGCCAACAATGTTTATGCCCTCTCTTACCCAAATGTTTATGTATGGACACCTCTAACCACCGATGATGTAGGTTATGTGTTTTTATGATGCTCACAATATCTCTCAGTAGGCCATGTAGCCCTCAAGGGGGGATTGATGGGGAGTTGGGTCTCCATGACCAACAAATGATGACAGATGATGATGATGCCCATGGATATGATGATGATGATGCTATGATGATGATGGGGTATGGGAGAGGAATGTTTTTCATGTCATGTCATTTTCTTTTCGCAATGTAGAAGCTATGCTCCCTATGAGCGATGCTAATTTCTTTTATGTACTGTAGAGCTATACTCCTTATGAGTTAAGCTTTTTCTTTCATGTAATGTTTGGATCAAGGGAGGGCAATATACCATGCCATGATCAAGGGAGGGTATTGGAATATGTTGGAATTTATGATCAATGTCATGGTCTAAGGTTAAAGCACTCAATAAAATGTAAAAGGACCATGAAATGTGAAGAGAATCCAGGTGAATGTAAGGGTCAAACCCCACTTGAAGTAGGCGAGTTTCAGAAGATTCCATGGAGGCTATATTCTAGGGAGCCATGTGGGGGGAGATGGCCTTGGATGCTCTTGATGAGATGTAAGCAATGATGTCATTCAAGCATGTACACTTTGGCTATAAAATGGTGGCCCTCCTAATGAGAAAAACACGAATTTTATATGCTATGTGATGCTCCTTATTGTGCTGTCATTATGCTCTCTTAATCTTGGATTAAGTACTAGTTAATTACACTTTTGTTCATGTGACCACCATGGCTTATCTTGAACCACCATAGCTCTTTCATCACTCCATGATCTCATTAAGCTTTTATTATCACTCATTATGCTTTTCCCAACAGATGAGTAGTGTTCACGTCCACCCTCTGCACTGGCGGCAGGTGGATCATCAGCAGCTTGTGCCTGTTCAAGTAATATATAGTATATAAGTATATATATATGTAATTCAATAAACCAAAATCATTCGTTTAGAGTTTTCAAGTACCTGTCGACCGTATGGTCTCATGGCCATCTCAAACTGTGCGTCCGTAATACGTCCCTCGGCTCTGAAGATGGCCCACGTGTCACGTCTGCTATGCCGATGAGAGCATACCTAGTATCGTGGGCTGTGGGCTTCCTCCCCGTAACCCGTTGCTCGCTGTATCATAATCAACACAATTTGTAAGATTAAAACAATCATAGAATCAATGAATTAAGTAAGTAAACAATCAAAGAAAGTGGCAAGATACTTACGAACTCTGCCTCCCATGACTCGACGCCGCCATATCCAAAATGCAAAGATCCAATGGTCTCCATCTGGATTCGTCGTGCCTCCACATGCTGCCTACTCTTCACGCCACCCTCTGCTCATTTCTTTGCCTCCTTCCACTCATGTTTGTGTGCAATGGCAGGTTTCTCGGCAGGATAGCCACCTGCAGCTACATTTAACCCATCATTGTATGCGAGTTTCTTAAGGTGAGATCTTTTATTACTTAAAGATCTCCCTTATTCATGTCCTTCCCCATACATCCGAGAATGTCGCATGTGGGGGATTGGGGTACCGACTATGTACAGCATCTATTACCTCCCCAACTAATCGGCTGTTTTAATCTTTAAATCTAATAAAACAATTTCTATACAAGTTTGATACTACCCCACGCATGTACTCCATTACCTCTTTCCCCCTCGCATCCATCACTATCCCGCCCCTATCCGTCACATCATAGCAAATCACTCCCTCCACCTCTCTCATCTCCTCCTCATCCTCACTGTCTCCTCTAACTCTTCTCCCTCTATCTCCTCTCTCACTGCGTGCCCTACTACCTCCCCCACCAAAGCACCCGCCGTCGCCGCATCCTCCACTCCCACTCTTCCTACTGCTGTGGGTGGAGTCACGACTGGGGGATTGTCTACGTGACGGTGGCTGTGAGCCCTGACGTGATGGTGGCTCTGAGGGAGTACGCGATGGTGGCTATGAGCCCTGACGTGATGGTGCCTGGGAGGGTGTGCATGAGTGTGTCTGGGAGGATGGGGTATGTCTCCTCGGTGGGCGTGAGTGTGTCTGGGACGGGGTATGTCTCCTCGGTGGGCGTGAGTGTGTCTGGGACAGGGTATGTCTCCTCGGTGGGCGTGGAAGAGGAGAAGCTGCATGCCATTTCGTCGGACTCGTAGGCATAGACGGCAGTGGAGTGACCTGGATACTCGCGCGGGCAGGGTATAGATACCAGGCATGGAAGGAGGGGGATGGGCATACATGTACTTTGTAAGCTCAACTGGACCAGGATGGTGCCTAAAATGATTTAGCATCTCCATCAGCCAATTGCTGTACACAAATGGATCGGATGAAGAACCTGGATCCATAAAGAATCTGCAAAAATAAAAGTATATACATGATTGCATCAAAGCACAAATGCAAGCTAGCACATATGATTTTGTGAAGGCAAGCCATACGCAGATGGGATCATCTCTTTGAAGAACCTGGATAGCAAGCATGGGTGAAACACAGTCGCGTGTATAAACCCGTCAAAAAATGCATGTATACACCCGTCAAAAAATACATGTATATGCCCGTGAAAGTCTGTGCAGACAGCATACACGTAGACATACACGCGTTCCTACACGCGGCCTCCTCAAGCAGTTCTGGTGAGGATGAGCCAATGCGTCATCGTAATCGCGATGTGTGGTTGGGACAAAGGATCAAGTGTATGTGTAATCGATGTCAAGGATGCATTGTACGAGTGCGTTGAATTACCTTGAATCACATCTCCATGTATGGAGAATGGAATCAAACAGGTTTAGAGGTGAGTAGATGTAAATTGATAGTATTCAAATGACTCATGGTATCCAAATTAAATTAATGGAGTTATAATATATATACTCTAATTGAAGCAGGATGCAATACCACACCCTAACATGGTGCCCTACATGCGGCGAGAGCACCAAAGCGTCGACGAGATGATGCTGGAGCTTTGGGATCTATTGTCAGAGATGAGTGGGAAAGGGATGACAATAGCCCTGCACCCCACGAAGTTGTGGAAGAGGAAGTGTTTGATGATATGGTGCGGTATCTTTTTAGGGATGATCCCAAAGGTATGGACGATGATGATATGGAACAAGAGCATCTTTACAAGGCTTCATCGACACCGGTTTTTGAAAGGTGCACATTCTCTATTTTAGGTGCTTCACTTGAACTACTCAATATACAAACAGTTTATGGATGGAGCAATGCAAGTCTTGATGCATTATTGAAGTAAGCATTCTAACTTGCAAATTTGAATTAGTGGTTTAGGGTTTAGGGTTTAGGACTAATTGATGATATTGGATACAGGCTATTATCAAACATGCTTCCAAAGGGAAATAGACTACCCACCTCAAGAGACATAGCGAGGCGCTATGTGACATCTCTTGGAGGATTGGATTATAATCGCATACATGCATGCGTCAATGATTGCATTCTCTTTCGTGGGACGCATCAGGAGGCTCGACATTGTCCCACTTGTGGTGAAGCAAGGTATAGAACAGATGTGAAGAGTTTTGATGTACCTCATAAAGTATTGCGACACTTTCCTATAATTCCTCGCATCAAACACATGTTCAAGTGCAAATCCATAGCAGAGCTCAGGTCATGGCATTCCTCACATCGATCGAATGATGGCATGTGGAGAATTCCCGCAGACGCTCCTACTTTGGAAGCATATTGAAGATGAGTGGCCCAGCTTTAAAACAGAGCCCAGAAACTTGAGACTTGGCTTAGGTATGGATGGAGTGAATCCATTTGGTTTCAAAAGCACCGCATATAGCATGTGGCCAGTTGTGTTGGTGAATTACAACCTTCCACCATCAATGGCGATCAAGAAGGGACATCTTATGTTATCTCTTCTAATTCCAGGGAAACATAAAGTCAAGCATATGGATGTTTATCTCGAACCGTTGATTGATGAGTTGGAGGAACTATGGAGAGGTGTTACGGTGGTGGACATTAGTAGGCCTCCCTCCTCTCGACACTTCGACTTAAAAGCAGTGTTGATGTGGACAATGCATGACTTTCTAGGATACAACGATTGTTCTGGTAAGAATTCTAATTACCTCCCTACTCTAATACTATTGGCTATATTAATTATAACTATTGACTTTATTATTCTAACTTTTATTTATATTTTAACAGGTTTGAAAACATCGGGTAAACATGCATGTCCTGTTTGTGGTCCTTCGTTAGTATATGAGTATGCTGACGGTTTGTGTAAGACCATATTCGATAATCATCATCGATTTCTCCCGTCAGATCATCCTAAATATGTTGCTAGTAAGAGTAACATTCCTCCACAAACACTTCGTGCAAAAGATCGGAAGCGTATTTGGGAGTCTACAAATATTCTTCCTCCAGATGGCATGAACAAGTATAGTAATGTTTTTCAATCTTGTTTTGTGTAGTCTCTAATTGGATTAAAGATCACATAGAGCAATCCCTTGTGTAGGTACTCCATTTTTTTTCGGCTACCATATATTGGACCCATCTTAAGATCAACCATCTTCTTGATCCCATACACATCTTCAAGAATGTGGGATCTGGTATTTGGGAACATGTTATTGGTAAACGAGACAATGTTAGCATACGGGAGGACTTGCGGGTCGCAGGACGTATGTGTCAAGCTTGGCCACGAGAGGAGGGTGGGCACGTTTGTCTTCTGCCTGCACCATGGATTATATCAAAGAAAGAGGAGAAGCAGGTAAAGCAGGCTATCACCACTTTGCGTACTCCCACTGGATGCATGAGATCATTGAAGGGACCCTTTACAAGCACTAAGAAAAGAGGCGTTGAGCAACTATATGGGTTGAAGTCCCACGATTGGCACAAGATGCTCCAAGTAAGTGTTTTCCAAGTCTTGTACATTGAAATTAAATTTTGTAATGCCATAAACCATATATACATGTGCTCTTATGTGCGCAGTTCATACTACCTATACTAGCATCGACCATTGTGTAAATAAGAGTTTGAAAAAATGTATTTATAAGATGGGCGAGCTTGTGAGGTATGTAAAACCCATGTCAGATCACCCTTCATTATACCTTGCAAAATGAACGTGCATGAGGTATAACGTACTATTCATTTATTTTTCAGATATGTTAGTTCCAAAGCAATTGATCTAGCCACATTGGATGATGCGCGTGTTATGGCAGTGGAGGTGGTTTGTTTGGTAGAGGAGACTTTTCCGCCGCGAACCATTCTCACAAGTCAACTACATCTCATTGTGCATTTAGTGGACGAAATTGCTTTATGCATGCATGCTGGATGTTCTTCCTAGAGCGCTTCATGAAGACCTTAAAAGACTTTGTGAGGCAAAGTGCAAGGCCCGAAGGAAGCATGGCCGAGGGTTGGTTGATACAAGAGTCTCTTGTATATATTTCAAAATTTCTTGGTCAGGTGGACAGCTCTTTGCCACGACTATGGAGCAATGAAGAGGACTTGAGGATGACCTCTATTTTGCCTCAAGGAAAAGGACAGAGTAAAGTAATTGACAGAACATTGATTGTTGATGATCTCAATTTCACTTGCATCCTTAATAGTGATGTGATGAGAAGATGGGTTACAAGAAGATATGAGGATGCAAAGACAAAAAGGCAAGCAGAAAGAGCTCTCTTTCGGAGGCAACATGGCTCTCATAAGGCGTACCCTAAGCATCTAGCAACACTTTCGACTGATATCCATGTTGATTGGTTGCATGAGGAAATGGAGAGAGCAGAGAGCGACGAGGGGCTGCATATCACGGCGGAAGAATGGGAGTATGCACGAGGATGCATGTTAAAGGTACATAGAACTAATGTTTTGCATTAGTTGTAAGTGATTTGCTTTTAATATTTATTCACATTGCTTACACAAATATTGCTTCTATTTTGGTCTGAATTTTTTGGGTCGAAAACGCGTTTCGGGCGCGTCTGGACCTCCGTTTTTCAGAAAGCAGGCGATTTTGAGCACTGCGGGTAAGTCATCGATTCTATGCAGAACTCTGTTTTAAGAACTGTAGGAAGACAGATTGACTGTGCAGACACTGTGGGTGCTGCAAAGAGGTCTACAGTTGCCATTGGGTGTATGTATGCACATTGAAGTCACTGGTTGTGACATTTGAGAGTACTACAGTACCGCTGTGCAGAAAATACAATAGTTTGTGCAGAAAAACCAGAGTGCAGTTCTGGTAAAATTGTGTGTTTGGCAAGATGTCAAATGATGGGATAACTCAGATTGTGGCTGAGAAGCTTGACAAGAATAACTTCCATGCTTGGAGGTTCAGGTTGACGAATTTCCTGATGGGAAAAGGCTATTGGGACTACATAGAAGGTGAACATGAAGAGGCACCGGAGATACCGGATATAAATCCGCGGATATAAATCCGATTGCTGTAGATGTGAAAGAGTTTAAAGACTAGAACCAGGGAGCCAGGAAGGTTATGTATTGGCTATCCATTAGTATACATGACACCATGATTGGGCACATTCAGGATGCCAAGTCCCCCAAGGAGGCGTGGGACACCTTGGTAAAGCTTTATGAAACAAATACCAAGGCACATAAGATACAGTTGAAGAATGAACTTCATACTGTGGAGAAAAAGAGCATGTCTGTGAATGACTATGCGGCGTTGAAGATAAAGGGTATTGTGGAATCCCTTGCATCTATTGGTGTGTCAGTAGATGATGATGATAAGGTGGAGGTCTGTCTACGTGGTCTTGGGCCACAATACAAGGCGTTCAAGATGTCTATTCAGACTCGGGAAAACATTCCCAACTTTACAGATGTGGTGTCTATGCTGATTATCGAAGAGAAGAGCTTGGGTGAAGACCAACAGTCTTCACAAAGCAAAAACAGTTCAGAGCAACAAGCCTTCTACACGAGTTCAGGAAGAGGACGAGGTAGAGGAGGCCGTGGACGCGGTCAAGGAGGTGGCCGAACAGGTAATCAGAATTATGGTCAGCAGCAGTAGCAACAACAACAGTCCCAGAATCAACAACAACAGTCCCAGAATCAACAACAACAACAACAACATGCATGTGGAAGAGGCAAATTCAGAGGCAGGGGGGATCAAAGAGGCCATGGAAATTGGCAAAGGCAATATAATGATGCACGTGAATGCTATTATTGTGGTAAGCCTGGACATGTGCAGGCAGAATGTTATAAGAAGCAGGCTGACATGCAAAATGGGAAAGTGTAGCAAAACAACTATGCATCCTCAAGCAGAAATAATGAGGATAATGAAAGGTTGTTTGTTATGCAGCATGTCGTGAATGCCATGTCTGAAAATGTTGATGCAGCACAAAAAGATAATGTATGGTATGTGGATTCAGGCGCTTCGAACCACATGATGAGTCATGGGGAGTGGTTCAAGGAGATGAAAAACCCAAAAAGACCAGGTTTTGTGGAAACAGGGGATGACACTGCTCATCCAATTGCCCATGTTGGAGATGTGCCATTGTCTATGCAGGATGGCAAAGTGAAGTACCTTGCAGATGTACTTCATGTACCGAACATAACAAAGAATCTGGTTTTAGTTGGCCAGATGATTGAGCAGGGTTTGCAGGTTCGGTTTAACCACCCTGATGGTTGTTATGTTGAAGACTTTAAAGACAAGTGCAGGTTGGTTGCAAAAGGCAACATAGTGGGCAGAATGTTTACATTGAATGTAGACATGCCTGAAATGAGTGCTGCGATGTTTGCAAATGGTTCAGGAGTTGTTGCAGACACAGACATATGGCATAAAAGAATTGGATATGTAAATGTGCAGAGATTGAAGTCTATGCAGACAAAAGGAATTGTGACAGGGCTGCCAAAATTTAAAGTGGAAGGTATGCAGAAAATATGTGAAGCATGCTAATTTGGGAAGCAAACAAAGCATGTGTTTCCACGTAACAGATATGTGAGCAGAAATGCACTAGATGTTGTGCATTCAGATGTATGGGGTCCTACAAAGACCATATCTATGGGAGGCTGCAGGTATTATGTGACTTTCATTGATGACCACACAAGGAAAGTGCGGGTATATTTCATGAAGGAGAAGAGTGAGGTGTTCACTCACTTTCAGAATTTCAGAGTTTTGGTTGAAAAGCAAACAGGAAAATATGTAAAGTGCCTAAGGTCAGATGGAGGGGGAGAATACTTCTCCAATGAGTTCTCTGAATTTTTGAAGAAGAATGGTATTCGGAGACAGTTTACATGCAGATACACTCCGCAGCAAAATGGAGTTGCTGAGCGGAAAAACAGGCACATTGCTGAGATTGCGCGGGCATTGATGGAAGAGAAAAATATGCCGCATAGCTATTGGGCTGAGGCTGTTTCTACAGCAGTATATATCATGAATAGGACTCCAACTGCAGCCATACATGATGTAACTCCAGAGGAGAGGTTTACTGGCAGAAAACCAGATTTGTCTCATCTGAAAGTCTTTGGATGCATTGCATATGTGCATGTGCCAGACGAGCTGAGAACTAAGCTGGATCCAAAAGCTGAAAAATGTGTGTTTATTGGATACTCCCTTGAGCAAAAGGGATACAGGTGTTATAACCCTGCTACACGTGAGTTGAGGGTAAGCAGGGATGTTGTTTTTAATGAGATGAGCAACTGGTATGCTGCTGAAAAAGAAGCTGTCAGGGCTGATGTGAGTGGAAGTGTGGTTGCACAGAATGCAGGTCAGCAATCACAGTCTTTGAGTGGACCAGGAGAGTCCTCATCTAGTGGGTCTATTGATAGACCATGGAGTGGCAGGCTGCGTCATAATACCAGTCCTGCAAATGTGATTAGTACATCACGTAAAGGAAAAGAGAAAGTGGTTGAGCCCCTTGGTATGCCTGACATTTCTGCAGGGCATTCTCATGTTGATGGAGAGTCTAGTGGCTCAGATATGAGCCTTGATGAGGAGCTTGGGATCCCAGCTATGAGAACACCTGGTGTAAAGAAGGCTATGGAAGCCATGAATGAAAAGCTGCGAAGATCTGGTAGAGTGAAGAACCCTGTGCAGAGGTTTACTTATGATGGTTATGTGGCACATCACTATGCATATATGGCAAAGGTTGTGCAGGTTGTTGAGCCCACATGCATTGATGAGGCTGTTGGAAATGTGTGTTGGGAGAAAGCTATGGACGAGGAGATGGATGCACTATATGGAAATGAGACTTGGGATTTAGTGCAATTACCTGAAGGCAAGAAAGCCATTGGATGCAAGTGGGTGTACAAAGTTAAACATAACAGTGATGGAAGCATAAACAGGTACAAGGCTAGATTGGTAGCCAAAGGATATGCGCAAACATATGGGATTGATTATGAGGAAACTTTCAGCCCAGTTGCCAAGATGGCAACGGTGAGAGTTGTGATAGCAGTGGCTGTGTCAAAGCAATGGTCTTTACATCAGATGGATGTAAAGAATACATTCTTGCATGGGGATTTGCAAGAAGAGGTGTATATGTTGCAGCCACCTGGATATGAGGATGTGGGTCACCCCGAGCATGTTTGCAGGTTAAAGAAAGCCTTGTATGGCTTAAAGCAAGCACCAAGAGCATGGTCTGACAAGATTTCTGAATATCTTGTCACTATTGGCTTTCATGTAGCCAATGCAGATTTCTCATTGTATGTGAGACATGGTGATAGAGGAGTTGTGCTTGTTGTCATCTATGTAGATGACTTGATCATTACGGGGGACCATGATGCAGAGATCTTTGATGTAAAGATCTTGCTAAGACAGAAGTTTGAGATGAAGGATCTGGGGGAGCTCAGATATTTCTTGGGCATTGAGGTGATTAGGTCACCACATGGTATTGGATTACTGCAGAGACAGTATGGCTTGGACATGTTGTCCAAGTATGGTATGACAGGCTGTAAGCCTATTTCTGTGCCATTGGATCAGAATGGCAAGTTGAGTGCAGATTCAGGAGTGATCTTGGAGGATCCTACTATGTACAGGCGCATAGTAGGAAGCTTGATCTATATGACGATCACCAGACCAGATTTGAGCTATGCTGTTGGGTTGGTGAGTCAGTTTATGCAGGTTCCACGGAAACCGCATTTGGATGCAGTGAGACGCATACTAAGGTATGTGAGGTCTACTTTGCATTGTGGACTATTCTATGAGACTGGGACAGAGATATGTGTACATGGGTACACAGATGCTGATTGGGCTGGTAGTATCTCAGATAGAAGATCTACCAGTGGATTCATGTTTTCTTTGGGGAGTGCTGCTGTGACTTGGAGCAGCAAGAAGCAGCCTACGGTTGCTCTATCCAGTACAGAGGCCGAGTACAGAGGAGCTGCTATGGCAGCATGTGAGGTAGCTTGGTTGAGAAAGCTACTTGCAGATTTGGGTCTATCAGTGGATAGACAAGTTGTCATTTTCTGTGACAACATTAGCAGTATACAGTTGGCCAAGAACCCACTCTTTCATGCTCGTACAAAGCACATAGAGATCCACTACCACTTTGTCAGAGAGAAGGTCTTGCCTGGAGACCTTGACCTTGTTTATGTCAGCATAGAGGATCAGGTAGCTAACATCTTCACCAAAGCATTGGGTACAGAGAAACTCCGCAGATTCAGGGCTTCGCTTGGTGTACATGAGATGGAGTTGAGCTCGAGGGGGAGTGTTGAGATATCGAGCTCATCTAGTGAGGCGGTGGCCAGTGATGACCCGCCTGGGGGATAGGCCCCACACTTACACCACTGGCATGGTTGGTGAGATCTTGGGTGATATGCGGCCAGTGGGATGACAGGCTGTGTGACAGCCATTCTAGAGACTGGCATAGTTATAGCGCCAGCTCATTTAGTCGGGTTCACACTATAGAGAACCCGTGTATGTATTGGTTGAGTACCTTTCATATTATGTGTACTCTTATTCTTGTATATGGTGTGTTGAGTGTTGAGTAGAGAAGAAGAAGATTTTCAGCCTTTCACCTTGTGTGTTCTCTATTAGGGTTTTGTGAGTGTGTGTGTGTACTTGCAAGAGCTCAAGCTCTCTTCCCCCCTGCATCTTTTCACCATAGTCCCTACCGCCCATGTAGCCCCACTCCATCCCAACCTCCTCCTATGGCTAGATGTAACATACCCATCTTCACTAATAAAGAAATGTCCATGTAATAGATAAATTTATGAGTTTTTATGGTATAAAAATCAATGATTTTATTAAATGAGTCAATTCTACTTAGAATCTTCAAATTTTGAGCCCAAATTTAGAATGTGCGTGTGATTTTACCCTAATATAGGATTTTACAGCTTCCAAAACGGACACCAGATCAAGCTTATACGCAAATTTCAGTCATTTTTAGTTAAAAAGCAATGACCTTTAAATCTTAATAAATGCACGACCGGGTGTCCGATTGACGATCGGTTTGCACCCCAATGACACCAGGAGAACATCCTGACGGACAAAAAAAAATTCACCCCAGGTCGATCTGGCACGCAAATTGAGGCACCGATGCCCTAAATCTGGGAACCCCGTCCCAAAAATTTGGACCATACACACTTACCAGGGTGCTCGTACGATGGCCGCACAAGAACCAAAGGACGATCGCCCACTATGTCGTCCACACGTACCCGGCTATGTGGACACCCATGATGCTGCCCTTGACCAGATAAGGTACATGCATACCACTCCTTTCCCTGTTAATAACCGACACCGTACCTTTCCCCCAAAGCCATGCAGGCCACTGATCTATAGCCTTTGCTGGTACACCGTCCTTTCGTCCTTGCTTTGCGCAGCGCCCATACCCATACCCCACAGTTATATAAACCCTCGGGGTGCTCCATGGGCAACACGCATTTCTGCGTAGCTTATGCTCTGCTGTGCCGTCGTCCGTACCACCGTCTATCCCTGTGCAGTGTACTTGCTGTAGTACAGCCGCCCCTTATAGCCACCCCTCTCCACACCCCCTCATTTGCCACTTTTCAGCAGATAAGGCAATTTTCCTCTATCCCCCTCTTGCTAGGAGACAGTGTCCTTAACTCTTCTCCCCCCGTGTGAAGAGACTTACAGCAGCCTTCTCCCCCCTTCAGCAAAACGTTTTTGTCTTAAGGACATCTTACACCCCCCTCCCCCCATGTGAAGAGACTTACAGCAGCCTTCTCTCCTTCAGCAAAACGTTTTTGTCTTAAGGACATCTCACAATCCCCCCCATTTGGGTGGACTTTAGTAAGAGGTTTTAGCCTTAAGAGAGGGTTTATGCACTGTGGTCTTTTGCTCATACGGTGAGCAAACGATCTCAGAATTGAGATCTAACTGGAGCGTTTCGACCGCGACAGCGAGCCCTACAAGACGACTCCAAGATGGCCCCTTCTCAAAAACATCAAATATTGCCTCGAGAGGAGTACGCAACAATGAGATTAGAGAAGATGCTCCCGATGCACCAACCCTCCCTTTACAAGCTCCTCAAGGAAATCGTGGCTAGGTTAGCTTGGTCATCTTTTAAAGAAGAGTTTTTTTAAAATATTAGTGTTAATAAATGTGTATCTTTTTCTTTTAAAATAATGACATAAATTGTATAAAGTTACGAATTAAGTGATAATGTATTCAATGAATTGCATTGAAATTGTTATCTTAAAGAGTGCAAGTTTTTCCTGGCTTCGATGCTAACTCCATTCCATGCTTGTGTAGCCGGGCAGCATCGTTAAAGAGTGCAAGTTTTTCCTGGCTTCGACGCTTCCATGCTTGTGTAGCCGGGCGGCATCGTTAAAGAGGCATCGTTAAAGAGTGCAAGTTTTTCCTGGCTTCGACGCTTCCATGCTTGTGTAGCTGGGCGGCATCGTTAGCAAAGCCTGAGAATGGCCTAAGGTATCCCTCATACCATTGGGAGAATACGGTTCACCGATTGAGGCGAGAGATTATGATGCTGTCTAGTTCTGAGGGCCCAGGCTAGTGCGATGAATAAGCCCACCCTAGTGTGCAGACATCCCTCTGAGGGGCAGGAGGATTGAGCGATGGAGCTTGAGAGGGTGACAGGCTGGCTTGAGTCCTTGCCAGCGGGCCGACGATGAGGTGTACGGTCCCGTAGGGTTTTGCCCAGCATGTAGAGGAGGCTAGAAGGTCGAAATCTAGATCATCGGCAGTATAAAGGAAAAGAATAAGAGAGCCGATTTGGCTTGTATGGAATTGATTCATGTGTAAACTTTTTATATATATCTTGTCTTTGGCATTATTGTATTGTGGAAAAAGACTGTTTTAACAAACCTTGTGAAAACAAACCTTGTGAAAAGGGCCTTAATTAAGGAACATGTTTATTTATGTCAAATAGTGTGGTAGGATTAATTAGAAAACAAATTGACGTGTGAGTAGAGTGGAAAGTGGGAGGATAGAGTGCCCTGACGGCACCATCCTACAGACGGGTGGACCCGATTAGTCGGGTAGCTTTCCAACAGATTAAGAGAAAGCCCTACGCTAGATAAATAGGTTCTTGGGCAACTCTATTCTAGAAGACTAGGCCAGCGGGCGGCTGTGCCTTGCATGGATGAGGAAAAAAGCATTGCCTCTAAAAATCATCTAGTAGTTGCCCGATTTATGATCAATTACCCTATGGGTGATTTGATTTTTAGAAGATCACGCTCTCCCTACCTATGAATCATATCCTTGAATCTCTACATGGTCAAGGTGTCAATGAATAGGAAATTTTCTCCAAGTTAAGACTTAGAGGACTATCTTAAGTGTTTTTCCTATTTTAGAAGGGGGAAAACCTTACAATTGGTATCAAGCCGATCTTAGCTCCTAGGAATTGCCATTTAAGGACTGTTTTGCAATGAATGTTTTACCTAACATAATGCTAATTCATAAAAACATCCTACTAAAAAACAAGTTGAATTGATGTTTGAATGATTGTAGGAAGAGGAAGAGGCCTACTCGAAGTTTCTAGTTTTCCAAGGCATCTTCGAGACTGCACTTCTCAAATTTTGAGTTCCGTGACACCATGGTGCAGATACTAGAGAAGATGTCCCTCCCTCATTTCTCTCGTATTAAAAGGGGATGGGGTAGAGATTTCTGGAGTCGTGGGTCGAGATATTTCTTTAGTAGTAGATCAAATTGGGAACCTTACCATCGACCTAAAGCAGACTCGTTGGATTGAAAAGTTGAAGATGATCTGTTTATTTTGGTTCATCTCAGTACCCCTAGGGCCGACACCTCTGTGACTATAGATGGGATTCGCATACCTCAGGATCGGTGGGTGTATGACCAAGTGATGCAAATCTTACGTGCTGATAGAGTAGCTGTGTTGGGACCTACCCCAATCTAGAGTCTACCACCCTTATCATGAGTTTTTAGAGTCTTAGAAACTACAGCGGAACCCCCATATTTCACCTATGTGGACCGCTCTACCCTTATGTCATAGTCAAGCTTAGGAATTTTCCTTGATGGCAAATAAGACTAATTATATTAGTCTCAGATCTTTATAATAAAACTCATCCTCCTTGTAAATATTTGAAAATAAAATGATTTTAGTGTTTTACTCTCCAAAATAAGTGTTGTGCAAGTATGAATCTTGTAATCTTAAAATTGTTTTTACAATGATGGCCATGACGATCACCCTCCACTTCCCAATGCGCTTTACACTGATATCCAGGAGAAGAAGCTCTTGATCAAGCAAATGCAACCTCCCTCCTTTAAAGGAGAAGGTTCAAAGATTGAGAAGAATGCTGAAGTCTAGATTGAAGTGATGGATGATTATTTCTCTGCCGCCGGTACTGGAGTAGCAAATCAGTCTATGCTTGCACGGTTTCGCCTCACATCGGAGATGCTAAACTCTGGTGGAAACAGTGGTGCCATGACAAGGAAATCACTGAGCATTCTCAAACGTGGGAAGACATCAAGTAGGCCGTGAAGGAAAGGTATCTTCCCCCATCCCATGAATCCATAAAGATGAATGAGTTTTTTAGTCTTAGGCAGTGCAGCTTAACTCTTGAAGACTACTATTCCAAATTTATCACTCTTCGGAAGTATGCCCCAGCTATGACTACTTCCCAGCAAGTGGCTCGTTTTTGCCAAGGGTTAAAAGAACCCTTAGATTCCCACCTTGAAGCAATGAGGCCAAGCACATTACAAGATGCTCTCATACGAGCAAAGCCCCTTGTGAAAGAAATGAGGACTGACAAACCTAAGCCTCAAAAGAGATCTTACCCTGAGGCAAATCCTAAAGATCAACCCTACAAGAAACCCCAACAGAATCTCCCCTACTACAACAGAGGGCGACAAAGCAACTCTTTTGTCCCCCGCTCGTATGCTGCTTCCTCCAGAGAAGGCCCTCTGTGTTTTGAGTGTAATGAGCCGGGACACTATAGGGCCAACTGTCCAAAGATGGCAACATCCTTTTCCCAAGGTGGTAAAGGAAATCAAGGCCATGGAACCCCTATCCACCAAGGTGCAAGAGGCGGTGGGCGTGGCAGAGGGCCGCGAAGGAGCAGTTGCTAGGACCGCCTATATTATAAGTGAAGAACCGACCTTGGAAATGGTTGAAGAAGAGCGCGCCACCATCCATGTGGTAGTAGAACACCAAGGTTTGAATAAACAATTTGGTGTAATCCAAACTCCAGCCACTCATCTCATGGTAAGCCATTCTAGCTTTTGATTGATTGTGGCAGTACCCATTCATTTCCTTCTCCTAGGTGTTTGCAAAAATTAAACTTAGATCAAAAAATGACTGTAGAGTTAGCCACTGGGGAAAGAAGTAGTATCTTGCCACTGTATAGGAAACCTTGATTTTGAGCTGGGTAATGAGCAAACTTAGGCCACTTTAGAGTCTTGCCATTAGGAATTTATGATGGAATCCTTGGGATGGATTGGTTAATTACAAACAAAGCTAGCATTCATTGTAACTAGGGGAGTATCACTTTTGAAAATGAGCATGGCCAAGTAGTATCTGTTCAGGGGATAACAGGAAAACCTAAATCTAGGGTAGTCAAGGCAAAACATCTTCTCAAGGGAACACGTAAGGGTCACCAAGTTTTCTTAGTCAAGCTCAACAAAGCCATTGAACCTAGTAAGGAGACAGAACCCTCTTGGCTCCAAGAATTCTCTGACATCTTCCCTGACGAGCTTATAGGGCTACCACCTCCTCGAGAAGTCAATCATGAAATCGAGGTGATCTCTGGAGCTCAACCCGTCTCAAAAACGCCCTATAAAATGTCCCTTCCTGAAGCCATTGAACTTAAAGAGCAACTTTCCCAACTCATTGAGCATTATTCGTACGCCCCAGTAGCTCTCCTTGGGGGGCACCTGTTCTTTTAACTCAAATTTAGGAATTTTGGGAAATATGCACAATTTTGGGACAATTCTTTGTTAGATCCAATACAATGTTTACTGTGCGATATGCAAGATTTATTATTGGATGTTCTCAACAAGCATTTGAATAATGCGATATGATTTATGTACTATTGTACATTTATAACAAGTATATATGATGTTGGTGGGATGTAAATTTACCTGCACACACACACACACACATGCACACCAAGAATTAAGTTTGTTTATATCACATAGCCTCCAGTTGACCATCAAACACAGAAACTTTAACAAAGAAAGGATATTCAATGTAACTTTAAGTTGTAAGAAAGACTAGGTGATAGAATTAAAAAGATCACCATTTGTATTGAATCAAAATTCTTGAACAATAGGTGAACCATAAATCTAAAAGCTTAAGAAAGCCTTACAATCTGAATAATGATTGAACTATGAGTTTGGTAGCTTCATACAACATTGTTAAAAGATTACGAAGCTAGTTGCCCATGTGCTAACAAATCATTCTTGCTCAACTGTGATGGTGCCTCACTTTCATGTTGATTCAATTGATTCTATTTGGCCTTGAGTATTATAGCCTTTGGAATCTTGATTTTCTCTGGAAGTCGTCCACCCTTGGGCTTCCATGCCCAAATGATGCAGCTAGTGTCTTCCCAGTGATGAGGATCATTTCTGTTCTCTCGCCAATACTTGTTCCAGCAATCCTTATAAACCTCCACATCACTTGCATTCTTCTTCTTTGAAATTGGTGGCCCAATATTGTATCTGAACTTGTAGATAGTTTATCGAGTTGTTGTTTTGATCAACATCACTTGTTGTCACTCCCAACCATATTGGGTAATTTGCATCACAAGGTTGTACAAGCACAAAATCTCCTTTAGACACATCAAGAGTCGGGTTGAACTCTTCAGCAGGTTTGTTGCGCATTGGTTGTTGCGCATTGGACCACAATAATGGTCCTCATTTACATCAAACCCTTCATCTACATTATCCTCCACTTGAAGGTTAAGAGGCTCAGCTTTTTTGCATACATTCCTTGGCCAAAAGTCATGAAATCCAATGTCTTCCCTTGCACTAGGGGTTTGCATGTTTAGCATAAGATTCTCCTAATAGGCAAGGACCGGATTGATCCACTTAGCATAATCACTTTGGTATCCTTTCTCTTGCAAGTGCTCTTTCCACCAATTGACATGTTTTTTTAAGCCCTCCACAACCTTCTCATTTTCCTTAACATACTCAAAGGGTGGCAATACTTTTGGAAAACCTTCAGGAAGCTTGGGTCCTCCCTGGTCATTTCTCTTCCATAACTCTATACCGCTTTCTGGTAACCAATCAACATTTTTGGGGTGTACTTTGTATTGCATCAAAGGTATTCCATCACTCATATAAAACCTAAATTGCAATGGCTTTGAATGTCCAATCAAGCTATCGGCTCCATCATGTAAGCATCCCTTGACAAAGCCTTTGAAGTCTGCCACCTTTTGTAGGAGAAAGGGTACCGGACGCATACTAAAACACTCATTAAAGATCTTCATCAAATGTGGAAATGCGAAAATGGTTTGTTTCCTCAACTTCTCAGAGAAGCGACTAAACAATGCATCAATATCTTCATGAGTATGACCAACCATAAGAAAACCAAGCTGCACCATGTCAAACACTCCTCGTGCAGCCAATAGGGATAGATAGGCAAATACATAACAATTCTTATTTTCAGAACCACAATTGCCAAGTTGCAACAACAACGTCCTTAGCATTCTCTTGAAAAATGTCCTTGAATTTGATGGCATTAAACTTGAGGCATTGCCATTACCCCTATCCTGCACATGTGTGTTAGTATGAAAGATTGACTTCATATGTGAAGAACAATTTCCCTCTGTATCCACATTTATTTCTACATGTGTCTCTGCATCTGCATCCTCAATGCTCTACTCTTGCAATATGCATTTCTCTCCTTCAGCACTTCCATATGCTGATACAGGGCCATAGTAGACAAAACACAATAAAAAAGATCTGTTCGTGGTTCTGCATTTGAGTTTTGTGAGCTCAAGTCATCATACATGTGTTGCTCTCCTCTTTCTAAGTTTCTTAAACATTTTGAGAGAGATGAAATTGTGAAGTTGGGATCACTTGGCCATAACCCCAAGGCAAAGTGACCATAAGCTATTTGTCCATGTGTCCATGAGTGAGCATTCCTGTTAAGGATACTAGAAGCCTTTCAACCCCATTGAGAGATTTAGAAACTAGTTTAATTTGTGGTATGGTAGTCTTGCTCTTATCATGTATAATACACAAATACCTGTTTGGGTTCATTTCAGAAGAGCTCCTCCAAGCATAGTATAGATTTCTACAACTCATTTGCTACAACATGTGTGCCCTTCTTTGTGCCATGTATCTGGCACGCTCCTCTTGATTTTTTGTTGATTCTAACTTGACCTTGATTACCATACAAATGTCGCATTTTGAGAAGGTGCTAGTTTTTGATAAACTAACTGTCTTGAACTCTGTGTTCCACAATCTTGAGAATGATGGTTGTGATAGTGGCCGGTATTCGAATGAGACAAGTGTGTCATTCACTTCACGCAATATGTCCACCTGTTTGTACATTGCTGGTAGAACATGTTGGGTCTCGCGGGCTCCATACATAGTTGTCCTTGACCTATGTGGCATTTGATGAGCATTATTATCTATGAAGCCCTGTATGATTGATTTTGCCATCTCAACATGTGTCATGCCCTTCCGTATTATCCCACTATTGCCATGACTGACATTACATGCACCATTCAAGAACTTCTTTTTGAGCCTATAGAATGTTGACTTATAGAATGTTGACTTACCAATATAGAACTTCTTTTTGAGCCTATAGAATGTTGACTTACCAATGCCATGCATTACATACCATGCTTTACTACAAACCTTCTTCCCATCAAATGTGAACTCAAAGCACTCGTCATCTTGACCTTGTCTATAGGCCATGCCCATGCAATCCAGTACAAATGTGTATCGTGTACTATAGCTCTGTCCTTAAAAGTGTACCCTAGCTTGCATGATTTTGGATCTATCTCCAAATTGACAACATCGCTTCTCGCAACAATCAATGGTTGCGACATTGTGAATTTTGCAACATCACATTTTTTGCTAGCTCCATGGGTTTTATCATAATTTTTCATTACCCTTACCCTATGGACATAGCTCCTTTTCTTATTTGTCCCTTCAATGATATCATAGTCAGTGATCATGGCATCATGGTGTCTGTCATCAGAACTATCGCCATCATTGCCCTCTACATCATCATCCTCTTTTTCATCACTTGAATTGTTTAGGCTGTCAATATTTTTTTGCATGAAGTGATCTTGCATACCCTCATCGAAGAAGATTCTGTGTCCTTCACTAATGGTTCACCATTCTCAAATATGAGTTGCCTGATCGGCCAAAACTAACCAAATTTCGACCTGAAACACAAGTTGAACTTGGATGCAAAGATCCTTCTATAATGACACCCAAGCTACTCTCTCCTAGTTCTCTACAATTTATAGTCTGTGGACCAGTAATACTACTCCATTGCCAAGTTTTGTAGATCTGTTGTCATCCCAGAGGATGACACTTTTCTCTTTCCACCTCTCCCTATCTATAAAGTGATCTTCTTGATCAACAAGAAGTTCCACAAAATTATCTTCTTTGGTATTAATAATGTCTTTGTCCATAACAAGGTTGACCAATGGCCATTTGATGATGCTTCCAACTGCTTGAGACATTGTTCTTGCATCCATTGTGGCAATGAGAAATGTGTCATCAAAGCTTTGTTGAACATGTATTGCTACACATGTCTCACCAATGAATTGAAAACCACATGTTTGAGATGCATCAATGGAATGAATAACCCCGCGTGCCTTCCTTGCAGAACCATCAATGAGAAACACTGAAGCACCTTGTTTTAGACCCTGCAATCCCTGCGAAAATCGAGATCTCAATAAGAAAGATTGAAGCGATGTTTTTACGGTAGTACATAAAACTATAAATGTAATTCAATCCAGGCTCCAACCAAAGTTTGAATCTCACCTATCAATGCTATTTTGCTAGGAGGCTAGGCTCCATCTAAAGCTTGAGCCTTGCCTACATATGCTAGCTTGTTAGTAGGAGGCTCCATGAGCCAGACTATCATATGTTAGTTTGCTAGGAGGCTCCAGTTAAAGTTATCATCCTCACTTGCATAATATATTAGTTTGCATATGTTAGCTAGAAGGGTAGGATCCCCTCCAACAAAAGTTTGAGCCTCACCCGCGGATGCTAGTTCACTTCTAGGAAGCTGAAAGTAAAGTTTGAACCTCACCCACAAATACTAGTTTGCTTGGAGGCTCCAACCAAAGTTTGAGCCTCACCTTCATATGCTAGTTTGCTATTAAGAGGTCCCAATTGAAGTGATAATCCTCACCTCATGTATATGCTAGTTTCCCAAGAGGTAGGCTTCATCACCCTCTGCATCTGGCCACACCGTTTCATTGGGATATTGAGTCAAGGTATGGTGTCAATTAGCCATCAATGTTTCATAGCTACAAAAGGCAAAGGTGAGTGGTTACAATAGCAGCAAAGGCAAAGAGAAAGAAATAGAGAGAAACAATATGCTAGTGAAGAGAATGTGACATGGAAATGAGCAAATGGACATTGGATTTGAAACTCTTGTCCTTCGTGAGGCTCAAACTCAACTTTGAGCCATTGTGCATTATATAGATTTTAGTTGAATTTTTAATCGCATAGTTTATAAGTATATTTATGTGTATGGGGAAAGAGGGAAGAAAAGAAGAAATCTCAAGCTCAAGCTCAAGCTCTAAAACTTGAGTTTGAGCCTTGTCTATTACACAAGCAAGTAGGAATAGACAGGGAAGCTAGGATAATCCCAGAGAACAAGTGGGGTGTGGATGAAGAAGGGTATATAAACAAAAGTGAAACTAACTATAATCAAAAGACCTGGGACCTAGACCTGGGCTTAGGCTTGGGCTTGGGGGGGAAGAAACCAAAACCAAAACCAGGATAATCCCAGAGAACAAGTGGGGTGTGGGTGAAGAAGGGTATATAAACAAAAGTGAAACTAACTATAATCAAAAGACCTGGGACCTGGACCTGGTTGGGCTTGGGGGAAGAAACCGAAACCTTCTTTCTGCCGCGCTCGTCCTCCTCGCACTCTCGAAGTAGAGCTCGACAGCCGTGCACGTTGCTCGGTGCCCGTTGCGGTATGCCCGACTGCACTGCACGAGGTGCCGCTTGTCGCCCCTCGTGCTCAACGCCCACTGCGATGCTCCCTCCTGACTGCACAGCACCACGCTCTGCCCGACCGCACACCGCTCGTCCTCCTCGCACTCGACAGTCGTGCAACTGTGCGCGTTGCTCGGCGCTCGATGTGGTGCTCCCTCCCGACCGCACAGCACCGCGCTTGCCGCCCTGTTGCCACCAAGCGTGTCGGCACACCGCTCTGCCCGACCGCACACCGCTCGTCCTCCTGGTGCTCGGTAGTCGTGCAGTCGTGCGCGTTGCTCGACGCCCGCTGTGGCACTCCCTCCTGAGACCGCACAGCGTTGCTTGCCGCCCCATCGCCCCCAAGCGTGTCGGCACACCACTTGGCAGTCGTGCGCGTTGCTCGATGCGCCCAGTGCGATGCTCCCTCCCAACCACACAGCGCCGCTTGCCACCCCGTCACCACCAAGCGTGTCGACAGCCGCCCCGTAGCCACCAAGCGTGTCGACAGCCGCGCTCTGTCCTACCGCACACTGCTCGTCCTCCTCGAGCTCGGCAGCCATGCGCGTTGCTCACAGTGCCCGCTGTGGTGCCCCGCCCCGCCGCTCTCGTTTGAAATTCAAATTTTTCCCTTCCCCCCAACTTTGAAATTCAAAATTTCCCCCTTCCCCCCAACCGCACTAGCCATGTTCCCACACCGTGAAGACACGTCCCATCCATGTAATGTCTCGCCTTAATTAGAAACAAAGTGTCCGACCTCGCGTTTGGACCGCACTAGCCATGTTCCCACACCGTGAAGACACGTCCCATCCATGTAAAAAAATAATGTCTTGCCTTAATTAGAAACAAAGTGTCCGACCTCGCATTTGAACCAAACCAAATGGCCTGCGAATCCTAAACGCGATTCTTCACCCAAAGCGATTATGTGTGGTGAGCGTACAGTGCTCGTCATCGTCATCTCGTGATTGCCATCGCGCATGCCATCGTATGCAATAATCATCTCTGTTTTCTATCTCTGAAGTACTCGCTCAGCCCTGTGTCCTCCTGCGTTTCAAACAGTTTCTTTTCCTCCCGCAATCGACACATCTGCGTTGGTTCCGACCTCTGTTTCTTGCAAAACCACCATCATGCCCACATGCCATCGGAGACTTCAAGCATCCGTTACGTCTGTACAACATCGGAGACTTTCGTGCGCCCATCTGCGTTTCGTGTGTTCCCTCATCTAATTGAATACTTTACGCAACAAGTAAGTCCTTCTTTAATTGATTACAATAATCAATATAAACGCTTACTTGATTGCACGCTAAGTGTGCCATTTGTCAATCGTTGCTCGTTGTAGATTGTTTGCACTTCTTGCTGCTCTCTTTTGTATCTTCACATATGTTGAGAACCTGTAAAACTGATCTTTGTGCACATTATATAATCTAAATGACAAGGGTTCCCTATATAAACATGGTTTATATATGTCACAGATCTGAGTGCACAACTTGGATATAGACTCCACCTTAAGCTCGAGCCTCCCCTACATAGAACTTATGTGTTAACGCTCGACCTAGATTGAGTCTTTGTTCTCCATGTTAGTGTACCCCGGTCTTAAGGCTCGAACTTGAGTTTGAGCCTTTGCTCTCCATGCTAGTGTACCCCGGCCTTAAGGCTCGAACTTGAGTTTGAGCCTTTGCTCTCCATGCTAGTGCACCCCGGCCTTAACGCTCAAACTTCAGATTGAGCCTTCCTTCTCCATGCTAGTGCACCTTAGCCTTAAGGCTCGAACTTGAGTTTGAGTCTTTGCTCTCCATGCTAGTGCACCCCGGTCGTCTTAAGGCTCGAACTTGAGTTTGAGCCTTTTCTCTCCATGCTAGTGCACCCCGGCCTTAAGGCTCGAACTTCAGATTGAGCCTTTGCTCTCCATGCTAGTGTACCCCGGTCTTAAGGCTCAAACTTGAGTTTGAGCCTTTGCTCTCCATGCTAGTGCACCCCGGCCTTAAGGCTCGAACTTCAGATTGAGCCTTCGTTCTCCATGTTAGTGCACCCCGGCCTTAAGGCTCGAACTTCAAATTGAGCCTTCGTTCTCCATGCTAGTGTACCCCGGCCTTAAGGCTTGAACTTGAATTTGAGCCTTTTCTCTCCATGCTAGTGCACCCCAATGTCTTAAGGCTCGAACTTGAGTTTGAGCCTTTGCTCTCCATGCTAGTGCACCCCGGCGGCCTTAAGGCTCGAACTTCAGATTGAGCCTTCGTTCTCCATGCTAGTGTACCCCGGCCTTAAGGCTCGAACTTGAGTTTGAGCCTTTGCTCTCCATGCTAGTGCCTTAAGGCTCGAACTTCAAATCGAGCCTTCGTTCTCCATGCTAGTGTACCCGGGTCTTAAGTCTCAAACTTGAGTTTGAGCCTTTGCTCTCCATGCTAGTGCACCCCGGTCTTAAGGCTTGATCTTCAGATTGAGCCTTCATTCTCCATGCTAGTGTACCTCGGCCTTAAGGCTCGAACTTGAGTTTGAGCCTTTGCTCTCCATGCTAGTACACCCCGGTGTTAAGGCTCAACCTTTAGATTGAGCCTTTATTCTCCATGCTAGTGTACACCGGCCTTAAAGCTCGAACTTGAGTTGGAGCCTTTGCTCTCGATGCTAGTGTACACCGGCCTTAAGGCTCGAACTTCAGATTGAGCCTTTGTTCTCCATGCTAGTGTACTCCGGCCTCAAGGCTCGAACTTGAGTTTGAGCCTTTGCTCTCCATGCTAGTGCACCCCTAGCATCTGAGTGCACAACTTGGATATAGACCCCACCTTAAGATTGAACCTCCCCTACATGGAGCTTATGTGTTAAGGCTCATTCTCCATGCTTAACTTTACATGGAACTTGGCCTTAAGGCTCCAACTTGTGTTCGAGCCTTGCCTATCTATGCTAGCGTATCCCTAGCATATGAGTGGATAACTTGGATCTAGGCTCCAGCTTAAGTTCGAGCCTCTCCTACATAAAACTTGGCCTGAAGGCTCGAACTTGAGCTTGAGCCTTGTCTCTATATGCTGGTGTACCCCTGTCATATGAGTGCACAACTTGGATCTAGGCTCTAGCTTAAGTTCGGGTTTCCCCTATTATATGGAACTTGGCCTTAAGGCTCCAATATACTAGTGTACCCCTAGCATATGAGTGCACAACTTGGATCTAGACTCCAGCTTAAGTTCAAGCCTCCCATACATGGAACTTCGCCTTAAGGCTCAAACTTGAGTTTGAGCCTTGCCTCTCTATGCTAGCGTGCCCCTAGCATATGAGTGCATAACTTAGATCTAGGCTCCAACTTAAGTCGAGCTTCTGTATGGATTAAGTAAATGCAAGTGAGGCCCTCGCTATTCAAAAAAACTAAGTGAAGCATCAATAATTGTAGCATGTATTAAGTTTCTTAAGTTTGATAGTTTTGATTTGATATGTAGCATTTAAATCCATTTTTTTCTAAGGTTTTGAAACTTTTTTTGTGCTTCATAGGAATGGAAGCTAGCAGAGTGCCTGCTACCTCGCAACCACATGGTGCACCAATCTTTACTCTGGATGCTCTCGAAACAACAACTCAAGCTAAAAGTGTCACTCCTAGAATTAAGGTAGATAAAACCTTCGAATTGAGTAACAAAGAAGGAGTAAAATGATTTGTGGATAGCTACGATGCTAGTGCAAACTTCAAAGGAGTCCATTTGTTTCTGTCTCAAGGTGATTCATCATATGAAGATATGGGGATTGTGGTAGGCGCTAAGGATGATGTGGATGCAAGAGCAAACCTATGCTTCACATGCAATGTATTGCCAGAAGGAGAAACTACAAAAGCAAATCTGTTGCAAAGTCAATGCAAAAGGAGCCATTCCTCGATCAACTTCTACAAGCTCGAGCACAATGGCATGCAAACGGTCGTCCTAGTAAACCTTTGCCTGGTGTCAATCAACCCAAGATGGACGAGTCTTGGAAGGTACTCTTTTGATTCTTTGTTGCTATATCTTGGTAAATCATAGACATACATTACTTCTTCTTTACTTTTCATAATATCTTTTACGGATCTATAGTTTTAGTGTAGCAGTAGCATAAGAAAGATGCATGTGAGACTTCTTCTCAAACTGCATAAACTTAATAGTTTGGTTTGAAATTGAACTTCAAGCCTCACCTCTCTGTGATGGTGTAGCACTTGCATATCTAATTTTGGCTGGAACTTAAGTTGGAGCCTCACTTGCAAGTGCTAGATTTGCATACGGAGGTGACACTCAAACCTAAGAGATCGAGCATCACCATTACTAGTTTAGCACTGGCAAGTGAGGCTCAAACTCAAGTTTGAGCATAAGCTCCAAATGATTGCTAAAGGTCTTGATCAAAATCCCAAACTTCCAACTTTGAAGAGTGGGCAAATTCAGTAGCAGAGCAGGCACCAGGAACAGTCACACTAGGCCCAACATTGTTTAGGTGCATTTTAGGCCTTTAAAAGAGTGAATTTTTGGACATTCAAATAGCACTTCTTGACAAGAGAATATTGCTTAAGAAGGGAAAGCAAACCCATCAAAGAATGGATATGGAGGAGATGGCTTGGAAGCTATAAACAGATTGAGTGCTCAAAGATGCAATAACCACCTTCTATTGTGATCTGACAAGGGAAAAGATGACTTAGGAATAGGTGTGCGAGACATATAAGCTAGGGGAGTATGAGTATAATCAATTGAGGAGCTATAGCCAGTCCTTTGGTAGGGACTCTCTCAATCGTTCAAAAAAAAATCCTTCACTTCCAAAAAGTGTAGTAACTTTACTCAATCACCTATATAGAGCATCTATGGGTATTGTATCTCAACAAGAGTCTATTCCTTGGACAATTATGGGGGTGGGTTTTGATATGACAAAGATTATAGCCTTCTGTAGTGAAGAGCATGTACCATTTCAACTAGCAATCATGGACCTACATGGTACAAAGTAGCAGCTCTCGTCAGAATTTTTCTCCAAGTTGGCACTTGCTTTGAACACACTAAACTCACAATATGAATATATTCTTGTGTGTTTTGTTGATTTCATCACCATTGGAATGCTTATCAAAGGGATTTCTAGCCAGTCAACAAAGGTACACTATGAATTTGGCGTGATCCACACACAAAAAGATGATGCCTGGACATCTGGAACAGTTGAGATTGCAACTGATATTCTTTTTATCAGCAAGGTTGACAAGTTTGAGACCATTGATAAGGTTCTCACAAAAAATGTATTCATCTCAGGCTCTAGTGGCCAAAATAGAGAATTCATCGACAAAGGCTTTATTGATGGTCTCATCACACAGGGTTTTGTCCTGAACACAGCTATGTTGTAGAGATATATTGTGGTGGAGTTGTGCTAGAGGAGAGCTTGCTAAAGAAGAGACGATGTATTGCTTTATGCAAAGATGATTTGGAAGCGATGGCATTAGAATCAAAGTGCTCTGATCTTTTAAACAGTCGCTCGTCCTTGCAAGAGTGGTGTGGTGCAAGTGGCGGCACAAAAAAGCAAACACTAGATGATGCAGAAAAAGAGAACCTTTAAAATCTTCACATTGATGACCCACCAAGTACAGAGGAAGAAGACGAAGGTGATGATATTGACAACAAAAATGACACAGATGATGATAAAGAAGTTGGGGATGATATAGACTTTGAAGATGCAAGGCAAAGGAATGAAGAGGACCAAGGGAATGATGCGCTATTCAATGAGGATGCCGAAGACAATTTTGAAGATATTGGAAGGCATGAAAATGATGATGAAGGTGGGAATGGTGATGATATATTGGGTACTGCAAAAGCCATGGAAGCTTCAAATGTTGGGGTTGCTATGGCCGTTGAGAAGATTGGGGATACAGATGTCAACAAGGCTTTCCATGCTCATAGCCCATCAAGCTCTCAACCAAAGAAAGGTAGAAAAGTGCACTGATAGTGCTTATGAATGTACAACGAATGGTGATCATTGAAAGGAGCTTAACAACTAATATTAACATAGGTCTTGTTCAAAGTGTGGATTTGTTGAAATAATTATTAGTCTTTTGATTAATACATTGGCTTTTTTGGATTCACTTTTAACATTTTTCTATTAAAGTGAATATTTCTATTCTAATTATCCTTAATTATGCCAACGTCTGGTACAAATGATGATGCACACTTACTATTAAGAAATTACTCCATATCCTAGTGTAACAGTGAGGCTCAAAATTAAGTTTGAGTCTAATACAAATAATGACGCACACTTACTATTAAGAAATTACACTTACTCCATATCTCCTAGTGTAGCGGCGGTGAGGCTCAAACTTAAGTTTGAGCCATACCTCCACTTATGTCCAACCTTGGGGGTGTCTTTCAACACAAGGCACAATCTCAAGTTGAGCGCGCGATCTTTACTTTGCCCTTGTAAGTGAGGCTCAAACTCAAGTTTGACCCTTATGTGGCAGGTAATATGGTTCCTAATTCATTATGGTACATCACTCAATGTTGAGTAATCTAAGTTTGGATACAAAGTATATGTGTAGATATAAAAATGACTAGTATTGTATTGATAAAAAACAGAAGTAGGAGGCAGCACACACAAGGGAAGCAAACCCTAATCCATAATCATCAACCATAGAGAAGAAGAGAAGCCATAGTCACCATCTCTCTCTCACACACAAAAGGGAACACAACATAGTGTTATGTCCACACTACAAGATAAACCTAATGTAATGTCCACACACACATGACCAGCTGGACGCGGTCATAAACACACCACACGATATCTATCTACCATACTGTCACTCTGTCAGCACCCATGTGCTATCCTCCAGCTGTATACGAGCTTGACATTTCAACACTCCCCCTCAAGCTCGACATGTCCATCTCTAGGACTGCCAATCTAGTACGAAAATACTCGAACTTATCCTTACCAAGTGCTTTGGTAAAGATATCTGCAACCTGCTCATCTGTCTGCACATATGTCAAATCAACATGCCCATCTAGCACTTTCTCTCTGATGAAATGGTAGTGGACCTCAATATGTTTGGTCCTGGCATGATAAACTGGGTTGCTAGCAAGCTGAATACTACTCATGTTGTCACAATGAATGACAACTCTCATATCACTCTGTATCCTGACATCATCTAGCAACTTTTTCAACCACATAGCCTCACATGCAGCTATGGCTGCTCCACGATACTCTGCCTCTGTGGTAGATAAAGCAACTGTAGGTTGCTTTTTACTGCTCCAACTCACAGCTCCACTACCAAGGCTGAAAACATAGCCACTGGTAGATCTCCTGTCATATGCACTACCGGCCCAATCTACATCTGTATATCCATAGACATGCATGTCTTTTCCTGCCTCATAGAAAAGACCATAATGCGCGGTAGTTTTGACATATCTCAGAATCCGTCTCACAGCATCCAAGTGAGGTTTACGAGGACTCTGCATAAACTGACTCACCAAACCAACTGCATAACTAATATCTGGCCTCGTAATGGTCATGTAGATAAGACTACCAACCATTTTCCTGTACATGGTGATATCATCAAGCTCATCACCCAAATCAGCCCTAAGCTTCATGTTTTGCTCTAATGGTGTCAACATTGGTTTGCATGCTGTCATACCATACTTTGCCAGCATGTCAAGTGCATATTGCCTTTGCACCAACCATATACCTGTGTTTGTTCTTATCACCTCAATGCCAAGAAAGAACCTTAAATCTCCAAGGTCTTTCATATCAAACTCTTTGCATAAAGAGGCCTTAACCTCATCAATGCCTTTCCCACAATCACCTGTGATAATCAAATCATCAACATAAATGACTATCATCACGATACTATCATGTGTCTTCTTCACATAAAGTGAAGAGTCTGCACTTCCAACCACAAATCCAATACTGACAAGATATCTGTTGATCTTGTCACTCCAAGCACGAGGTGCTTGTTTCAAACCATAGAGTGCTTTCTTTAACCTGCAAACAAAAGTCGGATATTTTGGATGTACATAACCTTCTGGCTGTTCCATGTACACCTCTTCTTGTAGTTCACCATTCAAGAAAGCATTCTTTACATCCATTTGATGTAAAGCCCAACCTTTTTGTGCTACTAGTGCAATGATAGACCTCACTGTAGCCATCTTAGCCACTGGGCTGAAAGTTTCATCATAATCAAGACCATAAGTTTGTGCATATCCTTTAGCGACCAGCCTTGCCTTATGTCTCTCTAGGCTGCCATCTGACTTGCACTTTACCTTATACACCCATTTGCATCCAATTGCATTCTTTCCTTGAGGTAACTCAGCCAATTCCCATGTATCATTTTTGTCCAAAGCATTCATCTCTTCATCCATGGCTTTCTCCCATACAGGCTCTCCAATGGCCTCTGTATAGCATGTAGGTTCCACATGCTTTACCATAGATGTCATGTATGCATAGTGCATAGCAAAATCTCTATATGTCAGTCTTTCCACTGGATATCTGACTCTCTGGGATCTCCGCAATGCATGCGGGTCACTCTGTACACCTGTAACACGAGCATGTGGTGGCACATATCTGTCCTGCCTAGCACCAGGTGTACGTACAACAGGTATTCCGAGCTCCTCATCCAAACTTTCTGAACTAGAGGACTCATAGCCTGTGATCCCAATTCCTTCAACTTTCTTCTTGCCTTTATCCATAGCACTACTCCCAGTGCTCACACTCTCATGCCTCAATCATCCTGACCATGGACGTACACTGCTACTACTCTCAGCTTCTGCTGCTGGCCCAGACATAGTAGTAGAGCTAGAACTTGCTTGTGATGGCAAGTTCACAGGCACATTAGCCTCAAGTGTGTCAATGACTCCCTCATCTCTTGCTTTGTACCAACTAGCAAGCTCATCAAACACCACATCACGTGAGATGACTACTTGTCTAGTTTGAGGGTTATAGCATTTGTAGGCCTTTCGATCCTGTGCATATCCAACAAATACACATTTCTCTGCCTTAGGATCCAATTTCCGTCTTCTTTCATCAGGCACATGAACATAAGCTACACATCCAAAGACTTTCAGATGTCCAATATCTGGCCTGTAACCTGTAAGCCGCATCTCTGGCGTGCTTCCATGAATGGCTGCTGTAGGTGTTTTGTTCAGGATATACACTGCAGTAGCACATGCTTCTGCCCAATAGTAATCTGGCATGCTCTTTTCATTGAGCATTGCCCTTGCCACTTCACATATGACACGATTCTTTCTCTCAGCCACACCATTCTGCTGAGGTGTATACCTGCATGTCAACTGTCTTCTTATCCCATGCTTCCGCAAGAAATGCTCAAATGCTTTTGAGGTGTATTCACCACCTCCATCTGTTCTCAGACACTTAATCCAACAGCCATATTGTTTTTCTACAAGAGCTTTGAAATCCATGAATTTTTCCAGCACTTCACTCTTCTCTCTCAAGAAATATATCCATGTCATCCTGCTGAAGTCATCTATAAATGTCACATAGTATAGACTTCCTTTGATAGATGGGTTTTGTGCTGGGCCCCATACATCACTGTGCACTATCTCAAGTGGTCTATTACTCATGTTTCCTTCTCTAGGAAACCTCAACCTTGCCTGCTTTCCAAACTGACAGGCTTCACACAAATGCATATGTCCATCATATTTGAATCGAGGCAATCCACTGACAATGCCTCTTGTTTGCATGTTCTTTAATCTCTGTATATTGACATGTCCAATCCTCTTGTGCCACATGTCAATGTCTTGCACAATCCCATTGCTCTTTGAAAACATGGCTGAGCTCAATTCTGGTATGCCTGCATCCAATTTGAACAACCTTTCTTCCTTCTTGCCCTTGGCAATCAATCTACAGCCATGCTTAAAATCTTCCACAAAACAGCCTTTCTCATTGAATCTGACTTGTAGTCCCTGCTCAACCATTTGTCCTACTGATGCCAAACTCTTTGTGATGGATGGTACATATAACACTTCTGACATATTCTTCACATTTCCATCATGCATCCTCAAAGGCACACTGCCAACATGTGTTATAAGATGCTGAGTATCATCTCCTGTGACCACATAACCATTTGTATCCAATGGTTGCATCTTCTCAAACCACTCACCATGACATGTCATGTGGTTTGAGGCACCTGAATCCATATACCATGACTCATCTCCAGCATTCTGAGAATCCATTGTCCCCATAACATGCTTCATTGCAAAAAGATGATTCGAACTCCCATCATTGTTACTGGTAGATGCATAATTTCCATGTTGTGGTCTTCCATTCCTCACATCATTCTGCTTTTTGTAACAATCTTTTGCCAAATGTCCAAGTTTGCCACAATAGTAACATTCAATCCCATTCAAATTTTGTTGAGGACCTTGCCATCGTCCTCTACCACGAGCACCTGCTCCAAATCTCCCCCTATGGGATTGAAATCCACGACCTCCACGTGATCCAAATGATGACTGTGAATTCTGAAAATTCTGATTTGATTGTGGTTGAGTAGACCTGTCATTCCAACCACGTCCTCCACGGCCTCGAGGGGTAAATCTCCCCCTGCCTCGAAAGCCTCTAGATGAGTAAAAAGCCTGATTCCTTGCATGCTCATCATTGCTTGACGAGGATGCACCACCTGTAACACTCATACCACCAAGGCCAAGCTTCAATTCTTCCACAATGAGCAATGACACAAGCTCATTAAAGTCTGGCATTCCTCCCAACCTTACTGAGATGGAAGTGTCAAAAGATTTGTATTCTTTGCCTAAACCACGCAATGTGAGAGCAACCAAATCATCATCATCCATTGGGGCATGGATCGATGACAAGGAATCTGCATAACCCTTGATTTCCTAAACATACTCATGTATACTCCTATTCCTTCGTGTTACACTGTGAATCTGTTGCTTCAGTTGTATCTTCCTTGCACCAGTGTCTGTCTCATACATTCGGCACAATATACCCCATGCTTCTTTCGGTGTATCTGCATCTTGGATGTGAATAAGCAAGGCATCTGTTACACATATTGAAAAATAATGCAACACCTTCGAAGATCGCTCTACCCATTGCTTGTGAGCCAGTAACTGAGCATTATTTGGTTGAGGAGGTAGGTATGGCTCTGGATCTTCCTCCGAGACAAGACTCCATAAACCTTTGCCTTTCAAAAAACTCTTCATTCGAAACTTCCACACTTGAAAGTTAGTGCGATCAAGCTTCTCGCCAACAATCTGTATCGGACCATCTCCCATTGTTGCAAAAAAATAGAGTAGATGTACCCTTTCGATTACAATGTATGAAGTACCTGTAATGCTCCAAATCTCTCCAAATCACATCAAATGCTTGCAAATTGTGTGCATTAACATCCCACAATGGTTCACCAACAATGTACACTCGATCAAAGTTGAAATCAAATGAAACTCCTTCACAAAAAATTTTTTGGTTTTTTTCTCGCCAGAGAACCAGTCAAAGATCTTGCTCTAAATCCTTCAAATCTTGTCCAAATGCAATGATTCAACTTGCAATGGCTTCCCAACACATTGCTCCAACATAACCTAGAAGGGTTTGATCCAATTCTTCAAGGGGAATGAGAACCACCAATTTTTGTAACCTCTGGTTTGAATTTTTCTACATCTGTCAGGTACCACCTCTCACTAAAAATGCTCTATCTCCTTCAAATCTTCTCCAAATCCAAAACTTTTTGATTCAAAAGTTTATCAACTCATAGGACTCTACTTGTACCAGAGGAATTTGGCCAATTTGATATAGACAAGGATTAATGCCTTGATTAAAACTGCTCTGTTTTTGGACAGACTTTCAGCAAACCTGCACACCTCTGATAAATCACTTCAATGAGCTCCAAATACATGAAATGAGCTGCAACCAAGCATCACAAGACCTTAGCAATGTCTTTGCTAAACTCTCCAAGCTTTAAAGCATTCAATTTGGTGTCCAAATGAGTGAATTAGGATGTAATCTCTGCAAACTGTCCAGAATTCTGCATCTTCATGCGCCGCCTGCTCCAGGAGCTCTAGGAGAGAGGGGAAATCACAATTGGAGTGACAAGCTTCTTAGCAATGACCTAAACTACCTTGCTCTTGAAGGGTTTAGCTCAATTTTGCCTCTAGCTCCTGCAATTGATCCTCCACGGGGGGTATGTCCACTGGTTTTGTGAAAAACCAGAAACTTTTACATAAATCCACTTTCTCTTGATTTTAATCAAATCTGTATGCATCAATCTGCTTCAAGATTCTGTATGTTGCTTGTGCCCACTTTGCTAATACATTTGCAAGCCCAAATACATGTGCCTTTGTGTATACATTTGCCAAGAGTATACATTCACTTCAAGCTTTCCATGAAAGCTTAGAGAAAAAACCAGAATTTTTCCTTTGCTTTATGCCCTTCAATCTTCACTGAACCTGCTCTTTGATACTTGCAATCCGCAGAGGGGGTCTTGCTACACTTAGCAATGGTCCTTAGCTCTCAGATCTGATGCCGGTGTGTGCTCCACAGCTTTTCCTTTGCTCCAAGCTCCAATGGCTTCCTTCACAGCTTTTCCTTCTTCTTCCCTCTTCTCTCACTCACTCACAACTCAGCTAATGAGCTCTTGGCTCTGATACCATGATAAAAAATAGAAGTAGGAGGCAGCACACACAAGGGAAGCAAACCCTAATCCATAATCATCAACCATAGAGAAGAAGAGAAGCCATAGTCACCATCTCTCTCTCACACACAAAAGGGAACACAACATAGTGTTATGTCCACACTACAAGATAAACCTAATGTAATGTCCACACACACATGACCAGCTGGACGCGGTCATAAACACACCACACGATATCTATCTACCATACTGTCACTCTGTCAGCACCCATGTGCTATCCTCCAGCTGTATACGAGCTTGACATTTCAACATGTATTAGACCTGGTATATGATTTAAATCCTAAAAGTAATAGCATTTTATTTTAATCTTACAGATATATACAAAGAAGGAAAAGACGAAGATAACATTGCTCAACTAGAACATCATCATGAAAGCCCTACTAGAGAGATCAACTCTCATGATTCAAATGCTAGAAATAATGAAGACAACATGGTGGAGGTAGATCACATCGATGATTCAACTTTGTAAACATCTTCAAGGCCTTCAAGTGATAGGACTAAAGAGACTAAGGATATTCCTAATTTGCAAGTTAATGTTGAGGTTAGTGAGAATAAAGATAAAGTTAATGATTGAAGAGCTTCAAGAGACTTTTGCAACTAAGGAGAGACAAGAAGAGATTGTCGAACAAATTGATGAGGCTACATATGCTACGAATAAAGGGAAAATAGTTGAATCAAGGAGACTGTGTGGCAGAGGGTGTTGAAGAAGTTGACGAGGCTACATATGCTACGAATAAAGAGAGAATAGTTGAAATCAAGGACTCTGCGGGCAGAGGGTGCCAAGAAAACTAAAGGTAGATCTTTTTCAATAGGATGTTATTTAAGATGATTTATTCAGCAATTTTGTGTGTTAAAAAGTATGTTTCTCAGCGAGAGTTGTTTTTGTAGGTACAGCTGCTTCTAACAATCACAAGTTAAGTGCACAAGAAATAGAGCAACGTGTATCGGAGCTACGTTCCAATACACAAAAGAGTAGGCCTCTAGGAAGTTTATATTCTTTTGAGAGAGATGGAGATAGATTAGTATTTCAATCTTCACCAATCAATATGGAAATGCAATCAAGTCTAGGAGCCATCATCATAGATGAGTATGGGAGCATGAAACGAAAGTAAACTTGTGGATGTTTTGTTGTAATAATTAGCTCTCATTGATAATATAGGATCACTTGTTTTAACATTGTTAAGTATGTAAATACATTAAAGTGTTATCATTCTTCTGATCGTATGCAGAAAATATTCCTCATGCAATCACCATAAAGAAACATGCACTTATACTTGATCTTAATGGAGTTTTACTCAACAAGGAAGAGAAGAGGCATCCACAAACAAATTGTATTCGAATTGATATTGGTCGCACCACAGTTGTTATTCGCCCCGGGTGTGTTGAATTTTTGGATGAGATTTGCCAAACCAGTACTTTCATGTTGGTATTTGGTCCACCATGTTACACAAGAATGTTTGTGCCTATGTAAACACTCTTGAACAGTATGCACATACATATCATTTCTTTATGGTGTGGGGACAAGAAGAATGTTATATCCCTCATCTTCGAAAAGTGTATAGGGATAAGCCTACTGTTGAGGCTAAACCTTTACTCAAGGTTTGGAATCAGTGCCAAGATATTTGCAATAAGAAGAATACATTTCTTATTGGTGATAGCCCTTTCAAGCGATGTGTTAATATAAAAGATAACTGTCTCTTCCTTGAAAGTTTTCAAAGGAGGGCACGACTACGTACTGTGCAATGACCTTCTACCCTACCTTTTAAATCAAAATAATACAAATGACATTAGGTCTATTATTTTGCTTAATCGGCTAGGTCAATCTCCTATCACACATGGTCATAATTTATTTATCGATTTTCAAGATGTACTGGAAGAATGGCTCCAATTCACCTCCCAATTTTTGCGAGAAGAGCTCAACGAATATTCAGATGAAGTGGAAAACTCATCTTGTGCATCTTCACACTTACCATTGTTTGGTGATAAGCTAAAGTATGTCCAATCAAGAGGGGAAAAAAGAGAAGTAGAATAAGCAAGGATCTAGCAATGTTGGCATCCACCAAAGCTGGAGTACCATTACTATCCAAAGCTGGAGTACCATTACTATCCAAAGACCAGCTAAGCTTGTTAAAAGTGTGTTACAACACAAGGATTTTGAGTGATCAACACGCTATTGCTTATGCTACTCGCTTGGGATATGATCGTGGTCATCTCATAAGTGGAGTCGCAGCAAAAGCATACATATCAAGGCTACAAAAGGCTTACTTGAGCTTATGGGTAGGATAATGTCTGGTTTCATTAAACATTGAGTGACAATATAATCAGATTCCAACCTAACCCATACTAGTTGTTGCTGCAGGTCGAAGGAAACCATTCCTGAGGTCTAAACATGCATTTTGAAGTATGGGATCTGCACAAATATCAAGACTTGTTGGGTGCAGAATGTTTGGAGCCATTTTGTACTAAAAGCCCATAAGATAGACTTAGGCTTTGGCCAAAACAATGTGCTTAGATGGGTTTAATTTTTGGATTGTACGAGCCAAATCTTTACACTATTGTATCAAGCAATCAAATGCCATTGTACTCCAAACTTACTGTCATTTGATTATCTCTTTTGTCAATATTTGCAATTCGATTGCAAATGAAGATGTGTTTGATTTTTATTGAAGATATTGCCTTGTCAAGGTGTAAGGCTATGAATATTATAATTTAATTTGGATAGACTCAATTATCTCAACAGTGAAAATCTTTTATACATAATATTCAATAAATTTGATGAAATTTAGCATTGACAATGTACTCACTCTTTTATTTTTTTGGTTGAACTTCTGAGGTATTGGAGCATTTGTCTATGAAGTTTTAAGACCATCCATATCATGGATGAATTTATGTTGTTGGCACATAATATATTTATTTAAAATTTTGAATGTCCATTAACCATACATTTTGTTTTCAACAGGATATGTTGAAGCATATAGCTTTGATTTCAAGTGTACATATAAAACTTACTATTGAGGTGGCACCAATCATTGGTGACTCATGTACCTAGAAGCAAAAGAGTTCCACCACCCCCAGATACAATAAGGAAACAAAGAAGAGTATTGATACTTGAACTCAATGGTGTTTTACTTAAGACCATTAAGATGCAACATGGTGATGTATGTCCAGACTGGGCCAAACATATGCATCTTGTGGAAGAGAATACAAGTGTTTGGCATTTGATTCATAAAGATGCATTCACTTTCCTTGATTTTTGTATGCAATGGTTTGAGGTATGGATCTGGAGTACTAATAGACTACAAAGGACTCGACGCATTCTTGAGTTGTGCTTTCCTCGGCACCATCAAAAGTTTAAGGTCGTAGCAGGGCAGGCAGCATGTCAAAAGACGGATCTTCTAATTGGATATCGATTTGTATACCACAAAAACTTGGATGTAGCATGGAGAATTTTTTATGACCTAGATGGAAATAACACGCTAATTTTTTATGATACCCTCTACAATGAATGTGGAATATGCCCGGAACCTACTTGATTTTTCCAAAGATGTGGAATCAAAATATAGAGGAGCTTCATAGTTTTTTGGAGACAACAATCAACGCATGGTTACTTGGTTGGATTTATGCAAAGAACAAACGGGAGTATACTTGCAACACTTTAGTAAATGAAGCTTATGATAGAGAAACTTTGTATGTATTGGAGCAATACATGAGAAAACGCTATGTTTGAGATACAATTTGTACTCAATTATTATCTTGACAAAGTGTCTACGAAGGGTTTTTGTCTTTGGATGAATTGTAAACTTAAATGTAACAATCTCATTGAAATTTGATTGCTTCTGGTGTTTCTAAACACCACACTCTTTGGAGATCCCTCAATTCTAAGGTTCCTTTTCCAAGTGTTCTTTGGCATTATTATCCCATGTTTTTACTTCAATGTCCCTCAAATTTGAGCATATATATCATGATTTATAATCTTGATATAGTGTCTAAGATGGGTTTTTATCTGTGGATCAATCGTAAACTTAGCACATTGTTACTGTCATTGAGATTTACTTTTTGTTTTGTTGTTTCTAACACCACACCTTTAGAGATCTCTCATTTCTAAGGTTCCTTTTTAAGTGATATTTAGAATTCTTTTGGCAAATTAAATAAAGCCCATGTTTTTACTTCAATGTCTCAAAGTGGAGATAGTATTTAACATTATCTTCTTCATATGAAAGGTGTTGTATAATCTCAATTAAGTTTAGTGTCATGTTTCCCTTGTCCTTCCAATATTGTTGCATTGACGTATGTATCTATACAACTACAAACAAATACGCCAAATAGTTGTGTCAAGATATAATCTAATGGCACAAAGAGTGCACCAACAAATAGACGTTAGCTTAAACTACACAAAAATACCGAGTTTCCAACCAATCCTATAAGAAATGGGACTCGAATAATTCCCAAAATTCCTAAATTTATCTTTTTTCCAAAAAAAGAAGGACGAAACTCTCCGCCTCTGCATAGATTATCGAGGACTAAATCAAGTCACTGTCAAGAATAAGTATCCTATCCCTCACATCGACAAACTTCTTGATAGGCTTCATGGGACCAAAGTCTTCTCAAAAATAGATTTGAGGTCTGGTTACTATCAGATCAAAGTCAAGGAAGCAGATATACCCAAGACAGCCTTCAATACTCGTTATGGCCACTATGAGTTTACTGTAATGTCATCTGGGTTAACCAATGCTCCTTCAACCTTCAACTGCCTAATGCAAGATATATTCCATCCTTACTTGGATGAATTTGTGCTTGTTTTTTTTATGACATCTTAATCTACTCCAAATCAATGGAAGAGCATGAGGAGCACGTGCATAGAGTTCTGCAATTGTTGCGCAGACACAAACTCTATGCCAAGAAGAGCAAATGTACCTTCTTTACTCATCAAGTTGAGTATCTTAGGTTCATCATTTCCAAAGATGGCATTTTAGTGGACCCCGCTAAGGTCAAAGATATTCTGGAGTGGCCACCCCCTAAATCAGTTCATGAAGTTTGTGGGTTTTTGGGAATCACAGGATGGTATAGGATTTTTATCAAAGATTATGCCTTGGTAGCTACACCTTTGACGGATCTTCTTAAGAAGGATTGCAAAATAGTGTGGCTGCCAATCCATCAAAATAGTTTTGATCAACTCAAGGTCATTATTACTTCTGCCCCAGTCCTGAAACTTCATGATTTCACCAAGGAATTTGAAGTGGTTACTGATGCAAGTAGTCTAGCACTTGGTGGTGTCTTAGGCCAAGAAGGAAGACCAGTCGCTTATACTTCCCACAAGTTGAAGCAATATGAAGCAAATTATGCCACCCATGATTTGGAGCTCTTAGCAGTTGTTCATTGCCTCAAATTATGGAGACATTATCTCTTGGGGAGCGAATTCCAGCTTGTAACTGACCACAAAAGTCTGAAGTAGATCTTCACCCAGCCTAACCTCAACATGCGACAAAGGAGATGGATTGAAATTCTGCAAGAATATGACCTCTACATCAAATTCTGCCCTGGGAAAGATAATGTGGTAGCAGATGCACTTAGCCGAAATCTTTCTTGAGTGTAATTTCAATGCCAAATAATCCCATAGTCAAGGTGGAAGAAGTCTCATCTCATGATCTAGATTATCAGAGGATGATGAAGTTAGTAGAAGAAGGGGGAAATTCAGAGAAAGAGAAGAATCTAATCAAGGGATACTCCACTCATGAAGGAAGCCTCTACTTCAATCACATGCTATGTATCCCTAAGGATCTTGCTTTAAAGAAACTAATCCTCCATGAAGCTCATGATAGTCCTGCTCTGCAGGACACCTAAGCTATACAAAAACATTAAATGCCATAAAGGAGCTTTCATTGGGTAGGCTTCAAAAATGATGTCCTTCGGTACTTGAAGCAATGTCTCTCATGCCAAAGGATCAAAGCTGAAAGGGTCAAGATGCCTGGGAAACTTCAACCCTTGGATATTCCCCAAATGAAGTGGGAGTGCATTAGTATGGATTTTGTCACAAGTCTTCCCATTCAAGGAGGATATGACTCCATTTTGGTAGTAGTAGACTTACTTACCAAAGTAGCTCACCTTATACCAGCAAAGAAGACCTTCAAAGCTTCTGATGTTGCTCAAATATTCATCAAGGAAGTTCTCAAACTTCATGGTCTCCCAAAAAGGATAGTAAGTGACTGGGGTTCTGACTTCACTTCAAAGTTCTGGCAGTCCTTATTTCAAGCCCTGGGAACTCAACTTTGCTTTAGCATAGCTTATCATCCAGAGACCGATGGCCAGACTGAGAGAGTCAATCAAGTAATTGAAGACATTCTCAGAGCATATTATGGACAGGAACCAAGAAGGTGGATTCAATACCTTCCTCTGGTAGAATTTACCTACAATGCATCTTATCATCAGAGCATAGGAATGTCACCATTCAAAGCACTTTATGGGCAAGAATGCTTGTCTCCTCTAAATTTCTCTGATCCGACCATAAGAGTTGAGGCATCCAGGAAAATGCTCAAAGAGATGGAGGAACAAACCAAGGCAATCTAAAAGGATATTAAAGTTGCCCAAGATCAACAAAAGCATTATATTGACACCAAGAGGTTTGAAAGAATCTTCAAGGAAGGAGACAAAGTTCTTCTCTATATGAGTGCGACCCAAACAAAGGTCTCTATCACTTGGGAAATATAAGAAGCTCAGCCCTAGGTATTGTGGTCCCTATATAGTTATCAAGTGTGTCTAGGTAAAAGTGCCTATAAACTCCAACTCCCAGCCCATATCAAAGTCCACAATGTATTTCATGTAAGTTTGTTAAAACCTTATGTACCTAGTCTCGATCATATTCTTGATAATGAACAAGTTGTAATCCCTACTCAAGGAGTCCTTGAATTACAACCCAGTAGCATCATAGATTCTAGGGAAAGGCAACTCCGAAATAGAACTCTTGTAGAACATCTAGTTATGTGGAAAGATTACCCTGAAGAGGATGCAACTTGGGAAGATGAAGCTACACTCTTAAAGGATTATCCCCAATTCATGACGAGATGAGGACATCTCGATTTCTTTAAGGGGGGAAGGATGTAACATACCCATCTTCACTAATAAAGAAATGTCCATGTAAAAGATAAATTTATGAGTTTTTATATAAAAATCAATGATTTTATTAAATGAGTCATTTCTACTTAGAATCTTCAAATTCTGAGCCCAAATTTAGAATCTGTGCGTGATTTTACCCTAATATAGGATTTTACAGCATCCAAAATGGACACCGGATCAAGCTTATACGAAAATTTCTGTCATTTTTAGTTAAAAAGCGACGACCTTTAAACCTTAATAAATGCACGATCGGGCATTCGATTGATGAACGGTCTGCACCCCAATGATCAAGAGAACATCTCGAAAAAAAAAAATCACCCCGGGGCAGTCCGGCATGCAAATTGAGGTCGGTGCCCCAAATTTGCGGACCCCGCTCCAAAAATTTGGACCGTACACACTTACCAGGGTGCCCGTATGATGGCCGCACAAGAACCAAAGGACGGCCACCCACTGTGTGGTCCACACGTACTGCTACGTGGACACCCATGCCGCCCCTGACCAGCTAAGGTGCATGCGTACCACTCCTTTCCCTGTTAAACCGACACCGTACCTTTCCCCCAGAGCTATGCAAGGCCTTTGCTGGTATTTTCCCACTTGGTCTCTCTAGTGCCAAGAGGTAAGACCTACCCAATCATAATGGCTACTAGTATATATAAAGTAGATAAGTTTGAAGGGTATAGCTCCCTTAGCAAAAAGGACATTGTACTATCATCTTGCAAGAGATCATGGGTTTTCAAGGTTTTGTCCTCCAATATGCATCTCTATGGTGATGGGGGGTTTCTAGCCTCTTGCATCTCCACTTCACGTAAGGGTTTAGACACTGTCTTTTGGTCTCTAGTGTGCCAAGATATAAGACCTACCCAATCATAAGGAGTACATATAAAGTAGATAAGTTTGAAGGGTATAACTTTCATACATGGTAGACAAAGGTTAAATTTACTCTCTTGAGAAAAGGGCTATGGGGTATAACATGGGAAAGAAAAAATGCCAAACACCAGGGATGAGAAAACTCTATGGATTGACAAGGATGAGAAGGCTTTGGCCATCATAGCCTTGGGACTAAATGATACCTATATCCGTCACATAGATGAAAAAGACTCATCCAATGAGGCTTGGAATACCCTAGATTCTCTTTTTGGAGCATAGTCAAAGAACTCAAAAATCAGCCTCCTAATCAAAATTTTCAAGCTAAAATTCATTTCAGGGGAGTCGCTCCCGACCCATCTGAACTACATGAAAAGTATTCTCACAAAGCCGGCTGGGATCAAGAAGACTATTGAAGAAGATGTAATCATAGCTGTCCTCCTAAAAAGTTTACCTCAAGAGGAGTATGGTAACATAGTTACCACTCTCACTAACTTGCACTCACCAAACTTATGGATGTGCAAGCATTTCTTCTAGAAGAAGATGCAAAAATTAAGAAAAGACAAGGTAATACTCAAGGTAATACAGATAGTGCTTTCTTCAATGAAGGCAGCTACAAGAAGAACAGGAGAGGATTCAGATCAAATCCAAAGAAAGAGTTCCCCAAAAGTCATGGAACTTTTGTGGAAAACCAAGGCACGAAAAAAAAGATTGTTTCTATAGAAACAAATCTCAGAAAGCTCTACTTGCAGGAACAACTGATACCTCAAGAGCGAAGACATAAACGACAACAAAAAGGAAGGAGCCTCAATGGAGGCTAACTTCATCGAAGATGATTGGGCTTTTTAAACCATTTAGGATCTGCCCACCTGTGGTTGGTGGTCACCCCTTTATCCTAACGAAATGTAAACATAACTAGTATCCTAGCATCTGTCATCAACTTCTAGCATTGTAAACTACCATGAGTAAGACCTACAGGCACTTGGTTGGTCATCATAACTAGAGTTGTAAATAGTAACTACTATGTAGCATTGTCATCTTAGTAGCCATGGATATTTTGTTGAGGGAGGGTGTTGGAAACAATACAGCAAATCATCCATGTGACATTGGGAATTAGGGTATTTGTTAACTATTTGCAAAGTAGATGATGCTATTTTTCAATAATAGCTTGCCTAAATGGTTTAGTAATGTATAATCTCTTTGGAAAGAAAAGAAAACCATCATCATAAGAATAATCAAAATAAGATAGCCAATAATAATCTTTCATCTTGTTATATGCAACATAAAAATCAAAATAAATTTTATATGTTTCTTCATGTTATCAAAAGAAATGTCTATAATAGCAGATATATTATTAATGGTATTAAAAGAAACTCCTTCAATAGCAGATATATTAGTAATGGTGGGTCTCCTACTCAAAGCATCAGTAACAAAATTTTCATGTCCAGGCTTATATGTAATATTGGCTAAAAACTTTGAATAAAAGATGCACACTTAACATGTCTATTTAATATTAAAGGCTGTAAAAGTAAATGTTTAATACTTTGATCAATTTTAATGATACACTCTCAGATCCCTTAAGATAATGTTTCCAAAATTTCAATGCATGAATAACATCAATGAGTTCTTTATCAAAGTACTATGCTTAAGCTTAAATGGTTTCAATTTTGGATGTTCAAAAGCAAATGATTATCGTACGTAAGTACAACACCAATACCATGTCCGCTAGCATCAGTTACTACTACAAAGAATGGTCTAGAAAAATCAACTTTTTGAAATCCACACATATCGTTAGCTTTCCATTCTTCTAAACAAAGATTACAATAGGAGAAATTAAATTAAACCCTTATGAAAGAAAAATAAACCCAACTTCAAGAAGCTTATCAATTTCTTCCTTTACCACTAAAGAAGATTATTATTTTCTTACTTTACCAATAATGAGAAGTTAGGGTTCATGTGGTAGGGTCATTGCCTTACTGGTTATGCCCCATCCACCAAATCCACTCAGTGCTCCACCATTGTGACTTGATGATGTTTATAACCAGTTGTTGCAAAAAAATGAGCATAACAATGAAAAAGAGAAAGAAACCTTTTCCTTTCATAGTTAGTGAGATCACATTCTCTAACTAAATAGCCCAAAATCATTCTTAATATTTTCATTAGACAATGCCTATAATTTGGAGGCCCCACCTTTGGAGTTACATAAAGTGCATGCAAGTCTACCTCAGTGTCTTTATCCATTTTTGTGTTCAAGTCACTTTCACTAATATATGCCTAAAGAGTGTACATACTCTTCTTCCTCACTTTTCTCACTTTGCAAATCAACATTTGCAAATCAACACTGTGAGGTCCCGCTGCCCCCTCCACGGACCGGACTCCCGGTAGCTTACAGCGAAAGCAGCCCCCTCATGCGCGGGGCAGGGTACCGTTTCTCACACTCGGGGCCTCGCCCTAGAATGTCCGGGCACAAAACTAGGCTGGTGGTCCTTCCGAAAACCGAAATCGAGAAAATTTCCCATGCCCGAAAAGCGGGGACGATTCCTCCAATTTTATATTCTTAATGAATTTTTCTAACGAGGTCAAGATATTAGACTAACCTTTATCTGATTAAACCAGATAGAAGGGGAAACTATTACAAACTTAATCTTGAAGGAATCAACGCTTTTTTTGTGATTGAATCAGGCACAGCCTTTAGAGAAGTCTTCAGGATTGTAATTAACTACTCTAGTTCTAATCGTATTCCTATTAATCAATTTTATTATTAAAACTCTACTGATTCCAGCCTAACCCCATCCGGCCCATGGGTTAGCCACCGCCCAACCACTACAATAGTAGAACCAGACAAGTACTCACCCACCCATAATTGAATGCCTTTCTTAACTTTTGCTTTAGAAAACAGATATGCACACACTCCTCTTTATACTTTAATTTTTAAAACAATCCATTGACAAGGTTACACATGTCATAACTCAAAATTTCCATTGAGTTCTTGTTTCTCACAAAACAGTATCACTCTGGACTCCCCGTTGAGACCAGCGGGTCAACAACGAGATCCAGTAATAGATTACAATAAACATAGGTCCATCATATAATATCTTCCTCGACATACGCATAGATGTCCTCGGCACTGCGAGCCCATGCATCTCCTGGTCAGAACCCTCCAGGATCCTCTTTAGGTGTCCTAGCACTTCACTCAGCGAGCCCGTGCATCTCCTAGTTAGAACCCTCCAGGATCCTCCTTAGGTGTCCTGGCACTTCACTTAGGGACCGCTTTGTCGGCCCTCGTCCATCGTACCGGAAGCACACCATTTTAACCATACCGAGGCTGGTCAAGACCTGGGCAAGCTTTGCCGCGTGAGCTATCCCTTGAACACTCCCCGCAAGCTGTTGCAACTGAGCTTCCCTTAGAAAACATAAATGCCAAATGCTCCCTCCAGCATTCTAGCATAATGCAGTCCTTTTAAGAAAACAGCGTTTCTATGCAAGTTTTCGGTTTTGATTTTCTTTTTGAATACAATGAGTATATCTTAATTCCGTATCCAAGATTTCTAGATCACAAGATTGGATTCTCAAGCAGAATTCCTCGAATTCTGAATTCTTAACCTTAGATCAAAATCAAAGGTCTCAACTTAGTTTCAGATTCGGTGGATGATTTGAGTATAGATTCAGGAACTAGTCGCATCATCATTTCTTGAAACTGACGAAGGAATTCCGTCTTGGTCAAAGTCTGATTCAGGTTTTTGAGTCTGGAACGGTTCTTCTTGAACTATCTTTATCAAATGGTAATACTTCAATTACTACTTTACTAAATTTAAAACTAATCATTTACTAATATTCATGGGAATTAGTCATAGGATTAAGAGAATTCCTATCTTGATATAAAAATTCTTTTATGCATCATTTTTTTTTTTTGCATAAAAATCGATATTAGTGAAAGTAACACTTTCACAATAAAAAAATTTCTTATATGCATCCTTTTATGCATAAAAATCAATAATGATAAAAGTAAAACTTTTATAAAAAATATTCTTTTATGCACAAAAATCTATTTTGATGAAAGTAACACTTTCATAATAAAAATTATTCTTTCATGCATACTTTTATGCATAAAAATCAATAATGATAAAAGTAACACTTTTATAATTAAAAAATATTCTTTTATGCACAAAAATCTATTTTGATGAAAGTAACACTTTCATAATAAAAAATATTCTTTCATGCATACTTTTATGCATAAAAATCAATAATGATAAAAGTAACACTTTTATAATAATAAAAATATTCTTTTATGCATAAAAATCCATTTTGATGAAAGTAACACTTTCATAATAGAAAAAATATTCTTTCATGCATAAAAATCTATTTTGATGAAAGTAACACTTTCATAATAAAAACAATTATTCTTTCATGTAGTATAAAAATGCATTTTGATGAAAGTAACACTTTCATAATAGAAAAAATATTCTTTTATGCATAAAAATCTATTTTGATGAAAGTAACACTTTCATAATAAAAAAATTATTCTTTTATGCATAAAAATCTATTTTGATGAAAGTAACACTTTCATAATTAAAAAAATATTCTTTTATGTATAAAAATCTATTTTGATGAAAGTAACACTTTCATAATAAAAATAATAATCAATATGCATCTTTTATGCATAAAAATTATTCTTTTATACGTAAAAATTATTCTCTTATGTATAAAAATCTATTTTTATGAAAGTAACACTTTCATAATAAAAATAATAACCAATATGCATCTTCTATGCATGAAAATGACACTTTTAGAGTATAGAAATGATAGGGATTACTCTTTTAGCATAATAAAAGATAATACTTATTTTCAAAAATTTTGCCATAACCTCCTTTGTATGGCTGACCATTTTTTCAAATTTTCCTTCTTAATTTGTCTTAAAAATTAACTCTAATTGAGTTAAAGTAATCTAGACTAATCAAAATTCACTTATAAAAGAGGAAACATTATAAAAAGTTTAATTCCAACAATTATCACTTAACCGGATAAAGAAGGGTTGATTCTAAGAAGAGAGAGGAAAAAAGCCTTTTGATCAAGGCATAGCATCCATTTATCACTTCAAACAATCATAAAAATTAGGAAAGCATAAAAATCACTAAAGAAAATTACAAGATCTCTACTTACATAATTTCTTGGAGCTTTCCTTTGGCTTGATGGTTTGAGGGTTCTACTCTTGTTTATAACAAGAGTGGCCACCAATCTTTGGAAGAGGGAAATGTCAAAAACTAGTGAATTATTAATAAATTCATAGTTCTTGGCTTGGGAGGAGTAGAGTAACAGTGCATAAACACTATTGTTTTTCAACAAAGAGGGAGGCTTTTAGGTTAGTTGAGCTAACTTTTTGGAACTAGACTTGAATTAGGAGAGAGGAGAGATGAAATATCTCAAATTTTGAAGATTTAAAACTCAATTGCACATGTGAAGTAGGCGCCTCATTCATGAGGGGGGAATCCCCATTGTGAGGTGTCAAAATTTCATTTTTTTTACTTTTCCTTTGGTCCTTAGTCCACTCTTCATCTTATGTGAGTATTTACTCATTTTTAGGGGTGATTTCCTTTATTTCTTCTATTAATATTCTCCAAAAATTTGGATGAATTTGATTGGCCCATCAAAACCTTAATTTGGAATTTTTCAAAAATCTGGACCCCTAGGATAAGGCCTCATGAGCAGATTATACTTAATTTCTAATGCACCTTCTGAAAATCTTTTTGAACTTCTGTTTCGGGGGAACTTATTTTAATAAGAAGAGATATTTTTTCATCCAAAAATATTCAAAATCTAAATATTCTCTCTCTAGAATATTTTCTCTCTCTAGGTAGAAACAAGATCTTTTATATTTCTAAAGAGGAAATTGATTACAGGGGAAGATGCTGGACATCTTGAGAGAGAGGCTGGGGAGGAATCTTACATTCTCTCCCACTTGAAAAACGCGAGAGTGAAGATCCACTTTAAGCTCTGATGATCTGTCATCAAAGTGAATCTTTGACCCAGTAGATAATGTCTCCACAACTTCAGGGCATATACTACTGAAAGTAGTTCCAAGTCGTTGGACAGCATAATTCCTCTCATGAGTTCTGAGTTTTTGAGATTCATAGGCCACTGCATGACCTTCCTGCATGAGTGCACCTCCCAAGGCAAAACCACTGGCATCAGTTACTACTTCAAAGGGTAGAGAGAAATTTGGTAGCTTCAGAACGGGATTGGTTACCAAGGCGATCTTCAGCTTATCAAAAGCACTCTGGCACCTGGCAGACCATTGAAACAGAATATTCTTCTTGAGAAGATTAGTTAGGGGGAAGCTATGAGAGCATACTTTGGTATAAAAGTTCTATACCAAACAACCAGGCAATCCCAAGAATCCTCTGACTTCTTTCACTGTCTTTGGTTCAGGCCAATCTATGACTGCTTGGACTTTTGCGAAATCTGGAGAAATTCCATCTTTTAATACCAAAAAGCCTAAGTATTCAACATGGTCGGCAGAGAAAGTGCATTTGCTCTTTTTGGCAAAGAGTTGGTGCTTCCTTAGAATCTCAAGAACTTTTCTGACATGAGTTTCATGGTCAGCTGCATTCTTTGAGTAAATCAAAATATCATCAAAGAAAACAAGAACAAAATCATCCAAGTATTCTCTGAGAATGTCTTGCATTAAGCGATTGAATGTAGCTGGGGCATTTGTCAATCCAAACGGCATGACAGTGAATTCATAATGCCCATACCGAGTATTGATGGCTGTCTTCGGGATATCTTGCTCATTAATCCTGATCTGATAATATCCTGATTTGAGATATATCTTTGTGAAGATCTGGGCTCCACTTAGCATGTCCAGAAGCTCATCAATTCTGGGGATAGGATACTTATTCTTAACTGTCAATTGATTTAGACCTCTGTAGTCCACACAAAGTCTAAGCGTTCCATCTTTCTTTTTTTGAAAGAGAACTGGCGCTCCGTAAGGTGAAACACTGGGCCTTACAAACCCTTGTTCCAACAGCTGTCTAAGTTGTTCCTTGAGTTCGATGGCTTCAAGAACTGGCATTTTGTACGTGCGGAGGGCTGCTGGCTGAGCTCTAGGGGTCAATTCTATCACATGATCTACTTCTCGAATTGGAGGCATCTCTGTTAATTCTGTTGGGAATAAATCATCATATTCACTTAACCATTCAGGCTCTTTAGCTTTTAACTTTGAGTCTACCGGATTCATTTTGACAAGATAAATGTGCTGCTTCTTTCTAAGTCCTTTTAGTAACTTAGAAGCCTTTACTAATTGTAGACTTGGGGATCTTGAAATTTTGGTTCCTTGAACTTTGTTTTCGTGAAGGTCACGAAAGGAAATGGTTCCATTATGACAGTGAATGCATCTCCTGGTTAGAACCCTCCAGGATCCTCCTTAGGTGTCCTGGTACTTCACTCAGGGACCGCTTCATTGGCCCTCGTCCATCGTACCAGAAGCACACCATTTTAACCATACCGAAGCTGGTCAAGACCTGGGCAGGCTTTGCCGCGTGAGCTATCCCTTGAACACTCCCCGCTAACTGTTGCAACCGAGCTTCCCTTATAAAACATAAATGCCAAATGCTCCCTCCAGCATTCTGGCGTAAGACAGTCCTTTTAAGAAAACAGGATTTCTATGCAAGTTTTCAGTTTTGATTTTCTTTTTGAATACAATGAGTATATCTTAATTCCGTATCCAAGATTTCTAGATCACAAGATTGGATTCTCAAGCAGAATTCCTCGAATTCTGAATTCTTAACCTTAGATCAAAATCAAAGGTCTCAACTTAGTTTCAGATTCGGTGGATGATTTGAGTATAGATTCAGGAACTAGTCGCATCATCATTTCTTGAAACTGACGAAGGAATTCCGTCTTGGTCAAAGTCTGATTCAGGTTTTTGAGTCTGGAACGGTTCTTCTTGAACTATCTTTATCAAATGGTAATACTTCAATTACTACTTTACTAAATTTAAAACTAATCATTTACTAATATTCATGGGAATTAGTCATAGGATTAAGAGAATTCCTATCTTGATATAAAAATTCTTTTATGCATCATTTTTTTTTTGCATAAAAATCGATATTAGTGAAAGTAACACTTTCACAATAAAAAAATTTCTTCTATGCATCCTTTTATGCATAAAAATCAATAATGATAAAAGTAAAACTTTTATAAAAAATATTCTTTTATGCACAAAAATCTATTTTGATGAAAGTAACACTTTCATAATAAAAATTATTCTTTCATGCATACTTTTATGCATAAAAATCAATAATGATAAAAGTAACACTTTTATAATTAAAAAATATTCTTTTATGCACAAAAATCTATTTTGATGAAAGTAACACTTTCATAATAAAAAATATTCTTTCATGCATACTTTTATGCATAAAAATCAATAATGATAAAAGTAACACTTTTATAATAATAAAAATATTCTTTTATGCATAAAAATCCATTTTGATGAAAGTAACACTTTCATAATAGAAAAAATATTCTTTCATGCATAAAAATCTATTTTGATGAAAGTAACACTTTCATAATAAAAACAATTATTCTTTCATGTAGTATAAAAATGCATTTTGATGAAAGTAACACTTTCATAATAGAAAAAATATTCTTTTATGCATAAAAATCTATTTTGATGAAAGTAACACTTTCATAATAAAAAAATTATTCTTTTATGCATAAAAATCTATTTTGATGAAAGTAACACTTTCATAATTAAAAAAATATTCTTTTATGTATAAAAATCTATTTTGATGAAAGTAACACTTTCATAATAAAAATAATAATCAATATGCATCTTTTATGCATAAAAATTATTCTTTTATACGTAAAAATTATTCTCTTATGTATAAAAATCTATTTTTATGAAAGTAACACTTTCATAATAAAAATAATAACCAATATGCATCTTCTATGCATGAAAATGACACTTTTAGAGTATAGAAATGATAGGGATTACTCTTTTAGCATAATAAAAGATAATACTTATTTTCAAAAATTTTGCCATAACCTCCTTTGTATGGCTGACCATTTTTTCAAATTTTCCTTCTTAATTTGTCTTAAAAATTAACTCTAATTGATTTAAAGTAATCTAGACTAATCAAAATTCACTTATAAAAGAGGAAACATTATAAAAAGTTTAATTCCAACAATTATCACTTAACTAGGATAAAGAAGGGTTGATTCTAAGAAGAGAGAGGGGAAAAGCCTTTCGATCAAGGCATAGCGTCCATTTATCATTTCAAACAATCATAAAAATTAGGAAAGCATAAAATTCACTAAAGAAAATTACAAGATCTCTACTTACATAATTTCTTGGAGCTTTCCTTTGGCTTGATGGTTTGAGGGTTCTACTCTTGTTTGTAACAAGAGTGGCCACTAATCTTTGGAAGAGGGAAATGTCAAAAACTAGTGAATTATTAATAAATTCACAGTTCTTGGCTTGGGAGGAGTAGAGTAACAGTGCATAAACACTATTGTTTTTCAACAAAGAGGGAGGCTTCTATTTATAGGAAAAATTGAGCTCCTAACCAAACAAACTGATTCTAGAATATTCCAAATCAGTTTGGTCAATTTTTGACCATTTTTAGGTTAGTTGAGCTAACTTTTTGGAACTAGACTTGAATTAGGAGAGAGGAGAGATGAAATATCTTAAATTTTGAAGATTTAAAACTCAATTGCACATGTGAATTAGGCGCCTCATTCATGAGGGGGGAATCCCCATTGTGAGGTGTCAAAATTTCATTTTTTTTACTTTTCCTTTGGTCCTTAGTCCACTCTTCATCTTATGTGAGTATTTACTCATTTTTGGGGGTGATTTCCTTTATTTCTTCTGTTAATCTTCTCCACACACTTGGATGAATTTGATTGGCCTATCAAAACCTTAATTTAGAATTTTTTAAACTCTGGACCCCTAGGATAAGGCCTCATGAGCAGATTATACTTAATTTCTAATGCACCTTCTGAAAATCTTTTTGAACTTCTGTTTCGGGGGAACTTATTTTAATAATAAGAGATATGTTTCCATCCAAAAATATTCAAAATCTGAATTTTCTCTCTCTAGAACATTTTCTCTCTCTAGGCCAAAATAGGTAGAAACAAGATCTTTTATATTTCTAAAGAGGGAATTGATTACAGGGAAAGATGCTGGACATCTTGAGAGGCTGGGGAGGAATCTTACAAACACTATTACGAGAAATAAAGATCTTCATTTTATGGGGAACCTTACAAATGGTCATGCACTCTTCACTCTAGCATTGCCTTGCGTAGAACCTCTTCAGCCAAGGGCTTCCAAGTATAGGATATGAATTTTGAGTCCTCTTCATGATTTGGAAATCGCATTAGACTTACAAGATGATTGTTCTTAAGTCCCAATGTTTCCATTAACCCTTTAAAAATTACATGAACTAAGGAACTACCATCAACAAGAACATTATTTACATATCCTAGGGATCTAGATTTTTAAAAAAAAAATTAAATTAAGATTTTAAGGGGCCAATCAGATTCATCCAAATGTGTGGAGAAGATAAATAGAAGAAATAAAGAGAATCCGCCCAAAAATGAGTAAATACTCACATAAGATGAAGAGTGGACTAAGGACCAAAGGAAAAACTAAAAAAATAGATTTTTGACACCTCACAATAGGGATTCCCCCCCTCATCAATGAGGCGTACCCTCGCATGATGCTGACTTTGAGATATGTTCTTTTGGCTTCTACCAGTGTCGACACAATCCTATTTTCTTTGGATCCAAGACATTTACTTTTGGATGTAGTATATGTCATTTGGGATGCATGGTATCTAATTATGTGGCACATTCTGTGGATTTACATGCATTACATCCAGATTTTCCCATGAGCAGTTATTTGGGCCATGGATTTGATGATATTTCTAGTGTTTATTTCACTTTGGAGGACGAGAAGCTTGGATACTTCCTTCTCAATCTAGGTGGTCATACATTTGTTCCATGGTTAGATGGTTTACACTTTGGCTATCCATTTGACCCATGCACAAATATAATGAGTTACATTATTGACAAACGTGACTATCCATTTGATCCAGGAGGATTGGCAAACCACGACACTGACATTGGCTTTGGTTTGAGAGCCATTACTTTGGAGCCTACATGATTTGGATTTACATTCCATCTATATGGTCACACTCGTATGAATTACCTCATCTTCAGGGCAACACTAGTATCTTTTCCATTTGATCTTGGAGGATACTTGACTAGCCTCATCATCGGACGAGAGTTCCTTATTCTTTCCATTTGACCCTAGGGATCATATAACTATTGTATTCATATTTGGGTCTTCTGCGACATCGACATTGTGGCATGGGTGTGACTTTTTTTGGTTGTTGTATATAGCCTTTGTGTTTGATTTTTGCACGACCACCCTTTGATTTCAAGGACAAAATCATTATAAGATGTAAGGTCCCTCCCAAGCCGTGTATGTATGTGTCTCTTTTAATATAGATTTCAATAAGGAAAGAGAGTGTAATTAGAGAAGAGTGAGACAACAAGGCTAGAAACATTAGGAAAGTGTTAGAATAAAAATATTAGCTCCAAAAATCCTAAAAGAAATAAGAACATAAGAATAGTTCTATTAAGAGATAAGTATCTCCAAAAATAGAATTTCGAATTTAGGTGATAAGAGGTCATATTTAGAGTACTTTTACACATTTAGAGTCCATGCATACTAAAAATGTGAAAAAACAACGCGTTTCTAAAGATGGTGCATTTGTGGCTATATACAGACGTTTTTGCCTATTCTGCTCGCGAAAGCTTGTAGACCAGATGCCTTCCCGTTCTTTTGATTGGTTATATAACCATATTCTGAGTTTTTATCAGAGAGTTATGGCCAAAACAATTTGCTGCTTTTGTCAGGGTCTCTACACAGAGAAAACTGTGAGAAGGCAGCAAGTAGCCTCAAGGTAATCCTAGAGTTTAAGATGTATATATCCCTTCATTCTTATCTAATATCTTAGAAAAGAAGCTTAGATTGCTATGGTCTTTCGGAGGAAGAGACCAAAACTCCATAGCTTTTCTTTTAGAGAAAGAATAGTATGCCGTAGTCCTGTAGTAAGAGAAGGCTATTTTGCCATAGACCTTAGAAAGAGAGAAGAGTCACAGTACCAGTAAGAGGAGATGAAGCTTGGGGATGATCGAATGATTTCAATAGTAAGAGAAGGTATTAGAAGACTCTATTCTCATATGTCAAGTTCTAAAGCTCTTGTTAACGAGCAAAGGCAACGATAAACGACAAATTTCTATAAGGTATATACATATTTTGTTTTTCAATTATATATCATTCTTAGGGGTTGAGGTATGGCCCCGGCTTCTCTATTGATTATAGTGATCTATTTGATTGATTTACTATTTAAAGTTTGTATTCTTTTAAATAACAGCTTATGCCTTAATAAAGAATGTCTTATCGCAATCTCAAGTTGAAATGCTAAAATCTTTGTGAAAAGGATTGTTTTCTTAGAAGGTAACATGGATTCTAGTCCTATGGTTTAGTGAGTAAATGGATTGTTATCTTGGTTGAATTAAGATACAGATACAACTCTCCCTGCCTTGATGCTGTCCCATTCTTGTGCTTGTATAGCCAGACGGCGGAGACGTTAGCAAGGCCCGGAGTTGGCCCATGGTATCCCTCATACCATTGGGAGAATGAGGTTCGCCGATTGAGGCAAGTGATTGTGATGCTGCCTAGTTCTGAGGGCCCAGGCTAGTGTGGTGAATTAGCCCACCCTAGTGCGCAGACATCCCTCTGAGGGGCGGGAGGATCGAGCGATGGAGCCTGAGAGGGGGACAGGCCGGCTTGAGTCCTCACCAGCGGCCGACGATGAGGTGTATGGTCCCGTAGGGTTTTGCCTAGCATGTAGAGGCTGGAAGACCAAATTCTAGATCATCGGCAGTATAAAGGAAAAGAATAAGAGAGCCAGTTTGGCTTGTATGGAATTGATTCATGTATAAACTTTTTTTATAAATCTTATCTTTGGCATTATTGTATTGTGAAAAAAGGCTGTTTTAACAAACCCTGTGAAAAGGGTCTTAATTAAGGAACATGTTTATTTATGTCAAACAGTGTGGTAGGATTAATTAGAAAACAAATTGACGCGTGAGTAGGGTGGAAAGTGGGAGGATGGAATGCCCCGACGGCACCATCCTACGGACGGGTGGACCCGATTAGTCGGGTAGCTTTCCAACATATTAAGTGAAAGCCCTACGTTAGATAAATAGGTTCTCGGGCAATTCTATTCTAGGCTGTGCCTTGCATGGATGAGGAAAAAAGCGTTGTCTCTAGGAATCAAGACTAGTAGTTGCCCAAATTTATGATCAATTACCCTATGGGTGATTTGATTTTTAGAAGACCATGCTCTCCCTGCGGGATAGAACTAGGTCTTACCAATGAATCGTATCCTTGAATCTCTGCATGGTCAAGGTGTCGATGAGTAGGAAATTTTCTCCAAGATAAGACTTAGTGGACTATCTTAAGTGTTTCCCCTATTTTTGGAAGGGGGGAATCTTACATAAGAGGGGGATGGTTTGTATATAGCCTTTATGTGTATTTTTGCATGACCACCCTTTGATTTCGAGGATGCAATCATTATAGGAGGCGATGGTATGTAATGAAGCAACAACTTTAGATTAGGTCAAAGACCATGTTCATGGGCTCAAGTATAAAATGGGGCTCATGGATATCCCACTATTGGAACCTTTTGATACTTTTAATCATATGACTCTTGGAATGTACATTAGAACCTAGAGCTACCATAATTTGGCTTATGAAAGACTATTTCCATCCTTTGGTGAAAGGCTAAATCACTTAGGCATTATGTATGATTTCTTGCTAATTGCATGTTAATCAACATAATGATTTGTCCCAAATCTCAGCTTACGGTCACTCCATTTCACTGAGCCTTGATTAAGCTTGTTCTTGTAAACGCTGCTTCTTGTGTACGACTATGCTAACGATGAGAGAAACACGCACTGGCTGCCCACGCTTATTAATTATGTTGAACCCAAAGAAGGCAATAAAGCCCCAAATAGCATTTTGAGGATATGAAGAAGACTGTTTAAACATGTTGCACCTACTAGCTAGTCTACCACCTAACGTCCAAACGTGCTATGCCCTACTGTCCAGTACACCACCTCCATATTTGCCACCATAGCAACGTCTTAGTGAAGCTGGGGTACTTCAAAAAGTTAGCCTAGAGAGAGGAAGAGAGACGGTACCCTCGCCAGGCTAGACTGGACGTACTGAAATCTCGCGAGGTGACTTACTGTCACCTCCAGAAACAAATTATAATCTGTTCAAGGGTCCAGATTTTTTGAAAATTTTAGATTAAGGTTCTGAGGGGCCAATAAGATTAATCCAAATGTAGGGAGGAGGTAAATTGAAGAAATAAAGGAAATCCCCCCAAAAATGAGTAAATACTCACATAAGATGAAGAGTGGACTAAGGACCAAAGAAAATACTAAAAAAATGATTTTTTGACACCTCAGAGTCGGGATTCCCCCTCATGAAAAGCTTGAGAGGGGTTGAGAAGAGAGAAACATTGAGAAATTATAGAAAAGATCAAAATTCACCACTTACTTTACAAATTGCTTGATTCTTTGTTCATGGTAGAGGCCCCCAACCAATCAATTGGTTTAGTATGTTGATGGAGCCACCAATGGGGATTGAAGAAAGAGGAAAGCTCCAATTTCTTACAAATTGGAGAGAATTTTAGAGAATAGTAAAAATTAGTATTATTTCAGCATAGTTCTAGTATAGTAAAATTCTCCTCCTTCCTTTTTCTTTTTTTTCAAAGGACTCATGTTCTATTTATAGGAGAGGGAGGCTCTAACCAAGACCAACTGATTTCTAGAATTTTCCAAATTTCAGTTTGGTTGAAGTTGGACTAGATTTGGACCTAGTTTGGTTACTTTCTGATTCGGTTTGGTTCCTTTTTGATTTGGTTTGGTTCAAGAGAGAGGAGAGATAAAAATATCACATTATCTTTGAGTTTAAAACTCATTCAAGCATGTGAAATATGCACCTCCTTTAATGGACTCCCCTTCCTTACATATGTGTCAAAATGGAATGATTATACCCAAAATATCTCATATTTTTAATATTGCTCATAGTTTTTTACTAATAAACCTTGTACATTTTCAACTCTTCATCTTATGTGAGCATTTACTCCTTTTTGGATACCCAAAATATCTCATATTTTTAATATTGCTCATAGTTTTTTACTAATAAACTTTGTACATAGTCAACTCTTCATCTTATGTGAGACCTGCACTTGAATGCCACGTAGACATATCTGTACAAGATGGTGCAGGACCTGGGGTGGAAAACTGGTCCCATGTGTGCATTCTTGCTTCTTCTTCTCCAAGATTTGTGTGCTTTCCTGCAACCCTAATTCCAACAAAGAGGAGGAGGAGGTTCTCTTCGATAGCCTCTCTCTCTCTCTCTCTCTCTCTCTCTCTCTCTCTCTCTCTCTCTCTCTCTCTCTGCCTGCTCGAAAGAGTCTGCGCCGATGCAAGTCCTTTCGAGCAAGCAGAGAGAGAGAGAGAGAGAGAGAGAGAGAGAGAGAGAGAGAGAGCACAATAGCACTTCAAATGTAGACAACAATGGGCACTAACCCGGGACCAATGGAGTCACGGATGTAGAGTAGAGGCGTAGATTTAGAGTCGTGAGGTGTGGGGGCGAAGACAAATGAGCCGATGAACAGGGATGAGCAGGAGGCACGGTGCGGATGAGTAGAGATGGACAAGCAGAGAGGGAGGGAGAAGGGAGAGAGAATAAAGAGTAGAAGAGTTGCTAGGGTTCCCAAGAGGAAAATAGGGAGAGAGATAGGGTTCCCAAGAGGAAAAGAGGGCCAAGAGATAGTCTGCTCTACATGGGTGAGGTCTTGGAAGAACGAAAAATCTAGGCTGTAGTGGAAAGGTGGGATTGCATTCATCGTAAATCAAACCATACATGCATCTAGGTGTATCAACATGGGTGTCCCCCTCCTATGGAAACTTGAAAGAGACGTGGGTGCACTTTGACCACGTTCATAGGGTTGCTGGTTGGTCCATTATAGGTGCTCATGTTTATGATCCTTTTCTACAAGAGTTGCTAACCATTGCCACCTATGAATTCAAAGTTGAGGACAGATTTGCCCAAATAGAATTTTGGAAGATGTTGAACGAAGTGGTGCAAAATTGTGGTTTTGACAAGCCTGTGTTTCAAGGATTTATGGCAAATGAGACAAGTGCAAACTGGGTTGTTGTCCGCTTTGTGTATTTTGGAGGGAGACCGTGTCCAAACAGAGGAAACTCATGTGTGTTTCATTAGGAGCAAAGCATGGTGGCCCAGACAAACTGCTATATTATATATATATATATATATATACACACACACACACACACACACACATTATGTAGAAAGTGGAGAAATGCTTGTTCAAAAGTGGCAGCCTACCAATAGTGGTGGAGGAAGGGACATGCTATTGAGAGTGAATTGGCATCACTTCAAACATGGATTGCTTGGTGGGAGGTCTGAGACAAACACATTGGAGTTCATGGTTTCTGACTCAGGAACAAGATGGCCCATTCTTGCCAACAACAAATCGTGCAGAGATCAAACACTCGAGCATGAGAGTTGTTGTTGGAAATAGAAAACAGTTGTCATTGTACGAAGCAAGTGCAGTGGATCTTACTATGGCTATGCTTCAGAGTGCCCATAGTAACGCTCACTTGCTGGGAGGGTACACAAGAAGTGGACCTGGAGTGCAAGAGATTAAGGATTGATTTCTCATGAGACAAGCAGGGTCATCCTCTGCAAAGAGGTTGATTGACTTGACACATGTTGCAATGGATGAAGCTGGTATTCAAAGGTGAGAAGGCTATGCAAGAGCAGAGGTCAGTGCAACGTAAATGGCCTCCTTTGTCAACATTGGGAGTCAGTGCAATGTAAATGGCCTCCTTTGACAATGATAGCCATAGGCCATAAAATGTGACATGCACGGTGAACAAAAGACGGAGCAAAGTGTGAATGTGCCAGAAAGCCCAGTAACCATTATGAAGGAGAGAGAAATAGCAAGAACATTGTGGGCTATTCGTATTGTGGATGCCAAGTCCAAGGTCACTTGTTTGGCCTGCTCGAAGAAACAAAACAACGATGTGGTGCATTAATTAATCATTCAGAAGTGACTCCTGAGAGAGGTAAACTAGCACCATGCTTCTGGGGGCGTCGTGTCTACTACCTTGAATCCACAATTTCACCTAGTGGAGTGCGTGAGACGGGTTTGTATGGTTTTGTGCTTCTACAAGCACACATTGTTGGAATGTGGACACAACATGGTCTAGCACCTGGATTGTGGCCTGTTTTGCTGAAGGAACAAATATCTCATTGGTTGAGGTGGCCAGTCTTGAAAGGGTCGGCTTCTTGTTGGAAACAAATAAAGCCACTACCAAAATGAGTACAAGGGTGATAGCGAGTGTGGGATCAACATTGAAGGTCCTAAGCTCATTTCAACCTAAGTATCAAGGTGCAAAGGTTACTAAAGAATTTCAGGAGAATGTGCAAAAGGGACGCTCACTTGTTGTTGCTCTACCATTGCAAGAGAAGATATTGTCATATGTAATGAGTTTCACCTATTTCATGTGAGCACTGAGGGGTCCCGTGTAGCTGGGGTGCATTATGTGGTGACACTCGTAGAGTTTCCAGCTTGCTCATGTCCTGATTTTCAGAAGAGGGAAGCAAAACATGAAGCATACCTCCCCTACAAACACATGTATTATGTGTACTTATAGGTTTTGAATCTATATGCATCTATCTGCGAATTCATGCACCAAGCAGCCTTGACAAAGGTAGAGTTATTCTAGGAACTTTTTGGTTGTTGTTACCATGCAAACCTCAGTGTGCCACAAGATATTATCCCTTGATTGCAAGCTTTGACTAGATTAGGAGATGCCATATAACCCTATACCTCCAAATTTTTCTTCTGCCTGGGCATGGCGCATGGGGGGTGCCTTTCCAAGTTTTGGTTGGTATTGTTTGCTATCTAGGGTTGGAGCTTTATCGTAATTAAAGCAGAATGGTTGCTTCTGTTTGTCGACAAAAATATAATTATGGAATTTTGGTAAGCATGCTATGATATAATACCTCCTGTGTTCTTTCCTTGGTGGATTCTTTCCAAGCAAGTGTCTTTTTCTTTGCTTAGGGTGCATAGACAATTTAACAATGTTCATGTGTAAGAAGATTGGGATGGAAAAGACCGCAAAGATAAAATCTGCTTTAAAGAGTGTTAAAAATATTGAAAGCTTTCTTTTGGAATTTGGTTCAAACTTCACTTGTCCAGCACTTTCATGTCTCTTTTAATGCTTCTTTGCCTATCTAATAATATAGAAGAGTGAAGAACAATAATGCATGGTGACATGCACAGTTTTCCTTTTGCACTTGCTCAAGGCAGGGCTTGGCTTGTTTGCGGTTGCTAGTGAAATGGGCATCCTCCATTTTTTTTTAGAATTAAACCCTTTTTGTCTGGCATTTTAGTTGAATTTTGTTGTTGTTGTTGTTGTTGTTGTTGTTGTTGTTGTTGTTGTTGTGTGTGTGTGTGTGTGTTGTGTGTGTGTGTGTGTGTGTGTGGTGAAAATGAATAAAATTCACATACCATGGGAACCCTCTCCTTCGCATTTTGATAACATTAAACCCTCTATGTTTTACTAATTTATTAGATTACCATGATGTTTTTTTTTCTAGCAAACATGTTGTTGAGTCTTCAAAGAGAGGGGGAGGTAGAAGGGGCCAAGACAAAGTAAGGCAGATTTGATTTAATAGTATTTGGAGGATAACATGGAAGGCTCTGAAAATAATGAAAGAGTTGATCTGGGCATGAGAGAAGATGGGGCTACAGACAACAATGATGACGAAGAGGAGTAGTTGAATGAGCAAGAGGCAAGATTTCAAATTGTGCCCTATGTCTCATGTCCGGAGGTGTTGAAAGAGGATACAATCAGGGATGAGAGTAGCATTTCCATGTTCCAAGGTGAAGATATTCGCAAGAAGGTCAGAATAGTGAGTTGCTTTTTGAATGTCCTCCAATTTCGCTTTGTCGGATGATTCCATCTGCTAAAGTAAAAGGTTTGAGAGATAATATTTCTGGTTTGATGATCTCTTTTGGGAGAGAGAGAGTTATGTGCCAGAGAAAGGTGTCTTCATTGTTCAGTGTTAACATGTGACAGAGGTGAAGCTTTAGTTCGTGTGAGGACATAATGGCAAGCTGGGATCTGATATGGCGTAACATGAATCGGGACTTTGAGGAAGAGATAGTAACCAAACCTAATCCTCAAATGCTTACACGGCATATGCTTTATGTATGGGAGGGCAACCACATAACAATGGCATGGATTGAGGCAATATGCGAAAGATTTACTAGCAAAAGAGACAAGCATGTCCGAGTGTTGTCCACACCATTATTGATCCTTCGAGTTAGCGAGTTGCGCTTCTCTCATGTTTACAAAGAATGAACTTGGAAGTCCTTACCTTTTTTCTTTGGTGTTTAAACTTGAGATTCCTTACTTTTTTTATGTTGATTAAAGTATTAACAAAGAGCTTTTTATGTTTTGATTAAAGTGTTGATGAAAAACTTTTAAAGGGTTGGTGTTTCTAGATTGATGTAGCCTTAACCTACATACATTGGTCGCCACCTATTTGAGGGATGAATTGGTGAACACAACCAACATTTGTTCGACAAATCTAGAAGATTATTTGAAAGATTTTCCCAAATGAGGATGCCAAGCTCATTATAAAATTTGAAAGAAATACACTAAGGGAGCTGAGCCTTGGTTTCCACTCACACAGAGATACTTGTGTAGATTGGTATCTAATGTAAGTTATTTAATATTTAATAAGACATTTTTACGTGTATAACTTTAGCATTTAAAATGTTTTAATATGCAATAAGACAAGGGCATAAGTAACAAGCATCAAGTGTCCTATGAATTTCATATTTTGTGTTGGTGAGAGCATAATGTGATTTCCATAGGTTCATTTCCTTAAAGATTTACATAAGAAGTTGAAACCAAATGAGGTCTTCTTTATCGAAGGAATAGTTGAGAAAGGTAGAGATTAAGGAAATGGATGAATTGACTAAAAAAGTATAATGACAAGATTGGAAATGTAACTTTCTACAAATATCTTGGAAATCATGTCTTTCAACAATATGCTCCCTTTTTTTCATTGCTCTAGCATATTTTTTTTTTCCATTGTTTTTATTGTGGATAGATTTTGAATATTGTTGATCCCCCTCTATTGGGGAAGAATGGTTGGAAGAGAGTCTTAGCTGAAGTGGCTGGGTGAAAGCTTCGCCACATTAGAGAAGCTAAACTTGCTTGCAATGTGTGATATTTCCAATGAGACAAAGTTATACTGGTTGTCTCTATTTGAGGCAAACAAGGCTACTAAGCCCATGTTTTCCCTTCCAAGAGGGGACCATGACTACAAAAAGTAAGCCTCTTTCTTTCTCTCTATTATGAGTACTTTGTCATGTTTTGAAGAACACGAAATGAGTATATAAATAAACAAATATCACGTAATATAAGAAATGTTATCCTTTTGTAGTAGTTGGATTCAAAGAGAGATTGTGTTGGAGAAGATTTTCTTGAGAGCTCAAGATGTGATTAAGGATTTCATCGATGTGCCTAGTGGAATTGTAGTTCCTGTCGAGTACCCTTTTCTTGATACGAGGAGGTGAGGATTGAGGGAAGAAAGTTCTTGCTTCATATGGTTAGGTGTGTGGAGGGAAAAGAGAAGGAGTTGATCTCAAAACTCTACAAAAGCTTGACTTGATTCAGATGGCTGCTCAGAGATTAGTGCACAGGTATACTATTTTGGGGTGGTCTCTTGTATAGGCAACTCTATTGTTGTTGGTTGTTTTCTAAGTTGCTCTGGGTAGCATGTGTTTGAAATTATGCAGGTTTTCACTATCTTTGAAGGAGAATGGACACATTATTTCTCTAGCTCTAAGGGCTAGGCAATGGTTGTCGATCACTATAATGAGGCTACCACAATGTGTCCTCTTTATATGCATTCCCTTTCAAAGTGGGAGTTAGATAACTATCCATGGTGGATTGATATGGATAGTGGTGAAGTACTAGAGTGAGAAAAGGAGAAGCATGCACAATTCAAAAAGGAGGTGGTAGGAGGGACACATCTATAGACTTAAGTGCATGGTAGGATCAATGTGTTTTGTTTTGGATACAAATTGACAATATGTATTGAGGATAGGCCTATGTAATGGTTTTGGTAGGTTGTGCAGAAACGTTGACATCGAGTTAAGGAGCCTTAAACTTTCAGAGGATAGGGAGCTTATTTGTAAGATCCCCGACCCCACTACGCAATGAATTCTGGGGTGCTAGCAGCGGAAATAGCACTTCTTACGTGGGGTAGGGTCCCACACTCGGGGCCTCGCCCACGGATATCCAGACAAGAGACTAAACCATCGGTTCTTCCAAAACCGAACCCGGAAAAACTTCCCTTGCCCGGAAAGCACGGACGATTCCACCAGGATAACTTTTCTTTAACGTAGTCAAAAGCCTTAACTAACTGAACTCATCTGACCGAACCCGTAAGTCCCATAGTCAGATCAGGGAAAAATACTGTACTTAGATCATAGAGACCAACGCTTTTTTCCTCATTGAGAAGCAGAGCCGTTGATTCTTTTCCATAGAACAATTTTTGTTTGGGATTTACTTCATCTATCGAACTAAACAAAAATTGAGTCTCATTTTACGGATCCATCAGTCCAGCCTACTAACCCCATCCAGCAGTCCCATGGGTTAGCCAACCGCCCAACCACTGTAGTGATGGGATCCGATTAGGAATTTGGTTAGGTTTTGTCCCGGGGATGTACTAGGGAAAAGAGTTCCCAGGCCCCCTAGCCGGATGTTCATGCAACATAAAACTAGTCACACCACTTACACACCCAATATGAAATTGCCTTTTTCTCAGCATCAGCTATCTTTAAAACAATCCTTTAATGAAACCATTGTGTGACTGATCACAATCCTCAAAATCTCTGGTTGAATCCTTATTTCCAATCATTCTTTCATCGGTGTACTTATGGCATCATTGGCAACCAGAACGCTCACCACCTGTTCACACAAGGGCCTTTTCGATAGTTCCTAGCTCATAGTAACTGGCAATATATTCACATAACAAAATGGAATCTCCGTGGAAGATCATCAAGATCAACTAACAGATCCATATAAAAGAGTCATGGACTCATCCGTTGGGAGGACCAGCAAGGTCAATCAACCAGATCCATGCCCGGTTTCAGAAAACAACTCTTACTCCTTGATTCAATATCTTCCACGACGCACGTGTGGGTATCTTCGGCGACCCAGAGCCCGAGCACCGTATGGTCAGCACCCTCTAGGATCCTTCGCAGGTCACCTAGTGTTTCACTCATAGGCCGCTTCCTTGGTCCCTCATCCACCATACCGGAAGCTCACCATTTAAATCAAGCCGAGGCTGGCCAAGACCTTGGCCGACCATGCTACGCGACCTTAATCACAAGACGGTCAAAATGCTTCCCCAGCATTCTTGACATAAAACAGTCATTTACAAACAGGTCATAATACAGTTTCTATAATGAACTCTTGTCTTTCCACATTATCCCTCATCAGTCCACATTACTTATTCCACATTCAATTCATATGTGTACCCATTCTCATCCAATCACATCAATTTCATCTCATCACATCAGATTCATTCATATCATCGTCACATCATTTCACATACACATTCGTATTCATTATTCCACATACACATCCACATTCGTACATCCACATCCATATCCACATTCATACATACACATCCACATTCCATATCTACATCCATATATCCACATCCATATCCATATCCGCATTCATACATCCACATCCATATCCGCATTTATACATACACATCCACATTCCATATCTACATCCATACATCCACATCCACATCCACATTCATACATACACATCCACATCCACATCCATTTCCACATCCACATCCACATCCATACATCCATTTCCACATCCACATCCACATCCACATCCACATCCACATCCATACATCCACATCCACATTCACATTCATACATCCACATCTACATTCATACATACACATCCACATCCACATCCATACATCCATTTCCACATCCACATTCATACATCCACATCCACATCCACATCCACATCCACATTCACATCCATACATCCATATCCATATCTACATTCATACATCCACATCCACATTCACATTCATACATCCACATCCACATCTACATTCATTCACACATCCACATCCACATTCATACATCACATCCACATCCATATTCATACATACACATCCACATCCACATCCACATCCATACATCAATTTCCACATCTACATTCATACATCCACATCCACATTCACATTCATTCCCACATCCATACATCCATTTCCACATCCACATCCACATTCATACATCCACATCCACATCCATATTCATGCATACACATCCACATCCACATCCATTTCCACATCCACATCCACATCCATACATCCATTTTCACATCCACATTCATACATCCACATCCACATTCATACATCCACATCCACATCCACATTCATACATACACATCCACATCCACATCCATTTTCACATCCACATTCATACATCCACATCCACATCCACATCCATACATCCACATCCACATTCATACATCCACATCCACATCCACATCCATACATCCATATCCACATCTACATTCATACATCCACATCCACATTCACATTCATACATCCACATCCACATCTACATTCATTCACACATCAAACCACATCATCCATTCACATCCGTTATCATTCATTCATATCACGATTCACATGCCATCACATTCCTTCACATCTTATACCATTCATTCACATCCTAATTCACAGGACATCACATCCATTCATCCAATTTCATTTATCTGATTCATATCACTTCCATCCATCCATTTACATCTATCCGATTCCTATCACATCTCATCACATCTATTTATAGGATGTAATAGAATTCTATTTTTTTGGATATAAAGATTCTTTACGCATCTAATTAGCATAAAGACAACTTTAGTAGGAATAACACTTTTATAAAAATCCTTTTATATGCATCTATTTAGGCATAAATTTAATTTTAAGGAGAATAACACTTTTGAATTAAAAATAAACCTTTTATGCATTTTACTATGCATAAATTTCATTTTAATGAGAATAACACTTCAAAATAAAAATAAATCTTTTATGCATTTTACTATGCATAAATTTCATTTTAATGAGAATAACACTTTCAAAATAAAAATAAATCTTTGATGCATTTTACTATGCATAAATTCCATTTTAATGAGAATAACACTTTCAAAATAAAATTCAATCTTTTAGGCATTTTCCAATGCATAAATTCATTTTAAATGAGAATGACACTTTTGAGTTAAAAATCAATCTTTTATGCATCTTCCTATGCATAAAATCAAAATTGATGAAAATAACTCTTTTGAACTAAAAATAGATTTCTTTATGCATCATTCTATGCATAAAATTAAAATTGATGAGAATAACACTTTTGGATTAAAATAAATTCTTTATGCATCTTTTCATGCATAAATCCAATTTAGTAGGAATTACACTTTTAGAATAAAACAATTTCTCTTATGCGTCTAATTTATGCATAAAATCCATTTATGATGAAAATCACACTTTTAATATATAAAAAAAATCTTTTATGCATATGTTTATGCATACAAATCATTTATGATGAAAATCACTCTTTTAATATAAAAGAATTTCTTTTATGCATCCATTTACGCATAAAAATCATTTATGATGAAAGTCATACTTTTAATATAAAAAAATATCTTTTATGTATATGTTTATGCATACAAATCATTTATGATGAAAATCACTCTTTTAATATAAAAGAATTTCTTTTATGCATCTAATTTATGCATAAAATCATTTATGATGAAAATCACGCTTTTAATATAAAAATATATATTTTATGCATATATTTATGCATACAATTCATTTATGATGAAAATCACTCTTTGATTATAAAAGAATTTCTTTTATGCATCCATTTACACATAAAAATCATTTATGATGAAAGTCATACTTTTAATATTAAAAAATATCTTTTATGCATATGTTTATGCATACAAATCATTTATGATGAAAATCACTCTTTTAATATAAAAGAATTTCTTTTATGCATCCATTTATGCATAAAAATCATTTATGATGAAAATCACACTTTTATAATCAAAATAACAATTTCAATATGCTTCCTTCTATGCATAGAATTTAATTCTAAAGAAAGTAACACTTTTTTAATAAAATATTTTTAGTATGCATTTTCTTATACCTAGGATGAAAATTAACACTTTAAGAATACATATACGATGGGAATTACTCTTTTTGAATTAAAAAATAAAACTTATTTTACACAATTTTAGAAAATTTCTCCATAACCTCCTTTATATGGCTGACCATTTTTTAATTTTTAATTCTCTAAAATTAATTAGAAGTTCACTAAGAGTATTTAAATCATTCTAATGTAAACATTTTCTACTTATCAAAGAGAAACATTATGAAAAACTTGATTTTATCCATTAATCATTCATCTAGGATAATGAATGGTTGGATTTACTAAAGAAGAGAGGGGAATGCCTTTTTTCAATGAGGCATAATATCATAATCATTTTAGAGAAGACAAAAATCATAAAAACCAGTAAAATTAAGCATAAATGGAAATTTATGTATTTCCTTACTACCATTCATCAATTAACTTCAATAGCATTAAAAAGCCATTCCAATTAAGCTTCTCAAGCTTGAGAGGGGTTGAGAAGAGAGAAACATTGAGAAATTATAGAAAAAGATCAAAATTCACCCTTTACCTTACAAATTGCTTGATTCTTTGATCACGGTAGAGGCCCCCAACCAATCAATTGGTTTGGTATGTTGATGGAGCCACCAATGGAGATTGAAGAAGGAGGGAACCACCAATGGAGATGGAAGAAGGAGGGAAGCTCCAATTTCTTCAATTTGGAGAGAATTTGAGAATAGTAAAAATTATCATTATTTCAGCATTATTCTCCTATTTTTTTATTTCAGCATAATTCTGGCATAGTATAATTCTCTTATTTTTTAACAAAGGGCTCAGGTTCTATTTATAGGAGAAGGAGAGGGAGGCTCTAACCAAGACCAACTGATTTCTATAATTTTCCAGATTTAGTTTGGTTGAATTTGGACTAGATTTGGACCTGGTTTGGTTCCTTTTTGATTCGGTTTGATCCAAGGGAGAGGAGAGATAAAAATATCACATTATTTTTTAGTTTAAAAATCATTCAAGCATGTGAAGTAGGCGCCTCCTTGAAGGGACTCCCCTTCCTCACACATGTGTTAAAATGGAATCATTATACCCAAAATATCTCATTTTTTTAAAGTAATACTCATAGTTTTTTACTAATAACCCTTGTACATAGTCAACTCTTCATCTTATGTGAGCATTTACTCATTTTTGGGTATTTTTCTTTTACAAATTGGATTTATCTTCTCCCCACACATGGATTGATCTTATTGGCCCATAGAACCTTAATTTAAAATTTCGAAAAAATCTTGACCCTTAGGATAAGACATCTTGAACAGATTATACTTGATTTCTAATGCACCTTCTGAAAATCTTTTTGAACTTCTGTTTCGGGGGAACTTATTTTAATAAGAAAAGATATTTTTCCATCCAAAAATATTTAAAAACTGAATTACCACTCTCTAGAAGATTTCTCTCTCTAGGCCAAAATTGGTAGAAACAAGATCTTTTATATTTCTGAAGAGGGATTCGACTATAGGGGAAGATACTGGACATCCTGAGAGGTTGGGGAGGAATCTAACACTATTTATTTAGAGGATGATAGTTTATTTCTTGGTAAGAAGCCATTTCATCTCATATGCATCTTAATTATATAGGTTTGGTGTAGGTTAAAATGAGGTGACTCTTTTGTTTTTTATGTTTGGAAGAGAGTGCAGACAACACTTGCCGCGGCGGCGAGTGCTTTCTAAGAAAAGAATCCCTCTTATCTATGTTCTTAACCATAGCATGGATTCATTGCCTCTATTGGGTTGGACCACTAGTGTATAGCCATTGTTAGTGATTCCATTGTCGTGTACATAAAGAATCATGAACACGTCATGAGATATCAGCCTCAAGGTAGAGAGTGTGTGAGGAAGGGAAAACTTGTCGGGTGGGTAACTCATTTTATTTTTATTGATCTCCCCTTTGGTGGATTTCTTTATGGTTCTTTGCCTTAACTTGCATGGGATATGATCACAAAGGAGCATATGCAATATGGGATATCAGTGGTGGTAGCCTCTTTGCTTTCTGATCATGGATGGCTACTCATTATGGCATCCATGTTGGAATTAGGGTTGCAGGAAAGCACACAAAGCTTGGAGAAGAAGAAGCAAGAATGCACACAACACACAATGTATTAGATTGTGTCAATGTACAAAAGATAAGTTAGCCCTAGAAGGATGGGCGTATATATAAGCCAGGGGGAAAAACCTCCTAAAGAGGGAAAAAGTGCCCCGACGGTCCTAAGTGTGTTCACACACATCACTGCCTATATATATATATAGCAACAAATCCCCCCTGGGAGTGATGGTGTGAACGAGAGCTGGCACTCATGTATAGGGGAGTGCCATGCCCGAAGTAGATCAGTCCATAAAAAGGGGAGCAAGCCCAAAGCTTTGCAGAAAGCTTCAAACTTCTCATGAGGAAGCGCCTTTGTGAAAAGATCGGCGAGGTTGTCCTGTGTTGGCACATAGGCCAAGCTGATCTCTCCTGCTCTGAGAGTCTCTCCCTGACATAGTGATAATGCACCTCAATGTGCTTTGTGCGAGCATGAAAAATTGGGTTTCTTGCGCAACTGCCAATGCGCTCTGACTGTCAGTGAAGATAGAGGTGGCAGACTCCTGTCCAACACCCAAGTCAGCCATAAGTCGTCTGAGCCACACACACTCAACCGTAGCTGTGAAAGCTACCCTGTACTCAGCTTCACAACTAGAAGTGGCCACAGTAGGTTGCTTCTTGCTCAACCAAGATATGCATGAGCTACCGAGCATGAAACAAAAACCACTTGTGGACACTCTTGTGTCATAGCAACCAGCCCAATCTGAGTCCAAAAAAGCACGTAAATCTGGCGGCAACGATCCCCCCTTGGGATAAAACAACCCAAGATGTATGGTGCCACTCAAGTAGCGAAAGATGCGTTTAACTGCCTTCCAATGCTGAGACCCTGGGCTATGCATAAACCTGCTCACCTGTGAGACTACAAACTGAATGTCCGGCCTCGTAATGCATACATAAATGAGGCAACCACCAGCTGTCTGATAGAGTGTGACATCAAAGTGATCTCCAGCATCATGAAGACTCAACTTCAAGCCTGTCTCCATTGGAGTAGCAATAGGCTTGTAGTCTTCAAGGCCAAATCTCCGCAACAATGTCTCAATATACTTTGTCTGACACAAAGCAATACCTCCATCACACTGCTTAAATTGTATCCCCAAATAATGATGCAAATGCCCCAAATCTGACATCTCAAAAGAGGCATTCAAATCAGCCTTAAAATCAGCAATATGACTCTCATTTGGTCCTGTGAGCAGCATGTCATCGACATAGAGAGCAATGATTAGATGTACATTATCCACAGGTTTAACATATAAAATGCTTTCTGTTGGACTATTCTGAAAACCATGTGCAGTCAAATATGCATGTATCTTTTCATACCAAGCTCATGGAGCTTGCTTTAAACCATATAAAGCCTTTTTCAACCTGCACACTTTGTTTTCCTGCCCTCTTTGAACAAAACCACGAGGCTGTGATACATACACCTCCTCATTCAAATCTCCATTCAAGAACGCAGTCTTTATGTCCAGCTGATGTACATTCTAATCATTATAAGCTGCCAATGCACAAATGCTACGAATGGTAGTCATACGACAAGTGGGAGCAAAGGTCTCATCAAAATCAATGCCCTTTTCTTGAGCATAACCCTTTGCAACAAGTCTAGCCTTATAGCGATCAACACTACCATCTGGCTTTCGTTTCAACTTAAAAACCCACTTACATCCAATGGCCTTTTTACCAATAGGCAAATCACACAAAGACCATGTACCATTCTTCATTATAGCATCATATTCACTTTGCATTGCAGCCAACCAATTTTTTGATTTTTATGCCTCATCAAATGAAAGAGGTTCTTCCTCTTCACACATACTAGACACAGCCAAAGCATAACAATCTGATGCATAAGAAGCATACTGAAAACCTGAACGAGTACGACTAGATATAGGTGCATCAATTTTACTATTATGTAAGGTTTGCACCAGCCATTTAGGCATACCTCTAGCCTACTCATTTTCAGCCCTCTATCCTCATGAATTACATCCTATAAATCTGCATTAGAAATAGGCTGATCTATGATGTCGTTTGAAATCTGCATAAGCTGAGTATTTGCCTCATTAGGACTTACATTTGAATTCTCACCTGTAAATAGAGGCAACAACGTATCAAATACATCCCGTGAGCTCACACCTGTCTCTTTGGTACATGATAACAAAGGCTGCACAACATCTTCCACAAAAACAACATCTCGACTAATCAAGATACGCCTTGATTGCGAATGTTACAATCTGTAACCCTTGCTCTCAGCACTGTAGCCAACAAAAATACATTTGACAGCCTTATCATCCAATTTTCTGCGTTGTTGCACAGGCACTAAAGCATAGGCCAAGCAACCAAAGACACGCAAGTGACCAATAGAAGGCTTCCTACCATGCCAAGCTTCGTATGGAGTAATAGACTGCAAGGCCTTCGTGGGACACCTATTGAGTACATATGCAGCACACATGACAACCTCAAGCCAAAACGCATGTGGCAAAGCTTGGCTCTTGACCATACATCGTGCCATCTCCATAAGTGACCTATTTTTCCTCTCAGCAACACCATTTTGCTGAGGGGTATACGGCACTGTACATTGGTGTTTTATCCCATGACTAGCCAGAAATGCATCAAACTCTTTAGACATGTACTCCCCCCCTCGATCAGAACAGAGGGTGCCCACATTACAATTGGATACATTTTCAACCATAAGCAAAAATTGTTTGAAGCACAAAAACACTTTGGACTTTGCCTTCAGTGGATATACCCATGCATGCCTTGAGTAATCATCAATGAAAGTCACGAAGTACAAGTGTTTACCAAATGACGGAGTTTGCATAGGCCCACATACATCACTATGTACAAGTTGCAATTTGCAATTGGCCCACACAGAACCATCCTTTGGAAACGCAGAATGCCGTATTTTGCCCAAAATACAGCCTTCACAAACATGTTTCAATGGTGTCTCAAGAGGGGGCAATGAAGCAACCATATCAAATTTCTGCAAACGCAGCAAACTAGCAAAGTTCAGATGACCAAAACGAGCATGCTATAGTTTTGCATCTGAAACTGCCTTTTCATCAGAAACTACATTTGCTGAATCTTCCACACACTTGTCATAAGAATTGAGCCTATACAGCCCACGAAACAAGGTGCCAGATACAATAATCGTATCACCAGAAGTCAAATCATGAACAGTACATCTGTCATCCACAAATTTGACTACAAGTCCAAGTCTAGCAAGCATAGAGATAGAAAATAGATTCTTCTTTATCCCTGGCACATACAAAGTATCTGAAAGTGTGAAAGTGCTGCCATTTGCAGCAGTAAGCATAATTTTACCAATGCCCTTCACTGGGTAAGAAGCATTATTGGCACATGTGACAGTATTCCCATGAGGGACAGCCTCAAGAGAAGTGAACATATCACGATGCGAGGTAATGTGCTTTATAGCACCACTGTCAAAATACCATACATGAGAGTCAACAGAAACTACCAAATATGCATCATGTACAGATGGGTCATACTGGCAATACACGCTAAACGCCCATTCTGTATCCTGCACAACATTTGTAGAATCTGCATTTGTAGAAGCATCCGCTATTGTGGCTGCATTTGACTCTTTCTTCTTTGCCTCTTTAGCCTTTAGCTTAGGGCAATTCTTAATGACATGATCAGTTGCCTTACAATAGTTGCACCTGATCTTTTTCTTGCCTTTATCAAGAGCCTTCTCAAACTTATTGTTGCTACCTGTGGAAGGAGAAGAAGTTGCAGACCTACTAATAGGAGAAGAAACAGTGGAAGGGACTGCCTTGCCACTTCTTCTCTACTGCTGCTGGGCAGCAATAAATGCTTAATCAACTGCACGCTGCCTGGCCCTATTTTGCCTGGACTACGCTTCTTGCAAGAGCTTATTGACTAAAGTATCATACTTGACAGCATCAGCAGTAAGAAGTCTCCACGTGGAAGCAAAAGTCTGATATGTCTCAAGTAAAGCATCAAGAACAGTCTACACAAGAGAATGATCAGGAATAATCTCACCTGCAGAAATCAACTGTTCTTTGAGATCTTTAATCTCAGCAAGAAAAACATTCATATCATCATCTTCCTGCATAATCTTCAATTCTAGCTCTTTACGTAGGTAAGAGATTTTTGCCTCGTTTACGACCTACATACAAACCAGCTAGAATATCCCAAGCCTGTTTTGCTGTTTTAGCTGAACAAATATGTGGGGTGATGTTACGTTTGACAAAAAGTGCAATCAAGGCATGAGCCTGCGCATCTTTACCATCCCACAACGAGCTTGTTCAGCAGTGGGTAAAATAGCAGCAACAGTAGAGCTGCTAGAACCTGCAACATCCTCAATAGATCCTACATCCAAAGAACCTGGACGTAGATCCATACCCTGCATAATGTTCCACACTCCTTTTGCAACCAAAACATGCTGCATCATGTATGCCCAAAGTGGGTAGTTGCTGTCTCCATCCAGTTTGTCTTCAGCAGACAACATGCGAAATACATCATTGCTGTTATCAGCCATGGCCACTGACTGAAACTGATGCAAAAGCTACCTGTAATGAAGCAAAGACTGAACAGAGAACAACTCGTGCTATGTAGCACGGTCCACAATAGAATACGTATGCCTGTTTTGCAGAAAACTGCACTGTCGAAATTTCTGCAGAAAATGACAAAAACACTTGTGCAGAACTTGCAATGCAAAAACGGAGCCCGAAACGACCTCAGATGCGATTTATTAGAGCGCGAAGGCCTACGGGCTAACTTGTAGAGTATAGGGACCTACAAGTGCTTGTGAAAGCTCACCTCAATCGGAGAACATGAGTCGGAGGGTGCTGGCGGTATAGCTCTGGGAGCTGATGCCTGCTCTGATACCAATTGTTGGAATTAGGGTTGCAGGAAAGCACACAAAGCTTGGAGAAGAAGAAGCAAGAATGCACACAACACACAATGTATTAGATTGTGTCAATGTACAAAAGATAAGTTAGCCCTAGAAGGATGGGCGTATATACAAGCCGGGGGAAAAAACCTCCTAAAGAGGGAAAAAGTGCCCCGACGGTCCTAAGTGTGTTCACACACATCACTGCCTATATATATATGGCAACAATCCAGTGGAGGTATGATTGATCTTTTTTTCTTGTTGGCATGGAGAACCTTGGTGTGGTTCAAAGAATCAAATTATAACTTAGGTGCTTTGCTTTTTGCTGCTTTTAGGGCATGCCATAGGGTGGATTAAGCGGTATTGTCATGTATCTGATCTTGAGATTTGGCATCGACTTATTGTGATGTAGCATCACTCTGTCTATGGCTATGTGGATCTTGCGAGATCGATGTGATAGAGGTATGTCCGCTCTTATTTTCGTGTTTAATGATGCTTTGTACTTTTTCATACATTCACTATTGAATATGTTTTTTGTCTTGTTTTAGGTCCTTGCAATATAGTACATCTACATTGTTTATGATTCACATACGGGGGATGGATCCACATGTCTACTTGTTAGACAGTATGCCTCTATTTGAATCCCTTCAGATGTGGCCATTGGAGTCCGTTGCATACCATCATTTGCCACGTGCACAGCAGTCAAGGGCTAGGGGACCTGATGGTGCTAAGTGGCATGGGAGCATGGAGATTTGCCATACATTCATGGCTTTCTATTTGGATCTCTTGTGCCATCATGGTGATATAGCAGTGGAGTTGGGTTGCGGCATAGCCCTAATCTTGAGGGCATGCCTTCACATTGGTTGCATGTGTATTTCGATGGATGTGGGCGATAGGGTTATCACGTCTTATGCGTAGCCTCTTCTTCATATAGCAATAATAAAGCTGGAGGTGAGAAGGCCAATACTTCACATATTGGCGATGATATGGTGGATGTACCAGTAGCAGGAACAATCCGTATGACTAGTGAGTGCTCAACCTTCACCTTGTATTCATTGGCTCTATTATTACTATTTCTTTACTATATGATATTTTTGGGTGGATTACCGTGACTGTATTGGTATGGATTTGTGAATTTCATGGGAATATTGGCTACTATGTCTTAGGTGTAGTTGTGATATTTTATTGTGTTTGGCACTTTTGAATGCTTTTTGTTTTTTCACCGTTGATTTATATATCAACATTTTTTGGTTGGTGGTTGATGGAAAGATGCTTTGAAGGGAGATGTATATTTTCATTTACTTGGCCTACAATTTCTTCTTGTTATTTTTTGCATAGACAATGACTTGGCCTAAAATTTCTTGTGATTTTTGTCTATGTGAAGTATGTTGCCACTAGAGTATGCTTAGATAATTACAAGATGCTTGGTAGGTGATCCTCCATACGATCAGGGATGTTGAGAGCACCAACATAAATGCAACTTGTTTGATGATGAGTGCGACTGTGTAATCCAATGGAGCACAAGCAATTAACTAGTAGCTATGTTTGCACTATCGTAGTTGGTTTGTGGCTCCTTATGCCATTTATAAATGGAATGTTGGTCTAATTAAGTAAATGAAATCTCAACCTTTTTTTGTGCCAAAGTGACGTGATCTCGTGTAAAAGTGTGTCCATTACCTGTGCTTATACGTGCATCAAAACAATGTATGGTCAACAATATTGCAAAGTTTTTTCAATTATTTTCAATCTAGATTCTCTCCAAATCTAGCTTCACCAATAAAAGATATTTCCATGCTGCCAATATACCAAGGCCTCTATATGTTACTTCCATGGATTACTCTCTCCAACAGATGGCATTGTCTTTTCTTTTTGGGAATGTATTGACGAGATTTGCTCATTCTTTATTTCGCTCATTCCCACTCGCTCATTGTTTGGTATATCTCTTGACTTAGTAGCAATACCAAATGACAAGAGGAAAATCAATAAGAAGTACAATATTCTTGATGATAGAGAAAAGCTACTTTATCAAAGTTGTCCATAACACGATTGGAACAAAGTCAAGCTACTTTTAGAGAAGCTAGCTAGAGAGGATGTCGGCATCATATGCTACTTGTACATCATTGGCAAAGATAAAGATGACCATGAACATGATTATGAGATAGGTGAGGTATCACAAAACCTTCCAATTGTACCAGCTTTGTCATACTCTACTACTACTGAGATGAGGATGTTGAAGAATAGATGTCAATTGAGAAAGAGAAAGAGATGAGCAGCAAAGGTTTGGATGTTGGGATGCTTAGAGAAAGCACCCTTATAACAAAGGATCCATATGCAAGCATACGAGATTTGGATAGTTCCCCTTTGACAGTACAATGTCTACTTACTTTCATTTTTGGAGATAAGCAATACATAAATCATTCTTTGAAGTATTCCACCATGAACTCCCTTTCACCCAATGAAATCTATTCATAACTCTAAATCTTGGCATACTCATGGTGGGAGAATAGTGAGCCAATGTCATGTTTTCTAACAAAGGTTAAAAATGATCTCACTAGGGTCCACTTTCTTGCAAAAATGAGCACATCATCTCACCATGTAAGATTCCTCCCCAGCCTCTCAAGAAGTCTAGTATCTTCCCCTGTAATCAAATCCCTCTTCAGAAATATAAAAGATCTTGTTTCTAACTGTTTTGGCCTAGAGAGAGAAAATATTCTAGAGAGAGGTGATTTAGTTTTTAAATATTTTTGGATGGAAAAATATCTCATCTAATTAAAATAAATTCCCCTGAAGCAGAAGTTCAAAAAGAATTTTAGAATGTGCATTAGAAACAAATTATAATCTGTTCAAAAGGCCTTATCTCCTAAGGGTCCAGATTTTCTGAAAGTTTTAGATTAAGGTTCTGAGAGGCCAATAAGATTAATCCAAATGTAGGGAGGAGGTAAATTGAAGAAATAAATAAAATCCCCCCAAAAATGAGTAAATACTCACATAAGATGAAGAATGGACTAAGGACCAAAGGAAATACTAAAAAAATGAATTTTTGACACCTCAGAGTGGGGATTCCCCCTCATGAAGTAGGTGCCTTTTTCCATCATTGCTTTTGAATTTTAAATACATAAAATTAGATATTTCATCTCTCTCCTAATTCAAAACTAGATCCAAAAAGTGAACTAAACTGACCCAAAAATGGTAAAAAATTAGATATTTCATCTCTCCTCTCTCCTAATTCAAAACTGGATCCAAAAAGTGAACTAAACTAACCCAAAAATGGTAAAAAAATTGACCAAATTGATCTAGAAAATTCTAGAATCAGTTTGCTTGGTTAGAAGCTCACTTTTTCCTATAAATAGAAGCCTCTCCCTTTGTAGAAGCTGCAGTGCTACTCTACTCCTCCCTAGAGCCAAAAATAGTGAATTTATTGATAATTCATTAGTTTTTGACCATTTCCTCTTCAAAAGAATTGGTGGCTTGCAAACAAGAGTAGATCCCTCAAACCATCAAGCCAAAGCAAAGCTCACAAAAATTCATGTAAGCTAGAAATCCTACTTTTTCTTTATTCCATTTAATGGTTTTTTAATTTTTGTTTTCTTTAAAATGAAAAATGATGTTATGCCTTGTTGGAAAGGCTTCCCCCCCCTCTCTTCATTCTTGAATTCAGCCTTTCTTTATATGTAATCAAATTCTTAGAATTAAACTTTTCATATTATTTCTCTTTAAAAAGTGGAATTTAGTTTAGAATGCTTTAAACCATTTGGGATAATTTCTAAGTAACTTGAGAATGAAAAAAATTAAAAAATAGTCAGCCATACAAAGGAGGTTATGGCAAAATTTTCTTAAATTTTGTGAAATAAGTTTTATCTTTTATTATTCAAAAAGAGTAATTCCCACCGTTTGTGTATTCTAAAAGTGTTATTTTCATTCTAGGCATAGAAAAATACATCTTAGAAATATTTTTATTATAAAAGTGTTATTTCCATTAGAATTAAGTTCTATGCTAGAAAGATGCATATTGGAAAAAAAAATTTAATTCTAAAAGTGTTACTTTCATCAAAATTGATTTTTATGCATAAATAGATGCATAAAAGAAATTTTTTTATTATAAAAGTGTTACTTTCATCAAAACTGATTTTTATGCATAAATAGATGCATAAAAGAATTTTTTTTATTATAAAAGTATTACTTTCATCAAAATTAATTTTTATGCATAAAAGAAATTTTTTATTATAAAAATGTTACTTTCATCAAAATTGATTTTTATGCATAAAAGAATTTTTTTAATTATAAAAGTGTCACTTTCATTAAAGCTGATTGATGAGCTTCTGGACAGGCTAAGTGGAACCCAGATCTTCACAAAGATAGATCTCAAATCAGGGTTATATCACAAATCAGGATTGATAAGCAAGATATTCCGAAGATAGCATCAATACTCGGTATGGGCATTGTGAATTCACTATCATGCCGTTTGGATTGACAAATGCCCCAGCTACATTCACTCGCCTAATGCAAGACATTCTCAGAGAATACTTGGATGATTTTGTTCTTATTTTCTTTGATGATATTCTGATTTACTCAAAGAATGCAGCTGACAAGCTCATGTCAGAAAAGTTCTTGAGATTCTAAGGAAGCACCAACTCTTTGCAAAAAAGAGCAAATGCACTTTCTCTGCCGACCATGTTGAATACTTGGGCTTTCTGGTATCCAAAGATGGAATTTCTCCAGATTCCGCAAAAGTCCAAGCAGTCATAAATTGGCCTGAACCAAAAACAGTGAAAGAAGTCAGGGGATTCTTGGGATTGACTGGCTGGTATAGAATTTTTATACCAAGTATGCTCTCATAGCTTCCCCCCTGACTAATCTTCTCAAGAAGAATACCCCGTTTCAATGGTCTGCCAGGTGCCAAAGTGCTTTTGATAAGCTGAAGACCGCCTTGGTAACTAATCCCGTTCTGAAGTTGCCAGATTTCTCTCTACCCTTTGAGGTAGTAACTGATGCCAGTGGTTTTGCCCTGGGAGGTGCACTCATGTAGGAAGGTCATGCAGTGGCCTATGAATCCTGAAACTCCGAACGCATGAGAGGAATTATGCTGTCCATGACCTAGAACTACTTTCAGTAGTATATGCCCTGAAGTTATGGAGACATTACGTACTGGGACAAAGATTCACTTTGATGATGACAGATCATCAGAGCTTAAAGTGGATCTTAACTCAGAAGGATCTCAACATGCGCCAAAGAAGGTGGATGCAGACCCTGCAGGAATTTGATTTTAAAATCAAGTACCGCCGAGGATCTCAACATGTGCCAAAGGAGGTGGATGCAGACCCTGCAGGAATTTGATTTTGAAATCAAGTACCGCCCAGGAAAAGAAAATGTGGTAGCAGATGCCCTCAGCAGAAAAGCCTCCTTGCTTGCAATTACTGTAGTGTCAAATCCTTTGATTATTGAAGCAAGAGAGAAGATCATGCAGGATAGATTCTTTGGCCCTATTGCTACTTATGCAGGAAAGCAAAACTCCACAGAAGTTGAACTGAGTTCAAGGGTACAGCCTGGATGATGGAATTATGTATTATAATCACAGGCTATGCATTCCCAAATGATGAGGGAACTAAGGGTCAAATTCTGAATGAAGCCCATGACAGCCTTATTGCAGGACATCCAGGTTTCATAAAAACTTACATGTCTGTGTGACGAAAAGCTTCTTTTGGCCTGGACTAAAAAAGGATGTACTTAATCATGTACGTCAATGTCTGACATGTCAGAAAGTCAAGGCCGAGAGAGTAAAATTGCCTCGGAAGTTACATCCATTAGACATCCCCCACATGAAGTGGGAATGCATCAGTATGGATTTTATTACTGGATTACCTTCAGTGCAATCAGGTTACAACTCCATCTTCGTGGTAGTTGATAGACTAACCAAAGTTGCCATCTAATTCCAGTAAAAGAAACCTACACTATAGTGGATGTGGCAAGAGTGTTCCTCAAGGAAATCTTCAGATTGCATGGCCTACCCACCAGAAGAATAGTCGAGACCCCAAATTCATGTCAAGATTCTGGACTGCATTTTTCGCAGCAGTAGGAACCTTCTTGGATCTCAGCACAGCTTACCACCCCGAGACCGACGGTCGAACAGAAAGAGTAAACCAAGTAATCGAAGATATACTTTGGTCATGCTGTGGCAAGGAACCCAAGAAGTGGCTAAGCTATTTGCACCTAGTTGAGTTCACCTACAATGCTTCTTATCACCAAAGTATTGGGATGAGCCCTTTTAAAGCTCTGTATGGACAAGCTTGCTTAACTACATTAACTTGGTCTGACCCATTGATTAGGGTCGAGATGTCCAGATAGATGCTTGACGACATGGAGCAGCAGATGGAGTCAATTCGCAAAGATATAAAAGTTGCCCAGGATAGACAGAAACAGTATGTAGATAAGAAGAGGACAGATAGAAAATTTGAAGAAGCAGATAAGGTCTTCATTCGAGTACGTTATCCCCCAGATATTGTGGGCCATATCTGATTACAAAGAAAGTAGGTGACTTAGCCTACGAGATTCTTCTGCCTCCTCATCTCAAAGTACATAATGTATTTCATGTCAGCCTTCTTAAAAAGTATATACCAAGCCCCCGAATCATGTGCTTGATGATGAAATCTTAACTTCTTCAACCCAAGGGCAGATGGAACTCCAGCAGCCTGAAGAAATCCTTGATGTTCGAGAAAAGGTTCTTAGGAACATGATTATGAGAGAATTATTGGTCAAATGGAAGTTCTATCCTTTTGAAGATGCCACCTAGGAGAAAGAAGCTGAACTGTTGCGGGATTACCCCCAGTTTGCGAGATGAGGACATCTCGCGTTTTTCAAGTAGGAGAGAATGTAAGATTCCTCCCCAGCCTCTCAAGAAGTCCAGTATCTTCCCCTGTAATCAAATCCCTCTTCAGAAATATAAAAGATCTTATTTCTACCTCTTTTGGCCTAGAGAGAGAAAATCTTCTAGAGAGAGGTGATTCAGTTTTTAAATATTCTTGGATGGAAAAATATCTCATCTTATTAAAATAAATTCCCCCAAAACAAAAGTTCAAAAAGATTTTTAGAACTAAACTGACCCAAAAATGGTCAAAAATTGACCAAACTGATCTGGAAAATTCTAGAATCAGTTTGCTTGGTTAGAAGCTCACTTTTTCCTATAAATAGAAGCCTCCCCCTTTGCAGAAGCTTAATAGTGTTTTATGCATTGCTACTCTACTCTTCCCTAGAGCCAAAAATAGTGAATTTATTGATAATTCATTAGTTTTTGACCATTTTCTCTTCAAAAGAATTGGTGGCCACTCTTGTTGCAAACAAGAGTAGATCCATCAAGCCAAAGGAAAACTCACAAAAATTCATGTAAGCTAGAAATCCTACTTTTTCTTTATTCCATTTAATGGTTTTCTAATTTTTATTTTCTTTAAAATAAAAAATGATGTTATGCCTTGTTGGAAAGGCTTTCCCCCCCCTCTCTTCATTCTTAAATTCAACCTTTCTTTATCCTAGATATGTAATCAAATTCTTAGAATTAAACTTTTCATATTGTTTCTCTTTAAAAAGTGGAATTTGATTAGTTTAGAATGCTTTAAACCATTTGGGATAATTTCTAAGTAACTTGAGAATGAAAAAAATTGAAAAATGGTCAACCATACAAAGGAGGTTATGGCAAAATTTTCTTAAATTTTGTGAAATAAGTTTTATCTTTTATTATTCAAAAAGAGTAATTCCCTCCGTTTGTGTATTCTAAAAGTGTTATTTTCATTCTAGGCATAGAAAAATGCATATTAGAAATATTTTTATTATAAAAGTGTTATTTCCATCAGAATTATTTTCTATGCATAGAAAGATGCATATTGGAGATTTTTATTTTATTTTAAAAGTGTCACTTTCATCAAAATTAATTTTTATGCATAAATAGATGCATAAAAGAATTGTTTTTACTATAAAAGTGTTACTTTCATCGAAATTATCATAAATAGATGCATAAAAGAATTTTTTTTGTTATAAAAGTGTTACTTTCATCAAAATTAATTTTTATGCATTAATAGATGCATAAAAGAATTTTTTAATTCTAAAAGTGTTACTTTCATCAAAATTGATTTTTATGCATAAATAGATGCATAAAAGAATTTTTTTATTATAAAAGTGTTACTTTCATCAAAATTGATTTTTATGCATAAATAGATGGATAAAAGAAATTTTTTATTATAAAAGTGTTACTTTCATCAAAATTGATTTTTATGCATAAATAGATGCATAAAAGAATTTTTTTAATTATAAAAGTGTTACTTTTATCAAAATTAATTTTTATCCATAAATAGATGCATAAATTTTTTTTTTTTAATTCTAAAAGTGTTACTTTCATCAAAATTGATTTTTATGCATACATAGATGCATAAAAGAATTTTTTTATTATAAAAGTGTTACTTTCATCAAAATTGATTTTTATGCATAAATAGATGCATAAAAGAATTTTTTAAATTATAAAACTGTTACTTTCATCAAAATTGATTTTTATGCATAAATAGATGCATAAAAGATTTTTTTTATTATAAAAGTGTTACTTTCATCAAAATTGATTTTTATGCATAAATAGATGCATAAAAGAATTTTTTTATTATAAAAGTGTTACTTTTATCAAAATTGATTTTTATGCGTAAATAGATGCATAAAAGAATTTTTTTTATTATAAAAGTGTTACTTTCATCAAAATTGATTTTTATGCATAAATAGATGCATAAACGAATTTTTTATTATAAAAGTGTTACTTTTATCAAAATTGATTTTTATGCATAAAAGAATTTTTTTATTATAAAAGTGTTACTTTCATCGAAATTGATTTTTATGCATAAAAGAATTTTTTATTATTATTATAAAAGTGTTACTTTCATCAAAATTAATTTTTATGCATAAATAGATGCATAAAAGATTTTTTTTACTATAAAAGTGTTACTTCCATCAAAATTGATTTTTATGCATAAAAGGATTTTCTTTTATATAAAAGTGTTATTTCCATAGAAGTTGGATTTTATGCATAAATAGATGTTATTTCCATAGAAGTTTGATTTTATGCATAAATAGATGCATACAGAATTTTTATATCAAAATAAGAGTTCTCTTTAATCCTATGTTTAAATCACATAAATATTTGTAAATGAATAAGTAAATACTCTGTGAGAGAAAATTCTACCGTTTCATATTCTCTAGGATGGTAATGAGAAAACTCAGAAAAACTATCAAAGTCGAAATTTTAGATATGATTAATTTATTCCTCATAGGAATTCGTGAGATTAGTTTTGAATTCAGTTAAGCAAATACTCAATGAATGAAATTCAGTAAAGTAGTAATCGAAATATTACCCTTCGAGAAAGATAGTTCAGGAGAACCTTTCCAGACCAGACTCAAACCCTGAATCAGACTATGACCAAGACATAACTCCTTCGTCAGTTTCAAGAAAAGACGATGTAACCAGTTCAGAAAAGTTCACTGAAAAATTCACTCAAATCACCCACCGAATCCGAAACTAAGTTGAGACCCTTGATTTTGATCTTAGGATCAAGGTTACAGAATTCAAGGAATTCTATTTGGAATTCAGACCTGCGATCAGAAAGTCTTGGGATATGGATTTAAGATATACTCATTGTATTCAAAAGAAACTCAAAACTGAAAACTTGCATAGAAACCCTGTTTTCCGTAAAGGACTGTCTTATGCCAGAATGCTGGAGGGAGCATTTGGTATATGTGTTTTTCTAAGGGAAGTTCGGTTGCAACACCTGGCGGGGAGTGTTCAAAGGACGGCTCACACAGCAAAAACTTACCCAGGTCTTGACCAGCCTTGGTATGGTGAAAAACGGTGTGCTTCCGGTACAATGGGTGAGGGCCGACGAAGCGGTCCCTGAGTGAAGTGCTAGGACACCTAAGGAGGATCCTGGAGGGTTTTGACTAGGCGATGCACGGGCTCGCGGTGCTTAGGACACCCATGCATATGTCATGGAAGATATATATGTATGATAATGAAAAATTATTGTAATCTGTTACTGGATCTCGTTGCTGACCAGCTGGTCTCGATGGAGAGTCCAGAGTGATACCTGTTTTTGAGAAACAAGAAACTGGATGAAAATTTTGAGTTATGATATCTGTAACCAATAATTATTTGTCAATGGATTGTTTTATAGGTTAAAGTTTAAAGAGGAGTGTGTGCGTATCTGTATTCTAAAGCAAAAGTTAAGAAAGGCATTCAATTATGGGTGGGTGAGTACTTGTCTGGTTCTACCAATTCCAGTGGTGGTTGGACGGTGGCTAACCCATGGGCCGGATAGGCGCTGGAAACAGTAGAGTTTTAATAATAAAATTGATTAATAGGAATGCGCTTAGAACTCAAATAGTTAAATAATAACTTGAAGACTTCTCAAATGAATAGATCAACGGCTGTGCCTGATTCAATTAGGAAAAAAGTGTTGATTCCTTCAAGATAAGTCTGTAATAGTTTTCCTTCTATCTGGTTTAGTTAGATGAAGGTTAGTTCAATATCTTGACCTCGCAAAAAAATTTGTTAAGAAATTGAAAATGGTGGAATCGTCCCCGTTTTTTGGGCATGGAAAATTTCCCCGGTTTCGATTTTCAGAATGACCACCAGCTTAGTCTCGTGCCCAGACATCCAAGGGCGAGGCCCCAAGTGGGAAACCCTACCCCACACATGAGGGAGCTGCTTCCGCTCTGCCAGCTACCGGGAATCCGATTTGCGGAGGGGGCAGTGGGATCTCACACACCAAGTATAAAAGGATTTGCACCACCACCACACCCATAATAATAATATACAAGCCTCTATATAAACATTTGTAATTACATAACCACTTTTGTGCATAAATAAATTCAATTGCAATGTACATGTTCGTTCCTATGCTTATCATGAAAAGTAATTATAAGAATAGAAACTGTAGCATATTTTTCAAATCAATTTGATTCTTTCTATTTTTTTGACTTTGTTGCTTCTATATGCATCATATTTTTCTTACAAGGCCCTTTGCTACTCTCATAGATGTTTTTCTTCTCTTTAATGTATATTCCCTTCTTCATGTTAATCCACCATGGCAATTTTTTCCTCTCTCAATTCATTAGAATGTAACTCTCTTTTCAGGAGAACCACACTCTCTAAAGATATGTGAGGTGTACATGGAAAATGTAGGGGGAGTTACGATAGTCCATCCCTTGCATATATTAGGTATTGTCACCACCCACTTCTTACATTCAACCAAGGAAACCCAAACTTTAGTTATGATGGTCCTTTTAAATCATGATCTTAAAGAAATTTTAATTAGAATAAGGAGCATATAGATTTAGCTCTTACCTATACACTCAGAAATGAGATCCACTTGTATCTAATGGGGAGCAACCACTCTCAACTCAATCACCAAAGGCTCAAAATGGGGATACGCCAAGCAATGAGATCCATCAAAATGGGAATACAACAAAAAATGAGATCCATCAAAATGGGGATACGCCAAGCAATGAGATCCATCAAAATGGGGATATGCCAAGCAATGAGATCCATCAAAATGGGAATACAACAAAAAATGAGATCCATTCAGAATATCCTCTTGTTTCAGTGGGGGAACGGTTGTAACCATTGTCATCTCAATCACCACTCAGAAATGAGATCCACTTGTATCTAATGGGGAGCAATGACTCTCATCTTAATCACCAAAGGCTCAAAATGAGGATACACCAAGCAATGAGATCCATTTAGAATATCCTCTTGTTTCAATGGGGGAACAACCATTGTCATCTCAATCACCAAAGGCTTGAAATAGTAGCCTCTATGTCTTTTAAAAAACATCATTTTTCACTTTTACCAGTGTGGAATGATCATGCAACTACGTCCTCTCATCATCAATACTTAACTCCACCAATTGACAAAGAAGTCTAGTGGCATCATTTTTCACTTTTACCAGTGTGGAATGATCATGCAACTACGTCCTCTCATCATCAATACTTAACTCCACCAATTGACAAAGAAGTCTAGTGGCATCATTTGGTACATCCACACCTCTTTTCCATGCCATATTGGGGTAAACCATAATAATTCTTCAAGTTCTTATCAAAACCAAGCAAAGGAAAGATTGATAGTATCTTTGTAGAAGAATAAGCTACCATGGAAACTTGATATAACTTATCTAAAGTAACTTCTATAGTAGGTTCCTCAAAAGGGGGTTTCCAAAAATATTAAACCATCATTTTTCGTGTAAATGGTTAAAAATAAGATCTAAAATTAAAGCAAAGAAACAAGTAAGCCATACATACTTAAATAAAGTATGCCGCACAAATCTAAAAAGATTATACAAAAAAAAAACAAGAAACAAGTAAGCCATACATTCTTAAAGAAAGTATCACATATCCAAAAAGAGTATGCACACCCATTATTCCCTATTTATCCACTTAATTACTTAAGTTCACCCTAATTATCCACCTAGTGTAGGTTTTATTCATGGTATTTTTCATTTAAATAATATTTTCTTCTCCCCTTTCTTAGGCAAAGATGTAGATAGCTTACAACACTGGTTCTCAATCTCCACCTCTTAAGATCTCTATATTCCAATCAATATCACAAACATCTAGTTATTGATTTGTTACTAGTCCTCATAGTTAGTCCTCATTAAAGATTTGGCTAGCCTCCAAGATCCCTATAAAAGATCCCTACATTCTACTAAAGATCACAAATTTCTAATTAATGATTTGTTATTAGTCCTCATAGTCATTAATTTTTTAAGTTTTAGACACTAAAAAAATATACTATGCAACCCAAAATTGTTGCTATTCTCAAGATCGAGACCTTCAATCCACCACTTGCCTCCTTTTGCCTTGCTCATTGTGGGGGTGTATGGTGTTTAAAGGGGAATGAATATGAGATTATGTGAGCTTGTGTGTTGTGAGGGGAGGGAAGATTTTTAATTCACACATATATTCACACAAAAATGAGAGAGAAAGATTGGTTTAGGGAGTGGGAAGGAGGGTTTATATTAAAGTAGGTTTGGTGGTCTTGACTAAAACTATCAACTATGAAATAGGAGATTTCATAGTTGACTTTGCAAATCAAATAGAAAGGGCTTTTTAAAGCTACATTTCTCTAGAAAAGATAGAATAGTATCAAGGATGTGTGGTTCTTTCTTTTACCATTAGCAGTCAAGAGATCCATCCTCATGTCAAAAAAGTTTTGGAAGCTCTTAGACCTTTATAAAATCTGTATAACCTTAGGGGTGCTCAAGACCTTAAATTTTAATTTATAAATTTATTATTGAAAAGAGAAATTTAGTTTTTTTTAAATATTTTTTAGTTACATAAAATCCTTCAATTATCTCAACTTCTTTCATTTAAAAATATCATACTTTGTTCATTAAATTTTATAGTGATTTCAAACTTTAAGAGCTAAAAGAGAAACTTAGTTTTATATAAATATCATTCTTTTATAGTGATTTCAAAATTTAAGAGCTTAAACTCAAAGCTAGCTTAAGAACTAAAACTCTAAAATAATTTATCAAAAAATCCACATTTTTACATGATTTCAAGTTTTTATACAAAATAGTTTTTTTTTAAATTCAAGTGAATAAGTTTAATCATTCTAGATACTAATGTATTACCACTTTTCAAAAGTAGGTTCTTTTTCATGAAATATTTGAGGGAATCTTTGACTAATAACTTGGACAATTATCCATTGAATTAGAATTATGATTTTTTAGGGACCTTGTTATTTTCTAATCTTCATCATTATCCATAATCATTTGTTTAATCCTAACCTTTGATTCATCTCACAATTTTTAATACCCCAAGTTTTTTAGTAATGATCATGAAGCTTCCCACAAAATAAGCTACAATGTAAACTACAAGAGTTAAGAGATTCAACAAAACTTCAATGCCCTTGAGAAACTAGAAAAGTTAGATTTGTGTATCCCAAGGGTTTCTTTTCAAAAACTATAAGAGAACTATGGTAGCATTACAAAGTTGATATGAGATACAAGGTCACCTACTCTCTTATGCATTTAGGAGGCTACACAATATTTTCTCATCAAATGACTTCATGGAATCTTTACTTTCATTGTTCATGTTATATAATCACTATAATGGACAAGGACATACATTTGGCTCTTGCTTGAACCATGAATATTAAAGCATGCACAATCAATTAGAAAAATAAAAAACAAAACAAAAGTAAGGGGAATTGGAGTAACATTGTCACATGAACAAGAGGAGGGACTATTCTAGAATTACCTATTTCTTAAAAAACTCAAGCGTAGTTCCTCCCGTATGAATGCCTATTTTTGATTCATCCACAAGTGCATGAAGAAGGTCAAGGATGGACCTGTAGAAATTATACCTTTGGAAGTAGATTTTCAACCCAGGCTTTCTTTGTGAGACCAACACAGAAGCACACGACATGCAACTTGACATCAACCTCCCTTTGCTAGTTTGAATCCAACAATGGGGGTCATCGACCACTGCCTTAAGAACTACATCTAGCCCTTGTTGGCACTTATCAATAACAAGCACAGTGGGTCAGACATTGCCCATTCTGGAGAGCACCATTTTCATAGAAATTTGCAAAGGAACTGATTCTTGATTGGAGCCACTGTCATTGGTGCAGAACATGAACCACATGGGGATGCCAATTCCATGTTGATTATGTAGTATAACAACATATGGTGGAAGGCCAAACACATTTATTTTAAAAGTACTATCTATGGACCATGAGTTATTTCTAGAAACCCGAAAGGCCATCTGCAACATCCACTCATCTTGTATAATGAGGATGAAGGGTCTGCCCTTTTCATCCGTCCGTTGGTAGCATGGGGATCATAGGGTTGAAAGTACAACACCTGCACACAAAGAAATAATTTAAGTCTACTTCAAGGATAAGCATTGGATGAGTCAACTAAAGTAGTGCAAGACACTACCTTCTTTTGGGATCTCAAATTTAGAGCTTCTAGGCACATTGCCGACGACGACCAATCATATTTGGAGAGCTTCCCTACAAAGAGGCCAAAATGCCATAAGTAATGCCCATTCCAGAAATGTGTATTGTGGGTTGGTTTACTATATTTTTTTACTTTGTAGGCCTGGTTTTCAACAATGGTTCACTATCTAGGGGCCTAATTTGATGTAGTGTTTTTAAACATGGTTTACTCTCTGGGGGCCTAGTTTAATGCAGTGTTTTTTTGCCATGCGTTAACTATTTGGGCTTAATTTAATGCCTATGTTCATTGTTGGAGCCTAGTTTAATACAATGGTTTTTTGCCATGTGGTTTTTACTCTCTAGGCCTGATTTAATGCCTCTATTCACTGTTGGAAACTAGGTTTAATGCAGTGGTTTTTTGCCATGTGGTTTATTGTCTAGGATTGATTTAATGCCTTTGTTTACTATGTGGGCGTACTTTAATGTAGTGGTCTTTTGCCATGTGGTTTACTATTTGGGAGTGATTTAATATTAGCATATGTTCACTGTTGGAGCTTGGTTTAATGCAATGGTTTTTTGCCATGTGGATAATTGTATGGGGGGGCCTAATTTAATGCGTCTATTCACTATTGAAGCCTAGTTTAATGCAATGGTTTTATGCCATGTGGTTTACTGTCTAGGCTTAATTTAATGCTTCTATTCACTATGTATGCAATGAATGGTTTACCTTGATTCAAGACTAATTCCAAAAATACACACATAAAACAAGGCAAATTCAACTGAGTCGGAGATATTACCTTGATTTCGCAGTTGATATGACATCATTTGAAATTCTTTAGGAATCAGAAAAAACCTGAATGTGACCTGATCCAATGAAGAGGATCTTTCTATGTGGAATTTCTCCTTGGATGTGCTCATCCTAGCCACACGGCAACATACCCACGTTAAACAAATGATTCATGTAACACTCAATCACATGTGGATGTGCTAGAAAATGATACAAGTCACTCCGCATGTGCTAGGTGTGTGTTCTTCATGAAGAGCGTGCATTGTGATGGAAAGTTCATCAACCTCATCCACATACTCAACTTATACTCAGAATGGGCAACCACATTTCTTTGATATTCTCAAATTTTATAATTTTCTAGAACCCTTTTTGATAATTGAACAATTATCTTCGCTAGTCCACTCTTTTTAGTCGAGCGAACAATAGCATGTCTCACTTTGTGTTGAATCATCACCTCTATCAATCGACTATCCACATGAGACTGCTTTGTGATAAATGATTCAGTGTGGGGGCTATCTTTTTTATCATTCTTGCTAGGCAAGAAAGGGAAAACACCATAGTTAATCTGCTTTTCAGCTTTCTTGCAACAACTACACCCATGAATGAACTCCTTCACATACACAATGGATATGCCATGCTTCCTCATGTTGGTACACCAGCTAGATTTGATGGCGTTGAATGTTGAATTAATCCCTTGGTGATATCTTGTGTCCACATCCACATGGCTAACATGGAAAATACTTTCTCACCCTTGTATGCATACAATTTGTGAGTTTGGTGGTGACCTCAAGCAAACATAATTGGAATGATCATCACTTTGCACCATGAAAAGGACCTCTTTTATTATTCACCACTTCTTCATATCCAATAACCCCCTTATTATTCACCACTTCTTCATCACTTTGGACCATGAAAAGGACCTCTTTTATTATTCACCACTTCTTCATATCCAATAACCCCCTTATATCGTAAGCTTTGATTGTTTCCAGTGTCTTTGGCAACTCCCCATTGAGATCACGTCTCATCAAATTATTGCTTTGCATGTTAAAAGTGAATTGTCCCTTGATGGTTTGATGCTTTGAACACCATCTTGAAAAAACTCTTCAACATTCAAGCCATCGCTTGATGCATCATCGGATGTCAAACGGTCTAATAATTCATTAAAATCAAATTCACTTGCATTACATGTTAATTTGTCCATCATTCTATCCAAAATGCCTGGGTTGATTCATATGTATTGCAATTGTCATATAAGTGATTCATATATTTTACATGGATCAAGATAATTTGCAAGAGAAAGAGAGTAAGGGCATACATCTTGATCCACGTAGGTGGCAATGGAGTGGATTGAGAACTTCATAGATGTAGGTGGCAATGGTGGAATAGGGAACTCCATAGATTTAGTGCTTTGCTTGGTGTGTCAACCTATCAATTGCAATTCAAAAAATCCACAATAGGTGAGTGGGCTTGGATTTAGATTAAACAACATAGAAATAAGCAACATAAGTTGCATACAAGGTTCTCGGGAGGCCATGCTACAAGGTCTAGAATCGTTGTCAGTAAACCCAAACAAAAAAACCAACACCAAAAGCTCAAAGTTGGCATGGTTCGAGTTTACTTTTCGAGCCTAGTTTACTATCCATTGATGATTTCAAACTTTGGAAGCCTTCTTTTAATGGTAGCCATGTAGCTGCCCCAATTTGAATGATTGGATGTCATGCACTTTCGCCTGGCAAATCTACCCCAAGAACTTTTCAGGTGGCCATGTGTAGCCCCAATAGCTTGTCTTAATAAAATTGGGCTTGGTGTACACATGTGTCTGAGTTCTAATGGTTTACTGTAAGTGAGCCAGTGTACGGACATACCTTTCCTGAAAAAAACTTGGGCATACCTTCTTTAAGCATACGGATGTACATTCCCCCCCCCAAAAAAAACCTTTTTTTTTTAAATTTCCAAGTATTTAGTGGTGCTTATGGTCTTCCTCTCTGACTCATTAGGGTTGTCTTTACATGCATAAAATTCCTCAAAAGACCATTTTTTACCTTAAGAGGCACCGTTCACGCACAAGGCAAAAGAGAGCTGAAACTCCTAATTTGGGCATGCGTGTGCAACATTGAAGTTTTTCTAAGCTTCCCCGCACACCATGGACACCTTTCCATCATGGTTGCATGCCCCCACCCCAATGCCTCCATTCCATTGAACACCACAACCACCATAGCACATTCACATGTGGTTGTCACGCCAAACACTTTTGATCGTGAGGGCGAAACGATTTATGAAGAGCCCTCATCTAGTGGGGCCCCTCCATACATGCACCCTGATGTTGATAGATGCCCCAAGCACACTTACATACCTTCTTCTCTATCCACGGATCTATTCCCAACCCCACCCTTGCACCATCTCCCCTTATGTCCCCACAACTTGACATTCTGAGCTTAGCACAAGCTCTAGAAAGGGGAGTGTCACAATACTTGCACCACCCACAAACATCACATACAAAACTTATGTGGGTGAAAATTTTCAAACTTCTGCCAAAATTCCACGGAGTTGGAGACCCCGTATTCCACATAGAGGTCTTTAACCAAATTTGTCAGGAATTTGAAATTTTTGACGATGTAACCAAAGTCCATCTCCTTGGACTCAGCCTAGAAGGCAAGGCAGTGCAATGGTTCCAATTCTTGGACCCTTGGCATAAAAGCCCTTTCAGAGCATTGAGAGAGGCCTTCATTCTTGGCTTTGCACCCTACGGGCCCAAATGGAACCCCATCATTCAACTATTCCAATTGGAACACAAAAACTAGAGGAAACCTTACGCGACATCACACATCAAGTACCTTGATTCGTGTTGTGAGAAGAAAGGGAAAAATTGAGTCAAGCACTTAATGGACCATTTCCTCTTGGGCTTCACGACCACATGTTGTGGTCAAGGACCCCTCCACCTTTGATCACTCCTACAAAAATGGGCGATCTTTCTCGATGGCAACATGCGAAAAGCTATTCCATGCAATTGCCCACCACACCAATGACAACCCAAAGCTCATTTGTAACATTACCTTCCTCTCCTCTCGGGCATCAAGCCTTACTGGTGGCACCACCCCCAACTAACTACTCACACATCACGCCACTGCAACCTTCTCTAGTGCCCATCTTTCCACTCCAACCGTTGCCTCTCCAGGAAAAACCCATTGATCATAGAAAGATTCCAACTACATCCATTACTAAATCCCTGGAGCCCATGTGCTCGGCCATCCCCAAGGCCTCCATAATACATCACCTCCCTTTGACAGTGCCTCTCATGGACCCTAAACCAATTGTGCACACTATAGGTGCACTCGCAGGGAAACCACCTCTTTTGTGTTTCCTCTACCAACAAGGATCCCAGTTAAATGTCCTAAAAAAAGAGCATGCCAATGACACCACAATGTCACAGTTGTGGAATCAACCATTACTTCAAAGATTGCCTTTTGCAACAATGAGTTTCTCAATCCACAGGCAAAGGCATGCCATCCCTCAACATGTTGAGCATTCAACATATGGAAAAATCTCCACTGTCCCATTGAATGTTGTCACACGGTTGTAGGCCAAGCTAAAGAAGGCCACATCCCAAAAGAAACAACACACTAAGCACATTGGCCAAGGTGAAGATCGGGTGAGCATCCGCACTGACTCAACAAAGACCACATCCTCCTCCTCAATAGGATCGATGATTGTGCCGAAATGCCACTCCCCCATGCAGCTCCCCAAAAACTCACGAAATGGCAAAAACGGTTGGCCACATATCCCAATGGCATCCTTGAGAAGCAACGTCTTCATCAGAGGACCAAGCACTGGTAGAGCAATACAGGCTTATCTTGAGCTGCTACCCGTTTTTGTGACCTTTGCCTTAGTACCAATGAGTGCATGTCATCCCCCATAGAGCAGGAACTTCTGTACTAGGTAAGGTAGGAGCCCCTGCTTATGCTCTAGGCTGAGAAAGATCTGTTTGCCAACATGACGTTGACAAACAAAGATCTTGCCCCACATGTGCCTCCTAATCCTCTAATGCGTAGTCCACAACGACGAATCCCAACTTCCATGTTCACATCGAACCACTCGCGATGATGCGAGAACATCAAGCCCAACACAGAGTCGGACAAGGACTCACGAGGTGCCCACACAAGATTTGCTGAGGAATTTTACCCTCTTATGGCATCCAAATATTGACCTCTACCCCCGTCAAATAAGGACCAAATTGAACTTCCATATACTATTGTTGGCCCACCTTATGGTCAAGGCCCCGCACCTGCGGAAGCTCCTCGTCAACGTGACCTGGCCGGCCTCTTAGCCTTCCTTTCCTCCCAAATCCAAATGTCCATTGGAACCTTGTTAAAAGGTAATCCAAATTTATGGAATAATCTTTGGGATTAGATGGAACAAAAACTCCAGGCTTCTGTGGAGGAGTGAGGTAACTCAGATTCCTCGGCAGATGATTCTGAGCCCCATCATCCTGAACTACTCCATCATCACTACCCACAACCCAAAGGTGCACCAACAATTTGAGTAAATTCATCAGACCACTACTTTAAAGGCGATGACACAAACGTAGCCCTACCCATTTTCTATAACAGACATGTGGTCAAAGGCATCCTGGATGATGGTAGTGTTGGCATAAGCATACTCACAAGAACATGCTGGAAAAATTGGGGTCATACCACATTGGTGATAAAGCACGCGGACAGGAAATCTGCATGACTCGTGGGCTTAGCGTATGACCTCAAGGTAAAAGTTTGTGACATGACTGTCAACCTCACATTTGTGGTCATGAACTTTTGTAACACTGCCTATAACAACATCCTGGGCAGACCCTTCATGCAACAAACACAACTGATCTGACTGGGACACACATCATGTCTACCACCGCAAAGGATCTCAAACACTCAAAGTCAATTTATATACCTGGCACTCACATGCCGAAGACTCTATGACCATTGCCAGGAGAAACGATCTCTTTGTTTGCGATGCTTCATCAAGCCCTTGATGATGCGTGGGTGCCATCCACGGTTGCTTCTGTCATAGTGAACAAAGTTTGGCTGAAAATCCTTGCTACACTTGACACCCTTCCGAATTGCAAACTCGGCACGCAATTCATTCAGAAATAACCACCCTTAGGGTCTAGATAGATTTTTCCTTTGGTAGATATATGCAACGAAAGCGTACCTTACTGTCTCCCACAGTTAGCCACAATCTTTTGCACCATGGGAAACCTGGGTCTCCCTAGGCAAACCATCTCTTAAAAAAACTGCCCATGCCAAAGTTCAATTGCCTAGTGGACAACGTATACAAAGCCTTGGGTCTTTAAACATAAATTATACATATTTTCTCTAATCCATTGGCTTGTAGGTTTTATGTGGTTCCCATATGTGAGACAAAAGAAGTAGTCTTCCTTGGCGGAAGTTGGGTCCAGAACACTACAAGTACAATCAACTCAGCTGACAACACAACTAGCCTCAAGCTTCCCATAGAATCTGATCATCCGCCCCCACCAACTACTACCACGCGGGGTACTCTCACACCCTCAACCATAACTGGTAAGTTTTTCACTGCCCCTAAATTTCCACCATAACTAAACCCACCAAGAGTATGGATTGGACTCTCGACTAAGAATAGTCTACAATGGTGGTGGTGGCAAGCCCACATATATCGCATGGTACATACCAATCTTATATTCTTTTACAGGCGTGGAAAACCCACACTTACAAAAGAAAACACTTACATTCAAATTTCACATGAAATGCATTTAATGTGTTGGGTATTTCAATCCTAAAACTTATATTGGAAATAACTAGTTGGAGTGCATATTTCATGTCATAGATGCATGAGCACTCTAAGGACGGGATATTCATTGGAAAAGAATGGATTGATGCCACTCACTGCTGTCAAATCAACTGGCACAAAGAAATAGCCACCATGGAAATCAACGGCTCCGTCCTCTTGTGTCCCCCAGAGGAAATCATTCACACACCCTCACCCTCAACTGCCTTTCCCCCTCATGTCCCATCCTCATCACTGACAGTCTCCCCTATTCATCCGTCAGCCATACAAAGGAGGTTATGGCAAAATTTTCTTAAAATTTGTGAAATAAGTTTTATCTTTTATTATTCAAAAATAGTAATCCCCACCATTTGTGTATTCTAAAAGTGTTATTTTCATTCTAGGCATTTAAAAAATGCATAGTAGAAATATTTTTATTATAAAAGTGTTATTTCCATTAAAATTTAAATTCTATACATAGAAAGATGCATATTGGTTATGTTTTTATTATAAAAGAGTGATTCTCATTATATTTAAATTCTATGCATAGAAAAGATGCATATTGGATATATTTTTAATTATAAAAGTGTGATTTTCATTAGGATTAAATTCTATGCATAGAAAGATGCATATTGAAAATAATTTTTTTTATTATAAAAGTGTTACTTTAACCAATATTGATTTTTATGCATAAAATGATGCATAAAAGAAATTTTTTTAATTATAAAAGTGTTACTTTCATCAAAATTGATTTTTATGCATAAATAGATGCATAAAAGAATCTTTTTATTCATCAAATTTAATTTTTATGCATAAAAGAAATTTTTTTAATTATAAAAGTGTTACTTTCACCAATATTGATTTTTATGCATAAATAGATGCATAAAAGAATTTTTTTTATTATAAAAGTGTTACTTTCATCGAAATTGATTTTTATGCATAAATAGATGCATAAAAGAATTTTTTTAATTATAAAAGTGTTACTTTCATCAAAATTGATTTTTATGCATAAATAAATGCATAAAAGAAATTTTTATTATAAAAGTGTTACTTTCATCAAAATTGATTTTTATGCATAAATAGATGCATAAAAGGATTTTCTTTTATATAAAAGTGTTATTCCCATAGAGGTTGGATTTTATGCATAAATAGATGCATACAGAATTTTTATATCAAAACAAGAGCTCTTTAATCCTATGTTTAAATCCCATGAATATTGGTAAATGAATAAGTAAATACTTTGTGAGAGAAAATTCTATTGTTTCATATTCTCTAGGATGGTCATTGGTAATGAGAAAACTCAGAAAAACTATCGAAGTCGGAATTTTAGATAAATGATTAATTTATTCCTCATAGGAATTCGTGATTAGTTTTGAATTCAGTTAAGCAAATACTTAATGAATGAAATTCAGTAAAGTAGTAATTGAAATATTATCGTTCGAGAAAGATAGTTCAGGAGAACCTTTCCAGACTCAAACCTTGAATCAGACTATGACCAAGACATAACTCCTTTGTCAGTTTCAAGAAAAGACGATGTGACCATTTCAAAAAAATTCACTTAAATCACCCACCGAATCTGAAACTAAGTTGAGACCCTTTGATTTTAATCTGAGAATCAAGGTTACAGAATTCGAGGAATTCTATTTGGAATTCAAACCTGCGATCAGAAAGTCTTGGGATATGGATTTAAGATATACTCATTGTATTCAAAAGAAACTCAAAACTGAAAACTTGCATAGAAACCCTATTTTCTTAAAGGACTGTCTTACGCCAGAATGCTGGTGGAGGGAGTATTTGGTATATGTGTTTTTCTAAGGGAAGTTCGGTTGCAATAGCTGGCGGGGAGTGCTCAAAGGACGGCTCACGCGGCAAAAACCTACCTAGGTCTTGACCAGCTTGGGTATGGTGAAAAATGGTGTTCTTTCGGTATGATGGGCAAGGGCTGACGAAGTGGTCCCTGAGTGAAGTGCCAGGACCCCTAAGGAGGATCCTAAAGGGTTCTGACGAGGTGATGCACGGGCTCGCGGTGCTTAGGACACCCATGCGTATGTCGTGGAAGATATATATATGTATGATGACGAGAAAATGATTGTAATCTGTTACTGGATCTCGTTGTTGACCTGCTCGTCTCAACGGAGAGTCTAGAGGGATACTATTTTGTGAGAAACAAGGATTAAATGGAAATTTTAAGTTATGACATCTTTAACCAATAATTGTTTATCAATGGATTGTTTTTAAAAGTTAAAGTTTAAAGAGGAGTGTGTGCGTATCTGTATTCTAAAGCAAAAGTTAAGAAAGGCATTCAATTATGGGTGGGTGAGTACGTGTGTGGTTCTACTAATTCCAGTGGTTGGGCGGTGGCTAACCCATGCCGGATGGGGTTAGGATGGAATCAGTAGAGTTTTAATAATAAAATTGATTAATAGGAATACGCTTAGAACTCGAGTAGTTAAATAAAAGCCAGAAGACTTCTCTAATGAATAGATCAACGGCTCTGCCTGATTCAATTAGGAAAAAAGCATTGATTCCTTCAAGATAAGTCTGTAATAGTTTTCCTTCTATTCGGTTTAATTAGATAAAGGTTAGTTCAGTATCTTGACCTCGTTAGAAAAATTCATTAAGAAATTCAAAATGGTGGAATCGTCCCCGTTTTTCGGGCATGGAAAATTTCCCCGGTTTTGGTTTTCCGAATGACCACTAGCTTAGTCTCATGCCCAGACATTCGAGGGCGAGGCCCCGAGTGGGAAACCCTACCCGCACATGAGGGAGCTGCTTCCGCTGCCAGCTACTACCGGGAATCTGGTGTGCGGAGGGGGCACTGGGATCTCACACATGTTGTTAATCAACATAATGATTTATCCCAAATCTCAACTTACGATCACTCCATTTTGCTGAGCCTTGATTAAGCTTGTACTTCTTGTGTACAACTATGCTAACGAATGAGAGAAACACGCACTGGCTGCCCACACTTGTTAATTATGTTGAGCCTGAAGAAGGCAATAAAGCCCCAAATAGCATTTTGAGTACATGAAGAAGGCTATTTTAACACGTCGCACCTACTATCCTGTCCACTACCTAACGTGTTGTGCCTCTGTCCAGTCCACCACCTCCATATTCACCACCATAGCCACATCCGTGAAGCTGGGGTACTTCAAAAAGTTGGCCTAGAGAGAGGAAGAGAGATGGAAAAGTGAGTGAATCAAAGAGGAGGGAGTTGCAAGGGTTCTCGTTCCAAGACTGCTATGGCGTGCGCAAGCTCCTGTACCATGAGCTACTATGCTTCGATGGCAATTAAGAGATATTCTTTGCAATATAGGCCATTGTCAAGGCAAGAAGAGGTTGTGTCTGATAGGTAGGGTGGTGTGCCAACATGATGATGATGCTTCACTCTTGAGTCAGTGTGACCAGCCTTCAATAATAATCTCACATTCATTTGTGCATTTTCTTCCTTTGCACTTAAACCACCCAATAATGGACTTTCTATCACTTAAGGTTGGATGTATACACTTGCATTTGGTAGGGCCGCTACTACTGCACTTAACTGAACTTGTTGTGCAAGGGATGATTGTGTCTATTGTGTGAATGAGGATCAAAGGGTTAGTAGCTTGTATTGAAATTAGGGCGGATGGAGAGACACCATGATCATACTCATGATAAATGCATAAGACAAACTACGTAAGATGAAGATTAATGCTAATCACATCATTAACTAAATGGGCAACATAATGACACAAGAGATGGGATAATGGAGGTTAAGTTATCTTGCATATTAGATGAGAGCCTCTTATATAGGCTGGAGTACAATGGATTAGGTTGTGATTAACCCCTAAGCAAAACCCTAATTATATCTAGAAGAAAGCACCCAAAAACCTAGATTGGACTGCAAAGGAGATCTCCTCCTACTTGCTCTAGGCACCTAGAATATGCTCCATATATTCTAATGTATGTCATAAACCATAGTCTACAAAAAAGTTATAAGGTTAAGTGACCATATGAACCATATGCCCTAATTACCAATGTCACATGGATGATTTGCTGTATTGTTTTCAACACCCTCCCCCTCAACAAAATATCCATGGCTACTAAGGTGACAATGCTAGATCTAGTTACTATTTACAACTCTAGTTATGATGACCAACCAAGTGCCGGTAGATCTTACTCATGGTGGTTTACAATGCTAGAAGTTGATGTTTACATTTCACTTAGGATAGAGGGGTGACCACAGGTAGGCAGATCCTAAATGGTTTAAAAAGCCCAATCATCTTCGATGAAGTTAGCCTCCACTGAGGCTCTTTCCTTTTTCTTGTCGTTTATGTCTTCGCTTGAGCTATTAGTTGTTCTTGCAAGTAGAGCTTTTTGAGATTTGCTTCTATAGAAACAATCTTTTTCTTTGTGCCTTTTTCCACAAAAGTTGCATGACTTCTGGGGAACTCTTTCTTTGGATTTGATCTGAATCCTCTCCTATTCTTCTTGTAGCTTCCTTCATTGAAGAAAGCACTATTTGTATTACCTTGAGTATTACCTTGCCTTTACTTAATTTTTGCATCTTCTTCTAGGAGAAATGCTTGCACATCCATAAGTTTGGTGAGGGCAAGTTAGTGAGAGTGGTAACTATGTTACCATACTCCTCTTGAGGTAAACTTTTCAGGAGGACAGCTATGATTACATCTTCTTCAATAGTCTTCTTGATCCCAGCTAGCTTTGTGAGAATACTTTTCATGTAGTTCAGATGGGTCGGGAGTGACTCCCCTAAACTGAATTTTAGCTTGAAAGTTTTGATTAGCAAGCTGATTTTAGAGTTCTTTGACTGTGCTCCAAAAAGAGAATCTAGGGTATTCCAAGCCTCATTGGATAAGTCCTTTCCATCTAGGTGATGGATATAGGTATCACTTAGTCCCAAGGCTATGATGGCCAAAGCCTTCTCATCCTTGCCAATCCATAGAGTTTTCTCGTCCCTGGTGTTTGGCATTTTTTCTTTCCCATTTGTTATGCCCCATAGCCCTTTTCTCAAGAGAGTAAATTTAATCTTTGTCTACCATGTATGAAAGCTATACCCTTCAAACTTATCTACTTTATATGTACTAGCCATTATGATTGGGTAGGTCTTACCTCTTGGCACTAGAGACCAAAAGACAGTGTCTAAACCCTTACATGAAGTTGAGATGCAAGAGGCTAGAAACTAAAGACCGTCATCACCATAGAGATGCATATTGGAGAACAAAAACCTTGAAAACCTGTGATCTCTTGCAAGATGATAGTACCATGTCCTTTTTGCTGAGGGTTTGTATGAAAGCTATACCCTTCAAACTTATCTACTTTATATATACTAGCCATTATGATTGGGTAGGGGCACACTAGAGACCAAGTGGGAAAAGGTTTGGAAGAACTATAAAAGCCAATTTCTCTTGTTCTCGTGACGGATTCTCCCATTTGTGCAATAGAAGTGATCTCTCTCTCCCTCTCTCTTGCAACTCTAATCTAGCATGTGTGGTGGGCTTAGGGTTAGTGTTTGGGAGTGATTAGTTCTAATCACTTGTTCTCTCATACTTCCCTATTTCTTCTTCTCTCCCTCTTGCTTTAGTAATTAAGCTACCAACACGATGGTCTCTCGTAGAGATCCCACACAATCTTTGTGAGAGAGGTTGTACCACCCATTGGATTAGAGTAACCACCCCTCGATGTGATAACGTGTGTGAGGGAGGCCGCAACGAGTGGCTACGGTGGAGTTCTTGAGCCTAGCTCGAGCTTGGCAGATAGGCAACGTCTAGTAGATAGATCTAGTAAACATGCTTACTTTATTGCCTATAAAAAGACATTGACTGCTTATCAATGTCTAGTAGATAGATCTAGTAAACATGCTTACTTTATTGCTTGTAAAAAGACATTGACTGCTTATCAAGCTGCACATGTTTTCATTAAACAAGTTTTTGTGCATCATGGTTCACCAAATATTATTGTTTATGGTAGACATAGAAAGTTTTGTAGTGATTTTTGTACTACTTTCTTTGATAATCTTAGAACAAAACTTGATTTTTCTACTACTTTTTATCCTAAATCTAATGGACAAAACCAAAGCAACAAATAGCACAATACTTGATTTGCTTAGATCATATGTCTCATCTCAGCCTAAGCAATGGGATAAGTGTTTACATATTTTGCAGTTTGCATGTAATAACTATCCTCATATCGCTACTGAGAAAGCACCATTTGAAATAGTGTATGGTAAGGCTTTGCCTACTCCAATTACTAGACTTTCACATTCTATAGAGGCTACATATTCTTTTGTTAAAGACTTTGACCAAATTCATGAGTTAGCAAAATTGAATATTCAAAAAGCTCAAGAGAAATACATGAAGTATGCAAATCACAAATGCAAACATGTCATCTTCAATGAAGGTGATTACGTTGTTGGCCTGCTGGTCTCTACTGTTTTGTAAGAAACAAGGATTGAATGGAAATTTTGAGTTATGACATCTGTAACCAGTATTTGTTTGACAATGGATTGTTTTATAAATTAAAGTTTAAAGAGGAGTGTGTGAGTATCTGTATTCTAAAGCAAAAGTTAAGAAAGGCATTCAATTATGGGTGGGTGAGTACTTGTCTGTTTCTACTATTCCAATGGTTGGGCAGTGGCCCATGGGCCGGATGGGGTTAGGCTGGAATCAGTAGAGTTTCAATAATAAAATTGATTAATAGGACTACGCTTAGAACTCGGCTAGTTAATTAAAAGCCTAAAGACTTCTCAAATGAATAGATCAACGGCTGTGCCTAATTCAATTAGGAAAAAAGCATTGACTCCGTCAAGTTAAGTCTATTATAGTTTCCCTTCTATCTGGTTTATTCAGATAAAGGTTAGATCAGCCGCCCGTGACCTCGTTAGAAAAATTCGTTAAGAAATTCAAAATGGTGGAATCGTCCCCGCTTTTTGGGCATGGGAAATTTTCTCGGTTTCGGTTTTTTGGAATGACCACCAGCTTAGTCTCGTGCCCGGACATTCGAGGGCGAGGCCCCGAGTGGGAAACCCTACCCCACGCAAGAGGGAGCTGCTTCTGTTTTGCTACCATCCGAGAATCCGGTACGCAAAGGGGGTAGTGGGATCTCACAAAAGTATTATTACCCCTTTTAAACAAATGGTCCCTAAACATGTTATATAGATAAGATAATAAATGCATAGAGGGCAATAATACATTTCTCTTTCTTCACTCTCTCAAAAGAGGACTTGCATCATCACAAGAATATTGAAATGTGGGACACCCCACATCCTCTTATACTCAAGAAGGGGAAGAATAAAGGGTCGAGTTGATTTGAAGCAATAAATGCCAAGAATCTATGAAGTACCAGTAAAAGAGTGTGATGAAATTCATATAAATTGATATTAAAAATAAAAATTCATAAATTGGTAATTGGGTCTTTAGATGGAAGTACCACAATTGTATGGAAGCGCTTCACTCATAGGCCGCTTCCTTGGTCCCTCATCCACCGTACCGGAAGCTCACCATTTAAATCGAACCGAGGTTGGTCAAGACCTCGGTCGACCTTGCTACGCGAGACGTCCTCCATTGACTCTCCGCAGTTACAACTTTAACAGTTAGGTGATTTCTGGAAGGGACGCATTTATTAGATAAAAGGCCGATGCGGGCTTGCCCGGTAATGCGGTGAATCATGATAACTTCCCGAATCGCACGGCCTCGGCGCCGGCGATGCTAAGCAATCCAATTGCAATCCTTTTCAAACTCGAGTGACCACCTCTACATAGTCCGAATCACACATATGAACTCAAACAAAAGATTCCAATAGCTCATTGGAAATATCTTGAAGTGTTCTAAAACTTGGTTTTTTAAACTCTTAAAAATTACTTCATTTGCAAAAGTTATGGTCAAAACTATGAAGTTGTTTATTTAAAAAGGTTTTCACATCATTTATGGGGCTAGTCAATTCTCCAATCATACCTTAATTTTTTTAAAAAATAAAAGGGTGGTATTGAGAGTCATTCAAAATCAATTCCAATTTAATGCTTCAATTTGAGAAGATTCACCTTTCACGGTGCCCAATTAAATGGCCTAAAATTGTATTTTTGAGCCATTTTGCTCTCCTTCCTACTAAAAACGACTAAGGTCTCAACAATGGAACCAAATGGTGCACAAAAGCGCTTAACTATAACCTAAGGATCCGTAGTTATGACTTTTGGGGTTTAAATTTATTGAAGTGCAAGAAGAAGAGACGGAAAATTCTCAATTAATTGCATCCTAGAAGAGTATTATGCGAGAGATTAAGCAAAATAGAAGAATTTATTAACACAATATATAGTAGTCACATCAATGGAGATATATAAGATTCCTAAGACATGATCACACAATAAAGGCTTGATGTGAGACTAGTTATGACTTTTGGGGTTTAAATTTATTGAAGTGCAAGAAGAAGAGACGGAAAATTCTCAAAATTGCATCCTAGAAGAGTATTATGCGAGAGATTAAGCAAAATAGAAGAATTTATTAACACAATATATAGTAGTCACATCAATGGAGATATATAAGATTCCTAAGACATGATCACACAATAAAGGCTTGATGTGAGACTAGTATGGCATTTCTAAATCAATCAAATCAAGCATACACGTATATACTAAGAGGATGGAGTAGACCATAATAGTGTCTATACTATATAAGGTCGCAATAAGCTACACAAGCTATGCAAGATCATCTAGGCAAACTATGATCAATTAATTATGTATGAAATGTTTTCTCTACTAAGAGTGATCAAGAGGGCTTCTTTAGAATATTTCTCACCATGCTCACACAAATTACAATTGTAGAAGCATTTAAGCTAGGACTACATAAACCCAAATGTCACCATCACCCATCACTTGTCCTTCTTGGTGGCTACTTTTGCCATGTGTTTCTTTGCTTTATTTAATCAAGGAATCCTTGACTTGGTAGATTACATCTAACCCCACATTAAGCCGACACAAATACCACCAACATAGGACTTTGAGACTCCTCTATTATGTATCCTTCCACACTCCTCCACAAGTATTCACAAGCCTCTGTAGGACTTCTAGAAGGATTCTCCTCCATTATGCATCCTTCCACACTCCTCCACATGCATCCACAAGCCTCCATAAGCTTGCCATGCATTCGCCATCTTATTCAAATAGAGTTACCAATAGACATATGGCCCACACCTACTTTATGAATCATCACTAATTAAATAGAGAATTTGCACTAGTTCCCATACCAATGTAGTAATCATCTATTCATATGGTATTTATGATATAACAATCCATTCATTCTCATACCTAGCACATAATATTAAATAAACTTCCTTGGAATCCTTCATGTGAACATTACTAGCATACCAAAGATCAGGTCCCACATGTATCTTGTCGGGATATCCATGGGCATAAATATTATATTATAATCAATAAGTCTCACAAAAGGGAAAATTTTGGTATTATAAGTCTATGGCATACCATCTATGGTACTGAAGGTCATCTCTCCCAAGAATGCCCCTTAAGACATTATTACAAGTCTCTGTTGTACCATCTACCATACTCAAGGTCATCTCTCCTAAGATTGCAAATTAAAACATTATTGCTCTTTCTACAAAAAAGGGGGCCACAAAGATAAGGAATGCTTCTATCTTAAGGGGATTTAGCTAATGTAACAATAACTGTAGCAACCACCCTTGATCTTCAACAACCCTCTTGCTAAAGCATTTATTGACACACCTTCCACGACTGTTTCTCCATCGACTACTCCAATGGAGCCCATGTATGAACCCGCATTTTATGTTGTAGCTCCCCAACCCTATGTGGTCACCTTGCCATCCACACTCTCTTATGAAACTCCTCCCATAGCCACATCCTCTCTGACATCCCAAGTATCCTTTTCACTGGTGTCTCTCCCCCATAAAGTACTTTTATCCTCCGTCGGCCACCTATCCCTCTCTCCCGTATCCACCTCTGCTGGTGTATGTAGTGACTTAGCTATCACCCCAATCCACCATAGTCCCTACCGCCTATGTAGCCCCACTCCATCCCAACCTCCACCTATGGCTAGATCTTGAGTTTTCAATCGAGGTTGCATCACACGGCTAATTATTTATTTTTCTTTCTGGGCAATAGTGGTCATTTTCAGCAGTAATGAACTCTTCCAAAAGGCTCTTCCCCATGCTTACATTTTCCAAAGGGTTAAGACCATTTTACAAGGGATTAATCATCTGAAGCCTCTCTTACCCACTCCTACCCTGATGGTCACCATTATGGAGGCCATGGTCCCCTCATCTACTTAAGTAGTACTAGAGCTAGTCATTGTCACATGTTCTTAGGGTGTGTACTCCCAAACCATCTTCTTTAAATGAAACCATGAACGTACTTCTAAACCATCTTCCTTAAATGCACCCATGAACATTGGGGTGGGGGAACATGTGTAACTTGAGGCCCTCCACAAGCTAATGAGACTACCCCACCCATGGAGCCATCTCCTACTCCTACTCCTCCACCAACCCCCATACCTCCCTACTCCAACACCCCAAGTGGCAATTCCTTGACTACATCTATATGGGCCACCTTCCTATCCATTCTTGTGATAAAAATACCCCTCTCCCAACCCTATGCATTGAACTCATAAGAAATGAAATCTCTTCAACTCATGTTTAGTGGTCATCCCTCTTCTCTAGCGATTCCAATTCAAAGGGACATTCCATCCAATAGTAGTAGTGGTGGACATGTATGACACTTGTAGTGGTGGGTGTGACACCACACCACTATCTTCCAATGAAGCCAAACTTTGCTTCACTTCCCCCATGATGGCTAATCATTTTAGAGTCTTCCAATCTTAATATTTGTCAAAGGCACCAAGATCCCCGGTGTCATTGTCGATGGTGGCTCTAACATCAACATATTGCCTGAGGCCACGAGCATCATGCTTTGAATCTCTCCCTTACAGATCCACCTCCCTTTATTCTTTATATTTCTAACCAAAGAGACATGATGCCCCTTGGCCTTGTGCAACATTTTCTTGAATCTATGTAGGTCTCACAATTTTGATGGTTTTCATGGTATTAAATCTACCACTGGACTAAAGGGGCCTATAATATTTTGATTGGTTGCTCATGGGGCTAAGAGCTACCAAAGTAGTTAATGTTTGGGGCAAGGTAGACCTGATGATGCCCTTTCCAAATCATACATTGCTACTCCGTCTTAAACGGCTTCCAATGAGGGGTTACCACGCACTCCTTCCCCCCTATCCAATGTAGTCTATTAGCATTGGCTAGATGGTGTGTCCAAGATAAGTTTATTGCTCTTATGGTTGATTGAAATGCTCTTAAAAGTTTGGTTGCACCACCATCCCCAAACTTTAAAGAGGAATCTTAAAAGTCTGGCTACACCATCATCTAAACTTTAAAGAGGAATCTTTAGAGTTTGGATGCACTAGCCTCAATGGAGGAACTTATTGAGATGGTTAGTTAAAGGGAGACAAATTTCCATGCTGTCAAAGTTTGGCTACACAACCCTCAACTAAGGAACCTATTGAGATGACTAGTTTACGGGAGCCAAAGTTCCATGTCGCATTACACCTGACTTGCTCCACCCCTTGTGGCCCCCTAAATATAGTGACTATGTGTGATTTTCTCCACCCCTTGTGGCCCCTCCCTAATAGTCATTCAGGAGTAATGTGTGACCCACTTACAAACACAAAGAGGACCCTCTACATAGTCATTCATAGGAGTAATGTGTGACCCACTTACAAACACAAAGAGGACCCTCTACAAGCTGCCCTAGGAGCATATTGGTGATTTCCCTCTTGACTCTATTCCTGTTAATGATCCCTTACCTCTCCATTAGGAAATTCACAAGTGGTGCTTCTCTCTCTGTCCACATATGACAATGAAGTCCACAAACTAATATGAGATCTATTGAGGAGCCTCACACCATCCATGTACCTTTTTGGGTTTGGGATAACCCTATCACCTTGGACATGGTATCTACTTTCTCAACCCAACATCATGAATCTGCCTTTGCTTGGTCTTATCAAGATTTATTTGGCATCAATCCTTCCATTAGCACCTATTGCATTTCTCTCAAGAGGTCAACCAAGTGTAAAGAAGAAGCTTGATAAGATGATGGAGGTAGGCATCATTGTTCCTATCAAACACTAAGAATGGCTTTTTCCCATTATCATCATTCCAAAGAAGAAAAGCAATAAGATCCGCATTTGGGTGGACTTTCAACCCCTTAACCGAAGTACCATTAGGGACGGATTTCCTTTTTCATTTATTAAGCATGTATTGGAGGGGGTCATTGTCCATTGGCTACTTGGTTTTTAGTACTGACTTTGTGCTGATGTCATGTGTGAGTGCTCCCTCTCAAGCAACATACTCCATCTATCTCAAGCGAGTAGAGGCCAAGGGTGTGATTCTTTTCTTGTGATGTTCTATTTACCCTTGGTGACATTGGCCAATCTTTCTACCTTGGCCCCTTCTTTTTCTCTTGGTGATCTCTTCTCATTGGATCCTAGTTCTCCTTCTTCTTTGAGGCTCCTTCTCTCCTATGTAGATACCTCTCCTATGTAGGTACCTCTATATAAATATTCACCAAGTTAGTAAATGGAGTAATGGTTCACCAAGTTCCTTGGCTAGCTATTCCTTTGGCACCAACTTCCTTGACTAATATCAAGTTTTCAACCGTCACGCTGACTTGCCCATTGAGTTCTTGGTTGCTTAACTTCCTTGACAGTCGAGTCCCAAGGCTACATCGACTTCCTTAACTACCAAGTCCTAGGCTCCAGCGCCCAACATCAACGTCCTTGACCACCAAGTCCCTAGTCATTGACTTCTCTAAGCATCTTCCTCAATCTTTAGCCTCTTGATTGCTAACTTCTTCAGCCAACTTCCTCAACCCTGCTAATTCCCTCAACCCCATTTTCCCTTGTTGACTTATCTAGTTGTCAACGTCTCCGATCATCGACTCCCCCAACTCTCTTGACCACCAACATGTCAGTGCGCCATGGCCATCTTCTTGTCTAGTAGGCTGTCTTCTTCTTCCAATAAATCTCTCATGGTTAGGAGGCCATCCTTGGGCTGCATTCATGTATGGGACTTCTCCTCATTGTATTTTCTTCTCAAGATGGTTGCCTTCTAGGTAGATTCTATTGGGATTGTAATCCCCTCTCTTATGAGAATCCCTTCCCTATCTTCTCCACTCAATGTAATCATTCTCCATCTCTCTCTTCTTAAGGTGACTCCGAAGATAAAAGGGAGTTACTTGACATTAATTAACATTACTCAAATCTAGGTCACCTATTACATGCTGCATTTGTGATAATACAGTGGTGCCTTTGGTTATACAATGGCATGCAAGTGTTTTGGATGATCTCCATAGCCTATGGTTGTGTGTGGAAGTTTGTGTTTGTAGTGAGCATCTAGGGTGTGTAAGTGTATCAACCAACTTTGAGTAAGTTTATCGACCAACTTTGTGTGAGTGCTTAAGGTAGGAAGGTAGGAGTGAGAAAGGGGGTGGCACTTCCCAAATCTAGAGGATCAACAATGGTGTTATGCAATGGAAGTTGATGGAGCCTGAATGTAGCAGGGCACAAGAGAGCATTTTTCACATGCAAACCACCAGTTTTCCTTTGTGGATGGAGGTCAAGGGTACAAAATCTTCACCATCTACAACAATTGGGTTTTTTGATTCATTGGTATTTTACACATGAGTATTGAATGTTAGAGAAGTTACTCCTTGCATCTTCCTCAAATATAATTATTTTGGCTCCCATATGTAGATCATATCATGTTCATTGTATTTTCTTTCTTCTTTGATTGTAAGAGGACCAACATCTTTAAGTAATATGTGGGACCTTTATGTCTTTTCAAACTATTGTTGCTCTTCTCTTCTTCATTCCATTGCCTTTTTTGGGAAAATCTAGTTTGCTAAGAGCTAGTAATTTCATTTGCAATAATGTCGACTCAAGGCTTGCACCAAGCCTATTTGATATGTAGTTATCCATGTTGTTAAACCATAACCCTAGAACTTTTTGGTAGACTATGGTTTATGACATACATTAGAATATATGGAGCATATTCTAGGTGCCTAGAGCAAGTGGGAGGAGATCTTCTTTGCAGTCCAATCTAGGTTTTTAGGTGCTTTCTTCTAGATATTGTGTCAATGTACAAAGATAAGTTAGCCCTAGAAGGATGGGCGTATATACAAGCCGGGAGAAAAAACCTCCTAAAGAGGGAAAAAGTGCCCCGACAGTCCTAAGTGTGTTCACACACATCACTGCCTATATATATATGGCAACAAATCCCCCCTGGGAGTGATGGTGTGAACGAGAGCTGGCACTCATGTATAGAGGAGTGCCATGCCCGAAGTAGATCAGTCCACAAAGGGGAGCAAGCCCAAAGCTTTGCGGAAAGCTTCGAACTTCTCACGAGGAAGCGCCTTTGTGAAAAGATCGGCGAGGTTGTCCTGTGTTGGCACATAGGCCAAGCTGATCTCTCCTGCTGAGAGTCTCTCCCTGACATAGTGATAATGCACCTCAATGTGCTTTGTGCGAGCATGAAAAACTGGGTTTCTCGCTGCCAATGCACTCTGACTGTCAGTGAAGATAGAGGTGGCAGACTCCTGTCCAACACCCAAGTCAGCCCCATAAGCCGTCTGAGCCACACACACTCAACCGTAGCTGTGAAAGCTACCCTGTACTCAGCTTCACAACTAGAAGTAGCCATAGTAGGTTGCTTCTTGCTCAACCAAGATATGCATGAGCTACCGAGCATGAAACAAAAACCACTTGTGGATACTCTTGTGTCATAGCAACCAGCCCAATCTGAGTCCGAAAAAGCATGTAAATCTGGCACGGCAACGATCCCCCCTTGGGATAAAACAACCCAAGATGTATGGTGCCACTCAAGTAACGAAAGATGCGTTTAACTGTCTTCCAATGCTAAGACCCTAGGATATGCATAAACCTACTCACCTGGAGACTGCAAACTGAATGTCCAGCCTCGTAATGCATACATAAATGAGGCAACCAACAGCTGTCTGATAGAGTGTGACATCAAAGTGATCTCCAGCATCATGAAGACTCAACTTCAAACCTGTCTCCATTGGAGTAGCAATAGACTTGCAGTCTTCAAGGCCAAATCTCTGCAACAATGTCTCAATATACTTTGTCTGACACAAAGCAATACCTCCATCACACTGCTTAAATTGTATCCCCAAATAATGATACAAATGCCCCAAATCTGACATCTCAAAAGAGGCATTCAAATCAGCCTTAAAATCAGCAATATGACTTTCATTTGGTCCTGTGAGCAGCATGTCATCGACATAGAGAGCAATGATTAGATGTACATCATCCACACATTTAACATATAAAGTGCTTTCTGTTGGACTATTCTGAAAACCATGTGCAGTCAAATATGTATGTATCTTTTCATACCAAGCTCGTGGAGCTTGCTTTAAACCATATAAAGCCTTTTTCAACCTGCACACTTTGTTTTCCTGCCCTCTTTGAACAAAACCACGAGGCTGTGATACATACACCTCCTCATGCAAATCTCCATTCAAGAACGCAGTCTTTATGTCCAACTGATGTACATTCCAACCATTATGAGCTGCCAATGCACAAATGCTACGAATGGTAGTTATACGACAAGTAGGAGCAAAGGTCTCATCAAAATCAATGCCCTTTTCTTGAGCATAACCCTTTGCAACAAGTCTAGCCTTATAGCGATCAACACTGCCATCTGGCTTTCGTTTCAACTTAAAAACCCACTTACATCCAATGGCCTTTTTACCAATAGGCAAATCACACAAAGACCATGTACCATTCTTGATTATAGCATCATATTCACTTTGCATTGCAGCCAACCAATTTTCTGATTTTTGTGCCTCATCAAATGAAAAAGGTTCTTCCTCTTCACACATACTAGACACAGCCAAAGCATAACAATCTGATGCATAAGAGGCATGCTGAAAACCTGAACGAGTATGACTAGATATAGGTGCATCAATTTTACTATCATGCAAGGTTTGCACCAGCCATTTAGGCATATTTCTAGCCTGCTCATTTTCAGCCCTATCCTCAGAAATTACATCCTGTAAATCTGTATCAGAAATAGGCTGATCTATGATGTCATTTGAAATCTGCATAGGCTGAATATTTGCCTCATTAGGACTTACATTTGAATTCCCACCTGTAATAAACAGAGGCAACAATGTATCAAATACATCCCGTGAGCTCACACCTGTCTCTTTGGTACATGATAACAAAGGCTGCACAGCATCTTCCACAAAAACAACATCTCGACTAATCAAGATACGCTTTGACTTACGGATGAGACAATCTGTAACCCTTGCTCTCAGCATTGTAACCAACAAAAATGCATTTGATAGCCTTATCATCCAATTTTCTGCGTTGTTGCACAGGCACTAAAGCATAGGCCAAGCAACCAAAGACACGCAAGTGACCAATAGAAGGCTTCCTGCCATGCCAAGCTTCGTATGGAGTAATAGACTACAAGGCCTTAGTGGGACACCTATTGAGTACACATGCAACACACATGACAGCCTCAAGCCAAAACGCATGTGGCAAAGCTTGGCTCTTGACCATACATTGTGCCATCTCCATAAGTGACCTGTTTTTCCTCTCAGCAACACCATTTTGTTGAGGGGTATACGGCACTGTACATTGGTGTTTTATCCCACGACTAGCCAGAAATGCATCAAACTCTTTAGACAAGTACTCCCCCCCTCGATCAGAACGGAGGGTGCCCACAATACAATTGGATACATTTTCAACCATAAGAAAAAACTGTTTGAAGCACAAAAACACTTTGGACTTTGCCTTCAGTGGATATACCCATGCATGCCTTGAGTAATCATCAATGAAAGTCACGAAGTACAAGTGTTTACCAAATGACAGAGCTTGCATAGGCCCACATACATCACTATGTACAAGTTGCAATTTGCGAGTGGCCCGCACAGAACCATCCTTTGGAAACGCAGAACGCTGCATTTTGCCCAAAATACAGCCTTCACAAACATGTTTCAATGGTGCCTCCAGAGGGGGCAATGAAGCAACCATATCAAATTTCTGCAAACGCAGCAAACTAGCAAAGTTCAGATGACCAAAACGAGCATGCCATAGTTTTGTATCTGAAACTGCCTTTTCATCAGAAACTGCATTTGCTGAATCTTCCACACACTTGTCATAAGAATTGAGCCTATACAGCCCACGAAACAAGGTGCCAGATACAATAATCGTATCACCAGAAGTCAAATCATGAATAGTACATCTGTCATCCACAAATTTGACTACAAATCTAAGTCTAGCAAGCGTAGAGACAGACAATAGATTCTTCTTTATCCCTGGCACATACAAAGCATCTGAAAGTGTGAAAGCACTGCCAATTTCAGCAGTATAAGCATAATTTTACCAACGCCCTTCACTGGGTAAGAAGCATTATTGGCACATGTGACAGTATTCCCATTAGAGACAGGCTCAAGACAAGTGAACATATCACAATGTGAGGTAATGTGCTTTGTAGCACCACTGTCAAAATACCATACATTAGAGTCAACAGAAAATGCCAAACATGCATCATGTACAGATGGGTCATACTGGCAATACACGCTAAACGCCCATTCTGTATCCTGCACAACATTTGCAGAATCTGCATTTGTAGAAGCATCCGCTATTGTGGCTGCATTTGACTCTTTCTTCTTTCCCTCTTTAGCCTTTAGCTTAGGGCAATTCTTAATGACATGATCATTTGCCTTACAATAGTTGCACCTGGTCTTTTTCTTGCCTTTATCAAGAGCCTTCTCAGACTTATTGTTGCTACATGTGGAAGGAGAAGAAGTTGCAGACCTACTAATAGGAGAAGAAACAGTGGAAGGGGCTACCTTACCACTTCTTCTCTGCTCTGCTGGGCAGCAATAAATGCTTGATCAACTGCACGCTGCCTGGCCCTGTTTTGCTTGGACTGCGCTTCTTGCAAGAGCTTGTTGACTAAAGTATCATACTTGACAGCATTAGGTCTGTGCTCAGTAAGAAGTCTCCACGTGGAAGCAAAAGTCTGATATGTCTCAGGTAAAGCATCAAGAAACAGTCTACACAAGAGAATGATCAGGAATAATCTCACCTGCAAAAATTAACTGTTCTTTGAGATCTTTAATCTCAGCAAGAAAAACATTCATGTCATCATCTTCTTGCATAATCTTCAATTCTAGCTCTTTACGCAGGTAAGAGATTTTTGCCTCGTTACGACCTGCATACAAACCAGCTAGAATATCCCAAGCCTGTTTTGCTATTTTAGCTGAACGAATATGTGGGGTGATGTTACGTTTGACAGAAAGTGCAATCAAGGCATGAGCCTGCGCATCTTTACCATCCCAACAAACGAGCTTGTTCAGCAGTGGGTAAAACAGCAGCAACAGTAGAGCTGCTAGAACCTGCAACATCCTCAACAGATCCTACATCCACAGAACCTGGACGTACATCCATACCCTGCATAATGTTCCACACTCCTTTTGCAACCAAAACATGCTACATCATGTATGCCCAAAGTGGGTAGTTGCTGTCTCCATCCAGTTTGTCTTCATCAGACAACATGCGAAATACATCATTGCTGTTATCAGCCATGGCCACTGACTGAAACTGATGCAAAAGCTGCCTGTAAATGAAGCAAAGACTGAACAAAAAATAACTCGTGCTATGTAGCATGGTCCACAATAGAATACGTATGCCTGTTTTGCAGAAAACTGCACTGTCGAAATTTCTGCAGAAATGACGAAAACACTTGTGCAGAACTTGCAATGCAAAAACGGAGCCCGAAACGACCTCAGATGCGATTTCTGAGAACGCGAAGCCCTACGGGTCTATTTGCAGAGTATAGGGACCTGCAACAAGCGATCGTGAAAGCTCACCTCAATCGAAAAACGTGAGTCAGAGGGTGCTGACGGCGTAGCCCTGGGAGCCGATGCCTGATCTGATACCAATTGTTGGAATTAGGGTTGCAGGAAAGCACACAAAGCTTGGAGAAGAAGAAGCAAGAATGCACACAACACAAAGTATTAGATTGTGTCAATGTACAAAGATAAATTAGCCCTAGAAGGATAGGCGTATTAAGAGACTAAGGTTATGTAGAAGGGTGAGAGAAGGGTGTGAGTGTGAATGGACTTGAGGTCCACTTGTTCACCTATTTAAAGGTGAAGCCATGAGGCATTTTGTAATGTGAGCAAGGCCTAGTTGTATGTATAAGCAACTTAATAAGCAAGATATTATTCTTGTATTTTGTGAGTCTCTTCTCTCTACACACTTGATCTATCATGAGCACCACGTTTTCTCAACATGGTATCAAAGCCTAGGTGATTTGAACCATTGGGGTGGTGTAGATTAGGTCAAAAATATCCACTTTTTCCTCATCTTCTTTGTGTGGAGCTCAACCCACACCACTTGGAGGCCTTCCACAAGCTTGTAGAGGGCGTATCACTCCACAAATTCTTCATGGGAGATGTAGAGAAGGAGTAGGCGCATCAATTCGTACAGGCGATTTCGTGTTTCCTCCCTACGGCGCCGCGACATTTCGACTGTAGTAACCCGCCTGCGTTTTCTGCCTACTACGCTGGTCGTACAGCCATTGCTTGGCTGTAGACCACAATAAAGCAAGCCTCCTTAGGGCTTTGATAGCCCATTGTGTGGAGACCCTACAGCTCTGACTAGAGCTCCAATAGTTCACGAACGCGCCGGCTGGAAGCAAAAGTTCAGGCGCCTTTTTTCATCTTCACTCTCATGCTTTCTATTAAAGCTTGAGCTTTTTGGGTTTTTTTGCTCTAATCAACCCCTCCCTTGCTTTAATCACTCAAATGGTGGTGTGAATGTTTTGTTGTTGAGTTCTTCTCTTGTTTTTGAAGAGTTCTCACTCACATGAGGTAGCCATAAGCCTCATGCCCATCAAGTTTCAACATCAACATCAATTTTTAAGCCTTCAAAGTGATTAAAGTGTGCTTCTAAGCACTAATTGTGTTGTTTAACACTAATTACTCTGTTAATCTAGCAAAGAAAAAGCGTTCTTAAACACTAATAGTGTTATTAAACACTAATAGTGTTATTAAACACTAATGGTGAGTTAATCACCAAAATAAGTGTCATTTGACACTAAAAATGTGCTTTTTAGCACTTATTGTGTTTTATACACACTTATGGTGATATTAATCATCAACTAAAGTGTTGCTCAACACTAAGGTGGCCTTAACCATCAAAGGAGGAGGTCATTTACATTAAGAAGGCTCTTCTTCATCAACATGGAGGCCGGGCACACACCATAAGTGCCACATTCAAGTCTTCATCAACAAACCGCTTCTTCCAAAAAGAAATGGCGTAACCATGAACCAATTGTCTTCATCTCATAGCTAAAGAGGCTGAAGAATTCTGGTTTTTTATCATCAAGCTCAGATTTTTGAGTGGCTTTAAAGTTGAACACATGTACAATAAGTGTTCATCTTCAATGTTTATGTGTATTACTCTTGAGGCCCTTGTTTGTAAGAGGCATAGGCAAGCCATAAGCCGTATGCTCTCGTTTCCCAAGCCCAAGGCATTTCATTCCGTTGCATATTCTGCACTTTCATCGTCTAAGATGAGTTGTAAGGTTAAGCATAGAATCCCTAAATGCTCTACCTTGTTGTTTGTCATGATTGTAAGCATCTTTTGGCATTACTTTTGTAAGAGGCATTGGCAACATTATGAGCCATGTCCTCTCCTTCTTGAGCCAAAGATGATAAACCTTATTTGTTTGAGTATTTACCTCAACCAATTACTCATTAAGCTTGTAACTTCAAACCCTAAAGGGTATCATTTAACCAACATACATAAAAGCTATTGTAATTGTGGAGTAGACACTGCCCTTGACCAATCCATAAGGGAAGTGGTAAGACCCTCCCTTTCCCTTTCCCATTTAAATCTACCTCATTATCCATGGAGGAGATATGGTATTCAAGGGAGCATAAAGCATGTTGGAGGACCATCTAAAAGCAAACCACTTAAGCAATGGTGGCAGCCTGCTTATGATCATTGTGTGAGAATGGTCAAGGTGGAAAGCATATGGTGGAAGCAATGGCATGTATCTTTTAAGCATGTCATCTACAAGAAGTCAAGCAAACACAAAGAGTGGGGTGCACCATCATCGAGGTGTACATCTTCATCGACAACAAATAAAGACTTAGATGGCATCAATGTAATAGCCTCTAAGTACTAGGAACACATTTGTAAATCCTAGATATTCACACCTATAATCTAAACCTTGTACGCCTAATGTTATAAAGGCATCCTATGTCCAATACCACCTATTCCATCCTTCCATAGTTGGTATTGAGGGGGGGTATTAAGAGACTAAGGTTATGTAGAAGGGTGAGAGAAGGGTGTGAGTGTGAATGGACTTGAGGTCCACTTGTTCACCTATTTAAAGGTGAAGCCATGAGGCATTTTGTAATGTGAGCAAGGCCTAGTTGTATGTATAAGCAACTTAATAAGCAAGATATTATTCTTGTATTTTGTGAGTCTCTCCTCTCCACACACGATCTATCATGAGCACCACGTTTTCTCAACAGGGCGTATATACAAGCCGGGGAAAAAAACCTCCTAAAGAGGAAAAAAGTGCCCCGGCGGTCCTAAGTGTGTTCACACACATCACTGCCAATATATATATGGCAACACTCTTCACTACTTGTTTGCAAGCGCACGTTATGAAAGAGATAGGCCTCCCATTTTGATATGTGTGTAAGCGCATTTATCTCTCTGCTTGCTCAAAAGAGAGTGAGAATAGAGAGTGAGGCTATGGAACAGTGCAACTCAACAGTGAAACAGAAGGCAAGGGAAGGGCTTTGATGAAACATTGGCAATGATTGGTGGATTTTAAACACCCTAACCCTGGATATATAGTGTAGAATGTCTTGGCAGTAACGTTGACGCTCTCAACATCCCTGATCATATCGAGGATCACCTACCATACATCTTGTAATTGCCTAAGCATATGTAAGGTCCCTCCCAAGCCATGTATGTGTCTCTTTTAATATAGATTTCAAGAAGGAAAGAGAGTGCACTTAGAGAAGAGTGAGACAATAACGCTAGAAACATTAGAAAAGTGTTAAAATAAAAATATTAGCTCCGAAAATGCTAAAAGAAATAAGAAGACAAGAATAGTTCTATTAGAGATAAGTATCTTCAAAAATAGAAATTTGAATTTAGGTGATAAGAGGTCATATCTAGAGTACTTTTACATATTTAGAGTCCATGCATACTAAAAATGTGAAAAAGCAACGCATTTCTAAAGATGGCATGTTTGTGGCTATATACATACGTTTTTGCCTATTCTACCCACTCAAGCTTGTAGACCAGATGCCTTTCGGTTCTTTTGACTGGTTATGCAACCATATGCTAAGTTTTTATTAAAGAGTTATGGCTGAAACCATTCGCTGGTTCTGTCAAGGTCTCTACACAAGGAAACTGTAAGAATGCAACTAGTAGTGCCACAAGGTGATTCTAGACTTTGAGATACATGTATCCCTTCATTCTTATCTAGTCTCTTGGAAAAGAAAGCTAGATTGCTATGACCTTTATGAGGAAGAGACTACTACTCCATAACTTTTCTTTTAAAGAAAGAATAGTATGTCGTAGCTCTACAAGAGAAGGCTACTTTGCCATAGACCTTCGAAAGAGAGAAAAGTCAAAGTACGAGTAAGAGGAGATAAAGCTCGTGGATGATCAGATGATTTTAATCGTAAGGGAAGGTATTAGAAGACTCTCTATTCTCATATATCAAGTTTTGAAACTCTTATTTTTAACAACAAGCAAAGACAACGATAAATGACAAATTTCTATAAGGTATATATATATATATATATATATATATATATAATGAGGTATGGCCATGGCTTCTCTATTAATTGTTAATAGTGATCTATTTGATTGATTTACTAGTTAAAGTTTGTATTCTTAAATAATAGCATATGCCTTACTAAAGAATGTCTTATCACAATCTCAAGTTGAAATGCTAAAATCTTTGTGAAAAGGATTGTTTTCTTAAGAAGGTAACATGGATCCTAGTCCTATGTTTTAGTTGAGTAAATGGATTGTTATCTTGGTTAAATTAAGGTACAGGAACAAGTTCTCCCTGCCTTGATGCTGCCCCGTTCTTGTGCTTGTGTAGCCGGACACAGCGGAGACGTTAGTAAGGCCCAGAGTCGGCCCATGGTATCCCTCATACCATTGGGAGAATGAGGTTCACCGATTGAGGCGGGTGATTGTGATGCTGCCTAGGGCCTAGGCTAGTGTGGTGAATTAGCTCACCCTAGTGCGTAGACATCCCTCTCAGGGGGCAAGAGGATTGAGCAACGGAGCCTGAGAGGGCGACAGGCCGACTTGAGTCCTCGCCCACCAGCGGCGGGCCGACGATGAGGTGTATGGTCCCATAGGGTTTTGCCCAGCATGTAGAGGTTGGAAAGCCAAATTCTAGATCATCGGTAGTATAAAGGAAAAGAATAAGAGAGCCAGTTTGGCTTGTATGGAATTGATTCATGTATAAACCTTTTTTATAAATCTTGTCTTTGGCATTATTGTACTATGGAAAAAGGCTGTTTTAACGAACCTTATGAAAAGGGCCTTAATTAAGGAACATGTTTATTTATGTCAAACAATGTGGTAGGATTAATTAGAAAACAAATTGACACGTGAGTAGGGTGGAAAGTGGGAGGATGGAATGCCCCAACGACACCATCCTACGGATGGGTGGACCCGATTAGTCGGCGGGTAGCTTTCCAATAGATTAAGTGAAAGCCCTACGCTAGATAAATAGGTTCTCGAGCAACTCTATTCTAGGAGTCTAGGCCAGCGGCTATGCCTTGCATGGATAAGGAAAAAAGCGTTGTCTCTAGGAATCAAGATTAGTAGTTGCCCAAATTATGATCAATTACCCTATGGGTGATTTGACTTTTAGAAGACCACGCTCCCCCTGCGGGATAGGACTAGGTCTTACCTATGAATCGTATCCTTGAATCTCTGCATGGTTAAGGCATCGATGAGTAGGAAATTTTCTCCAAGTTAAGACTTAGTGGACTATCTTAAGTGTTTTTCCTATTTTGGAAGGGGGGAACCTTATAGCATACTCTGGTGGGGCAACATACTTCACATAGACAAAAATTACAAGAAGAAATTTTAGGCCAAGCAAATGAAAAATTACAACTCCCCTCAAAGCATCTTTCAATCAACCACCAACCAAAAAATGTTGATATATAAATCAATGGTGCGGTGAAAAAACAAAAAGCATTGAAAAGTGCCAAACACAATAAAATATCACTACACCTAAGACATAGCCAATATTCCCATGAAATTCACAAATCCATACCAATAGAGTCACGGCAATCCACCCAAAAATATCATAATAGTAAAGAAATAGTAATAATAGAGCCAATGAATACAAGGTGAAGATTGAGTGCTCACTAGTCATATGGATTGTTCCCGCAAGTACGTCCACCATATCATCGCCAATATGTGAAGTATTGGCCTTCTCACCTCTAGTTTTATTCTTGCTATATAAAGAAGAGAATATGCATAAGACGTGATAACCCTATCGCCCACATCCATTGAAATACACATGCAACCAATGTGAAGGCATGCCCTCAAGATTAGGGCTATCCAACTCCACTGCTATATCACCATGATGGCACAAGAGATCCAATTAGAAAGCCATAAATGTATGGCTAATCTCCATGCTCCCATGCCACTTAGCACCATCAGGTTCCCTAGACCTTGACTGCTCTGCAAGTGTGGCAAATGATGGTATGTAATGGACTCCAATGGCCACATCTACAGGGATTAAAATAGAGGTGTACTGTCCCACAAGTAGACAAGTGGATCTACCCCCGTATGTGAATCATAAACAATGTAGATGTACTATATCATAGGACCTAAAACAAGACAAAAAAACATATTCAATAGTGAATGTATGCAAAAGTACAAAGCATCATTAAACACCAAAAGAAGAGTGGACATACCTCTATCACATAGATCCTACAAGCTCCACATAGCCATAGGCAGAGTGATGCTACATGACGATAAGTCGATGCCAAATCTCAAGATCAGATATATAACAATACCGATTAATCCACCCTATGGCATGCCCTAAAAGCAAAAAGCAAAGCACCTAAGTTATAATATGATTCTTTGAACCACACCAAGGTTCTCCATGCCAACAAGAAAAAAAGATCAATCGTACCTCCAGTGGATGCCATAATGAGAAGCCATCCATGATTAAAAAGCAAAAAGGCTACCACCACTGATATCCCATATTGCACATGCTCCTCTATGATCATATCGCATGCAAGTTGAGGCGGAGAACCATAAAGAAATCCACCAAAGGGGAGATCAAGAAAAATAAAATGTGCTACCCACCCGACAGGTTTTCCCTTCCTCACACACTCTCTACCTTGATGCTGATATCTCATGACGCGCTCATGATTCTCTATGTACACAGCAATGTAATTACCAACAATGGCTATACACTAATTCTCCAACCAATGAATCAATGGTATGCTTAGGAACATAGACAAGAGTGCTTCTTTTCTTAGAAAGCACTTGCCACCACGGCAAGTGTTGTCCGCACTCCCTTCCAAACATAAAAAACAAAAGAGTCACCTCATTTTAACCAACTACACCAAACCTATATAATTAAGAAGCATATGAGATGGAATGTCTTCTTACCACCCAAGAAATGAACTATCATCCTCTGAATAAATAGGCTCCCTATCCTCTGAAAGGTTAAGGCTCCTCAACTCAATGTCGACGTTTCTCACAACCTACCAAAACCATTACATAGGCCTATCGTCAATACATATCATTGTCAATTTGTATCCAATTAAAATACATTGATCCTTCCATGCACTTAAGTCTGCAGATGTGTCCCTCCTATACTACCACCTTGTTCCACCTCCTTCTTGAATTGTGCATGCTTCTCCTTTTCTCACTCTAGTACTTCACCACTATCCATATCAATCTACCATGGATAGTTATCTAACTCCCACTTTGAAAGGGAATGCATGTAAGGAGGACACATTGTGGTAGCCTCATTTTATAGTGATCGAAAACCACTGTCTAGCCCTTAGAGGTAGAGAAATATTGTTTCTCTTTTAAAAGTGGAATTTGATTAGTTTAGAATGCTTTAAACCATTTGGGATAATTTTTAAGTAACTTGAGGATAGAAAAAATTAAAAAATGGTAAGCCATACAAAGGAGGCTATGGCAAAATTTTCTAAATTTTTTCGAAGTTTCCTATACAAGAGACCACCCCAAAATAGTATACCTCTGTGCACTAATCTCTGAGCAGCCATCTAAATCAAGTCAAGCTTTTGTAGAGTTTTGAGATCAGCTCCCTTCTCTTTTCCCTCCACACACCTAACCATATGAAGCAAGAACTTTCTTCCCTCAATCCTCACCTCCTCATATCAAGAAAAGGGTACTCGACACAGGAACTACAATTCCACTAGGCACATCGATGAAATCCTTAAGCACATCTTGAGCTCTCAAGAATATCTTCTTCAACACAATCTCTCTTTGAATCCAACTACTACAAAAGGATAACATTTCTAATATTACATGAGATTTGTTTATTTATATACTCATTTCGTGTTCTTCACAACATGCCAAAGTACTCATAATAGAGAGAAAGAAAGAGGCTTACCTTTTGTAGTCATGGTCCCCTCTTGGAACGGAAAACATGGACTTAGTAGCCTTGTTCACCTCAAATACAGAAAACCAATATAGCTTTGTCTCATTGGAAATATCACACATTGCAAGCAAGATAAGCTTCTCTAATGTGGCAAAGCTTTCACCCAGCTACTTCAGTGCCAGGACTCTCTTCCACCACTCTTCCCCCAAGAGAGGCATCAACAATATTCAAAATCTATCCATAATAAAAACAGTGGAAAAAAGATAAAAATAAGATGCTAGAGCAATAAAAAAAAGTGGGCATATTGTTGAAAGACATGATTTCCAAGCTATTTGCAGAAAGTTACATTTCTAATCTCGTCATTGTACTTTTATACTCAATTCATCCATTTCCTTAATCTCTACCTTTCTCAACTATTCCTTTAGATAAAGAAGACCTCATTGCTTCCAACTTCTTATGTAATCTTTAAAGAACTGAACCTATGGAAACCACATTATGCTCTCACAACCACAAAATATCCAATTCATAGGCACTTGATGCTTGTTGTTACTTATGCCCTTGTCTTATTGCATATTGAAATGTTTTAAATGCTAAAGTTATACATGTGAAAATGTCTTATTAAACATTAAATAACTTACATTATATACCTATCAACCCAAGTATCTCTATGTGAGTGGAAACCAAGGCTCAACTCCCCTTAGTATATTTCTTTCAAATTTTTATAAAATGAGCTTGACATCCTCATCGTCGGGAAAATTTTTCAAATAATCTTCTAGATTTGTCAAACAAATGTTGGTTGTGTTCAACAATTCATCCCTCAAAGAGGTGGCGACCAATGCATGCAGGTTAAGGCTACATCAATCTTGAAACACCAACCCTTTAAAGGTTTTTTGTCAACACTTTAATCAAAACATAAAAAGTTATTTGTTAATACTTTAATCAACATAAAAAAAGTAAGGTATCTCAATTTTAAACACCAAAGAAGAAAGGTAAGGACTTCCAAGTTCATTCTTTGTAAACATGAGAGAAGCACAATCTTGGAAACTCAAAGGATCAATAATGGTGGACAACACTCGGACATGCTTGTCTCTTTTGCTAGTAAATCTTTTGCGTATTGCCTCCATCCATGCCATTGTTCTGTGGTTACCCTCCCATACATAGAGCATATGTCCTGTACACGCCTTGGCAACCAATCCCGTTCTGAAGAAGCTGCTGGATTTCTCTCTACCCTTTGAGGTAGTAACTGATGCCAGTGGTTTTGCCCTAGGAGGTGCACTCATGCAGGAAGGTCATGCAGTGGCCTATGAATCCCGAAAACTCAGAATGCATGAGAGGAATTATGATGTCCATGACGTGGAACTACTTTCAATAGTATATGCCCTGAAGTTGTGGAGACATTACCTACTGGGTCAAAGATTCACTTTGATGATAGATCATCAGAGCTTAAAGTGGATCTTCACTCAGAAGGATCTCAACATGCGCCAAAGAAGGTGGATGCAGACCCTGCACGAATTTGATTTTGAAATCAAGTACCACCCAGGCAAAGAAAATGTGATAGTAGCAGATGCCCTCAGTAGAAAAGCCTCCTTGCAATTACTGTAGTGTCAAATCCTTTGATTATTGAAGCAAGAGAGAAGATCATGAAGGATAGATTCTTTGGCCCTATTGCTACCCTACTTATGTAGGAAAGCAAAACTCCACAGGAGTTGCAAGGATACAGCCTGGATGATGGAATTATGTATTATAATCGCAGGGCTATGCATTCCCAAATGATGAGGGAACTAAGGGTCAAATTCTAAATGAAGTCCATGAGACAGCCTTATTGTAGGACATCTAGGTTTCATCAAAACCTACATGTTTGTGAAGAAAAGCTTCTTTTGGCCTGGTCTAAAAAAGGATGTGCTTAATCATGTACGTCAATGTCTGACCTAGCAGAAAGTCAAGGCCGAGAGAGTAAAAATGCCTGGGAAGTTACATCCATTAGACATCCCCCAGAGGAAGTGGGAATGTATCAGTATGGATTTTATTAATGGATTACCTTCAGAGCAATCAAGTTACAACTCCATCTTCATGGTAGTTGATAGACTAACCAAAGTTGCCCATCTGATTCTAGTAAAAGAAACCTACACTGCAATGGATGTGGCCAAAGTGTTCCTCAAGGAAATCTTCAGATTGCATGGCCTACCCAGAAGAATAGTAAGTGATCGAGACCCCAAATTCACGTCAAGATTTTGGATTACATTTTTTGAAACAGTAGGAACTTTCTTGGATCTCAGCACAGCTTACCCCACCCCGAGAGACTGATGGTCAAACTGAAAGGGTGAACCAAGTAATCGGAGATATACTTCAGTCATGCTGTGTGGCAGGAAACCCAAGAAGTGGGTAAGCTATCTGCACCTAGTCGAGTTTGCCTACAATGCTTCTTATCCACACCGAAGTATTGGGATGAGCCCTTTCAAAGCTCTGTATGGACAAGATTGCTTACCTCCATTAACTTGGTCTGACCCATTGATTAGGGTCAAGATGTCCAGACAGATGCTTGACGTCATGGAGCAACAGATGCAGTCAATTTGCAAAGATATAAAAGCTGCTGTCGAGGATAGACAGAAGTAGTATATGCAGAGAAGAGGTCAGACAAAAAATTCGAAGAAGCAGATATGGTCTTCATTTGAGTACGCCCTAAAAGAAGTTCTCTATCTCTTGGGAAGTACAAGAAGTTATCCCCCAGATATTGTGAGCCATATTTGATTACAAAGAAAGTAGATGACTTAGCCTACGAGCTTCTTCTGCCTCCTCATCTCAAAGTACATAATGTATTTTATGTTAACCTTCTTAAAAAGTATATATCAAGCCCGAATCCATGTACTTGATTGATGAAATCTTAACTTCTTCAACCCAAGGGTAGATGGAACTCCAACCTGAAGAAATCCTTGATGTTCGAGAAAAGTTTCTTAGGAGGAATAGAATTCTGAGAGAATTATTGGCTAAATGGAAGTTCTATCCTTTTGAAGATGCCACCTAGGAGAAAGAAGTCGAACTGTTGCAGGATTACCCCCAGTTTGCGAGATGAAGAGATCTCACGTTTTTCAAGTGGGAGAGAATGTAAGATTCCTCCCCAACCTCTCAAGAAGTCCAGTATCTTCCCCTGTAATCAAATCCCTCTTCAGAAATATAAAAGATCTTGTTTCTACCTATTTTGGCTTAGAGAGAGAAAGTGTTTTAGAGACAAATTATTCAAATTTTAGATATTGGATGGAATTCCCCCAAAATAGAAGTTCAAAAAGATTTTCAGAAGGTGCATTAGAAATAAATTATAATCTGTTCAAAAGGCCTTATCCTAAGGGTCTAGATTTTCTAAAATTTTTAAATTAAGGTTCTGAGGGGCCAATCAGATTCATCCAAATGTATGGAGGAGATAAATAGAAGAAATAAAGAAAATCCCCCGAAAAATGAGTAAATACTCACATAAGATGAAGAGTGGACTAAGGACCAAAGGAAATACTAAAGAAATGAAATTTTGACACCTCAGAGTGGGGATTCCCCCTCATGAAGGAGGTGCCTATTTCACATGTGTGGTGGAGTTTTAAATTCTCAAATATTGAGATATTTCATCTCTCCTCTCTCCTAATTCAAGTCTAGTTCTAAAAAGTAAGCTAAACTGACCCAAAAATGGTCAAAAATTGACCAAACTGATCTGGAAAATTCTAGAATCAATTTGCTTGGTTAGAAGCTCACTTTTTCCTATAAATAGAAGCCTCCTCCTTTGTAGAAGCTTTATAGTGTTTTATGCACTGTTACTCTACTACTCCACCCCCCAAAGCCAAAAACAGTGAATTTATTGATAATTCATTAGTTTTTGACCTTTCCCTCTTCAAAAGAATTGGTGGCCACTCTTGTTGCAAACAAGAGTAGATCCCTCAAACCATCAAGCCAAAGGAAAGCTCACAGAAATTCAAGTAAGCTAGAAATCCTACTTTTTCTTTATTCCTTTTAATGGTTTTCTAATTTTTGTTTTCTTTAAACTGAAAAAATGATGTTATGCCTTGTTGGAAAGGCTTTTCCCCTCTCTTCATTCTTAAATTTAGCCTTTCGTTATCTTAGATAAGTAATCAAATTGTTAGAATTAAACTTTTCACCCTAGATTTTTTAGAATGCCTTCATCTTGTAAAAGTCCCGCCAAAGCCAGCTCCCTCATCCTTCAAGAGATTTTAAACACCGGGAAGTTCTTCCAACTTTTCGCCTCCAAAGAGACACCAAGGTCCTAACCACCAGAATGCGGAGACAAGAAGCTTCAGAAATGAAGGAAGACCTTTCCCCCGAAGTACATTCTCAGGAACTCCGACTCTCTCCAGAATGCAAAGGGAAGACCTTCGAAGCGAGAACAGATGCTTCAGATGTCAAGGCCTTGGGCACCAGCTCAAGGATTGCCCATCTCCTTCTGTGGGCCAAGGAAGCCAGGGTCCCAGAGTTCCGAGACAGACTCCTTCATATAAGTCCAATCAGGGTACCCAGCGCCGCCAAAATCAAGGTAACCCCAGGAGAGTGCCAGCTTAGCCTGCAGCCTCCATGCAAAGCAGTCTCCGAACTCCTTCCCAGAATTGGAATAACCAAAGAGAGATTTCCACCTTAGACTGCAGCAACCAGAGCACTCACCATAGCTGAGAAAGTGGAGGAAGAGAAAGGACAGATCTATGTAACAATTGAGCATCAAGGAAATAACCGTCAATTCTCAGTCCTCCAGACTCCAGTAGAGTACCAGGGTAAGAAATTTAAGCTTTTGATTGATTCAGGAAGTACTCATTCTTTTATTTTCCCAGGATGTCTGCGTAAATTAGTCCTAAATCAAAAATCAAGGAAACCTATGCAAGTGGAATTAGCCAGTGGGAATATTCTTTTCACTCACCTTGAGACTGACCTTATTCAGTTTAGCTTAGATGGGAACGTAACAGAGTGCTAGTTCAGAGTCCTACCCCTGGGAATATATGATGGAGGAGTCCTTGGAATGGATTGGCTCTAAAAGAATCAGGCTGACATTCATTGTCACAAAGGAACCATCTCTTTCCTAGACCTTCACAGGAATAAAGTTCAAGGAATTGGAATTTTCGGATCTCTAGTGCTGCAATTAATCAAGGCTTCCAAATTATTAAAAGGGCTCAAAAAAAGGCAAGCTGTGTATGTCGTTAAAATGAATCCGGTAGACATAAAATGCAAGGCTAAAGAACCAGAGTGGTTAAGTGAGTATGCAGATGTATTTCCTGAAGATCTGACTGAGATGCCTCCGTCTCGTGAAGTAGATCATGAGAACGAATTAACCCCCGGAGCTCAGCCGGTAGCCCAGCGTGCATACAAAATGCCAGTCCCTGAAGCCATAGAACTTAAGAAGTAGTTAAGATAACTGTTAGAGCAGGGATTCGTCAGACCCAGTGTCTCACCTTAGGGTGCGCCCGTTCTCTTTTTCAAAAGAAGAAAGATGGAACGTTAAGACTCTGTATTGACTACAGAGGACTGAATCAATTAACACAATTAAGAATAAGTATCCTATTCCTAGGATTAATGAACTTCTGGATCGGTTAAGTGGTACCCAAATGTTTACAAAGATCCGGGTACTACCAGATTAGAATCAAGGAGCAAGACATCCCAAAGACAGCATTCAATACTTGCTATGGGCATTATGAGTTCACAGTCATGTCGTTTGGATTGACTAATGCCTCGGCGACATTCAATTGTCTTATGCAAGATATTCTTAGAGAATATATTCTTGGATGATTTTGTTCTTGTCTTCTTTGATGATATCTTAGTATACTCGAAGAATGCTGCAGACCATAAAGATCATGTGCGCAAAGTCCTGGAAATCCTAAGGAAACACCAACTCTTTGCAAAGAAGAGCAAGTGTTCCTTCTCTGTTGACTAGGTGGAATACTTGGGATTCATAGTGTCAAAGGATGGGATTTCTCCTGACCCCACAAAGATCCAAGCACTAGTTGAATGGCCAGAACCCAAGTCAGTAAAGGAAGTCAGAGGATTCCTAGGGTTAACCGGATGGTATAGGATCTTTATACCTAGGTATGCTCAGATAGCATCCCCTTTAACTAACCTTCTCAAGAAAAGTACACTTTTTCACTCGACTGCAATGTGTCAGAGTGCCTTCGACAAGCTGAAGACAGCCTTAGTAACCAACCCTGTCCTTAAGTTTCCAGATTTTACCAAACCCTTTGAGGTAGTTACCGATGCCAGTGGATTTGCCTTAGGCAGTGCTCTAATGCAGGAAGGTCATGCAGTGGCCTATGAATCCAGAAAACTCAGAACACATGAGAGGAATTATGCCGTTCGTCTCAGTAGTGTATGCTCTAAAGTTGTGGAGACATTATCTTTTGGGACAAATGTTCACCTTGATGACAGATCATCAAAGTCTGAAGTGGATCATCACCCAAAGGGATCTCAACATGCGTCACAAAGGAGATGAATGCAGACCCTGCAAGAATTTGATTTTGAAATAAAGTATCAGCCTGGGAAAGAAAATGTGGTTGCAGATGCGGTCAACAAAAAAGCCTCCTTGCTTGCAATTACAGTGGTGTCAAATCCATTGAGATCAATGAAGCAAAGGAGAAAATCATGCAGGACAAATTCTTTGCCCCTATTGCTACCCTTCTGATGCAGGAAAGCAAGACTCCTCAGGAAATGAGTCGAGTTCTTGGATACAAACTGGATGAAGGATGCATGTATTATAATAATCGATTATGTATCCCCAATGATGCGAGAATAAAGGGAAGAATTCTGAGAGAAGCCCATGATAGCCTGATAGCTAGACATCCAGGGTTTAGAGGCATTAGATGTAGGGGCGGACATATTGTTGAATGTACTTAAGTAGCTCAACAGGCACCCATCGATCATTGGGGCAATGGTCAACCCCTCTCAAGCTTGAGAAGCTTTAATTTGACTGGCTTTTGAATATTATTGAAATGCTTTAATGTATTGTAATAAAGAAACACATAAATTTCTATTTATGCTTAATTTTAATGGTTTTTAAGCATTTCTCTCTCTCCCCCCAAAGAAAGGTCATTCCTATGACCTATTCTCAATCCAAATGAAGCTTCTCATGAAGCATTTCTCTAATCCAAAAGTAATTTTTATACTTGTTTAATTGGAGGCCAAAATAATGGCTTTTTAATGCTTTTATGATATTTATTTCATAGAGAAATTATGAATCAATCCATTATCCATAATTGAATAATGATCCAATTAGTGGTCATTCTAATCATACTAATAATATTAAACTTCATTCTCTCAATTAAATTGAGAATTATCAATAATAGCAGGGGCAGCGGAGCTATGGCAAAAATTTTGTAAAATAAACACATAAAACATTTTCATTAATAATATGAAAAGAGGACTTCCTACCATATTCTAGGAATTATCATCCTAGAATAATTGAATGATTCTCATTGTAATCATGAAGAAATTTATTTTTATGATTATGCATAATTAGTAAATTAGGAAAAAGAGGAATTTTTGGTAATTTATTTTTATGTTAAAAGAGTAATCCCCAAGACATTGGAAATCCATGTATTCCAATGATTTAGAGAATAAAATTGGAATGCTAAAATAATGTATAATTTATGAAAGATTTTAGTTAAATTTATGTTTTTGTATAGATAAAATTTTATGATGAAAGAGCAATTCCCACCATATTGAAATTCAAATATTTAAATAAGGAAAGTATAATTCCTAGTGCAAAGGAATTAATGAAGATTTTTATTTAATTTTTAAGAGAAAATATAGTTAAATTTATCTTTTTGTATAGATAAATTTTTATGATGAAAGAGGAATTCCCACCATATTGGAATCCAATTAATTAAATGAAGAAAGTGTAATTCCTAGTGCAAAGTAATTAATGGAGATTTTTATTTAAATATTAAGAGAAAATTTTAATTAAATTTATCTTTTTGCATAGATAAGTTTAATCGATAAAAGAGGAATTCCTACTATATTGGAATTCAAATGTTTAGATGAGAAAAGTGGAATTTTTAGCTTAAAGGAATTAATGGTTATTTTTATGTAATTTTTAAGAAGAATTTTAATAGATTTAATTTAGGAAAAAGAGGAATTCCCATGATAATTGGATTGCACTCATTGAAATGAGAAAAAGAAGGATTTCAAGTTTATTCAAAAAAAATAGGTATTGATATTTTAGTTAAAAGATGAATTTCCATGATAATTGAGAAAAGATGGATTTGAATTAAATTCTAATGTCAAAAGATGAATTTCCATCATAATTCTACCTAATGAATTAAGGTTGAGAATTTATGTGGGAAAAAGAAAATCTTGGATAATTGAATTGGAAAAATCACTAAATGGATATTTACCCAAAAACTAGATGTTTAGTTGAAAGTAATCCTGTAGAACTAAACTGAATGAATTTAGTTAGACTACGTGAGGTCGGACAGTAAACCTAATTGTCCTCTCGAACTAAATCAGACAAAAACTTCGTGACCAATTCCAATTACTAAATCCAAAGAATAGACTATCGAAACTAATCTAGTTTTTCCCTGACCAATCTCACCAAGAATCTAGTTGGATAAATGGATAAAATGACGGGTAGATTACCCTCATGAGAGATCAAGGATCCTCATTATTGAAATTGGGAATTATTGGGAAAAGGGTCTTTGGAACCAATCTCAAACTGGAATCTCACTTGCATTGGAAACTCTGTTTTTCATTCAAAGGACTGTTTTACGCCAGAATACTAGAGGAAGCATTTGGCTTATGTTTTTCTAAAGGAGGTTTGTTGGAGCAGTTGGGGGTGGGGAGTCGTCAAGGGACATCGCCCGCGGCAAAGCCTACCGAGGTCTTGACCAGCCTCGGTACGGTTAAAATGGTGCGCTTCTGGTGGTACAATAGGCGAGGGCCAATGAAGCGGTCCCTGAGTGAAGTGCTAGGACACCTAAGGAGGATCCTAGAGAGTTCTGACCAAGCGATGCACGGGCTCGCGGTTGCTAACACCCAGGCATATATCGAGGAAGATATCTGATGGACAAAAAGGAAAGGTTTTTGGGAACAAAAATTTGATACTGGATCTCGTTGGTTGGCGAGTTGGTCTTCAACGGAGAGTTCAGATGATGCATTTTTCTAATACAATGGACTTGGAATTTTGGAAAATGATGATCGAAAATATTATGATTTTATTCAAGGATTGTCTTAAAAGCCAGTCGAATCTGTTATAAATGGCAATTTCATATTGGGTGTGTATGTGGTGTGCCTATTTGATTTTTGTTGGCTAGGGGGCCTGGGAACTCTTTTCCTCGGTACCCGGGTAAAAACCCAATCAAATCTTTATAAAGGAATCCCACCAATTCAGTGGTCGGGTGGTTGGCTAACCCATGGGCCGGATAGGCTGGATCAGAGGATTCCTGAGAAACAACTAGATACGATTAGTTATGTTAATCAGTTTAAATCCTGAGAAGACCTTGTTTTGTGGGAAGGGATCATCGGCTGTGCCTTGAAAATGAGGAAAAAGGCGGTGATTCCATGGACCAAGTGCAAGTCCCTTCTTAATCTGACCATGTGACTTTAGGCTTGGTCAAACCAGTTTAATTTAGTCATAACTTGACTCGTTAGAGTAATCTCCTAGTTAAAAGATTTTTCACGTTTCTGGCGGAATCGCCTGTGTCTTCCGGGCGAGGGGAGTCTTCCAGCGGCCTTGGAGGGACCGCCCCTGCCTCTCCTCCCGGACATCCATGGGCGAGACCCCGAGTGTGCAGGATGCCGCTTTCGCCGGCCGGCAGGAGCCCCGGAGCAAGTGGGCGGGGACCTCACACATAGAAACCCCTCATGCACTCCACTAGGTGAAATTATGGATTCAGGGTAGACATGACGCCCCCAAAAGCATGGTACTAGTACATCTTTTTCAGGAGTCTCTCTTGAATGATTAATTAATGCACCACATCGTTGTTTTGTTTCTTTGAGAGCATGCCAAAACAAGTGACCTTGGACTTGGCATCCACTCTACGAATAGCCCACAATGTCCTTGCTATTTCTCTCTCCTTGATAATGGTTACTGGGCTTTCTGGCACATTCACACTTGTGCTCTGCCTTTTGTATTCATCGTGCATGTCACATACTTTGGCCTATGGCTATCATTGTCAAGCACTACTCTTGGTGTTAACAAAAGACGCCATTTACGCTGCACTGACCTCTCCTCTTGCATAGCCTTCTCACCTTGAATACCAGCTTCATCCATTGTAACATGTGTCAAGTCAATCAACCTCTTTGTAGAGGATGACCTTGCTTTTCTCATGAGAAATTGATGCTTGATCTCTTGCAATCCAGGTCCACTTCTTGTGTACCCTCCCACCAAGTGAGCGTTACTATGGGTATTATAAAGCACCGCCATAGTAAGATCCATTGCAGATGCTTCGTACAATGACAATTGTTTTCTACTTCCAACAACAACCCTCATGCTCAAGTGTTTGATCTCTACAAGAATGGGCCATCTTGTTCCTGAGTCAGAAACCATGAACTCCAATTTTTTCTCAGACCTCCCACCAAGCAATCCATGTTTGAAGTGATGCCAATTCGCTCTCAATAGCATGTCCCTTCCTCCACCACTATTGCAATGCATATTTACAATTTGTAGCTGCCACTTTTGAACAAGCATTTCTTAATTTTCTACATAAAATCTTGTGCTCTTCATGGGAAGGTGACCTAATATAGTGTTTTGTGTCGGCCACCATGCTTTGCTCCCAGTGAAACACACATGAGTGTCCTTTGTTTGGACAAGGTCTTCCTCCAAAATACATAGAGTGGATAACAATCTAGTTTGCACTTGCCTCATTTGCCATAAATCCTCAAAACTCAGGCTTGTCAAAACCACAATTTTGCACCACTTCGTTCATCTTTCAAAATTCTATTTGGGAAAATCTGTCCTCAACTTTGAATTCACAGGTGTGGCAATGGTTAGCAACTCTTGTATAAAAGAATCATTAACATGAGCAACTATAGTGGACCAACTAGCAACCCTGTGAACGTGGTCAAAGTGCACCGACATCTCTTTCAAGTTTCCAGAGGAGGGGGACACCCATGTTGATACACCTAGATGCATGTACGGTTTGATTTACGATTAATGCAATCCCACTATTCCACTACAGCCTGGATTTCACGTTCCCAGACCTCACCGGTGTTGTAGAGTAGACTATCTTTGGGCCCTCTTTTCCTCTTTCCCTCTTTTCCCCTTGGGAACCCTAGCTCTCTTTCCCTCTTTTCCCCTTGGGAACCCTAGCTCTCTTTCCCTATTTTCCTCTTGGGAACCCTAGCAACTCTTCTACTCTTTATTCTCCCTCCCTCTGTGCTCGTCCACACCATGCCTCCTGATCGTCCTTGCATGTCGGCTCATTTATCTCTACCTCCACGACTTTGAATCCGCACCTCTAATCTGCATATCCCGGGTAAGTACATTTGAAGTGCTGTTGTGCTCTCTCTCTCTCTCTCTCTCTCTCTCTCTCTCTCTCTCTCTCTCTCTCTCTCTCTCTCTCTCTCTGGCGCACTCTTTCAAGCAAGCAGAGAGAGAGAAAGAGAGAGAGAGAGAGAGAGAGAGAGAGGCTATGGAAGAGAACCTCCTCCTCCTCTTCAATACTTGTTTGCAAGTGCATGGTATGGAAGAGATAGGCCTCCCATTTTGATATGTGTGTAAGAGCATTTCTCTCTCTTCCGCCTGGTCAAACGAGAGAATAGAGAGTGAGGCTATGGAACAGTGCAAAGACTCAATAGTGAAACAGAAGGCAAGGGAAGGTCTTTGATGAAGCATTGGCAATGCTTGGTTAATTTTAAACACCCTAACCCTTAATATATAGTGTAGAATGCCTTGGCAGTAATGTTGGCGCACTCAACATCCCTGATCATATCAAGGATCACCTACCATGCATCTTGTAATTGCCTTAGCATATTCTGGTGGCAACATACTTCACATAGACAAAAATTACAAGAAGAAATTTTTGGCCAAGTCATCATTTATGCAAAAATAACAAGAATAAATTTTAGGCCAAGCAAATGAAAAATTACATCTCCCTTCAAAGCATCTTTCAATAAACCACCAACCAAAAAATGTTGATATATAAATCAACAGAGTGAAAAAACAAAAAGCACTGAAAAGTGCCAAACACAATAAAATATCACAACTACACCTAGGACATAGGCAATATTCCCATGAAATTCACAAATCCATACCAATAGAGTCATGGCAATCCACCCAAAAATATCATAATAGTAAAGAAATAATAATAATAGAGCCAATGAATACAAGGTGAAGGTTGAGCGCTCACTAGTCATAAAGACTGTTCCCGCTAGTACGTCCACCATATCATCACCAATATGTGAAGTATTGGTCCTCTCACCTCCAGCTTTATTCTTGCTATGATGAAGAGGCTACGCATAAGACGTGATAACCCTATCACCCACATCCGAACTGCACATGCAACCAATGTGAAGGCATGTCCTCAAGATTAGGGCTCTGCCGCAACCAACCTCCACTGCTATATCACCATGATGACACAAGAGATCCAAATAGAAAGCCAATGAATGTATGGCTAATCTCCATGCTCCCATGCCACTCAGCACCATCAGGTCCCCTAGCCCTTGACTACTCAGCACCATCAGGTCCCCTAGCCCTCGACTACTCTACAAGTGTGGCAAATGATGGTATGAACGGACTCCAATGGTTGCATCTGAAGGGATTAAAATAGGGGCATACTGTCCCACAAGTAGACATGTGGATCCATCCCCCCGTATGTGAATCATAAACAATGTAGATGTACTATATTGCAAGGGCCTAAAACAAGACAAAAAACATATTCAATAGTAGTGAATGTATGCAAAAGTACAAAGCATCATTAAACACCAAAAGAAGAGTGGACATACCTCTATCACATAGATCCTGCAAGCTCCACATAGCCATAGGTAGAGTGATGCTACATGACAATAAGTCGATGTCAAATCTCAAGATCAGATACATGACAATACTGCTTAATCCACCCTATGGCATGCCCTAAAAGCAAAAATCAAAGCATCTAAGTTATAATTTGATTCTTTGAACCACACCAAGTTCTCCATGCCAACAAGAAAAAAAGATCAATCATACCTCCCGTGGATGCCATAATGAGTAGCCACCCATGATCAAAAAGCAAGAGGCTACCACCATTGATTTCCCATATTGCACATGCTCCTCAGTGATCATATCCCATGCAGGTTGAGGCGAAGAACCATAAAGAAATCCACCAAAGGGGAGATCAAGAAAAATAAAATGTGCTACCCACACGACAGGTTTTCCCTTCCTCACACACTCGCTACCTTGAGGCTGATATCTCATGACGTGCTCATGATTCTCTATGTATATGGCAATGTAATAACCAAAAATGGTTATACGCTAATGCTCCAACCCAATAGGCAATGAATCCATGCTATGCTTAGGAACATAGACAAGAGCGCTTCTTTTCTTAGAAAGCACTCACCGCCGGGCAAGTGTTGTCCGTACTCCCTTCTAAACATAAAAAACAAAAGAGTCACCTCATTTTAACGAACTACACCAAACCTATATAATTAAGAAGCATATGAGATGGAATGGCTTCTTACCAAGAAATGAACTATTATCCTTTGAATAAATAGGCTCCCTATCCTCTAAAAGGATAAGCTTAGCTCCTCAACTGAGTGTCAACGTTTCTTTTACAACCTACCAAAACCAATACATAGGCCTATAGTCAATACATATCATTGTCAATTTGTATCCGAAACATAACACATTGATCCTACCATGCACTTAAGTCTGCAGATGTGTCCTTCCTACCACCTTGTTCCACCTCCTTATTGAATTGTGCATGCTTCTCCTTTTCTCACTCTAGTACTTCATGCCTATCCATATCAATCCACCATGGATAGTTATCTAAATCCCACTTTGAAAGGGAATGCATGTAAAGAGGACATTGTGGTAACCTCATTATAGTGATCAACAACCACTGCCTAGCCCTTAGAGGTAGAGCAATATTGTGTCCATTCTCTTTCAAAATAGTGAAAACCTGCATAATTTCAAACACATGCTACCAAGAGCAACTTAGAAAACAACCAACAAACATAGAGCTGCCTATATGAGACCACCCCAAAATAGTATACCTGTGCACTAATCTATGAGCAGCCATCTGAATCAAGTCAAGCTTTCTTATAGTTTTGAGATCAGCTCCCTTCTCTTTTCCCTCCACACACCTAACCATATGAAGCAAGAACTTTATTTTCTCAATCCTCACCTCCTCCTTATCAAGAAAAGGGTACTCGATAGGAACTACAATTCCACTAGGCACATCGATGAAATCCTTAAGCACATCTCGAGCTCTTAAGAACATTTTCTCCAACACAATCTCTCTTTGAATCGAACTACTACAAAATGATAACATTTCTAATATTACGTGAGATTTTTTTATTTAGATACTCATTTCGTGTTCTTCACAACATGACAAAGTACTCATAATAGAAAGAAAGAAAGAGGCTTACTTTTTGTAGTCATGGTCCCCTCTTGGAAGGGAAAACATGGATTTAGTAGCCTTGTTCGCCTCAAATAGAGACAACCAATATAACTTTGTCTCATTGGAAATATCACACATTGCAAGCAAGTTTAGCTTCTCTAATGTGGCGAAGCTTTCACCTAGCCACTCTTGTGCTGCCAAGACTCTCTTCCACCACTCTTCCCCAAGAGAGGGATCAACAATATTCAAAATATAAAAAGAGTGGAAAAAAAACAAAAATAAGATGCTAGAGCAATAAAAATAATGTGCATATTGTTGAAAGACATGATTTCTAAGATATTTGCAGAAAGTGACATTTCCAATCTTATTGTACTTTTTTAGTTAATTTATCCATTTCCTTAATCTCTACCTTTCTCAACTATTCCTTAGGTAAAGAGGACCTCATTGGTTCCAACTTCTTATGCAAATTTTTAAAGAACTGAACCTATGGAAACCACATTATGCTCTCACCAACACAAAATATCCAATTCATAGACACTTGATGCTTTGTTACTTATGCCCTTGTGTTATTGCATATGAAAATGTTTTAAATGCTATGTCTTATCAAACATTAAATAACTTACATTATATACCAATCTACCCAAGTATCTTTGTGTGAGTGGAAACCAAGGCTCAGCTCCCTTAGTGTATTTCATTCAAATTTTTATAATGAGCTTGACATCCTCATCAAGAAAATCTTTCAAATAATCTTCTAGATTTGTCGACTAAATGTTGGTTGTGTTCACCAATTCATCCCTCAAAGAGGTGGCGACCAATGCATGCAGGTCTACATCAATCTAGAAACACCAACCCTTTAAAAGTTTTTCATCAACACTTAAATCACAACATAAAAAGTTCTTTGTTAATACTTTAATCACCATAAAAAAAGTAAGGAATCTCAAGTTCAAACACTAGAAAAAAGGTAAGGACTTCCAAGTTCATTCTTTATAAACATGAGAGAAGCTCGGACATGCTTGTCTCTTTTGCTAGTAAATCTTTCACGTATTGCCTCCATCAATGCCATTGTTCTGTGGTTGCCCTCCCATACATAAAGCATATGTCTTGTAAGCATCTGAAGATTAGGTTGGGTTGGTATCTCTTCCTCATAGTCCCTATTCATGTCATGCCATATCGGATCCCAACTTGCCATAATGTCCTCAGTAACTAAAGCTTCACCTCTTTCACATGTCAAGACTGAAACAATGAAGACACCTTTCTCTGGCACATAACTCTCTCTCTCCCAAAAGAGATCTTCAAACCAGAAATATTATCTCTCAAACCTCAAACCTCTGACTTTAGCATATGGAATCATCTGACAAAGCGGAATTAGAGGACATTCAAAGCAACTCACTATTTTAACCTTCTTGAGAATGTCTTCACCTTGGAACATGGAAATGCTACTCTCATCCCTGACTGAATCCCCTCTCAACACCTCCGGACATGAGACATAGGGCACAATTTGAAATCTTGCCTCTTGCTCATTCAACTAACTCCTCTTTGTCATTGTTCTCTGTAGCCTCATCTTCTCTCATGCCCACATCAACTCTTTCATTATTTTCAGAGCCTTCCATGTTATCCTCCAGAGACTCTAAAATCAAATTTGCCTTACTTTGTCTTGGCCCCTTCTACCTCCCCCTCTGTTTGAAGACTCAACAACACGTTTGCTGGGAAAAAAACATCATGGTAATCTAATCAATTAGTAAAACATATAGGGTTTAATGTTATCAAAATGCAAAGGAGAGGGTTCCCATGGTATGTTAATTTTTTTTATTTTCACTACACACACACACACACACACACACATGACAACAACAACAAAATTCAATCAAAATGCTAGACAAAAAGGGTTTAATTCCAAAAAAAAAATGGAGGATGCCCATTTCACTAGCGACCGCGAACAACAAGCCAAGCCCTGCCTCGAGCAAGTGCAAAACGAAAATTGTGCATGTCACCATGCATTATTGTTCTTCACTCTTCTATATTATTAGATAGGCAAAGAAGCATCAAAAGAGACATTCCCACATGTGAAAGTGCTGGACAAGTAAAGTTTGAACCAAATTCCAAAAGAAAGCTTTCAATATTTTTAACACTCTTTAAAGCAGATTTTGTCTTTGCAGTTTTTTCCGCAAAAGCTAGACAAGAATAACTTCCAAGCATGGAAGTTTAGGCAGATCAATTTTTTTATGGGAAAATGATATTGGGAGTTCATCATATGTGTGATGAAAAGGAGTCAAAGATTGCTGAAGAAAATCACAGCCCCTAATAAGTGTTGGCATATAAAGCATGGCATGAAAGAGCCAAAAAGTTGCTTGACCCTCTAATAATTCAGTCTCAAGTATTTCTTTTAATGGGTTCCTGGCCAACCAAGTATTAGACTATTACGCTATGTAAGAATTAGCTAGCCAAGTATTAGGCTATTATGCTTAAGTATATGAGAATTATCACTTATTCATACATTAGTATATAGCTCATTTGTAGTACTTATATCACTAATCCCTTCTAATACTCTCTTGCATAGTTCTCAAACATATTTTTTCCTTCCAAAATCATTCTCACAATGAATCTATAGAAATTCTAATTGGAATAAAATCTAGACAACCAGGATAGACAACCAGGATAGACAGTGCTTTGTCCAGATTTGAGCTTCCGAAGACTCCCACAATTCAACTCTTCCTTTTCAAGAAGAGAACAATAAGAATTTTCAGGGCTTGTTCTCCACTATATACCTACTATTTATCACACATGAGCATTGTTAAATTGTCTATGCACCCTAAGAAAAGAAAAAGACACTTGCACCAGGAAAGAATCTACCAAGGAAAGAACACAGGAGGTATTATGTCATAGCATGTTTACCAAAATTCCATAATTATATTTTTGTCGGCAAAAAGAAGCAGCCATTCTGCTTTACTTACAATAAAGCCACAACCCTAGATAGCAAACAATACCAACCAAAACTTGCAGAGGCACCCCCAGGCACAAGAAACTTTTGGAGACATAGGGTTATGTGGCATCTCCTAATCTAGTCAGAGCTTGCAATCAAGGGATAATATCTCGTGGCACACTGAGGTTTGCATGGTAATGACAATCGAAAGTGCTTGGAATAACTCTACCTTTGTAAAGCCTACTTGGTGCATGAATTCGTGGACAGATACATCTAGATTCAAAACCTGCAAGTACACATAATACATGTGCTTGCAGGGGAGGTACGCCTCATGTTTTACTTCCCTCTTCTGAGAAGCAGGACATGAGCAGGTTGGAAACTTTGCGAGTGTCACCACATAATGCACCCCAGCTGCACGGGACCCCTCAGTGTGCTCACATGAAACATGTGAAACTCATTACATATGACAATATCTTCTCTTGCAATGGTAGCTAGCAACAAGTGAGTATCCCTTTTGCACATTCTCTTGAAATTCTTTAGTAAGCTTTGAATGCCAATGCACCACCTTTGTACCTCGATACTTAGGTCGAAATGAGCTTAGTACCTTTGGTGTCGATCCCACCCTTATACTCATTTTGGTAGTGGCTTTATTGTTGTCACCCTTTCAAGACCGACCACTTCAACCAATGAGAGATTTGTTCCTTTAGCACAACAGGCCACACTCCAGGTGATGGACTAGGGGAGCTATGACACCATGTTGTGTCCACATTCTAGCAATGTGTGCTTGTAGAAGCACAAAACCATAGAAACCCCTCACACACTCCACTAGGTGAAATTGTGGATTTAGGGTAGACACGACGCCCTAGAAGCATGGTGCTAGTACACCTCTCTCAAGAGTCGCCCCTGAATGATCAATTAATGAACCACATTGTTGTTTTGTTTCTTTGAGCAGGCCAAAACAAGTGACCCCTGACTTGGCATCCACTCTATGAATAGCCCACAATGTCCTTGATATTTGTCCCTCCTTGATAATGGTTACTGGGCTTTCTAGCACATTCACAGTTGTGCTCTGTCTTTTGTTCACGGTGCATGTCACATACTTTGGCCTATGGCTATCATTGTCAAGCACTACTCCCAGTGTTGCCTGCTCGAAAGAGTCTGCACCGGTGCAGACTCTTTCGAGCAGGCAGAGAGAGAGAGAGAGAGAGAGAGAGAGAGGCTATGGAATAGAACCTCCTCCTCTTCTCAGTACTTGTTTGCAAGTGCATGGTATGGAAGAGATAGGCCTCCCATTTTGATATGTGTGTAAGCGCATTTCTCTCCTTGCCTGCTCGAAAAAGAGAGAATAGAGAGTGAGGTTGTGGATAGATGTGGTGGCAATACTGTCCTCTTAGGGGGAAGGAGAAAGGAAAATGGGAGGAGCTTAGAAGGGGGCTGGGTCTTAAGGACAACTTGCATTTAGGAGACTGGAGAGACAATCCGGGCCATACCTATTTTAGCCTTCAATATTTATCCTCCTCCTCTAGAATTGACAACGTTTTTTTAAGTCATCAGGCTTCGTGGGGTGTCTCACACTCTGAGAGTTTCTGTTGATTGCAGTTCTACTCTCTCTCATCACTTGCCTCTGAAGTGGGGCTGGAACACAAATGATGGGACTAACATTGATCTCTCTCACTAGCCCACAAGGAAACTGAGAGTGAATAATTTGCTTCGTAAGGGCCCTCTCTTTGTGGATTATACGGAAGAAGCAATTAGAAAACTTAAAAGGAGAGGGGGGGCTGAAGGTGCTTGGAGAGGCAATTTGCCAATGAAATGCAAGGGATTATCAGAGCTATGGGTAAATTGAGGGCTGAGGAAAGGAGAGGGGAAAGAAGGAAATGGGCTGCTTTGTTAGAGGAACTCCTTGTTAAGAGACAAACTAGAGGATTGAATGCTGAGGAGATTGCCTTGTATTTCAAGTGCCAAGCTAGAATTAAGGAGGAAGATAGATAGGCCAAAGAGCAGGATAAATGGGCTAAATGGAAATTCTTTAATAACAGAAGAAAACCAGATAGTAGTTTATTCAAACTTCCAAAAGGGAAGAGTGATAGAGTGAGGTTGTGGGGAGCATTTTAGATGAAGATGGTACTCCCTTGAATGATATGAATACTCTAGCTAAGAAATGGGTTAAATTTTTGGGATCTACTCTTAGCCTGAAGGAAGATAGCTCCTTGAGGAGGTTTCAAGTTGAAGATAGGCTGTTGGGCCTTCTGAGCCAAAACGTGGATCCACACAAATCAAGGTGGCTAAAAAGGGATATAGATGTGGAGGACTGTTTGTATGCCTTGTTAAAGCTGGGGAGAGATAAAGCCCTAGGCTGGGATTGTTAAGATTCTAGAAATGGGATTGATCATGGTGAAGGACATAAGATTAAGCATAAGATTAAGGTGGATTAAACCACACTAAGAACTCCATAACTAGAGAGAGAGAGAGATTGCACACTCAACACTATTCCCTTGTATTGCATATCACAATGAACCATACAATGATATAGGCTCTCAAGCCTTATCTCACTTTACATGTCATCATCCATGTGGCACTCCCTTTTCCACTCTTTTGGTCAACACTCACACACCATACAATATTACATGTGGCATTCCTATCTCACCACAATATCTTGCACTTCTAGGGTGCTTTCCCACATACACACAACACCGCGATTATATCTCTCAACACCCCCTCTTAATCGAGGTGTTCGACAACTCACCCATCATCCATCACCCATATCAATGTAGCATTGCACAACCGCAATCGCTATCTCTCAACACTCCCCCTCAATGATACATTGGAGTGTCCATCATCGAAACATGTGTGCACGTGTCTACCATCTAGACACCTAGTCCATTTTGAGCCGACTCATCGCTCACAGCGGAACCACTGAGTCCGATTTGAACATGGAAGTTCGGGCGGGAACCAACCCATGCGCATGCACCTCACACGTGCATCGCTCTTGCACACATCACACCACAACCATTTTGAGCTTCTCGGTGAGCTCGGGCATGACGACCCTCATACCATGGGTGATTACATAAAGAAATCCTCGTTTTGAGCACACAAGCTCGGGTACGGTTACCCATCACAAACATTTGGGTGAAATCATTTACAAATCATTTTGGCCATAGCCGGGCAGCGGACCCAAGTGTGTGTGAACATCTTCTAAAAAGGTTTTTAAAAAAAACCAGTTGTGTGTGAATGAGGCTTAATAAGGCAATTTTTTAAAGCCTTGTTTTTAAACCTTATCTTGCTCAAAGGGCTCACATTTGTTTTAATTATTTTTTTAAAAAAATTCTTCAAATGTTTGCACGTTGAATGCGCCCACGAGCCGGTTCTCTGCGCTGCAGTCGCGTCAGATTCCCTGACAAAAGTCTTCTTCTCCTTCCCGCGACTGCTTCTGCACAGCAATTATGGCGTCTTCTTTCTTTCGCCTGCTTCTCTCTCTGGCTGTTATCGCCCTTCCTCTTCTCTAGCTGCATGCTCTGCTCACTGAAGTCACCACAGCAGCCCCCGTCGCCTTGTACTAGGCGTCAATCAGCCTGCTTCGGTTCCTGCTGCTGCGCTACTGCCTGGCTGCCTCCCTGCAGCAACACCATGTCTTCGTTTTGCCTCCGTCTCAGCTTCAGCTTTTACTTCTTCTACAGTTTCCTTTGCCTGCTTTACCCTTGATGTTGCCATGGTTGCTAGCTCTTCCTTAGAGCTTCCATGCTGCACTTACCTCCTCGCTCTTTGGTGCTGTTCGATTTCGCCGACTATTCCCTGCAGTGGAGATTTTCTGCTCTCCACTGAATGTAAGCTTCTTCAGTGTTTTTTTAAAACCTGATTTCTTTTTGTTTCACGCAGCTCGCTTGCACCTTTTTCTCTCCTCTTTAGCAATCCTCTCGTGGCTGCTACACATGTTTCACCTTTGACATGGCCACCGTCCTCAGCATGGCCACAATACCAATAAGCTCTCATATGAGCTTCAAAATTCCATAGCATCTCCTTTTGCTAATTTGCCTCTCCAAGACCTTCAAGTTAAGATCTTCAATAAGACCATCAATATGGCCATTGAGCTCCAATATGAACTCCAATATACATGCCCTTCTTTGCATGCATCCATTTCCAAGGGTGCTTTTCCATTTTGGTTTCTCTCAAGAAACCAAGGTGCAAACCAATGTGAAAACTCTAAAAGCTTCCACCAAACATTGCCCATCTTCTATGAGCAAAACCATGAGCATCACTCTTTCCAATGTGCTCAACCATGGACTTCTTCCAAGCCCATAACCGCTTGTCCCTTCTTAGACAAGCATTGCACCTCTTACACTCTTTGCCTAAATGCAAAGAACCATGGGATCCACAAATCCCACACATAGCAACCCTTCTCAAATATGAACATTCTTCCATGCTCAAATACAAAACTTTGAGGCAAAACTTCACAAAACCAACCTTCTTGAGGCATAATCAGCAGCATATCTTCTCTTGGCAGCTTCTCCTTGACGATGATGAAGACTCCATAGCCTTCATAATGCTGAAATCTCCATTTTCAGCTTCTTTGATGATGAGCAAGCTCTCCATGTTGCAAAACTCCATTTGCAACTCTCTTGGGCAGCTTCTGTGCAACCTCCTTGTTGCAAATCTCCTCTCAAATCCTCACAAATGCAAATCTCCTCTCAAATTCTCATCACAAATGCAAATCCAAATGATAATATGAGTGTGCATAATTTTTTTTCATAATAAACTGAAAATAATGCTTAATCAAACAAACACACAAACAAGCTAATATACATAATAATCACCCATGACCAAGAACCCATTTGGCTCTGATACCATGTTAAGATTCTAGAAATGGGATTGATCATGGTGAAGGACATAAGATTAAGCATAAGATTAAGGTGGATTAAACCACACTAAGAACTCCATAACTAGAGAGAGAGAGAGATTGCACACTCAACACTATTCCCTTGTATTGCATATCACAATGAACCATACAATGATATAGGCTCTCAAGCCTTATCCCACTTTACATGTCATCATCCATGTGGCACTCCCTTTTCCACTCTTTTGGTCAACACTCACACACCATACAATATTACATGTGGCATTCCTATCTCACCACAATATCTTGCACTTCTAGGGTGCTTTCCCACATACACACAACACCGCGATTATATCTCTCAACAGGGATGGTCTTTCCACATAGTTTTTTATAGCCTTTTGGCTTTCTATGAAGGATTTTGTGGGTGAAATTTGTAGGAAAGCTTTCAAAACAGGGCATATGGATAAGGATTTCAAAGAAGGGTTGCTGAAACTTATTCCAAAGCAAACTGCTTGTAACAGATTTGGTCACTGGAGGCCCATCACCTTGCTGATTGTGATTTACAAAATTTTGGCCAAAGTGATTGCTCTTAGAATTACCCCAATGTTGCAGATGTGGTGTCCAAAAAGCAACATGGTTTTATCAAGGGTAGGTCAATATATGATAACATTTTTGCTGCATTGTTGGGAAGAGATGTGGCTATCAAAACCCAACAAAAATGCATCATGCTCCAACTGGATTTACAGAAAGCCTATGATGACAGGATTTATTGGTCCTTTGTGGCAAGAGTGATGCAAAAGCTTAGCTTTGGGACAAAATAGCAACTTGTATTTACACTCTTACTTGGGGTGGTTACTCTAATGTGCTGTTGAATGGAAGAATTGTAGGTGGGTTTGAGATTAATAGATGAGTGAGACAAGGTTGTTCATTAGACCCCCTTTTGTTTGCTATTGCTTCTCATTCTCTAGTGATCTCCTTAGAGAAGGCCTATAGAGATGGGAACATCACTAGGTTAAAGCTTAAGCATAGTGATCAACTGGTTATTCAATGTTTTGCTTATGACTCCCTACTTTTTCTAAGATTTGAGAACAATAATGTTAGACTAACTTTAGATATAGTGCAGGATTTTGCTAGTGCTTCTGGTTCTAAATGCAACATTCAAAAATCCAAAATTATCAGTTTAACTGAGGATGATGATTCTGATATGCAAAGGTGGGGTTGTGAAGTGGTGCAAAAGGGTCATATTGTCAAGCTACTAGGAATACCCCTTGGAGTGGGGTAAGGAATAAACAATTGATGGATTGGGCAATAAATAGGTTCTTGGAAAAATTAAAGAAATGGGAGGGTATCAGAGTTCCTTTTCACATTAGAGTTGATATCTGCAATACAGTGTTGAATGCTTATATTATGTTCCTTTCCCCCGGTGTTGGATCTTGGCAAGTGTCACTGCTGGAAGAAAATCATAGGACCTATTAGAGACTTTTTATGAAGGAATGGCAATGGAATTAAAAAAGTCTTAGCTTGGGTAGCTTGGGACAAGCGATAGTTCCAAGAGAGGAGAAGGTGGCATTGGTATTATTCATATGCCTACTGTATTGCAGGGATTGCCTTGATGCTTCCTAAATGTCTATCTTAGAACACTACTTGGGTGCACTAATGATGAGGGAATTGGTTGAGCTCTCTTATGTGTTGGTGCCTAACGGTAAATGGATGGACTTAAGTTGGAAGGATAAACTATTTTCTTTGACCCTCTTAAGGTCACCAATTTTACAGTTTGCAAAATGCTATGCAAAGACTACTTGGGTCTCATTACTTGGGATGGGGGTTGCAGAGTGACTAGCAACTCTATGTTCAGTTTGGGTATTTGGTGGACACACAAATTTAACCCCCCTTTGGCTTTACTTGACATATCCTCAGCTAAGAAGCTTACTAACAAAGACCTTAGGTACTTGGATGACTGTTGGGATTGGGATGTGGTAGGGTGGAAAGATGTGGACCACATAACTTGGGAATATCATTTATCTGGGGAGAGAGACCTAGTAGCTCAAGTACTTGATCTGACTCAAAGGGAGCTCTGCTCTACTGCTATTGATGACTCAGTCTGGATTAACAATTAGTTTTGGCTCAATGGTATCAAGCTAAAGGATGGCAAAACACCAAAGAATTGACTCATCATCACTGATGAAGGGGGGATGCCAATGTGGATTATTACAATAAAATTTGGAAAGTCAATTGGAGCCCCTCCTCTTGGAAAAAGAGGTGGAAACTTCTTTGGGATAGTCTGATTCCTAAGAAGTTCCAAGTCTTTATCTGGAAGGTTGGTGTGTGGGCATTGCCTATTGGTTCTAAACTTCAAAAGAGAAGTATCTCTAGTGGTATCTGCCCCAGGTGCAGATCATTAGTTGAAGATGGTAAACATGATTTTTGGGACTGTCCAGTAATCAGAGGAACCTAGTCAAAGTTTTCTAAATGGATTGAGAAGAGTTTGGGCATTCAAACATTCTAGGGGGACCTGATTTTGGGTAAATGGTCCCTCAGTGAGATGAACATGTTGGGTTGCTATTTAACATCATTAGAGCTTATATTATGTGGGAAATCTAGTCTAACAAGAATGCCATTGTTTTTATGAAGGTCTCATGTACTCGTTTGCAAGAGTCAGACTTGATGCATAAGTGTGTGTGCATGCATGTGCTAGTCTATATGCAATGTGAATAAGCTGAGATGTACTGAGCTCGATGTGTTGTTACTGAATCTACAGAGGAACATCATCTGACTCTTGCCCTGGTTTTGGTGAAGCTTCAATCATACTGGGAGTGAACTCTTAATGCTGATTTGTAATAGTTGTTGATTCTTCCCTCCATAGATGTGCCCTCATAAAAACACATTGCATGCATAATAGGCTCAATACCGCTTCTAGGTGATCATCATGACTTCCTTGATCCACTTGCTTAGTTGAGTCTATGTGATCCATCTCTTGATCTCCACCTATAAGGTAAGAAAAAAGACTTTAACTTGGGTACCAGTATAGATGAAAAAACCTTGATAGAAAAGAATATATTGACTAGCTCTATCTTTTGTTTTCGCATCTACTCTTTGCAATAACTCGACTTTATATTCATCTTGGAATTCATTATCACCCCCTCATCCACATATTTTTGTTGCTTGTTTGACATTGTATCATCATCTTCTAGTGCATCTATGCCTGCATTGTCTTCCTCATTAAGGTTAGGATCCTCTATTCTCTACTGAATTTTCCCAACTTTTTCACACCACTCAGTCAAAGATGCATCTTGCTCCACCAAATTGGAGCATGTCACCTCCAATGATCATGTCACAACATCATCCATAGTCATGGCAATACCTTTTCTTTTGTTAAGGAGTCATTCCACAAGAGCAACCCCTCCAGTCAATACATCAATGACATATTTGTGCTATGTGCAAAGCCCCATGATGCTCTAGAGATCTAATGAACTCATGATTTTTGATATCAGAACTAAATTTGACCTTCTTGTCCTCATCCTGACTTAAAGATAAACTCCATAAAATGTGCATATTTTGGGATTGGTTGTGAACCTTATCCATTGTCTTAAACATGTCCACCTTGCTTATGAAAAGATCCACAACTGCAACTCAAAGGGTGCCACTTGTCTAAATTTTGGAGCCACCCATGTCATAGCTTCCTATCTCATAATGGAACTTTGAGATTACATTTGCCATAGCGTCTAGAAGTGTTCCAATATTTGTTGCAAAGTCTATAAACACAACAAGAACATATTCGAGTTCTATATTAAGGTCATTCAAACCTTCAATGAGAACTTTAAAAGAGTCCATAGTCCACAAAGTTGGTCCCTTGCTTCGAATGTGGGCATCCAATACTGCTAGACCAAAAGCAACAAGATGGATTTTTCTGTTCACCTCTTTGATCTTCTTGATGTCTATGCAAATTGTTGTAATGCTCCATGGAAGTGCTTGCTCTTCAGGAACCTGGCTAGTTGTTTTTCTGAACAAGTAAAGCAAGTAAGATATTATTGTCTTTGGTAGGGATGGGGTGAATTTTGCATGATTGAGCCTATCTTTTACCCAATTCATAGACCAAGAGAATAATTTATCATACTCCTTCTCCCCTATCTGGTATGTGTTAAAAATTTCATCCCAATCTTTTTGCATTGTTGTAAGGTCATGGTAGAATGCTAGGATTGCCTCCCCTAGGACACGATCTATTTTCATTTTCTTTGCAACTTCCTCCATGTCTTTGAAGTCACCCATATTTTTTTCCTTTTTTCAATAGAACTTTTCCTTTCATTTTATCATCCTAAAATGACATGGTCTCATCTAGCAAAAGGCATGCAATACATCTAAATAAGGTTGGTCCTAGTGTCGTAGTGCATGGAGCTTGCTTAAGTTGGCCACCCTTGATAGTACTCTCTCTATTTACTTTATTAATAGAGATAGTAGCCCTAATTTCTCCCTTTGTGTTTGGGAGAATCTTGTGTGCATATTGATCCAAAATAAATTACCAATGTTTGAAAATATCATCCTCACAAAAAAGAAGGTGACCATGTGTCCTGTAGAAGCCATTTTGAAGTGTGTGCGTGGTTGTCTCCACAAAGTTCTGTAGTATCAATAATATGAAAATGTGATTAGCAAGATAATTTTAAGATAAAAATATTGAAAACCTTGAATATTTTTGGAATATTGTGAGAAATACTTATAATCCAATCATGGTGGTCTATCTTCGTGACATTTACACCAGGTTTGGGCCTTTATGGTCGACTACATGCCAACCATTGGCCCCTTGCTTGAATGACTTGATCTAAGAATGACTCCTTTTGCATGGACTTGGTAATAGAATTTTTGGCATCCTTGGACATTAAAGTTATTATTTTTGGGGGCAATTAACTATAATGTTTGCCAATTGGGGGGCCAAGCGGCCCCCTAGACCCCCTGGCTTCGGGGGGTCTACCGGCCCCCCAATCCCTCCCCCTTTTCACCTACCCTGGCCACTAGGGGCCTATGGTGGCCCTCAAACCCCACCACTGTGGGGGGCCCAAGTGCCCCCCCAATGCCCTAGCTTCAGGGGGCATGTCGGCCCCCTTGAACCCAAAAATATCCCCTTGATGATTAGCATCAAGGTGTAACTTTTCTCACAAACTAACTCACACAAGTCCAAAGAAAATAAGGTAGAAAATAGGGTCTAGGCACACCATCCCTTTGATAATTTGCAAATGAGCTTGGCCATGCTCTTCAACCTTGGCCCATCACTCAAAAAAGGGCCACGGCTATGGCCCCAAACTAGGCCCATGCTCCAAAAATAACCATCACTTTCTATTTTTTATGTGTGTGATGGATAGATTTGTGTTAGAGTGTGGCCTTTCTTTTCCTAATCCTCATGGCTATATTCCCAAACTGGGCCCACAGCTCTAAAAATAACCATCACTTTTCTGTGTGTGTGTGTGTGTGTGTGTGTGTGTGTGATGGATAGGTTTGTGTTGAGTGTGGCTTTATTTTTCATAATCCTCATAGGTTAAATTGAAAATTGTACTCACCTATCCTAGTGAAAGGTTCAAACCAAGAACCAGAGCTTAGTGACATCATCAACCACACCAACTTCCCAATGCAGGAACCCTCACTTTCTACTCGTAAAAGAGGCTAACATGTCATAAATCTTGGTTGTGAAAAAATGAGTTTGGGGCTCCACTTCTTAGAGGCTCGACCTCAAACTTAAGCTTGATGCATTGGCTCAACCTCAATTTTGAGGCTCTTGTCCAAGCCCTAGGGCTTTCTAAATGTCAAGGTTTAGGTTTCTACTTTGGCTCTAACCTCAAGTTTTAGCCTCCCTGGCGGCTCAACCCCAATGGTTCACCCTTAGGTTTGAGATCAAAGGCTCAACCCCAAGGTTGACCTTCATGCTTTGGCTTAACCTCAAGTTTGAGGCTTCCTTCTAAGTTAGAGGCTCAACCCCAATGTTGAGGCTCATCCTTTAGCTAAACCTAAAGTTTGAACTCAAGCTTCAATTGAAGTTCATGCTTTTTATCATCGTCGTCTCGTCAAGTTTCATGTTTCCTTCTAAGTTTGAGGCTCAACCTGTAGATTGAGGCTCTCGTCTTACTCTTAGGCTCAAATTCAAGATTGAGGCTCATGCTTTGACTCAACATGGGGCTTCAGGGTCCCTTTCTGTCTCAAGATTAATCAACCTCAAGGTTGAGGTTCTTGCTTTGGCTTAAACCTTAGGTTTCACACTCCATTCTAAATTGGAGGCTTAACCCCAAGTTTGAGCCTGATGTTGTGGTTCACCCTCAAGTTTGAGGGTCCCTTCTAAGCTGAGGCTCAACTCCAAGGTTGACATTCATGCTTTGGCTCTACCTTAACTTTGATGCTTCCTTTTAACTCTAGAATGCAAGCTCTGATTGAGTTTCGCACTTTTGATCATCCTCAAGTTCAAGGTTCCCTTCTAAGTTTGAGGCTCAACCTTAAAGTTGAGGATCATCCTTCAGCTTATACCTTAAGTTTAAGGCCCTCGTCTAAGCCTTAGGCTCAAATTCAAGATTCAAGCTCATTCTTTGGCTTAACATGGAGCTTCAAGATCCCTTTTGAGTCTCAAGATTGATCAACCTCAAGGTTCAGAATCTTGTTTTAGCTCAAACCTTAGGTCTTATGCTCCATTCTAAATCTAAGGCTCAACCTCAAGTTTGAGCCTCATGCCATGGCTCACCATAGAGGTTGTATGCTCCCTTCTTCTAAGTCTAAGGCTTAACCACAAGGGTGACCCTCATGTTTTAGCTCAAGCTTAAGTTTGAGGCTCCCTTCTAAGTCTGGGACTCCACCTCCAATTTAGCAAGATAATGTTTGCTTTTGATCCACTCCAAGATATAGCTACAGATCCACTCCAAGATAATGTTTGCTTTTGATCCACTCCAAGATATAGCTACAGATTGTATTTTAATGCTTGCATTTGATTCTTTCTTCCACGTGTCAAGGCCATTTCTTCTATGGCTTCATGAATATGTCACAACACTCAAGCTTGAGTTTAAGCATCCCTTACACAAGGGTGTTGGGAGATACCAACTTGATTAAAATGGAGTACGTTTCTTAGAAATCTCTACATCAAGAATCAAGATGAACCTGGAAACCACTAAATCAATGCTCAAGCTCAAGTTTGAGGGTCAAAGCTTTGGCACAAACCCAAGTTTAAGACTCCAACAAGATTGAGAGTAGTTTTTTGATGAATTAAAGAGGCAAAATCCCAAAATGTATTTTTTCTTAAGATCCCTTTGGTGGTGTTCATTCCAAAAGAATTTCAAAAAACACACCTCATTTTTTATTAGTATATATGGGGCTTAAACTTAGGTTTGCTTTGGATCCACTCCAAGTTCTAGGTTGCAAATAATATCAAGTCTACTTTCGAGCAATCTATGTCAGATTTCAAGATGAACCTAGAAAAACACATTTCTTGAATCCACTCCAATTTCTATGTTGCAAACTTTATTTTCATGTTTGCGTTTGATCCTCTATTACACGTGTGAAGAAGGCCATGTGTCCTAATGTCTCTAATCTAATGTTTTAGATTTGATGAATATGTCTTCAGGGGCTCAAGCTTGAGTTTGAACATCACTTAAACAAAGGCATTGGCAAGGCACTACAGGGAAAAGTGGGGGGCAACTAGTTTGATGAATATGTCTTCAGGGGCTCAAGCTTGAGTTTGAACATCACTTAAACAAAGGCATTGGGAAGGTACTGGAGGGGAAAGTGGGGGGAAACTAATTTGAAAACAAGTCTATTTCCTTCTTTTTTTTAAAGGAGCCTTCAAGATTTTATCTTATAACAAGATTTATCTCAACTTTAAGTTTCAGCATCGCTTACATTTGCCTACCTCCTAGGGTCTCCAATCTATTGTGCTAGACAAAACAAAAGTGTCATGAGTCTCAAGCTTGAGATTGAGCATCTTTTCATTGGGTCATTTGGGACTAGAACTACTAGCATACAAACCATGCTTGAAATAAAGTCTACTTCCTTGCAAAAAGAGCCACAAAGAGGTTACATGAAGAGATGTAACCTCTTTAAAGAAACATGTCTCTTTCTTTGTATGTAATATTTAACGAAACCTTGAAGCAAGCAAATATGGAGCTTGGAGATACCATCTATGCCAATGATAGTGAGGAGGGATATCACAAGGATTAAGCACTCTTCACAATGTTTTCAATGGCAACTTTACACATGTTGCCCTATACAATCAACAGAGGTGATGAAGCTATGCATTTTTTTTTGTTTGCAACTTAGTGTGGAGTACTTTGGTTCCCTACCCAATTTTGGCCTACTGTGATACTGTAAGGCTAGTTTTTAGATGTTTATGGTTATTTGGGTTACATATTGCATTAATTATGGATAATGGGACTAGAAATTTGTAACCATGGTTTTGATAATGGAAATAGCACTTCCAATAATTATTGTTGTCTACATGATTTTCAAGTTTAGGCCCGCATCCTTTGTTGATAATTCTTTTTCTCATAAATAATATTTTGCTTTATATAAAGTCCGTACGTTCTCTCTCTCCTATCCTCATACGTTTTAAAATTGGAGGATGAAAATAAGGTATCCTCCAATTTTGATAATTAAAAATTAGTTTAAAAATAGAAATATTAATCATTTGTAATAGTTGAGATTAATTATTTAAAAAAATAAATAACAATACTTTAACTTCTAAACTAGTTTAAATCTTTACCTCTAGTTTACTGTAATCTTTCTCTACCTCACCTATATAATGAGCTTCCATGCAAGTCATTAAAGCAACCATTCCCTTTATCATAAAAGCTCCCCATTTTAAACGTAAGTAACAACATCTTCCAACATCTCTAACTCATAACTTTATGCAAAACAAATACTCTCAAATTTCCATGTATTGACCAAAGGGAACAGTGCCAAAATTGTGAAATTTTCCCAAAATTCCTAAATTAGTGTTATGAGATTTGCATGTTTGATTGAGCTTGTAACCAAGGGACTCATTTTTTGAATGAGGTAATCAAGAAGCTAACAAAAGATCATATGGTATTATAGAAGTCAACATTGTATTATCCTTAGGCCAATGGCCAAGCGTATAGTCCACTAATCGGATCTTGAAGGGAACTTTGGTTAAGACTGTGAATGAGAACTGGATAAATTGGGACATAAAGTTACATTCTACATTATGGGCATTCAGAATAGCTTATAAGAATACCACGGGGTGACACTCTTCAGTATGGTGTATGGGTTGGAGGCAATAGAGTGCCCATGGAATTTCTAGTGCCAAGTCTTAGGATTACTGTAGGTAGAAAGGATAACTCTAAAAGAATATGAGAGACATAGGATTAAACATCTCTTTAAGTTAGACGATGATAGGAGGTTATTCAATGCATGGACATTAGAAGTGGTTTAAAAGAATATGAGAGACATATGATTAAACATCTCTTGAAGTTGGATGATAATAGGAGGTTATTCAATGCATGGACATTAGAAGTTTTTTAAAAGAGAAGGAAGCTTTAGGTGGACAGAAACTCTACGTTCAAAATCTTTGAAGAAGGTGATTTGGTACTCCTATTCATCTCCAAGATGGAACCACACCTAGGAAAGCTTTAAGATGAGATTGGGTAGGTCCATAAATTTTTTTAGAAAGCTTAGAACATGAACACTTGAGATAGCAAGTCTTGATAGTGAGAGACTATCAAAATCGATGAATGGTTTACAGGTTGAAGCTATATTATAGTAGGACTCTAGATTGAAAGTAGTATAACAAAAAGTAAATAACCGGATATGAGGAGAGATAGTGAAGAAAATGTGGAAACACAGAAGAATAAGGAGGGTTAGAGATGTCCAAGATAGTGGCCATACCACATCTGTCCCCTTAGCCCAAGAAGACTCTAAAAAAGACAACTACCAACTTCAAACAAGGGAAGAAAAGATGTTTTAAATTTGGAGAAAGGAAGAGCAGAAGCAAGTAAAAAATAAGCTATTGGACTTAGCACAAAATAGCAAGCCAACAAAAAAATAAGCAACCAAAGTCAGAGTAAAACAACAAGCTGAAAGCACGTAATAGCACACATGTAGTAACAAGAGCCTTAATGGTGTTATGCTACTTGGAACAAGGGGCATAGAGCTAAGTGTAGGTGTGGAGTGGCACTGAGGGACAAGTACAGATGCCATTACCATAGCTTGAACCATCTACACCTATCTCAAACCTAATAGCCCAAGTCACAAAACAAGGTTTTAAAAAATAATTGATATGGACTGGGCTCAAGGAGCCATAAGCTACTTACAAAATTGCATGATAGAGGAGACAAGAGAGATTCAAAGGCTACAATAAAACTTAAGAGAGAAGGAAACAATATATATCAAGTGTAACAAGCATTGAAGGATGTTTGAAAGTAGTAGGAATCCTTAGATAAATAAGTGAAGAAGTTGAAGGGAGAAGCAACTCAACACAAGGAACTAAGGTGATAGGCCTACAAGAGGCAAATAAAGGGATGGCAAGAGAAGTTGAAGAGTTAAAAGGTATTATATCTAGATATAATAGAAGTAAGGACTAAAGATGAAACATGATCTAGACACAACCCTTCTTTGAATTAAAACCATAGAGGCCAAAACAAATCAAATATTGAAGGAGCATCAAGAAATTATAAAAACTATGTAGCAGAGAGCAGATAGATACAAGGTAGAATTAGTGAAACCCGAAACATGACTGGTAGTACTAGATGCAAACAAGTGCCCATAAGTCTTTGAGCTTGATGCTAAAAAAATGGAGGAATGGGAGGAACATATCTTAGATGAGCTTAAGGGGATGTTGGAGGAGTATTGTAGAAGTTGAAAGCTGTTAGGAGGCTCCTACACCCACATATACCCAAATAGTCCTACATGGGAAAGAGGGCCAGGATCAAGACAAGGGGAAAGAACAAAAAGGGAGGATTTTCAAGAATAGTATTGAAATCCAAAAGGCTAATTAGAGGAGGTAGAAAAGGAATAAGGTTGGATTGGAAGGTGACATCAAGAATGTCATTTAAAGAAAAGATATGGAAACACAAAATATAAAGTTGATGCAGGAGCTCAAAGTTTGGAAAAGGACACTTGAAAACTTGAAAGAAGAAGGGCAGAAGGTGGGGTAAGATTAGTGGAAAGGAAATAGTGATGTAAACCAACACACCATGGATAATATACTATCAAATGAGCTCAAGGAGCATGTGTTGGCTATGCCATAAAGTAACTTGAGGAGAAAGTGAATAATGAATCTGCACTCAAGGTGCAAGTGGAGGAGTTGGAAGAGATGGTTTAGGAGCTCAAAGAAGAGTATAAGTAGTATGACAAGAGCACACTAAATAAGGAACTACAAGCAAGCACGACTCAAATGAGGAAGACAAGGAAGGACTCAAAATGATAATAAAAGCGCTGAAAATGTGGCACTGCCCACTACCCATGTAGAGCTAACAAAAAGAAATAAAGCCTTTTAGACATGGAAAGCAAGGACAACATGATTGAAGCCTTTTGGACTATCAATAGTGAAGAATGTCAGCCTATGAGACACAAGACTTGGGTGTATAGGTAGCCCATGTGTAAATAGTCCTAGGAGTAATTGACTATATAAGTCATTTATGGGACAATTTAAGTACCTTCTTGATACTTTTTTGTTATCTTTGAAATTGAACCTTCACTTGAAGCTTATGGTTCAAGGATGCATCTTTATGAGTTGTAACACAGATAGAACTAAATTTCTTCATCTCCCTCTTCAATTGCTTGGAAGTGATGAGGGAAAACCTCATATACTTGTTATCCAATGAGAACTCACCCCCAATGCTCATCAATCACATTCCAATATGACATCAATAGGTCCCAACTCTAGTATCGAGATTGGCTTGCATCAAGTAATCAGGTGCAAGGGTAATGGTAGTGGATAGGAAAAACGTAGAAGTAACCACATTCTCTCAATTTGCCCCACTTGAACTTCCATGGCATGTAAAAGCTCTATGGGCTCTGTAATTTCAGATTCTGGATAAATTCGAAGTTGATAAAGTTGTGTACCCCCAAAATCCACCAAAATATGGGCCCCACTTCCATTAATAGTACCTTGGAGGCTCAAAGTAGTGGATCCCTTACATCCTACAAGAAAATCATGAGTTATAGGTGAGATCACATTGGTCCAGTCCCCATTGGTCCATTAGAAGGTTGAGGTGCATCCACTCAGATAGCATCATGTGGGGAGGTCAAATGACTGCGGCCACATTAATCTGCCGCTAGTAATTGTCTAGCTTCTACTTCCATTGAAACCCCCACTAGTTTCATTGGGCAGGGCCATCTGACTCTACCTACTAGATAATAGATAAGATGAATGATTTGGACTAGCCACTACCTGCAAGCCACTAGAAGAGATCTTTACCTACTAGATAAGTAGCATTAATCAATGCCTCCAGCCTTGTATTCTTGAATACGTAATGCACAATGCCTGGTGTGTGCAGGACCACTAGAAATCCATAATGTCCGCAAACTCTCAATAGCAAAGGTGCAGAGCGACCCAATTACTGGACACCTATAGGTTATAAACCGTAAGCCTTCAACCCACATGGGCTATTTTACCGTTGGGATCAAATGGAAACTCATGATCATCCATAGAAGGATAGCGAGGCCCAAAAAGTGAGCAAAGAAAGACAAGCAGGATCCCTTTACAAAAAATAACTTGAAAATATAGAACTCAAAATTTGATAGAGGAAAGTAGAAAGCAAAACATCCAACATGGACCAACCTAGTTGAATCACACTAGCAAGCCGCACTTGGTTTTCCAAACACAAAAAAGATACACACAATGTAGACACTAAAGCATAATAGGCAAGGTTGCATTCTGTAAGTAATATACATGGCACTCCATCTTATATATCTCTTTAAAGTAATGCTTGATTGCGAGATAACTCCAACTTTGATAGAGCTACCTATAGGTGGATGAATTGATGCACCATTTCATCGAGTCCCAAGATCTTAATGAACACATAGTATAGGTGCTTACATGGCATGTAAACCAATTTACCTATGTCCCATTGCATGAAGTCCTCATAAGAACATCAAGGAAACTGAGAAATGGTGATTAAATAAATCAATCCTTGCAAAGTAGAGCCTTCTATCTTCAAAAAAAACAAATGGGTTTGCCACCTCTGCAGCCATTGTCTTTGCTCTATTGATCCTCTTAGTAAACTTCTTATTCAATTTGCTTCTCCACTTCACCAGCTTTCCATCCTTGTGTGCCGGTCTCTTATGGCTTGGCAGCATCATATGGCATGATCCAATGCCTCACTTGCAACTAGTTCTCCATCTCCCTCCAACACAAAACTTTCTCTCTTTAATTTCTCTCTTTCTGTGCAAGCTACCATTGTCCCCCCAATAATCTTCTATGTTGTAGGATCATCACTCCCGGTGGTTCTACAACCAACATATCAACCTTTCATGCATGAAAAACCAAATGTATTGAGAAACTGTACTACCTATATTTTTCTTCTCCCTTTGAAACATGGTGCTAGAACACCCACAGTTGCACTCTTGCCAAGCTTGTTTATAAGCTATCCACATATACTCCTTGTGGATTCAAGATAGCTAGCCAAAACATGTCACTTTGCTTTTTAGGTTCCATCCTATGTGTGGACCATTGTGCTAGATGAATAACACTCTCCTTATTACATATTTTAATCTTATGATTGTCCACCACACTTTGCTTGTTGCTACTTCCCCCTCTGGTCCTCTTAACATTTATGGTTGAGTACTTTGGTCTATGGCTATCTTTGGGTAGTATTACTCTTGAATCTACATTACCTCTCTTCCTCCCAGCATCGCCCTCTTCTATTTGTGACTTACACATTTTTGGTGATATGCTTGCATACCAGCTTCTAAAATAACTGCGTGTGAGGTCTATCAACTTCTTATCAGAAGCACCGCCATCACTCGACATAAATTCTCTAATGTCGGCCTAGTTACCTAGATGCTTGCTAGCCCCATGAATGCCTTGTAATGGGCACTTTGCAACACTGTTGTAGGTAAGTATTCACACTAAATGCCTCATAAAAGGGTGATATACTCGGTGTGTCCATGTGCTGCCCTCATCCTAGAGTTTTTTACCTCTAACAAATTTATTGTTAGAACAAAGCCCAAGTTCTTGTGTTGCTCTAGAAACATTGCTCCCCATGCTATTATCTCCAAGTTGATTAGGAAACAACACACTATGGAAGTAGGGATTCAATGCAAGGATGGCATCCAGTCTTGCATCAAAATTTCCCATGCCTCTTGTAGAAATTTTTACATACCTTTGTAGTCTTCTCCTATGTTCATAGTGGTGTAATAGTATCCAACACCTCATGCAACTTGGACTTATCAAACTCTCAAAAATTGTTCTCATCTTTAGCAAGAAACATATCTATTACTAAATCTTGCCCCAGTGCCACCTCAATTTTCTTGCAAGATGCATACAAATTCAACTAAGCACGGAGCTATACCATACTATCTACTTGTTTCTTCATGTTCCTTGATAAACTATCTTAAAGTGGATGATCATGCGTACCAACATGAGTGGCACATCTACTAGTGTGCTCCCTCTCAAATGGAATATAGTAATATACATATGCATCACAAGCTTTCACACACTTTGGTGGTAATCCACAATGCTTACATTTTAATGTCTATTCTCCTTACACAAAGGTCCAATTAAGGGTGGCCTCCTCAGCTTTCCTTTCCTCTGACACTTGCTGATTGTACATGTCCTCTCTATGTAAGGACAATCCACGTTGTAGCATCCTAGGTAACCACAACACCTGCTCATTCTCTCAATACAAAGGAAGCTATCTAGTGAACTAGTATTGTACTCAACCCAAACATGTCCATCATTCTTTCAATCCATGTCATACATATAGCTAACAGTAGGTTCAAGAGGCAATTCAAAGCCAATATAACCATTTTAGTTCAAAGGTAGCTCATCCACCTCTTGCACATCCTTGGCACTCGAATATGCAACACATGAACTGAGCTTGATAATTGAAGACTATCAACAATGAGAGTTAACACACTTACTTTTCGCTATTTCAATCATTGGGTGCTTCAGTACAACATATGCTAAAGTTATACATGTGAAAATACCTTATGAAACATTAAATAACTTACATTATATACCAATCTACCTAAGTATCTCTGTGTGAGTGGAAACCAAGGCTCAGCTCCCTTGGTGTATTTCTTTCAAATTTTTATAATGAGCTTGACATCCTCATCGGGAAAATCTTTCAAATAATCTTCTGGATTTGTCAAACAAATGTTGGTTGTGTTCACCAATTCATCCCTTAAAGAGGTGGCAACCAATACATGTAGGTTAAGGCTACATCAATCTAGAAACACCAACCCTTTAAAAGTTTTTCATCAACACTTTAATCAAAATACTTTAATCAAAACACTTTAATCAAAACATAAAAAGTTCTTTGTTAATACTTTAATCAACGTAAAAAAAAGTAAGGAATCTCAAGTTTAAACACCAAAGAAAAAAGGTAAGGACTTCCAAGTTCATTCTTTGTAAACATGAGAGAAGCACAATCTCTCTAACTCTCGAAAGGATCAACCGCCGCGAACAAGCCAGGCCGTGCCTTGAGCAAGTGCAAAAGGAAAACTGTGCATGTCACCATGCATTATTGTTCTTCACTCTTCTATATTTTTAGATAGCAAAGAAGAATTAAAAGAGACATTCCCACATGTGAAAGTGCTAGACAAGTGAAGTTTGAAACAAAGTCCAAAAGAAAGCTTTCAATATTTTTAACACTCTTGAAAGCAGATTTTATCTTTGCGGTCTTTTCCGTCCAAATCTTCTCACACATGACCATTGTTAAATTGTCTACGCACCCTAAGCAAAGAAAAAGACACTTGCCAGCAAGAAGGAATCCACTAAGGAAAGAACAGAGGAGGTATTATGTCATAGCATGTTTACCGAAATTCCATAATTATATTTTTGCCAACAAAAAGAAGCATCCATTCTGCTTTACTTACAATAAAGCCGCAACCCTAGATAACAAACAATACCAACCAAAACTTGCAGAGGCACCCCCCATGCACCATGCCCAAAACTTGCAGAGGCACCCCCCATGCACCATGCCCAGGTAGAAGAAAATTTTAGAGGCATAGGGTTATATGGTATCGCCTAATCTAGTCAGAGCTTGCAATCAAGGGATAATATCTCGTGGCACACTGAGGTTTGCATGGTAATGACAACCGAAAAGTGCTTGGAATAACTCTATCTTTGTCAAGGCTGCTTGGTGCATGAATTCCTGGACATATGCATCTAGATTCAAAACTAATACATGTGTTTTTAGGGGAGGTAGGTACGCATCATGTTTTGCTTCCCTCTTCTGAAAATCAAGACATGAGCAGGCTAGAAACTCTGCGAGTGTCACCACATAATGCACCCCAGCTGCACGGGACCTCTCAGTGCTCCCATGAAACATGTGAAACTCATTACATATGACAATATCTTCTCTTGCAATAGTAGCAACAAGTGAGCGTCCCTTTTGCACATTCTCTTGAAATTCTTTAGTAAGCTTTGAACGCCAATGCACCACCTTTGCACCTTGATACTTAGGTCGAAATGAGCTTAGGACCTTTGGTGTCGATCCCACGCTCGCTGTCACCCTTGTACTCATTTTGGTAGTGGCTTTATCTATTTCCAACAATAAGCCGACCCTTTCAAGACCAGCCACCTCAACTAATGAGAGATTTTTTCCTTCAGAGGCCACACTTCAGGTGCTGGACCAGGAAAACAATGACCCATGTTATGTCCACATTCCAGCAATGTGTGCTTGTAGACACGACGCCCCCAGAAGCATGGTGCTAGTACACCTCTCTCAGGAGTCACTCCTGAATGATTAATTGATGCACCACCACATTGTTGTTTTGTTTCTTCGAGCAGGCCAAAACAAAGTGACCTTGGACTTGGCATCCACTCTACAATAGCCCACAATGTCCTTGCTATTTCTCTCTCCTTGTTGATAATGGTTACTGGGCTTTCTAGCACATTCACACTTGTGCTCTGTCTTTTGTTCACCGTGCATGTCACATACTTTGGCCTATGGCTATCATTGTCAAGCACTACTCTCGGTGTTGACAAAGGAGGCCATTTACGCCGCACTGACCTCTGCTCTTGCATAGCCTTCTCAACTTAAATACCAGCTTCATCCATTGCAACATGTGTCAAGTCAATCAACCTCTTTGCAAAGGATGACCCTGCTTGTCTCATGAGAAATCGATCCTTGATCTCTTGCAATCCAGGTCCACTTCTTTTGTACCCTTCCACCAAGTGAGCATTACTATGGGCACTCTGAAGCACAGCCATAGTAAGATCCACAGCAGTTGCTTTGTACAATGACAATTGTTTTGTATTTCTAACAACAACCCTCATGCTCCAGTGTTTGATCTCTGCAAGATTTGTTGTTGGAAAGAATGGGCCATCTTGTTCCTGAGTCGAAAACCATGAATTCCAACGTGTTTCTCGGACCTCCCACCAAGAAATCCATGTTTGAAGCGATGTTGATTCGCTCTCAATAGCATGTCCCTTCCTCCACCACTATTGCAAGGCATATTTACAATTTGTAGCTGCCACTTTTGAACAAGCATTTCTCCATTTTCTACATAACATCTTGTGTTTTTCATGGGAAGGTGACCTAATATAATGTTTTGTGTGGGCCACCATGCTTTGCTCCCAATGAAACACACATGAGCGTCCTTTGTTTGGACAAGGTCTCCCTCTAAAATACATAGAGTGGACAACAATCCAGTTTTTGCACTTGCCTCATCTGCCATAAATCCTCGAAACTCAGGCTTGTCAAAACCACAATTTTGTAGCATTTCGTTCAACATCTTCCAAAATTCTATTTGGAAAAATCTGTGCTCAACTTTGAATTCACAGGTGTTAATGGTTAGCAACTCTTGTAGAAAAGGATCATAAACATGAGCACCTATAGTGGACCAACCAGCAACCCTATGAACATGGTCAAAGTGCACCCACATCTCTTTCAAGTTTCCAGAGGAGGGGGACACCCATGTTGATATGCCTAGATGCATGTATGGTTTGATTTACGATGAATGCAATCCCACCTTTCCACCACAGCTTGGATTTCCCATTCCCAAACCTCACCCGTGTAGGGCAGACTATCTCTTGGCCCTCTTTCCCTCTTGGGAACCCTAGCTCCCTTTCCCTATTTTCCTCTTGGGAACCCTAGCAACTCTTCTACTCTTTATTCTCCCTCCCTCTCTGCTCGTCGCGCTGCAGTGCCTCTTGATCGTCCCTGCACATCGGCTCGTTTGTCTCCACCCCCGTGCCTCCACGACTCTCAATCCGTGCCTCTACTCTACATCCGCGGTCCCTGCCTCTATCTCTGCATCCGCAGCTCTGCCGGTCCCGGGTAAGTACCCATTGTTGTCTACATTTGAAGTGTTGTTGTGCTCTCTCTCTCTCTCTCTCTCTCTCTCTCTCTCGCAGAGAGAGAGAGAGAGAGAGAGAGAGAGAGAGAGAGAGAGGCTATGGAAGAGAACCTCCTCCTCCTCCTCCTCTTCACACTACTTGTTTGCAAGCGCATGGTATGGAAGAGATACGCCTCATATTTTGAGATGTGTGTAAGCGCATTTCTCTCTTTGCCTTCTCGAAAGAGAGAATAGATAGTGAGGCTATGGAATAGTGCAAAGGCTCAATAGTGAAACAGAAGGCAAGGGAAGGTCTTTGATGAAGCATTGGCAATGCTTGGTGGATTTTAAACACCATAACCCTGGATATATAGTGTAGAATGTCTTGGCAGTAATGTTGGCGATCTCTACATCCCTGATCATATTGAGGATCACCTACCATGCATCTTGCAATTGCCTAAGCATATTCTGGTGTGGCAACATACTTCACATAGACAAAAAATTACAAGAAGAAATTTTAGGCCAAGTCATCATCTATGCAAAAAATAACAAGAAGAAACTTTAGGCCAAGCAAATGAAAAATTACATCTCCCTTCAAAGCATCTTTCAATCAACCACCAACCAAAAAATGTTGATATATAAATCAACGACAGTGAAAAAACAAAAAGCATTGAAAAGTGCCAAACACAGTAAAATATCACAATAATTACACCTAAGACATAGCCAATATTCCCATGAAATTCACAAATCCATACTAATAGAGTCACGGCAATCCACCGAAAAATATCATAATAGTAAAGAAATAGTAATAATCGTGCCAATGAATACAAGGTGAAGGTTGAGCGCTCACTAGTCATATGGATTGTTCCCGCTAGTACGTCCACCATATCATTGCCAATATGTGAAGTATTGGCCTTCTCACCTCCAGCTTTATTCTTTCTGTGAAGAAGAGGCTACCCATAAGACGTGATAACCCCATCGCCCACATCCATCAAAATACACATGCAACCAATCTGAAGACATGCCCTCAAGATTAGGGCTATGCCACCGCAACCCAACTCCACTGCTATATCACCACCATGGCACAAGAGATCCAAATAGAAAACCATGAATGTATGGCTGATCTCCATGCTCCCATGCCACTCAGCACCATCAGGTCCCCTAGCCCTCGACTGCTCTATAGGTGGCAAATGATGGTATGCAACGGACTCCAATGGCCGCATCTGAAGGGATTCAAATAGAGGTACATTTTCCCACAAATAGACATGTGGATCCATCCCCCGTATGTGAATCATAAACAATGTAGATGTGCTATATTGCAAGGACCTAAAACAAGACAAAAAAACATATTCAATAGTGAATGTATGCAAAAGAAGAGTGGACATACCTCTATCACATAGATCCTGCAAGCTCCACATAGCCATAGGCAGAGTGATGCTACTACATGACAATAAGTAATCTCAAGATCAGATACATGACAATACCGCTTAATCCACCCTATGGCATGCCCTAAAAGCAAAAAGCAAAGCAACTAAGTTATAATTTGATTCTTTGAACCACACCAAGGTTCTCCGTGCCAACAAGAAAAAAATATCAATCATACCTCCGGTGGATGCCATAATGAGTGGCCATCCATGATCAGAAAGCAAAGAGGCTACCACCACTGATATCCCATATTGCACATGCTCCTCTGTGATCATATCCCATGCAGGTTGAGGCAAAGAACCATAAAGAAATCCACCAAAGGGGAGATCAAGAAAAATAAAATGTGCTACCCACCCACCGACAGGTTTTCTCTTCCTCACACACTCTCTACCTTGAGGCTGATATCTCATGAGACATGCTCATGATTCTCTATGTACATGGGAATGTTATCAACAACAATGGCTATACGCTAATGCTCCAACCCAATAGGCAATGAATCCATGCTATGCTTAGGAACATAGACAAGAGCGCTTCTTTTCTTAGAAAGCACTCGCCAGCAAAAGTGTTGTCCGCACTCCCTTCCGAGTCACCTCATTTTAACCAACTACACCAAACCTATATAATTAAGAAACATATGAGATGGAATGGCTTCTTACCAAGAAATGAACTATTATCCTCTGAATAAATAGGCTCCCTATCCTCTGAAAGGTTAAGGCTCCTCAACTCGATGTCGACGTTTCTCACAACCTACCAAAACCAATACATAGGCCTATAGTCAATACATATCATTGTCAATTTGTATCCAAAATAGAACACATTGATCCTACCATGCACTTAAGTCTGCAGATGTGTCCCTCCTACCACCTTGTTCCACCTCCTTCTTGAATTGTGCATGCTTCTCCTTTTCTCACTCTAGTACTTCACGCCTATCCATATCAATCCACCATGGACAGTTATCTAACTCCCACTTTGAAAGGGAATGCATGTAAGGAGGACACATTGTGGTAGCCTCTTGCTTCTCCTTTTCTCACTCTAGTACTTCACGCCTATCCATATCAATCCACCATGGACAGTTATCTAACTCCCACTTTGAAAGGGAATGCATGTAAGGACGACACATTGTGGTAGCCTCATTATAGTGATCGACAACCACTGCCTAGCCCTTAGAGGTAGAGCAATAATGTGTCCATTCTCTTTCAAAATAGTGGAAACCTGCATAATTTCAAACACATGCTACCAAGAGCAACTTAGAAATCAACAAACAAACATAGAACTGCCTATACAAGAGACCACCCTAAAATAGTATACTTGTGCACTAATCTCTGAGAAGCCATCTGAATCAAGTCAAGCTTTCTTAGAGTTTTGAGATCAGCTCCCTTCTCTTTTCCCTTCACACACCTAACTATATGAAGCAAGAACTTTATTTTCTCAATCCTCACCTCCTTGTATCAAGAAAAGGGTACTCGACAGGAACTACAATTCCACTAGGCACATCGATGAAATCCTTAAGCACATCTTGAGCTTTCAAGAATATCTTCTCCAACACAATCTCTCTTTGAATCCAACTACTACAAAATGATAACATTTCTAATATTATGTGAGATTTGTTTATTTATATACTCATTTCATGTTCTTCACAACATGAGAAAGTACTCATAATAGAGAGAGAGAAAGAGGATTACTTTAAGTCATGGTCCCCTCTTGGAAGGGAAAACATGAATTTAGTAGCCTTGTTCTTCTCAAAAAGAGACAACCAATATAACTTTTTCTCATTGGAAATATCACACATTGCAAGCAAGTTTAGCTTCTCTAATGTGGCGAAGCTTTCACCCAGCCACTTCAGCCAAGACTCTCTTCCACTACTCTTCCCCACCAAGAGAGGGATCAACAATATTCAAAATGTATCCACGGTAAAAACAGTGGAAAAAAAACAAAAATAAGATGCTAGAGAAATAAAAAAAAGTGTGCAAATTGTTGAAAGACACGTTTCCAAGCTATTTGCAAAAGTTACATTTCCAATCTTGTCATTATACTTTTTTAGTCAATTCATCCATTTCCTTAATCTCTACCTTTCTCAACTATTCCTTAGATAAAGATGACCTGATTGGTTCCAAGTTCTTATGTAAATCTTTAAAGAACTAGACCTAAGGGGAAACCACATTATGCTCTCACCAACACAAAATATCCAATTCATAGACACTTGATGCTTGTTACTTATGCCCTTGTCTTATTGCATATGAAAACGTTTTAAATGCTAAAGTAATATCGGATCCCAGCTTGCCATAGTGTCCTCACACTAACTAAAGCTTCACCTCTATCACATGTCAACACTGAAACAATGAAGACACCTTTCTTTGGCACATAACTCTCTCTCCCAAAAGAGATCTTCAAACCAGAAATATTATCTCTCAAACCTCTGACTTTAGCATATGGAATCATCCGACAAAGCAGAATTGGAGGACATTCAAAGCAACTCACTATTCTGACCTTGAGAATGTCTTCACCTTGGAACATGGAAATGCTACTCTCATCCCTGACTGTATCCTCTTTCAACACCTCCGGACATGAGACATAGGTCACAATTTGAAATCTTGCCTCTTGCTCATTCAACTACTCCTCTTCGTTGTTCTCTGTAGCCTCATCTTCTCTCATGCCCACATCAACTCTTTCATTATTTTCAGAGCCTTCCATGTTATCCTCCAGAGACTCTGAAATCAAATCTGCCTTACTTTGTCTTGGCCTCTTCTACCTCCCCCTCTCTTTGAAGACTCAATAACACGTTTGTTGGAAAAAAAACATCATGGTAATCTAATCAATTAGTAAAACATAGAGGGTTTAATGTTATCAAAATGCAAAGGAGAGGGTTCCCATGGTATGTTAATTTTATTCATTTTCACACACACACACACACACACCACAACAACAACAACAACAACAACAACACTTACACACACACACACACACAACACAACACAACAACACACACACACAACAACAACAACAACACACACACACAACAACAACAACAACAACAACAACAACAACAAAAACAACAACAACCACACACACACACACACACACACACAACAACAACAACAACAACAACAACAACAAAATTTAATCAAAATTCTAGACAAAAAGGGTTTAATTGCAAAAAAAAATGGAGGATACCCATTTCACTAGCAACCGCAAACAAGCCAAGCCCTGCCTCGAGCAAGTGCAAAAGGAAAACTGTGCATGTCACCATGCATTATTGTTCTTCACTCTTCTATATTATTAGATAGGCAAAGAAGCATTAAAAGAGACATTCCCACATGTGAAAGTGCTGGACAAGTGAAGTTTGAACCGAATTCAAAAAGAAAGCTTTCAATATTTTTAACTCTTTAAAGCAAATTTTATCTTTGCAGTCTTTTCCATCCTAATCTTCTCACACATGAACATTGTTAAATTGTCTATGAACCACCCTAAGCAAAGAAAAAGAAACTCGCCCCAGGAAAGAATCCACCAAGGAAAGAACACAGGAGTTATTATGTCATAGCATGCTTACCAAAATTCCATAACTATATTTTTGCCGACAAAAAGAAGCAGCCATTTTGCTTTACTTATGATAAATCCGCAACCCTAAATAGCAAACAATACCAACCAAAACTTGCAGAGGCACCCCCCATACACCATGCCTAGGCAAAACAAAATTTTAGAGGCATAGGGTTATATGGCATCTCCTGATCTAGTCAGAGCTTGCAATCAAGGGATAATATCTCATGGCACACTGAGCCTTGCATGGTAACGACAACCGAAAAGTGCCTGGAATAACTCTACCTTTGTCAAGGCTGCTTGGTGCATGAATTCGTGGACAGATGCATCTAGATTCAAAACCTATAGGTACACATAATACATGTGTTTGCAGGGGAGGTACGCCTCATGTTTTGCTTCCCTCTTCTAAAAATTAGGACATGAGCAGACTGGAAACTCTGCGAGTGTCACCACATAATGCACCCCAGCTGCACGGGACCTCTCAGTGTGCTCCCATGAAACATGTGAAACTCATTACATATGACAATATCTTCTCTTGCAATGGTAGCAACAAGTGAGCGTCCCTTTTCCACATTCTCTTGAAATTCTTTAGTAAGCTTTGAAAGCCAACGCACCACCTTTGCACCTTGATACTTAGGTCGAAATGAGCTTAGGACTTTTGGTGTCGATCCCACGCTCACTGTCACCCTTGTACTCATTTTTGTAGTGGCTTTATCTATTTCCAAGAAGCCGACCCTTTCAAGACTGGCCACCTCAACCCATGAGAGATTTGTTCCCGACAGGCCACACTCCAGGTGCTGGACGAGGGAAGCTATGACACATGTTGTGTCCACATTCCAACAATGTGTGCTTGTAGAAGCACAAAACCATACAAACCCCTCACGCACTCCACTATGTGTGAAATTCTGGATTCAGGGTAGACATGACGCCCCTAGAAGCATGGTGCTAGTACACCTCTCTCAGGAGTCGCTCCTGAATGATTAATTAATGCACCACATCATTGTTTTAATTCTTCAAGCAGGCCAAAACAAGTGACCTTGGACTTGGCATCCACTCTACGAATAGCCCACAATGTCCTTGCTATTTCTCTCTCCTTGATATTGGTTACTGGGCTTTCTAGCACATTCACACTTGTGCTCTATCTTTTTTTTACCGTGCATGTCACATACTTTGGCCTACGGCTATCATTGTCAAGCACTACTCGCGGTGTTGACAAAGGAGGCCATTTACGCCACACTCACCTCTGCTCTTGCATAGCCTTCTCACCTTGAATACCAACTTCATCCATTGCAACATGCGTCAAGTCAATCAACCTCTTTGTAGAGGATGACCCTACTTGTCTCATGAGAAATTGATCCTTGATCTCTTACAATCCTGGTCCACTTCTTGTGTACCCTCCCACCGAGTGAGCGTTACTATGGGTACCCTGAAGCACAACCACAGTAAGATCCACTACAGTTGCTTTGTTTGTTTTCTATTTCTAACAACAACCCTCATGCTCGAGTGTTTGATCTCTGCAAGATTTGTTGCTGGAAAGAATGGCCCATCTTGTTCCCGAGTCACAAACCATGAACTCAAATGTGTTTCTTGGACCTCCCACCAAGCAATCCATGTTTGAAGTGATGCCCCCAATTCACTCTCAATATAGCATGTCCCTTCCTCCACCACTATTGCAAGGCATATTTACAATTTGTAGCTGCCACTTTTAAACAAGCGTTTCTCCACTAAAAAGACTCGAGATGTCCTCATCTCGAGGTAATCTCTAAGTAGATCCTCCTCTCTCTCACATAGTGGTGTCCCCACTGGGTAGAAATCTTCATAATCCTAAAGTTAATTGGCCTTATTATCCTAAGGTCATGCATCCATATACACTCTTATATGATATGAACCCATTCTTTATTATCCCTAATTCTACCTTATGAATTCCTCATTCCATATCCCCATGTAATATGGTACTTCATGAATTGTCATGGAAAAACGTAAGGGGATCAATCCTTTATGCAATCTAACCTATGATAGCAAGATGCATAACCTTGCATTGTCTCCTAGAATACCTCTATTCATCATGTACATTACTTCACATGAATATTGCACCAATCAACTTCTATTTACTCATAGTTCTTAATTAGATCACCCTATGTTTTTCCTCAAAAGGTTTTCTCCCCAATTTTATTTCTCAAATTTATTGTACAAATATCTTGCGTGTGCCACCCCAAAGATACAAGCACAATTTCATAGGATGATTATCTCAACATGTGAGGATATTCAAATCACTTCTATGGCTAGTATAGATGATTGATTCGTCCTCATATGATAAACAATCACTTGTTTTAATCCCTTGACAGTGAACCTTTGAAAAACGAATCCTAGGAACTAAGATCGACTCTGATACCACTTGTAAGGTCCTCGCTCTAGTTTGGCTCAAGGGGATCCTTTTGATAGGTAGCTAAGTCCCCTTTGTCTTCGATTAACGACACCTCGATCTCTTGGAAATACAAGGATACGAGCAAACTAAGAGACCTAACTCTATCTCGTAGGGGAAAACGTAATTATTCTAATATAGGAATCTATTCCTCTGATCAATCGGCACTCAATGTGTGTGATCAAGGATGGAACAAGTCCGCACTTGGTACATGGAAACCAATGCCTTTTTCTTCTTTTCTTTATGAGGCACGACCACTAGGTCGTTCTCCTAAAACGGACTTGCTTGGGCACTATTCTATTACGGATCATAAATAATAATTATGTTGGAAAGTTACTCGACTCATCGAGTCCACCCATCCATAGGATGGTGCCATCGGGGCATCCATCCATCCACGCACCCAATCATTTTTGTTATCTAATTAGGTCCTACCACACTGTGAAACATATAAAAATAGGTTCTTTAATTATTCCCCGTCACTCACACTGATTCATTAAGACAGTTCTTCCAAAACATTTGAAAACAAATGGATCTTCAAACACAGTCATAACAGTATCACTTGCTCATTACATTATTCACGTGCTCCCAGACAACCCTCGCACCAACATGGGCGACATGGTTCCTACGGTAGCAATTATTCATGGAGGGGTCTAGAACTCCGAACATCACTCACCCGCTTGGTGAGAACTACTAGGTGGGTCCCTAGTTCCCTCATCCTTGGCGTGGCAGTGACGTTTTAAACTCAGAGCCTCCACTGAGCCCCACACCGACCCCCTCGAGGGATGTGCCTCTTAGCTGGCTTTTATTTGCACCACTTGCCCCCCCTCACACCCGAAAGAAAGCACCTCATCCACCTAGATGGGTCCAACTCCAAGCATCTAGTGGGTTGTTCCCTCAAAGCGGGACGATAGCGTTAGGGTGACCAATCAAACATCATAAGATCGGCGACAACCGATCGATTTGAGATGTCCTCATCTCGAGGTAATCTCTAAGTAAATCCTCCTCTCTCTCACAAAGTGGTGTCCTCACTAGGTAGAAATCTTCTTTTATCTAAATATTGTTCCTAAGAGTCTCTTCTTTCATGTGTCTAGCTCATTTTGTTAAGCTCCCAAAATGTCTTCATTATTCTTAATTGGCCTTATTATCCTAAGGTCATGCATCCATATACACTCTCATTCTCTAAGGGGAAGTATTGGTCAAAGCAAACTCTGAGTCGTATTATCATTATTTTTTAAAATTTTACATTGTGTTATCAAATAATGTCTTTTTTTACAAATTTCAGCTCATGCAAAGCTATCATTGCATATTTGGAAAAGAAATATGAAGATCTCCAAAGTGTGAATACTTTAAAGTATTTAAGTCAGCAAGTGAGATTATTACCAAGTATCCCCCTTTCCTCCTTTGTTGCATTATGATTCTGTTATTCAAGAAATGCTTGTTTAATAGGTACCTATTGAGCCAAACTCCACATCTTGTGGATGGAGAGTTATTGCCAGTGCTTGGAGATATATTGAAATGAAATACATAATACCTTCATTGACTGTAAGTTTATAGTACTTTTGTGCTCTTCATTTTGGCTTTAATTTCAGTTTCTAATTAAATGTTTTTTTCACTTTCTAGATGCATGACTATCTCGAGTCATGGGTTTGGTGGGTCAGGGCGAAATGCATTTCTTGCATTCTTGAGAAAACAATTACTCCCTATATAACCCAGATTCTCCACTTCCAGAACAAAAAGAGAAGACACAAAAAGCAAAGAAGATAAAGAAGAAAGGTAGCAAGGAGATGCCCATGTATTCTTCCCTAAAGCATGGTCATTCCCAGAGCCAAAAATTACCCAAGAAGCCATCCTCCAAGCACACTCCAAAGGACAAAGGTGTACCTCTAAAGTTCTCTGATTCAAAAAAGACTTCCTCTAAGGGTAGAAAGAAGAATATATCAAAGGCCAGGGAAGCTTCAAGTGCCAGAAGGCAAGTGAATTTTGGAGCCACTAAAGATGATGGAGAGGTGGAGAGGGGGGAAGGGAGGCTTAGACATCCAAAGCTCCAAAATTCACTTGCCAGAAGGCAAGTGAATTTTGGAGCCACTAAAGATGATGGAGAGGTGGAGAGGGGGGAAGGGAGGCTTAGACATCCAAAGCTACAGACAGATACACAATTTGAAGAGCCTAAAAATGTCCCAGTTGTAGAGCCTTCATCTGAAGAGGCCCAAAATGTCATAGTTGCAACCCAACAAACTAAGGAGACCCAATGATTTTTGTCTATGTGAGAAGCCCATTACACATGCTCCTTATGGAGCCTTTTTGAGTTATCCCGATGTAAAATATTTCCATTTTATGGAGCTTATTTGAGTTTATCCCAATGTAACATCTTGTCATGAGAATAGAAAATATCTTTTTGTAATGAAAAGCATATTTTTGTGACGTTGCCTTGTCACTGTACCATTTTCTATCATATAACATATTTAAGATAACACTTGAATTTTAAGACACACAAATACATGATTAAACTTGAGAAAAAAATATGTCTATATTCATCAATTCTCTTCATTTCTTCTCATTGATAATGGCTCAAAGGCTACAATATTTGCGGGCATATATTTGATACAAGGGATTGATTTTTCAACCCTCTTTCCAATGGCATCATCATTGATCTTGAACCCTCTTATATCTTTTAAGGTCCAGTTAGCATTAACAACAAACGGTCTAGGTTCTTGAAAAGGGAAAACCTTGATCTCTATTTCAAACTTTTGGACATTTTTCTTCAGAGTCAAGAGAGATCCAGCTACCAAGACTTTGCCTCCACCTCCTATAATCATACCCTAAAACCAAGGATTGACTATTTGGTATGAGAATTGGGACTTGCCTTGCACCTTATAGTGTCACCTAGATGAAAGCTTTCCCTTTATTTCCACATGTCTCCAAGAACAGAGTCCAAATCTTGTTCAGCCAACCTTCTATTCAGCCACATAGTTGTTGTTCTTTGCAACACCAAGGACCTGAAACAAGCAACAAACACATGAAGAGGAACAAACAATGAGAGCCTTATTCTCCTTGAGATCCTTTCTGGTGTCATTGCCTTCTTCTGATGTCCTGTGAAATTTTGGTTTTAAAGCTTAAAATTGTTGATGTATCTGGGATCTCCCAATTGAGTGAATTCAAAAGAAGAATGGGTAGATCTTCAAGCTCCCCATATGAACCTGCTCTAGATGGAACTTTATATTATGCAAAGTAAACAAACTAACCGTTCCGCCGAAAAAAGATGATGATTGTTGAGGATATAGAGTATGCGAAATTTTCTTATGAATGGCTTGAAATGTCACGTAAACTCTCCACCACAGGCTGTCATTCAACACATGTTGATGGAAACACGTTTGCAAATCAAATAGCTATATGCTTATTATTCGCTAGGCAATAACAATACATATTAAAATATGAGATTGTATCACAAAACTTACAGTGTAAATGCATAGATGGTTGCATTGTAGGATTCAAGAATATATCCTTGGTCATGTAAACATGTTGAACTTTTGCAAACCATCCCTGTTCTATCACCTTGAATGTAATGATGCGACCTTTTCAATAGTTTCTAATGTCCTCTCGTTGAGTTCTCTTCACTCTATGAGAGCCCTTACAAGATGGAAGCATTGTTACCCAATCATTGACATTCAAAGTCAATGGCTTCCAAACCTCATCTTCTTTTATGTTATGAAATATACAAGTAATAGTGTGAGTAGGGTGTCGGGAAGAAGCCATTTTAAAGCTTGAAGAGCATAAGAAAAATAGTGAAAATAGTGTTTGAGAGAAATGGCAAGTATTGTAATGTGAGAGTAATTCAAATTGCCAAACAGGGATAGTTAATGCACCTTGGACCTCACTTAAAAAAAGATTTATTCCACGCTTGAAATGACTTTTTCACTGTTTTCAGTGCTGGAGAAATATGCTCATTTTGAATTTGAAAATAAATCAAAAACCTTCAAAATAGATGAGACAAGAATGTCATATTTTGTACACACAGTAAAGTAATGTAGTAATGTTATTTGTCAAGTCCTTAATGAAGAAAAAGTCCATAATGAAAAAATTAAAAAAAGTCCTTAATGTCAAGTGGCCGCACTACTGAAGAAGCACGAGTATTGCTGCTGTGCAGCGTGAAGGCGCTACTGTGTCTTTCTCTCTCTTTCTGTGGCCGTTGTTGGAATTGCAGAGCTTTGTGCGCCAAGTTGCTGATGGGCCTGAGGTTACACAAGAATGTGCTTTAGCTGCCTGAGAAAATGTGCATGTTTGCTACTGGAGTAAATACTGGACCAGTTGTTTGAGCTGCAGATTTGTAGGAGATGTGCTTATTGGCCATTCTGAGAGTTGCCTGCAGATGGACGCCTCAATCAAGTTGGTTGCGTACTGAAGCCGGATGTCTATGTACTAGCCTTTAGTGTAGGCTGCTGAGCGTGAGGAAAAACCATGTGAGCTGTTGTTCAGAGGGCTGCTTTATTACTGCAAAACTAATGGGTGCTTTATTACTGCAAAACTAATGGGTATCCTAAATGCATCGACGGTGGTGCTGCTTGAGCGTTTTGAAGGGCCGGCGCTTGTGGAGTGCGGGTTGCTTGCAGAGTGGCCAATAACTATTCGCATTAGATGAATGTAAGCAATGAGGATTTGGTAGAGGTGCACATTGTTTTAATAAATAGCATGCATCCCCGGAAAGAAAGGAAATGCAGAGGTCATAATAGCTAATAGAAACGAAGGAGGAGAAGTGCTAAGGGGGACACTTCCTGCACTGCTCTGCATTGCCATATGGGGGGGGCTCTACCAAGAAGAACAATTTTGAGCTTTCTTTCGTGAGCCTACATGAGGATCCTTCACAAGCTTGAAGGGTACACACGGGAAATTTTTTTTCTCTCTCTTTCCTAGTTCTTTAAACCACGTTTCACATTTTTCAAAGTTCACATTCTTTGAAATTAGTTCACCACTCTTTGATTGATTGCCCCAAACTACCTATCAAAAGGCTACCTAATTAATCAAAGTGGTCGCAATAGTGTTTGTTTTGCTGGTCGGTAAATGTGCATGGAGCGGTGATGGCTCAAACATTGGGTTGCATATGTGATATGAATGCATTTGTGAATGGTTCATGTCTGCATAGTAGATGCATATGATGCAATAATGGTGACAAGATGGACATGCAAGTGAAGTAAATAATGCATTTCTTGCCGGTTTGGATGAGTTAGTGGGATTCAAGTACAGCACTTTGTTTTTCTGGTTGGTATAGTTGCATGCAGTGGTGATGGCTCAAACAATGGAGATGTTACATCAAAATCCCACCTTAAAAGGAAAAAAGGATTGCATCAAACAATGGATGTGATACGAATGTGTTAGGACAACTTGATGATTCATAACAACATAGTAGATGCATACAATGCAATAATGGTGGCAAGATAGACATGCAAGTGTAAGTACATAATGCATTTCTTGCCAGTTGGATGAGTTAATGAGATTCAAGTATAGCACTTCAGGGTAACTTGATAGCTCTCAACACAATGTTGCTAAGACTGATAAATACCTTGTGTTAAAGTTAACCTCCCAGCAGCCCTTGCACAACTTATTTTGAGTGTGGGAGCTAGCTTAGCATCAGGAGCCTCTGTGGCACAAAGTTCACTGTATAGTCCATGCCTTGGGGACATTGCCGATGACCATGAGCAAAACAACATTGTGCAAAAGTTTGTGGAGAAGTTCTTTTTTATTTCTCCTCTCACCAAGATTAGTTGTAACAATGAAAAGCATTTGAAAGGCATGTAAATAGGCACTGCCACTTGATTTATGGAAGCATTTTCTTATGATACAATTTTACCAGAGGACTTAGACATAAGGCTACACTTTCAGGAAGAGTGATTGTCTGCTGCTCTTATGAGGCAGTGATCAACAGTAAATGGTAGACTACAGAAATATACAGAGTACCAGTTGAAGTGTGCTAATGCATCATTTGCCTTGCAATTATCAGCTGCATGATTTCATTGGTACCTTCTAGAATCGTATGTACCCGTAAATCCCGCAGGTATCTCTCAATCTGAAAGTGAGGAACCAATTTAAATAAGGAAAAAGAGCTACATCAATGCCTAATCACTGAATAACCTTGTTTTAGCATACTAACAGAGGTTGATTGATACGTAACATACTGGATAATCATTGAGATAACCATAGCCACCATGAAGTTGGAGTGCATCATTGCAAACATTGTAGCAAGCTTCCGTGGCAAACCTTCACCAGAAAAAGCCAAAAAAGAGCATAAGTAGCACAAACCTAACCTGAGTATCCTTCAAAGGCCCACACTCAACAACATTTTCAGCATACCGCTTTGCCATGGCTACAGTAGCAGTAATTCCAGGTGCGTTGGCATCAAAAGCTGAAGCTGCATGTGCTACCATCAATCGAGATGCTTGCACTCTTGTAATCATGTCAGATAGCTTGAATTGAGTATTCTGAAAGTCTATGATGGCTTTGCCAAACTGCCAACGTGACAACAAGAGACAAATGCAAGAATTCAATGCTTTAGAAACATTAAAACGAGCTGCATTCCAAAAACACAGCACCCGGTTGAGAGGCTCTTTTCTCACTTGTTTCCGCCCCTTCACATATTCTTCAGTGGTATCAAGGCAGAACTGGGCACCACCAACACTGACGATTTTATTTTATTTTTGTTTAAAAAAAGAAAGATTTAGAGAGAGTGAAAAAACTAGTAGAAAGTATGCTTGACATTTTCAACAAGGCCATACCACCTGCACGCTGCAATATTGATCCGGCCACCATCGAGTCCCGAAAGAGCTATCTTGAACCCCTGGCTCTCTTTCCCAATCATACGCGTGCAAGGAACCCTCACATCATCTAATGTGACCTGTTCTGCACATGCTTCAAAACTTCAGAACCAAAATTTTCGTAGGCATATAATGAAAAAAAAAACAAAGAAATCTCTCTCACGGATGTTGTTGGTTGAGAATGCCAGCCAAGCTTGTGTTCTGGAGCGCCAAAAGATAAGCCCTCCATACCCTGATTTTGGAAACAACAAGGAAAAAACTTACTCTACATGAATTACTTGGGAATGCATACAAACGAGTGCATACAATCACACAAATTTACTTTTTCTAGAAGGAAGCATGTAATGCCCTTAGGGTCATTGATGCCGGTTCTAGCCATGACCAGATAGACGTCACTAACACCACCCCCACTGATGAAAGCCTGAGAATTTTCAGAAGTTAATCAGATTCTCTAATCTGGGACATATCATCATAAATTTTGTTTTTGAATATAAAATCAAGATGTTTAGCAAGATAGCAAACAACAGTTCCATCTTCTAAGTGATTTATGTCGAACTGAAGAAAAAAACATCCCACTTTGGACCATATCATAGTTGTCTAAACTTATATTGGCAAGGTCGTTTTTTGCCCAATATGATGAGCGTGTTGCCAACACCATTGAGACGTTTAAAGAGAACGCGGGGGAGAGAAAAAGAGCTCGGGTTCCTTGCAAGAAAACACGCACACACAAGAAAGAGCAAGACATAAGAGAAATAGATGGCTGAATTTTCTTCTATCTCCTTCTCTTCTCTATAATCATATAACTAAAAGATAAGAGTACATACATAAAGGAAAAGTACTTTCTTACAATAACGTACAATGGTCGGTCCATAGTGTAAACCTAAGCTGGCGCTATAACTATGCCATAACTCTAGTACTCCAAAGTGGTTGTCTATCATCCACTCGCAACATATCAACCATAATCTCACCAACCATGCCAGTGGCATAAGTGTGGAAGCTGTCACCTAGGCGGGTCCTCAATGTTCGTCGTAGCACTAGTTGAGCTCGAGATCTCAACACTCCCTCTAGAGCTCAACTCCACACACTACACTCCAAGTAAGCTCCTAAACCTGTGGAGCTTCTCTGTGCCCAATACCTTCGTGAAGATGTCAGCCACCTGATCCTTTGTGCTGACATATACTAGATCCACATCACCTGCTAGAACCTTCTCCCTCACAAAGTGATAATGCACCTCAATGTGCTTCGTTCTCATAGTGGTTGAGTACTTTAGGTACAGTGCGGTATGGTACGTATACGGTACGAGTACGTAAAGTACGTATCAAGATAAGTACTTCAAGTATGCTCATGTTTTTTACTATATATATATATATATATATAGTAAAATAAGGAATATCTAGCATCCATATAAAAATAGCATGAAAGAAAATGGTAATGCTAAAATGAAAACTAATCTATTAACTACTGAGCGATGACCATTGACTAAAATAATTAAAAAACGGGCCAAAAAAGTGTTGTACATTGAACCTCATATTTGGTACGCAGACCTTATTCGTACGAGGTATGGTACGTATGGAGTGGTACGAAAAGCACTGAAGGTACACATCGAATGAGTACGGGTACGGAATGCAACTATGTTCGTTTTAGCATGGTATACTGGGTTGCTGGCCAATTGTATGCTACTCATGTTGTCACAATAAATGACAATTGTCCTATCCATGGATCCACCCATATCACCAAGTAGCTTCTGAAGCCAAGCTGCCATAGCAGCACCCTTGTACTCTGCCTCTATACTCGACAAGACAACTATTGGCTGCTTCTTACTGTTCCAAATCACAGCAACACTTCCAAATAAGAACATAAAACCTCAGAGGTCGCATGTGGACAATGTTCTGTTCACAGGGTAGGTAGCTCCTTGAAGGGCCGACTTGGGTGCACATTAACAGACAAGGATCCCACTCAGCAAAAGATCTTAATTCCAGGGATTGGGGAAGAGCACCACTCAGCCAGAATGTTGCCAGCTTTGGAATCTATGGTGCAGGGGCCCGGGATGATGTTGGGTCTTGACTCTTCAAGCTACTAGTCAACAACCTCTCACTGGATCATCTGTGGGGATAATGGTCCCACTAGTACATGGCATGAGGATAACATCATCGACACTCCTATTTTGGACGTCATCGACACCCATCTTTGGACATGGACATGATGCTTCAAGTTTCATCTTGTGTGCATTTACATGCCAACATTTCTGTAATTTTTTCACTCATGTGCATATGGTTTGATGGTTGTATGGATGGGTATAATTCCAATGTTCAACAATCAGGTATGAGGAAGTTGTAGGAGCCACGTGGTGCGTGGTGCATTAGATTAGGAGCCAAGGGGGTGGAGGGTTAGTAGAACTTTGCAAGATGGTCACTTAATTCTTCATTGTTTTCCATCTTAAGATCATAAAATTTAAGCTTTGAAAATGCTTTGGTATTAGTGATTGTGTTTCCAAAGATACCTTCTAACTTGCTCCTGAATTGGTTGGCTGTCGATTTAAGTCGACATGATGTATGAGTGAATTTACAAGTCCAAGACCAATGATGGCAAATTGCTCATTGATGACATTGCCTCCAAGTTTTCAACTTTGGTCCCTCAGCCAGAGGAGCACTCTCATCGTCGGAGACAATCTCCCATAGTCCTTCCCGCATCAAGAGTAACTGCATCTTGGTCTGCCATGTCGGAAACAACCCAGTTCCTGAGAGCTTGTCCATAAGATAGACCCTGATCCATTTTGAAGGTTTATGCAGAGCGTACAAAGGCTAGAAGCAGACCGGAAAAGGCTATGCAGGTCGGCTCACAGTGAGTTGGAGCAAAGGAGGGGCACAACAGGACATCAACGCGAGACATGCAGGGGTTTTAAAGAGGTGCAGAAGAGCAAGATCCCCAAAAACGCAGCCACAGATGGCGTAGACGGAGCTCGCGCAAGAGGGGCTGGGCGGAGCGGGCCTCATTCTGGACTCAGGCCACTGACAGTCATAGGGGATTTCTTTGAGATAGCCGGCCCCCACAGGAGGAGAGACGGCATTCGCACGTTGCATGGCAAGGATGGAGCTATTGTTTCAGATCCCCCCCATGTGTGAGCCATTGCCACGGACTTCTTTCGATCTCTTCTCACGTGGTGGATGAGTGCGAGAGGGTCTGGCGACACACGAGGGAGGTGGTTCCCCCTTCTCTAAGGTCCTTATTGACACCATTCACTGCTGAGGAGTTGGTGGAGGCATTGACGGCACTTCCCAGGGGCAAATGCCCAAGGGCGGACAGGCTTCCAGTCTCTTTCTTTCTTTTCTTCGTCATTGGGACATCATGGAAGGCGGCCTTCAAGCTGCCTTCAATAAGATTATGGTTACTGGTGCCATGCCAGAGAGGCTCTCAGAGGGCTTGATTCACTTGATTTCCAAGGAGGGTGGTGACAGATTGGAGATCCGGCAATGGAGACCCATCACTCTTCTAGGGATAGCCTATAGATCTTGGCCAAGGCCATCACCAGGAGACTTAGCCTTTCCTCCCAAACTTGATCCACGACACTCAGACTAGCTTTGTTCAGGATCGGAACATCTTGGACAGCATCTTTACCTTCCGGGAGGCGACAGCCTCGGCCAGGATGCGGTAGTAGGACCTCATTGTGCTTCTCCTAGACTTTGAGAAACTTAAGATAGGGTGGCTAGAGGGCACAATGAGTTGGATGGGATTTCCCATGGAGTGGATTCGTGGAGTCTCATGACTTTATTGAGCCTCACACAGCCAGGTTTTCATTCAGGGAGCCTATGGCGACAAATTCCCCCTTTCCCACTCGGTTCGACAGGGCTGTCCTTTGGCACCTTACCTCTTCTTATTTGTCGCCAAGGCCATGAGCAGCTTTCTCTCAGCCCACGAGACCGGGCTTTAGGGATTGTGTCTTTCCCTCCACATGCACGAGGAGCTGCTTGACTGAGAGTTAGCAGCTTTCCTTTTATAAGATGAGGGGAATCTCCAGAGATTCGCGGAGGTGATAGAGATTTTCTGCCGTGCATCAGGAGTGCAGATCAACTGGCACAAGTGTAGTTTTTGGGTAGGCCTAGCACCTGCCCCGACTTGGTGGCCAGTTGAGGCTTTCCAGTGGATACTGAGGGGCACCCAAATTCGTTATCTTGGTTGCCAGGTGGGCATTGATCCCTCTCCCAGGCAGCACCTTGCCCCGCTTCTTCTGAGCATTCGGAAGAAGCTTTTATACTGGAGTTCGGCGAGACTCTCCGTAGTAGGCAAAGTGGTGGTGGCGAACTAAGTACTTCTTGCCACCATGTGGTACATCACTTCGTGCTGGGCCTTTTCTCGGGCATGTATTGGCAAGGTACAACGATTGATCCGGAACTTCTTAAGGGTCGGTAGCAATGCGAGGCCAACCAGAGCCAAGGTGGCATGGAGAGTGATCATTCAGCCACGTCGTGGGGGGCTAGGCCTCATCGACCCTGCTATTCAAAGCCTGAAAGGATTTCCTATTGGCCCGGATTTCACCCGCACTCCGAGTCTTGGGGGCCGTTGGCCGCAGAGTACCAGATGGATCTTCATAGAGATGTGAGCCCGCGGTTTTAGTCCAGCTTTTGAGGACAGATTTTCTGCCAGCTAACTACGAGCTTGGGATCAAGCCAGCCCTAAGACAAATAGATCCAGTTGCCTCAAAGGAGCGGCTTCGGCAGCCTCTGGTCTGGAAACCCCTAGTCTGTCTACCTAGTGGTCACATGTTGGATGCCCAACCGCATGTATCATGGGGCGCCTTGAGCATGGGACCAGACACGTCTCTTGGAGATTGGATTGTACACAGGCAGTTATCCCCGGGAGGTGCAGGAGAGAGGTCTGACAGGGGTCCGGGGTAGAGATAGGCTTAGCATCGACATCGACTCAGCTACCCCTCAAGAGTGGCTCACTCCTATCCCAGACCCGACCCCCCAATATGGCTAGGCATGTTTACCAGACACGATATTCTCGTGGTGGTCCACGGAGCAGATGAGGGCAGTGGTCTGCTAACTTTTTCTATTGGATCCCATGGCAAACTAGAGAGATCCGAGCTCCCCTTAGGATTGTAGTGGTTGCACCTTGCAGAGGGTGAGGGTGATTGGTTTTCGGGCATAAGTGGGGCACATAGACCCAGCACCAGCCAAGGTGGCCAAGGAGAGATTCTAGCAACTAGGGATATGAGAGTGCTGACCTCTCACACGCCTACAGTGGGACCCGGGAGAGTGGACTTGGCATGACCCCGTGGATCGGGAGGAGACTCTGGATGCCCCCTTCTTTGCATACACAGTGCGGCTAGGCCGCAGGATCCAGATGCCAGAGATAGATGGCACACCGACAGCAGCAACACATTGGCAGTTACAACCTCTCACAGCGCTTCCGTTCAGATTTCTAGAAGAGGCTTTAGGACAGCTTTCAGCCTACAAAGATCACCCTCTTTCTTTGGTTGTTGGCACACATGAGTTTGGTGATTAGGTACTTGGCTAGCAATTGGTGGTTGGCCAACAACTTGCCCACGGTGCGGCCACCCTTAGGAGTCTCCGCGACATTGTCTCTGGGATTTCCCGAAGGCTCAGTAGATTTGGCAACAGATTCTTCGCATCTTCACTATGGACAGGGCATCGACCCAGATCATTACATGGGGCACTCTTGCTTGGGCCACAAAGGCTGGAGTGGTTAGGGCGTATAAAGAGGATGGGGGTGGGCTGGCCCTTCAAGTCTCTCACACTCGTATTGCAACAGTGCCAGTCATAGACCCACCTATAGGCGACTGGCGGCCAGGCTTACGCCAGAGTGGTTAGGGCATATAAAGAGGATGGGGGTGGGCTGGCCCTTCAAGTCTCTCACACTCGTATTGCAACAGTGCCAGTCATAGCCCCACCTATAGGCGACTGGCGGCCAGGCTTATGCCAGAGATGGGAGATTTGTAGTAGCATAGCAGCCTGACACATTTAGCAAGCTAGATGCAACGAGGCCATCGAGGGTACCCACACTCCGCCAGTTGAGTCCATCAGTAGCATATGGCTCGATATCATGCACACCCTTTGCAGCCAGTGGGGGAAGCTACAGGGAGGTTCTGACCACATGCGGAAGCAGTGGGAAGCCTTCTTGAGGCTTTGGAGGCCTGGCCCATTTCTCACCGATAGAGGAGGTGACCCCACTTGGCATTACAGACCACCTGTGTGGTTGTCCCCCCCCCCCCCCCCCCCCCCCCCCCCGGGGCCGCCCCGCGCGTGTATGAGATAGCCTTCTCCTCATAGAGCGGCCAGCCGGAGGAGAAGCGTCTCTTCCCCCTTTTGCTCATTAGACTCCCGCCCTTAAATGAGGCGAGTTTGTATTTAGCCCTTTGTGGTTTTATTTAGCCCTTTGTGGCTATTTTTTTTCATTAACTAAGGATCTTTTTCCCAGAAAAAAAAAAAGTTACGCTTGGCTTTAGGGAATCAATGTCCTGCCTAGATGTCAATAAAGAGGTCCAGAATGCCACCATTAAGCTCATCTATGCAAGTGCTGCACCTTCAACCAATCGGAGAAGAAGCAAGCAGCCGAACACACAAACGCAAGCACAAACACAATGTAGACTTCATTGCTACTGTACATTTGTGTACAAGAAAAGGTTCCAATGCTTGTAAATGATACTCAGATGGATGCCCTTGATCTGAGACTAACGCTGCTGTGAACTCAGCCCACCCGACCTAGACATGCAGCAGACCTCCTGCTTGTGAAAGTTGCTCTTCTCCAATAGACCTCTCAAGTCTAGGGATCAACTTCTAGCTTCTCCAATCAGCCAGCCCTCTTATGTGTCTTGCTGAAGAAAAGAACCTCAACACATGAGGTGAACAAATGAGAATCCAAACCATGCCAGGTTGGGCTCAGATCCAATGAAACCTCATCCTCTCACACGGCCTCTGGTGGTGAAGACACATCCACTGACATGCCCCACTAAGGTGTCATCCCTGGTGAAGAAATCACCTCTGCTATTGAAACAAGTGAAGACTCCAAACACTACTTAGGATTGTTGTGAAGAATCCTCCTTGTGTGCCTGTTGTTGTGTATGTACGGCAACTCTCCCCCACTAAAACTATACTCACCCATTAAGCCCTTAACATTTTTTGGTTTGCAAAATGCTTGCCTGGCTGTTGCAAATAAATCATCATTCTCTGATGAGGTTACATCAGAGACAACTACAGTCAAAGCTATCTCCAATGAGACCTCATCCTCTAGCACGACCTTGGGTGGTGAAGGCACATCCACTTACATGCCCTCCTATGGTGTCATTTTTGCTATAGAAATCACCTCTGCTGCTGAAGAAAGTGAAGAGCCAACTCCTCAGATGGCAGTGAGGAATCCTCCTTATGTGCATGTTGTTATACCTGGGGCAACACTCCCCCACTATAACTGTGTTGGACCCTTAACAGTTCTTGGGTTTGCATAATCCTTGCATGGCTGTTGCCAATGATGGCTGCCCTGCTGCAGGAAGGTGGCCAAACACGAGTACAGGTGCGCCATATGGGCCTCAAAGCAATTCATTTCTTCTGCCAACAAGCGGGGAAATAGAGCCACTATTGCCTCTACATCCATGATGAACAACTAGGAACCACTAGTCAATGGGAAAACGCCAAAAGTGTTCTTTAACCCGACCTTTTTTGTGCACTTCTGATCTAAGGGGCTCTACCCTTGCACAGTCCACACACGGGATACCGGCTTCAATATCCCCCCCCCCTAATAGGATTATGTGCGTATGTGGAAACCTATTCATGTGTATGTGTGTGTGACACCTGCTTAGGTGTGAACACCCCCTTATATCTAGATAAGATAAGTGTGACATGTGTCGTGTGTTTGTGAGTGTGATTTGTTTGGGTCAAAAGATAAGGTTGTAAACCTACAAAAAGGCATGTACTTGGTGTAAGATGACAATAAATCAAGTATCTTATTGAGTCGTGCAACATATGCTCTCTCTTGAGTTTCATCATGTTTACTCTACAGTCACCATAGCTCAACTCTCTCTCTCTCTCTCTCTCTCTCTCATAATTCTTCCGTCTCACTGTCTGCACAGCAGCACCACTTCTGACCACCATGCATAGCAAGCATGGTATCAGAGCTTCACGAGACGACCTGGCGCACTCTGTCCCAGCTCTGTGTCCACCATCGCCACGCCTAGCAGGCGCTGATAGTGTTCAGTCAGCCACCTCGTCCGCCCAGCCGATATCCTCCTGCCTCTGCCAGCATCTGCTCCGCCCAGCTGACCCCTCTAGTGGGCAGGTCCCCACTACTGCCTACTGTGCCCCGCCGCCTTGTAGCTGCCACCTGTTCACCCACCTGGTCGCATAACGTCCTTAAGCCCCCTGCCCAGTCTGCCCTGTACTACACACAGACACAAGTGGGTACTTAGACACACGTCACCTGATCTCTGGGAAACCCCGAAATAGTGTTGAACTCCATGACTGTCGTCGTCAAGGAAGCTTCTTCTGCTGCGAGTACTGGAGGCAATGACAGCATGAGGACAAGGCAGCAAAAAGGTTCCTCTGTGTAGTATAGGACAGACTGGGCAGGGGGGTGTAAGGACGGTACGTGACCAGGCGGGTGAACAGGTGGTAGAGGCTGCAACAAGGCAAGGCGCTGGCGTTGTGTGCAGGAGCACAGAGATGGGCGTGGGTAGTAGCGCAGGTGCGATGGTGGGAAGTGGGTGACACAACAGCTGGAGTGGAGGGCTGCACAGCGCCAGGAGCTATGGGCATTTGGATTTGGGAGGAAAGAAAGGCGGAGAGGCCGGCCAGGTCGTGCTAATGAGTAGGAGCTTCCTGAGGTGTGGAGCCTTGATCATAAGGTGGACCAGCAATAGTACATGGAAGTTCAATTTGGTCCTTATTTAACATGGGTGGAGGTTGAGATTTGGGTGTCGTAGGAGGGTAAACGACCTTAGCAAATCTTGTGTAGGTAGCACATGAGTCTTGGTCTGACTTTGTGTCACTGTTCTCATCGAGTTGTTTGATGTGAACGTGTGGGATTTGGGTTTGGCCGTCTCTGTGGAATAGGCACTGGAGGGTTAGGAGGCACATGTGGGGAAAAATCTTCTTTTGTGAACATCATGTTAGCGAATGGATCTTCCTTGGCCTTGAGCGTAAGTGGGGGCTCCTGCCTTATCTGGTGTGGAAGTTCAGGTTCAATGGGGGATGGCACACACTCAAGCACTGGGTCAAAGGTTACAGAAACGGGTGGCGGTTCAAGTTGAGCCTAGTATTGCTCTACACGAGTGCTTGAGCCTCCTGAAGACGTTGCTTCTCAAGGATGGCATTGGGATATGTGGCCAGCCATTTGTTCCGTTTGGTGAGTTTTTGGGGGGCTGCATGGGGGAGTGGCATTTCGGGCACGATCATCACTCCTGGAGGAGGAGGATGTGGTTTTTGTTGAGCCACTATGGATGCTAACCCGATCTTCTTTATGGCCAATGTGCTTAGAGCGTTGTTTCTTTTAGGATGTGGCCTTCTTTAGCTTGGCCTGCAACCATGTGATGACATTCAATGGGACAATCGAAATCTTCCCATGTTGAACGCTCAACACGTTGAAGATTGCAAAGGGCAATCTTTGAAGTAATGGTCGATTCCACAGCCATGACATTGTGGTGTCACTAGTAGGCATTTCTTTTGAGGGCATTCAGCCACTCTATGGGGTCCATGGTGGCAGAGGAAACACAGAAGAGGGGGTTTTGTTGTGGGTGCACCTATAGTGTGCACAAGTGGTTTAGGGTCCATGTGAGGCACCAGCAAAGGGAGATCATGTGTTAGGGGTGCCTTAGGGATGGTGTAGCGCATGGGTGACCATAAGCAGCTCTAAAGATTTAAAAATTTTAAAAATTTTGAATCACATGACAAGATTCGGAGGCTAATGTGTGTGAAAAGCCCCTAAAAGGTTTTTGTGTGTATGTGTAAACTTATTCATGTGTATGCGTGTGTGAACACCTGCTTAGGTGTGAACACACCCTTATATCGATAAGTGTGACGTGTCGTGTGTGTTTGTGAGTGTGATTTGTTTGGGTCAAAAGGTAAGGTTGTAAACCTACAAAAAGGCATGTACTTGGTGTAAGATGACAATCAATCAAGTATCTCATTGACATATGCTCTCTTGAGTTTCATCATGTTTACAGTCGCCATAGCTCAACTCTCTCTCTCTCTCTCTCTCTCTCTCGTAATTGTTATGTCCCACTCTCTGCACAGCAACACGACTTCTAACCACCACGCATAGCAAACATCCCACACTCATAACTGTTCCAGCTGGATCATCCTAGGGTGCCACACTAGATCATTCCAGGCCTGGACGTCCTTGCTGGACCGTTCCGTTGGATTTAAAAAAACATGCGGTTATAAACGCGGTTAGTAATGCGATTATGGGTTAGCAATTGGGGTCGCATTTCAACCATGTTCATAGAGACGCTTATAAACACGTTACAAGTTACAACCACGTTTATAATTGCAAAACAAACAAAAATCACCAAAAAAAAAGGCAGAATGGGAGAGATTAATCTCCCAAATTCTACCCCAAAATTTTTTAATTAAATTTCACTACACATCATTAATAGCATATTAAGAAGATAAAGATCTCATAACATTTAAGAGCATGGAAAGATATTACATTTAATATCCAAAACTACCACAGGTATGTTTATAATATACATGATATATACAAAAAGAGGAATCATATCCTTGACCATGAGTTCTTCTTATCTAACAGTGATTGTGATTCATGATTGGATAAGAAAAATGCCTTTTTCTAAAAAATTACAGTATCGGTATAACACCAATATAAGCATTATAGAAATTAGACCATCCAGAGCATTCGGTGGACCATCCAGAAATGAAAGCACACCACCAACGGATACATGAGAGGTGCACACACCGGCATTGAAGGCACTACACTTTCACCCCGATGGGCATCTACCAAAGATAGGAGATGCCACCAACTCCACCACCTTGCAGGAACTAATTTATATGAAAAACCATATTTTCAAAGCAAGCAAAGCAAGAGAGGGAGAGGGAGAGAGAATAGACAATGTAGACTATGAAGAGAGGAGATGGAGACTCAGACGAAGACTGAGAATAAATAATGTGCATTAGACAAACAACATAGAATACATACACATACAAATTGCAATATAAACGACGACACGTTACGGCCAAACAATACGACCCAGTGTCGAAGTTGCCACACAAGTTCTCAATGGAAGCTATTGCATGTGCTACATATGTGCTTAACAGAAGTCCAACTAGGGCATTGAAGACAATCACGCCTTCTGAGGCTTGGTTTGAAAGGAAGCCCAAAGTCGATCATATACGGGTATTTGGGTGTTTGGCTTTGCCTGAGCAACACCGTACCAAGCTTGATGACAAGGCTATAAAATGCATATTTGTGGGATACAACAAGGAATGCAAGGACTACCTTTTCTACCATCCCGTTACACGGAAGATTTTCATCAGTACAAACATTGTGTTTGTGGAAAATTTAATTCAGCCCATGGTAAGAGTGCAGAAAAAACTCAGATGTAGGCTCACATTATATGTTTGAAGACTTGCTTCCCATCTCACTTTCAGAACCGCCATCTAAGGATCTTGTGCCTCGGGATAGGTTTGTAAATCAGCCATTACAGCATTATAATCAGCCGGATATGCAAGTTGAAATTCAACAGTTGATCCGACAACTGTTGAGGATGTAGTTAGAGATGAAAGGACAGCCATATAGAAAAGCAAGGGCTGTCCCCAGATAGCTGTTGCAAACTTTGCAGAACACCCGAGTCACAGCTCCACTCTCTTGGAGGACTAGATTTGCTTGTTAAAATGCTTCCAATAACTATGTAAATTATGCCTGTATTAGTGCATTGTGCGATGATGAGGAGCCTGTATCCTATGACGATGCACAAGAAAATCAGCATTGGATGAGTGCCATGCAGAAGAATTTGATTCCATATAGCATAATGACAATTGGGATTCGGTTGACTTATACCCTATGGCAAGAAGGCTACTGGCACAAAGTGGGTTTTCAAACTCAAAAGAATGATGGTACCATTGATAGGTACAAAGCAGGACTTGTGCAAAGGGTTATGCTCAGTAGAAGGGCACTGATTCCAATGAGACCGTTGCTCCCACTTCACACATGACTACCATCAAATGCATTATTGCATTGGCAGCTCATTCAGGATGGAAAGTGCATCAGTTGGACATCAAAACCGCTTTTCTTAATGGGGATTTGCATGAGGAAGTATATGTCTCGCAGCCCATTGGTTTTGTGATACCTGGTCAAGAACACAACGTATGCAGATTGAGAAAGGCACTCTATGGCCTCAAGCAAGCTCCTAGAGCTTGATATGAGAAGATATTAGCATACTTGATTACTCACAAGTTTCAAAATAGTTTGACTAAGAGTGCGCTCTATGTTTGGAAGGATGAAGAGGATTTGATGATACTCATATGTAGATGACATGTTTCTCAAATGCCCTAATGATGATCAGATTTCACCTTTCAAAGCTGACTTACATACCTTGTTTGAGATGACAAATTTAGTCCGTTGCATTATTACTTAAGCATTCAGTTTTTTCCGCGTGATGATGGCATTGTTTTGTTGCAATCCAAGCACATTATGGGGTTGCTAAAGAGGTTCAATCTTGAAGACTGCAAGCTTGTTGCAACGCCTATTGAGACGGGTGCTAAGCTCAGCCTCTAGGATCCAGGAGAGCCATTTGATGTCATGATCTATAGCCACGTTGTTGGGTGCTTGATTTATCTATGCAATACAAGACCAAACATTCAGTATGGAATGTCACAGTTGAGCAGATTTATGCACAGCCCCCATACTAAGCATTGGTAGGCTGTTAAGTGTGTTTTCCGCTCCTTAACACACACCCAATCCCTTAAATTGCTTTATTGTTGGGGTAAAGGCATTATGCCCACCCTTATAGTGTGTACAAGCCCATAAGTTATAGTACATAGTACACTTAGTACTTTTAATGTACTAAGTGCACTATGTGTACTAGTGCAATATACATGTGTGATAGGGGAGTCACACACTCATGCTATCATGAGTTGACTTATCCCCACAACTCTCTCTCTCTCTCCCTTGTTCTCTCTGTGTATGTCTCCCACATGAATCTCTAAACCCTAATTATTCTCTCTCCCACACAACTGGTATCAGAGCCTTGTTCAGTGCAAGCCAATCCAGAAGCTTCAACTCGTTGAAGAAAGCACGGTGACCAGCATCTGTCCAGTGGCGCTAGAGGGAGGTTTGCCCAGCCAATCAGGCGCATACCCAGGCATTCAGGCGCATACCCAGGCGGGTGCCCGTCAACAACACCTAGTAGCGCTACTGATTTTGGACGTGGTGAGGCGTGCAAAAACGCTGGCCACCTAGGCGAGTGGCGCTAGGCGAAGCTAGGCGAACAGGCGTTGGAGTGTTGCGAGCGAACCATCAGGCGAAGGCTACTAGACGAAGTCGTCAGCGGGCGTCAACAGCACGAACATAGCGCGAAGGCAAGCTTGTAGCGAACCCGTAGCGTGGCTGAGGTAGCGAGGAGGCTAGCGCGCACAACTGGCCGCGTAGCCAACAACTAGGCGTATATGCGAAGGCAACAATCAAGCGAACGTGCATCTACGTCCATACAACAGCAGGCGTATATGCGAACGTGCAATCAGCCAACACCTTGCTAGAGGTCTCCGCCTCAGTTGTGCAGAAGCCGTTGCCCTTATTGCTTCTCGAATCCACAGCAACAAGCAGGAGCAACAGCATCAACATCAACAAGAAGTGCCCCCCCCCCTTTTCTCCTGCAACAACTAAAATTCAGCCTGCAGATCAGAGAAATTCAGGAAATTACAAGGTATCTTGCTTTAATTTTTTTTTGGGACTTGCAATTGAGCAGGTACAATCATCAATTGAGCAGGTACAGGTGTCGAATTGCTCAATTTTGAGCAAAATTGGCAAAATTGGGTGACATTGGTCACAATCAGGATCAATTTGCAGGAAATTGGTCACAATCAGGATCAATTTGCAAGAAATTGGATGTCGAAATTTGGGGCTTTTGATGTAATTGTGCAATTAAGCACTCATACATGCTGTATGATGTGAGAAATCGCACATTTGGGCAAAATTGCAGCAAATTGCAGTGCAAATCAAGGGGCTTTTGTGCCAATTTGGTTGATTTGCATGCAGGCAATCGCATTTGATGCTGTGGATAATGTGTTGATGCCTTACAAGCACTCAATGTGCCTGTAAATCAAGGGGGTTTCATGTATTTGATGTATATGTGGCCTGGGGGAAGCATCGTGAACACTCTGGATGCCTTCATGTGCGTCAATGTACCATGTATGATCAGCAATTGATCTTAAATCAAGGGGCTTTTCAAGATTGTATGCTTGTTGAGCTTGGCAAAGCAGCAGGCAAGACATTTATGCCTTGAATCCTCAAAAATCAGCTTGCAGTCAAGGGGCTTTTGCTCAATTTCTGTTCGGAACTGTTGTATGCAGTGTACGGGACTGTAAAAGTCTGATTTTCACTCATTTGGACAGCCAGGAGAGCATTTATTGCTATTGTACCTGCTGGTACAGATTTGGCACAGCTTTGTGCAAGTTTTGGCATGGCTGTACACTGTTTTGAGTGACCAAAAAGTTCAATTTCAGCTGCTGTACTTGCCGGTACAGGTTTGGTACATCATTGGTGAGCACTTGGTACTGCTGTACAGTACTTTGGAAGGGCAACAGAGCACATTTAAGGTGCTGTCCAAAATCTGCAGCAACCAGATTTTGGTGATTTCATCACAAACAGTGGGAGAACAAGTTGCATTTGTGCTTCCGCAGTGGGAGATAAAGCTTGGGAGAACAACTGTGAGCACTTTGTGTGCTTTTGGTGCAGTGTTTGCACATTTTGCAGCGAGTCAGGCATTGACAGGTTGCATATTGCTATGGCAACCACAGGTGAGAGCTCTTCATTGCTTCACATCAAGAAGCTTGAAGGCTCACATAACTATGATATTTGGCAAACCCAGTGCTACAATGTGTTGCTCCAGAAGAAGCAGCACAAGCCTATCAAAGAAAGGGGTGTGATGCCCGCTTTTCTTACTGCTGAAGAGTGGGAAGATATGGATGAGCTGGCAAGATCTACTATCATGTTATCTGTGTCAGACTCTTTACTTTTCAGCATTCGTGAAGAGAAGACAGCTTGGGGAATGTGGCAGAGATTGCAGGACTTGTATGCCCAACAAAGTGCCTCAAGCAAAGTGTATTGGTTGAAGAAACTCAAAGGTCTTCAGATGAAGGAAGGGGCGTCTATGACAGCCCATCTAAATGAGTTTAATGGTATTGTCAGCCAGGTCATTAATCAAAAGTTGGCAATGGACGATGAGTTCAAAGCCACTTTTCTGTTATGCACTTTGCCAAAGAGTTGGGACACATTCAGGACAGCCACTAGCAATTCGCATGCTATGCTGTCATATGCAGATGTTGAGGGTGCTCTTCTTCAAGAAGAGATGAACAGGAAGAACAACTCTGTTGGAAAGTCCAATGCAATGAATGCACGGGGGAGATCCCAGCAAAGGGGTAAAAGCCAAGAACGGGGAAGGAGCAAGTCTCGCTCCAAAAAGGATTTGGAATGCCATTATTGTGGCAAGAAGGGACACATTAAAAAGCAATGCTACAAATGGAAAAATGATCAAAAGGAAAAGGGAAAAGGCAAAGACAAAGAAAAAGATGAAGCCAAAGATGTAAAGCCAAAGGGCAAAAGTGGAGTCAAGATTGAAGAAATCAATGTGTCACATGCAGGTGACAGGGAGGATGAGGTCCTATTCACGTCTTCACTTGATGCCCATTCACTTCTTACAGGTGGCCATGGTATGCACTCATGGATCATTGATTCAGGTGCCTCCTTTCATGTCACAGGTTGCACAGACTTGTTTGTCAGGTATATTGCTGGCAATGAAGGAGTAGTTTATTTGGGTGATAACCATGCATGCAAGATTCTTGGCAGAGGTGATGTGAGGCTTGTGTTTTCAGATGGCTCACAGCTTATGCTCCATGATGTCAGGCATGTGCCTGAGATCAAGAAGAATCTGCTTTCTACTGGACAGCTTGATGATGCTGATTATGTTACCACATTTGGTAGTGGAAAGTGGAAAATTAGTAAGGGCTCACTGGTTGTTGCCAAAGGCTCTAAGGTGGACACTCTTTATTTCATGCATGCAGGTGTTTGTCACCATGCTAATGTAAATGCAACCGAGCTGCCGGAAATCTCTATGTGGCATAGCCGGTTGGGACACATGAGTGTCAAAGGAATGGAGCAATTGTCTCGTTTGGGTTACTTGCCTTCTCTAAAGTTTTCAAGTTTTCAGTTTTGTGAGCATTGTATATATGGTAGGCAACTACAGTGCCCCCACAAGAAAGCTCTTGGACAGAAAGATGCTCAGTTAGAGCTTGTGCATACAGATGTATGTGAAATGCCTCAGCTTTCTTTGGGAGGGGCAAAATACTTTGTGTCTTTTATTGATGATGCCACACGTAAGGTGTGGGTTTATCCTCTTCGTTTGAAGAGTGATACATTCTCAGTGTTTCAGAAGTTTGTTGCTCTTGTTGAGAATCAAACTGGCAAAACACTGAAGGCTTTGCGTTCCGACAATGGTGGAGACTATATGTCCAAACAGTTTCAGGACTTTTGTGATGCTAAAGGCATCAAGAGGGAGTTCTCTACTCCTTATGATCCTCCAGAGGATGAACAGGACCATTCAGGAAAAGGTCCGTTCTATGTTGTCACATGCTGCGTTACCTCATGGTTTTTGGGCTGAAGCTGTTATGACAGCCGTTCACCTTATAAACAGGTCACCTAACACGAGGCTTGGTGGGAAAGTGCCAGAAGAGGTATGGACAGGGAAGCCTCCGTCATACAAGCACTTGAGAGTGTTTGGTTGCGTTGCGTACGTGCACATACGCAGGGAAATGCGCACCAAACTTGATCCTAAGTCTCACAAATGCAAATTCCTAGGATATGGTGACAGAGGTGAAATGGGATATAGACTTTGGGATCCCGTGAATAGAAAGATTATACGCAGCAATGATGTCATTTTTGATGAAACATGCATGTATAAGGAGCCTGCAAGGCAACAGGAGCCTGGCAGAGTCATCTTTGATGATGATGGACATCATGGACAACAACCAAGGGCTGTAAATCAGCCATTACAGCAGCAAAACCAGCCCTTAAATGGTGCTGAAAATGGTCCAAATGGACAGCCAGAGATGGCAGAAGATATCCCTATGGATATACCACAGTTAGAGGAGACACCGGGCATGATTTTTCAGCCTTATGGCATGGAACAGGAGCCACCAATGGGTGATATGCAGGCTGGACAGCAACCTGCAAATGATGGTCATTGGGTACGGAGGTCCACAAGACCCTCCAGAGCCCCTGACAGGTTTGTTCCAGGGGTTGACTACTTGATGCTCACTGACTGTGGGGAGCCCTCATGTTATAAGGAGGCTTTACAGAGGGCAGACAAGGCTCTTTGGGAGCGTGCCATGAAGTCAGAGATGGATTCTCTACATAAAAATGGAACTTGGAAGTTGGTGCATTTGCCTGCAGGCAAGAAGGTTTTGCCATGCAAATGGGTTTACAGGCTCAAAGTTGCACCAGATGCAAAGCCAAGATACAAAGCCAGGTTAGTGGCTAAGGGCTTCAAGCAGGAATATGGTGTGGACTTTGATGAGATCTTCTCTCCAGTGGTCAAAATGACCACACTTAGAGCTGTATTGGCTTTGGTTGCTCATGATGATCTGGACTTGATTCAGATGGATGTGAAGACTGCTTTTCTTCACGGTGATCTCCATGAGGAGATATATATGCAGCAGCCAGAGGGTTATGCAGTGAGTGGAAAGGAGAAGCTTGTATGCAAGCTGAAAAAGAGTCTTTATGGGCTCAAACAAGCACCAAGGGAATGGTATCATAAATTTGATACATTCATGAAATCCCAGAAATTCAGGAGAAGTGACATAGACCACTGCTTATACACCAAGAAAGCTTTGGATGGCAGTCTATTGATCCTCATCTTGTATGTTGATGATATGTTGATTGCCGGGAAATCTCGTAAGGAGATGGATACCTTGAAGCAGAGGCTGCATCAAACCTTTGATATGAAGGATTTGGGTGATGCAAATCACATCTTGGGTATGCGGATACTTCGGGACAGAAATCAGTATGTGTTGTATTTGTCTCAGAAGGAATACATTGGCAAAGTCTTGCAGAGGTTCAATATGGACGGGGGGAAGAAGACTAGTACTCCTTTGCCTCCATATGTGAAACTCAGTGCTATGGACAGCCCACAGTCAGATAGAGACAGGGCTGATATGGCCAAGATTCCGTATGCTTCAGCTTGTGGCAGTCTCATGTATGCCATGGTTGCTACTAGGCCGGACATTGCATTTGCAGTGGGAGTGGTTTCTAGATACATGGCCAACCCTGGCAAGAAGCATTGGGAAGCAGTGAAAGGTGTCATGAGATACCTGAAGGGCACACAGGATATGTGCATTTGCTTTGGCAAACAGGATGCATTAGTGCATGGTTACACGGATTCGGATTATGCCGGTCATCCAGATAACCGGAAGTCTACTACCGGTTATGTGTTTACATTCACAGGAGGTGCTGTGTCATGGATATCCAGGATGCAGAAGTGCACAGCCTTATCTACTACAGAGGCCGAGTATATTGCAGCCACAGAGGCTTGCAAGGAGGCATTATGGCTATCTCGGTTAGTGGTTGATTTGGGCTATACAGGGGATATTCCATTGTTGCATTGTGACAGTCAGAGTGCCATCCAGTTGGCAAAGAACCCTGTCTTTCATGCAAAGGCGAAGCATGTGGATGTGAAGTATCACTTCATCAGAGAGGTGATAGAGAACAAGCAAATTCAGCTTGTTAAGATTCATACGGATGACAACCCGGCTGATCTGTTGACAAAGAGTTTGCCTCCGGAGCGGTTTGCTCATTGCAGACACTTGATGGGCATTGGATGAGGCCATTTTCAGCCTTGATATGGCCTTGTATATTATCATGTACATGCTGATTTTTCTTTTCCTTTACTTAAGGGCACTTTGCCTTTAAGTGGGAGGTTGTTGGGGTAAAGGCACTATGCCCACCCTTATAGTGTGTACAAGCCCATAAGTTATAGTACATAGTACACTTAGTACTTTTAATGTACTAAGTGCACTATGTGTACTAGTGCAATATACATGTGTGATAGGGGAGTCACACACTCATGCTATCATGAGTTGACTTATCCCCACAACTCTCTCTCTCTCTCCCTTGTTCTCTCTGTGTATGTCTCCCACATGAATCTCTAAACCCTAATTATTCTCTCTCCCACACATTTATGCTAAGGGGACGTGATATTCAGCTACATGCTATCAATCATTCTGATTGGACTAGTTATTATGACACCAGGGTGTCCACTAATGGGAATTGCTTTTTTTTTGGGCAATTGCATGCTTTCAGTGATTCCGATTAGGCTAGTTATTATGACACCAGGGTGTCCACCCTTATGGTGTGTAAACACACCCTTATGGTGTGTGCGTGACCTTTAAAGGTCTCTTTGTTCACTGTGCATTCCATGCTTCATTGCTAAAAACCTAAATCTAACCCTAAACCCAACAAACTCAACATCCTCAGATGAATGGTCAAACTAACAAGGGTAAATTACATCATTGAGAATAATCTCCGAGCATATGTAAATAACAAGCAAACCAATTGGGAAGAATACTTACCCATTTTGGATATTGCAAGCTAAACATTCAAGTACAAGCTTTAGTTCATTTATGATTATATATGGATTTCAGCCTAGAGGTCTAGCAGTACGTAAAGGCAGCTAAAGACTTTCTTGAAGACATGAACTACATGGTTAAGCTTGCTCAAGATATCATAAACAAGCTCAAGATACAGCAAGAAGGTATGTGAATTCTCAACAAAGAAAGGTAAAGTTTACTGAACTGAATGAGAGAGGGTAAGTACCTAATTCTTCCAAAAGTCTAAAGACTGGAAGATGTGCTAAGCTATCTCTATTCCCAATACTTAGTAGAATAGGTGAAGTTGCTTACAAGTAGAAACTACCAAATGGATGTTTCATGTGAGTCACTAAAGGAGAAAACTGGGCAATGAGATTAATCTGGTAGATAAAGAAACCCTTGTTGAATTTATAGAGATGCCTAGCCTTCCATATGAACTTGAAGCAATTCTCGATAAAAGGTGAAGACGTACTCGACATACTAAGTATTTGGAATATTCGACAAAATGAAAGGATAGATCAAAAGAAAAGTCAACGTGGGAGAAGGTAACTAATTCGTAGAAACGATTCCTTGATTTTGTTTCTGAGAACATAATTTTTTTGGGGGGGAGGAAGTGTTACTTATCCTCTATTGGCTAGATCCCCCTAGGGATTGACTTGTATTAGGTGACACAAGGAAAGGAACCACCTCGCATTATCTAGAAAACTCTCAAGCGTAGAAACTGAAGGACAGTACACAGTATGAGCAATCTCTCTCTCTCTCTCTCTCTCTCTCTCTCTCTCTCACACACACACACACACACATAGAGGACATGTGGACATTGATGCCCTTTAAACAGTTCCTGAGGATGATGATGAGAACTATTGTGTCATATTCACTTTTGGATATAGCTCCTTGTCTTGTTATATGAAAAAAAAAAGGCCAAAGCAATGTCAAGAGACAACATATGATGAAGAGTAGAACGTATATCATGCTACATATATGTAACAAAAAGGCACAGACAAAGTGACTGTATGCTACTTGTGTGCTATGTTGTAATCTAGTAGTGACAAGTTAATTATTCTAATTCATTGATGTTGGGAAAGATTGTTACTTCAGTCACTATAACCTTGCAATTATGCTTACAATTTGATCTAGAAATTTACTTTAAAGGCACTACACAATCTTGGCATTGCTCGATTTTTAAATTTGATATAGAAAATTACTTTTAAGCCACTATACAATCTTGGCACTTCTCGATTTTAAATTTGATATAGAAAATTACTTTAAAGGCACTATAAAATCTTGGCGTTTTTCAATTTAGTTTTAAATGGTAGATTGTTGGGTTCCTTGTCTCGCTCACTTTTTTTTGCTTGGTTAATTAATTGCCTCAGTGCAACCCCAAGTAATGCACTACAAGAAAGCAAGGGCAATCACATCCACACGACTCTTTGGAATGTATGTCATTGATGTAAGGGAGTGGTTTCCAATGTTCCCAACATGCTGGAGGGGGATGGTGCTTGGTGTTTCATCATAGACTTGAGGTCCAAAAGAACATACCAGGTGATCTAATACTACTGGATCCAAGATACATAAGGGTAATCTATCATTATTGCCAACAAATGTTTCAAGGAAAAATAATAAGTGGAACAGATAGATCAAGTGCATGGGCCATGAAACTAAAAAGGTAGTCACAAAAGCATGGGTGAATAACCTATGCTCTAGGTGCAATCATTATGGTCACCATACCAAGGATTGCAAATTGCCACAACCTTCCAAGAAGGGAGGTCCAGACTCCAATTTGATACGTGAAAAGCAATCACTTGCTTGGGCATTCACCAAAAAGAAGAAGTCTATTGATGTAGCCCCAGGCCTTCAGAATTCTTACCTTACTTCCGTTTAGTACATAATCTGTGCTTCCGTGTTTCTGTCGTGCAGTAGTCTGAAATCACATCAGGCTTAGCATTTGAGAAAAGATGAGTGAAATCTATAACAGCTCAATAGATTAGAAATTGACAAATCCTCATTGTATCTTTCCGCTCATAGCACCTGCAAAGAAGCTGCATCACTCCCACTTCCGGGTTCAGTCAAGCAGTACGAAGAAAGCAGCTCCTGCAAGCACAAGACAAGTTAAAAGCTTTTACCTTTGAACCATTGCAATTCTGGACATTGAAAAGAAGAAGGGATACATGAGGATGATAATATGTAAGTCTACCATCGTTGTGAGCCTTGGCAACCATTGGGTTCGTTGCTCATCTGTCCCGAACCTGCCAGGCATCAAAAGAAAGGCTTAAATAGACCGCCACACGTCAGCAATTGCAAATTGGAAGATGTGAATTGGCTGTGATATCTTTCAAAGAAAGAAGAGACCAAAAAACTCACCTATCGATAAGAGAACAACACATGTTATGTATGGTTAGATATGCAGTTGTACTGACATCACCATATGCTAGTGATTCGAATATCACAGCTCCATCTGCTCTGCTCAATCTACACAGGCATATAATTCTCAAGTGACTTGAAATATGATTTTGACATCTTAAATTTCTACTCAGACTTTCTTTCAAAAAAGGAAAATTCTTAATTTAAAAAATTGATCCTTTAAAGGGAATTTTTGCTCGGATAAAGCTTTTAGAATCTACACTTAGCAACATACAGTTAGATGTTGCCATTTTCTTCTTTGAGAGAAATATATTATATATTGAGTTATATATTGGGTTATAGGCATCCAGCACATGTAGGCTGGTAAGTTACATACAAACAAAGTTCCTGCCCAGTGAGTCCAATCCCTTTACCACTAGGTTACATGCGGGCGGACAGGAAGTTACACGTGTGCATTGAAATCTTCACTGCACACAGATGTGGGCACTATGTTTGTCCAAAACAATATCCCTTGCCTGAAGCACACTCTGAGAACAAAACCTCATATTCAAACCATCTGCTGGAAACGTTTTTTTTTTTTTTTACACTAAAATAATTCATTGGGTGTAGTGTAAGCCCAGTCAGGCGTGCTGTGACAAGACTTAACCACGTATCCAAGAGATAGAGATATAGAGAGAGACGGAGAGAGAGAAGGGGTTAAGAAACTTTGCACAGTACACCACATTGAGCGGGGAACAGGCCCCACCCCCTTTCAAGAATTTATTCAAGAACAATCCACGAGCACGCTGGCCAGGATCAATACAACCAATGAATACAAAATCAAACAAGTATGTCAGTGGTCGATGTCGAGGCACAAGATCTCTGATGCCAAGCACACCACAGGGATGACCCACAAGAATCTCTCACTTGGCTACTACCAGATCCAATATCCAAATCCAAATCCAAGTCCAAGTTCAAGTCCAAGTCCAAGTCCAAGTCCACATCCAAGTTCAAGTCCAATTCCAAGTTTAAGTCCAAGTTCAAATCCAAGTCCAAGTCCAAGTTCAAGTGCAATTCCAAAATCCAAAGTCTGAATCAACTCCCAAACCTCAAAGATGTCCAAGTGAACTGAATACCCAATGTTCAGGAAAATCCTCAAGAAGCTTCTCGAAAAAGCAAACACCAAGGTGGCAGCGCTGGTGGCTATGGGCGGCCGGCGCCGACGGCGGAACCAGCACATAGAGGCCGTGGTGAAATCAGGCAGCGGCGGTGCTGCACAGGCGGCAATAGTGCTGAGCGGCGACGACGGTCAAGCTGAGATAAGCGGAGGTGGCGCAAGGTGGTGAAGCCGGTGGTGAGGTAGATGATGAAGATGATGATCTCCACACTTTATGCACTTGATGCCAAGAGAGAGTTTCTTTTTATACTTGGGGAGGCCCTCACTTTTTGCCAAAAAGCTCTAACCAAGCTTTGATTTTGCTTTGCTTTTGTCTTTTGTTTTTTTATTTTAATAATAATAAAATATTTCTCATCTTTGCCAAAGTTCTTGATTTATGCTTTTCTAGCTTCAGGGCTTTGCTTTTTGGCCTTGGAGCTGCTTTTTGGAAAAGCCACTTTTAGCTTTTTGGTTCGACTTAGTCTCCTCTTTCCAATGGTGTCATCATAATTTGGAAGTTGCTCTCTCAAGACTTGTTACTTTGTTAAATGTTCATTCATGGACCCCTTCTCTGGAAGATTGAGACCAAAGTCTCAAGCATATGTTTTACTTGTTTTCATCATATTCTGGATGTATCTGGTGCCACCCGGCAGAGTGCTTACTCTCGGGCACCCGTTTTCTTGTACAGGAATACTCTGTTGGTGATAAACATACCTCGGGGGGGAGGGGGGGGTGTGGCGGGGTTGTGTGTGCTGGCCCAACTTCAGCCCCTAGTGCTCTCTTGTGCAGACTTTTATCTCTCTTTTTAGTGGTTTCAAAGCATGTTCATGTGTTGTTAGATGCGTATGTATTTTGCCATGATGATATGTATGGGTGAAGTTTTTCTGTGTACACGTTCCAGTCTATGAAAAAGAGCACTACAGATGGCGAAGTTTTTGAAGCCATAGCTACCTAGTTGGGATACAAGGAACCCAAGGAATTGGCTGTCTTATTTGCAGGGAAAAGGAGAGGTGAAGAACGTTTCCCATCATGCCACTAATGCAAACTCTAGGGAGTCTGAGGATGCTACCTCTCATTCTTGTCATGGTTCTCGGAAATGAGGATACTACAAGCATGAAGGCTCTTCTCATTATAGGAGTAAGAGAGAGGAAGAAGACCCAAGAATTCAAATCGGAAGATAAGGATGTTAAGTTTGAAAATTTCCATGGAAAGATGGATACTACAAAGGCTCTTGCATTTGTGAGGCAATTTGAGATAGCCTTTTGTGATGGAGACTTAACAGAGAAGATCAAGTTGAGACATGTGGGCATGCACTTGAAGAACACGGCCAGTGATAAGTGGATGGCCAAATTGTTTATGGCACTGCAGCTCTTTCATGGACTGATTTTAAGAGGCAGTTTCATGCACAGTTTTTGCCGCCAAACTTTGCTAAGAATGTGAAGAAGGAATGGGATTGGCTTAAGTAGAAAGAGGGTGAGTCTGTGCACACTTATGTGGCGAAATTTTGGACTATGGGGTCAATTGTGGCTTCGACAAATCATGTTTGCAAAGTGTTTTTATTGCATGGATGGCATGTGATGCCCATGAAGCTTATATCTTGAGGAATCCTTGGAATACAAGGGGGCTCGGCCCTATTGGCAGCGTCATTTAAATTTCAGCATTGTTGTCTTGTTTGGTTTTGGTGCCTCCACTCACTGTGCTGAGAGTGTGGCCTTTTTTTAAAAGTTTCTTGGTTTGAGTTTTAACAACCAACTTGTTTCATTAGTGTTAAGAAGGGGGAAAAGAACATGTTTTTTTTGTTTTTCCTATTTTTTTTCCCTTATTTTGCTTCAAATCTGCTTATGTTCACATAAATGTGCATGAGTGCATGGTGTGTGTGTGTATAGAAGACAAATACATACACATACACATGAACTATTAGATCTCAAAGGCATTTCTTGAGAAATCATTGAAGCCAAGGTTGCTACATGTAACTATTTGGCCCTCCTAGCTAATGGAACTCATGCCCAGGCACATGGACAGATTGATGAAAGCATGGAAACATTGTTCATAAAGTTGGCACAAGAAAAAGCACCAGTTTTGGTCAAAAGCAGGGAAAAGCAAAAAAGTCAAATTGAGGTGACCGCGAGTCAAGGGCACCATTGGAAAGAGGAGACTGAGCCGAACCAAAAAGCTAAAAGCGGCTTTTCCAAAAGCAGCTCCAGGGCCAAAAAGCAAAACCCTGAAGCTAGAAAAGCATAAATCAAGAACTTTGGCAAAGATGAGCTATATTTTATTATTATTAAAATAAAAAAAACAAAAGACAAGCAAAGCTTAGTTAGAGCTTTTTGGCAAAAAGCGGGGCCCTCCCCAAGTATAAAAAGACACTCTCTTGGCATAAAGTGCATAAAGTGCGGAGATCATCATCTTCACATCTACCTCACCACCAGCTTTACCTCCTTGCAGCACCTCCGCTCAGCTCAGTCCGACCGCCGCCGCCGCTCCGCTAGCCGCCGCCCAGCTTTGCCGTTGCCGCTCCATTGCCACTGTCCCTGTGCATCGCCGTTGCCTCCGTGTGCCGCCGTCGCCCCTATGCACCGCTGTAGCCGCTCGGTTCCGCTGCCGCTTGTGTAGAGCCGCCGACCGCCCATAGCCACCAACGTTGCCACCTTGGTGTTTGCTTTTTCAAGAAGCTTCTTGAGGATTTTCCTGAAGATTGGGTATTGAGTTCACTTGGACATCTTTGAGTTTTGGGAGTTGATTTAGACTTTGGATTTTGGAATTGGACTTGAACTTGGACTTGGACTGGATTTGAACTTTGACTTGAACTTGGACTTGGATTTGAACTTGGACTTGAACTAGGAATTGGACTTGAACTTGGACTTGGACTTGAACTTGAACTTGGACTTGGATTTGAACTTTGGACTTGAACTTGGAAGTGGACTTGAACTTGGACTTGGACTTGGATTTGAACTTGGACTTGGACTTGGACTTGGACTTGGACTTGGACTTGGATTCGGATATTGAATTTGGTACTAGCCCAGTGAGAGATTCTTGTGGGTCATCCCCGTGGTGTGCTCGGCATGAGAGATCTTGTGCCTCGACATCGACTCCTTTGGTTTGTACACCGACATATTTGTTTGATTTTGTATTCATTGGTTGTAATGATCTTGGCCAACGTGCCCATGGATTGTTCCTGAATAAGTTCTTGAAAGCGCCCGCTCAGTGTGGTGTACGGTGCAAAGTTTCCTAACCCCTTCTCTCTACGGGAGCTATGGGAGCTCCCTCAGCAGAGGTACTCCCGATTGGCATTGACCTCATCCATACAGTTGGTAGAGGATGGAGATACTCATTGCTGGTATACTTAGATGAGATCATGGTTTGCGGATAGAGGCACTACCACCCTTTCAGTACAGTCTGGATTGTCCATTTTTGGATCTCACCTGCTCAGAGCAAAACCGCGTGATCAGGATGGATATCATCAGAGTGGACATAGAGAGGACATGGACTAGCCTCCTTGAGCCCTTGGGCACAAAAATGGCTCATTACAAGAGCCATTTTCTACACCTCTCACTGGATGATTTTATCACCTGCCCGGCGTACATGAATGTACACCTATCACATGGGATACGTTGTGCCATTGGACAGATCCGGACCTCATCACACCAGCTGTGGATTGAGACAGGGCGATATGTGCATCAGCTCTTGGATGACTGCATTTGTCAGCTATGCTACCAGGAGGTAGAGACAAAGGAACACTGCATTTGCCGATGTACAGTCTATTATGAGATCCGAGGGAGATATCACTGCCTCTTCCGAGAGGGTTTTGGGCCGTTACGCAGGGTCATGGAGTTTGAGGATCAGAGATGCCTAGGATTGTTTCTACTTGAGCTCAGGAGACACAAAGAGACCCTCTTGGCAGACAGGAGGCCGAGCCATGATGTACCTAGACAGAGCACCCTGACAGATTTCTTCGGCGCACCAGCACCAGCAACCCAGCCCACACACCTCCACGCTCCCAGGGAGTCACCACTGATAGAGCAGTTATCTTATGTCGTGCTCGTCGGCCATGCCCACTAGGATCCCAACCACGGCATCCTCACCATTGCCAGATCAGAGCCATTATTGCTCAGCATCGGAGGCGCCTACCTCACTTCTACGACCTCTCCATTCTAGACAGTCCCATGGCGGAGATACTTGATCTAAGGAGAGGGCAACACTTCAACTGATCAGCATACATGGATCTACCTGATATACATTTTTCAGTATTTTCTACTCAGTATCATCTCGGAGTCTTATAGTTCTGTTCTTATAATCGTAGGACAATCAATTTATTGTACCTTTTAGTCACATTTAGTTGTTCTCTTTGATGAGACACCAACTTCAGATGTACTCTCAGTTTTGGCCTCATAGGCCACTATGGCCTCTTAGAGACGTTAATATATCATTTCATTTCTCTCTCCCTCTCTCTTTATATCTCTATCTCTTGGATATGTGGTTGAGCGCCTGTCACAGCACGCCCCATTGGGCTTACAGTGGTATCAGAGCAGGATTTCTCTTGAAGAAACTTTCTTGGGGTGACAGAGCCATGTCGAGAGCAGAGGGAGACCAATGGCCTAATGAAGGGAATAACTCTGAGGCGAATACATGACTTCAAGATGGAAACCAAGGCTGTCTATCCATTACTCATGAGACTGCGGCCATGTTATCAGAAGAGTACTATGACTTTCAGACTTCTCAGAGACGAAGAATTCCTTGCTTGGAGAACCAAGAGGGAACAGGAACAAAGAAGGGAAGTGTTTTTCAATGTGGAAAGAAGGGACACTTGGCTGCAAATTGTCCCAACCTGCCATAGCAAGAAGCCAAAGAGACCGGAAGATCACCAGAATGACATCATCAAGTGGATTGCAGTGGATGCTAGACCATTGCAAGTTTTGACAAAGAAAGCTGTGGGATCTTTGTGGACCAAAGTTTAAACAGAATCCTTTGAAGCATTGAAACTTTATGCTAGCAAAGGGCCAGTGTTGGTTATTCTAGAACTTTTTGTGGTTGAACATGACGAGATCGCATTGGAGTAGTCTTGAACGAAGAATGTCATGCTCTGGCCTATGGACGTTAAAGACAACAAGATAACTGATGTAATATCTCAGAGGTCCATGAGCCATGTGGTTCTATGGGTTATCTTCTGGATTACCATATGGATTTCATTGTAGTAAAGGATCTTTATGCTACCAAAAACGATTTCAAAGATGTTTTGGAACAGATTGCAGAATGAAGATTTTACGACTTCTTATGTCGTCAAAAAGGGTTTCCTTGTGATGCAAACCCGTTTATGTGAGACAGAGGATTTTGAGGCCAAAAGTGACTACAACTCAAGTTTGGGAGAAGCTACTTCTATTAGCCTAGCAAAAAGGACATTAAGCTATATGTTCTAGAATGTTTGGTTTTGTCAGAAGTTCAATTCTGATCGACATAAGTAAGCATGATTATTGCATCAATTGAATGTTCTATGGGAGAGTATTGCTATGGACTTTATCTTTGGATTGCCAAAGTTAGGGAATGGAAATGATAGTATTTGGACTTTTCTTTTTCCAGATTACCAAGCAGATTAACCATGTATGTTTTCAGTTGGACTTTCCAAGAGCATTGGAGGATACATAATGCCTTCCTTGATAGTTTATTAGAACCATGTACAGGGTTACTTCCCAGAGGAGCCTGAATTAAAGGATCCACCTGGGGTGGAAGAGCCAGAACAGATTCTTTGAGAAAAAGAGGAAAGATGTGGTTAGAAAGTTCCTCTTGGAGCCAATGAGGTGATAGCTCAAGTGGTGAAGGTGTTTGCCTAGGACCAAGAGGTTTTGGGTTCACGCCACCCCCCCCCCTCCTCTTGGTGCTTCCTCGGCAGCATCGCCTACAGGTGGATAAATAAGCGTCTCTGGGCCGCTGGCTGTCTACAGACGATGAAATTTGGGAGCTATGGGAGGATCTTGGACCAAAGGCCAGTTGAAAAAAAGAAACGAGGAAAGTTCCTCTTGGAATTTGAGAGTTATTCGCTATTGGATGTGAAATGGATGCCAGAGAAGTACTTAAAGGACTATCAAGATATATTACGAGCTTATGAGGAAGTGGTTGGTTTAGATATATTTGAAGTACAGGCATATGGACGTCTTGCAAGCAAGACAGATTCAAGAGGGAGGAATTGTGCCTCCACCCTCTTCATTGTATATAAATATTTATATTGGACTTGAATTGATTATTATTCTGCTTATATAATGGTTACTTGGGCATGCTCTAGTTTGGGTGGCAACGATGCCCGATAGCCCAAGGAGCAAGTTTTAGTTTGGGTGGCAACGATTCCAGATGATCCATTGAACGACAACGATGCCAGATGACCCATTGGACGACAACGATGCCAGAACGAGATTTGTATATGGGAGGCAACGATGCCAAATGACCCATTGGACGGCAACGATGCCAGATATCTTGGACTTCACAGTCAGGTGGTCATTGCAATCAGATGGCACAGATGACTGTAGTGGATTTCATAGTTCGGCGGTCATTGCGACCAGATGGCCCAGATGATTGTATTGGATCTCATAGTCGGGCGGTCAATGCGACCAGATTGCGTAGATGACTATTGATGAACTCTCGAGCATGATCACACCCTCTAGCAATAGAACTGTCCCAAATAACCAGCCATGAAAACCTTAACTCTGGCCACCCGAAGGTTCCACCCTTAGAGCCACAGGCCTCATGCAGGTATAAGCACTGTTTGCCTTCGATTTTGTCGTGAAGAACCCTGCTGAAATGGACTGCACAGCCCTGTTTTCAGCCCAGAATCTTGCCAGACAGGTCACCCCAGGTGTAGAGAAGGGTGTCTTGTTGATTGCCTTGAGTTCAGGGCCTTTGGAGCATCAAAAACCAGCCCCTATGCCTGCTGTCCAGCAATCGACCAGCCCTAGAAGTGAGCCAAAAGTAGTTGTCTGCATGGAGCCCTTTCACCTACAATAACACATGCCAAGACTAACACCAAGGTATCAACCCTTCCATGGAGTCCTTCCACATGTACTAAACTATGCCTAGAACACACACCAGGGTCTATACCTACTCTTCCATGGTGTTCCTCCACACATGTAAAGTCACGAATATGACAGTTCCACTCCTTTGCCAGCACCAAATTTATCCAAATTTGTGAAAAACAAAGAAATACGAGCTCTCGGTCACCAACCAGAGCAAAGCAATCACCAATTGCTCAATAAAGAAAGCAAACCCTCAGTCACCAACCAAGGCAAAGCGATCACCAACTACTCTTCAAAGAAAACCAACCCTCGGTCACCAACCAGGGCCAAAGCAATCACCAACTACTCTTCAAAGAAAGCCAACCCTCAATCACCAACCAGGGCCAAAGTAGTCACCAATTGCCTTCCAGTGAAACCAAGCCCCCGGTCACCAACCACGGCTAAACAGTAACCAATTGTTTCCTTGATTTCATGGCTATCCACACAATTGTGCAAATGAACAACTCCAAACAAGCCCAAAACAGCACTTTGGCCAAATTGTTTTGCAAACAGTGAGTAGGGTTGAAGCCAGACACAAGCTGTATCAATTCCAACCCTAGAAAGCCTTGTTATCTTGCAAAATTATGCTGTAAATCAGTGCAGCCAGCCTATAGAGAAGCAAGAGAAGCTGTTGACCAGCCCTAGACAGCCTATATGTAGCTCAACTGGCTCCCTATAGCCTGTGTATTCAACTCGGCCAGCACTGCTCTGATACCATGTTGGAAAGCATGGTGGAGAGAGAGAGAGAAAGTTGTATTTACGTCTTCATAAGGCCAAAAGTTACATCATATCCATGAGGTGCATCATCTTGGGTACAAAATAGTAATAAAGAAAGATAACAAAAATATAGAACTGATCTAGGTACATGAGCAGAGAGAGAGAGAGAGAGAGAGAGAGAGAGAGAGAGAGAGACTCAATGTAATCAAACACGATCAATAAATGATAGCAAATACAATGGTGAGTAGAGTGAAGTACAAGGGCTGAATATATAGGAGTGGAGAGTGGACAGATGTGGTGTAGAGAATGCCACATAGGCACACATATCTACCACAAGTGATGAGATAGTTGGCGGGAGTTCACACACCAGCGGACATAATATGTGGGTGTACATATGAAGCTCCAAAATACCCAGCATCACCCTACTCTAAATCAGCCCATATATGCTAAAAATCATCATCTGTGGCATCACGCATATCTGAGAGATCTTGATGATATGCCATGGTAACGGCATAAACTTGAGGCCTTCCGGAAAGTGCATCAACCACTACATTCTTCTTTCCAAGAGAGTGTAAAATCTGAAAATGAAACATAGAGAGGAAATTTGCCCATCTCATATGCTTTCCAGACAACTTCGTTTGCGTAAGAAAGTATCGAAGACTTGGATGATCCGTCTTAACAGTAAATTCAGCTCCCAACAAATAATGCTTCCACATCGTGAGAGCATGAATCACTACCAAAAGCTCTTTCTCATAAACCTGCAAATGAAGTTCCGCATGTTGCAACTAGCGGCTTTCGTATGCTACAGCATGTCCTTCCTAGTTTAATACTGCACCAATACAATCTCCACATGCATCACATTCAACGGAGAACGGTTTATGCAAGTTTGGCACAATCAAAACCAGTCCAGACATGATGGCTTGCTTTAAACCACGATAGGCCTCCTTTTGTACATCACCCCACTAAAATACAGCCTTTTTCTTGGTGAGATCATGTAATGGCGAAGCAATTTCAGTAAAAAGCTTAATAAATCAACGGTAATATGAGCATAATCCCAAAAAACTTCAGATTCATGAACCGTCTGCAACTCTAGTCAATCCTTGATTACTTGCAATTTGGCCGGATCCATGCGTACCTCTTCCTTGATACAATGTGACCAAGATAGTGGATTTCTGATAGAAAGCTTCTTACCGTTGATGTAGAGCTTGTGACTATGAAGCTCTTCGAACACAATAGCCAAGTGCTCTCAGTGTTGTTCCTCATCTTTGGAAAACACAATGATATCATCAAAGCAAGTACCAGTAAATTGTCTGTGTTTTCTGAAAATCCTATCCATCGTCCGATTAAACATGGTTGGTGCGTTGGTAAGTCCAAACGGCACTACCAAGAACTCATAGAGCCCAAACTGCATACGAAAAGTAGTTTTATATACATCCTGCGGTGCAACTCGTATTTAATGGTAGCCGCTCTTGAGATCTATTCAGCTAAAGCAAGATGCACCTTCCATCTTGTCCAGAATGTCATCAACGCGTGGAGTAGAAAATTTGTTCTTTATCGTAACCTTGTTAAGGGCACGATAATCGACGCACATTCTGAATATAACATCCTTCTTTTGCACCAATAACACCGTTGAATAATAAGGAGAAGAGTTGGGTTGTATCAATCCTTTCTCAAGTAAGTCATTTACTTGCGCCATAGTCTCTTCTTGCTGACTAGCACTTATCCTATATGGAGGCCAATTGGGCGGTGTACTACCACGTATCACATCAATACGATGATCTTCGAGACACTAGGTGGTAACTCACCAAGCAACGCATCTCGAAAACAATCACTATCGCAATGTAGGAAATCTACTCGCTCTCAAGTTAGTTGATCAACATTCACACTTTCATGCTCAACACTCTCTTACAAAAACCAAGTAAGAACAAGTTGATTTCTTTATTACCTTATTGGCCTGTATATGACTGACAATAGGTATGGTACTTCCTCAGTACCAGCATCTATAACAATCTCTCTACCTCTATGCATGAAACTGATCTTCTTTGTTTTGTATGATTTCTTTGGCTCCATACAAAGCATGCCAAGGTATTCCCAACAAAACATCACAGCCACCATAAAGCTCTCATGATCAAGATAGCCCTGTATGTGAATGCGGAGCTTGCATTACATTCACTCCTTTACCCTCAAAAGCTACATCTGCATCCATTTGATTGCCATAATTTGATACATCCAACCCTCTATGGCGGCAGCCATCTGCACATAAATGAGATTGTCCATGGATGCATCATCAAAAAGAAATAGTGCAGGTTGATCTTTTAGTTGTCCCCAAACTTTACATATAAGTCTTTCAGTTGAAGTATGCCCTGTGTTTTCCAGTACATCTGGCACAGCATTTACATGATGCTTTTCGATGCCACTATCTACATGTTTCAAGTTTCGTGGGCCCCTAAAATACATGTGATCTTTAATAGCACATCCACAACATTTTCCATCATGTGCATACTCAATCCTCCGCTGTTTTGACAGTCCATGATCATTGTGTTTGCCCAAAGGCTTCTTGAATGAATGTTCCTTTTGTATCCTAGACATCTTTCTGATCACTTTTTAAGGGCTGTCCACCCTTTTTCTGATCATAACCAGCCCTCTTCTTAGCCTTGGAAGAATCTGAAATTAGCTTAACTTTGTCATGTTTTATGTGTAACTTCTCAGCTACGGTAGCTAAATGCGTTAACTACTAAAGAGTTTGATTTGGGTACACTTCAAGGCTCTCTTGAATGATTGGATGCAACCCAGACTCAAACTTCCTTTTCTTTTCTTCATCAAAGACATGAAAGGAGTAACTTTCAGCAGTACCTTCCAATATTTGGAGATGTAAGTCTTCACCGACTCCCCTTCTTCCTTGCTTCAGCCAATCCCATTCTTTTCGCACATTTTTAGCAAAGTTTGGTGGTAAGAATTGATCATAAAACTGAGTTTTAAATTCAGCCCATGTGCGGGCAACACATGATCCAAAAGTTTGGCCACCCACCAATCACTAGTTGTTTCTCTTAGATGCATACCCACATGCCTCAGTTTAGACTTCTCCGAGAAGTCTTCGTTGCAAAAAGCAATCTCAAATTGCCGAATAAAAGCAAGAGCTTTGGTAATTTCCATCTTCCCAAAGAAGTTCTCAAACGTGATGTCCTCATCCCCTGACTTGAACTCTTTGGCTTTTTTCTTTGAATGAAATCTGCCATGCCCAAAAATTTTAGCATTAGGAGACTCATGTCGAGCTCTCTTTCCACTATCCTGAGTGATACTCATAGATCGAGTGGAATCAACATGATGAGAATGCTCTCGAAGTGGAACAATATGATGAGGATGAGATATGGCGTCTTTTGAATCATCAGAATCTGCATGTGCTTCCCAACGAGAAGCCCTTCTTCCACTGAGGTCCTCGGAGACATCCTTTTGTCCTCTCAGATAAGACTTGGCCGATTCACGAGGATCTTATAAGCCATCTTTGTTGCCATGGCCTCAAAGGCTGCATCATCTGGAGAAATTTTCCTTTTTGTACTCCATACTTTTTGCACATCAAGATCGTTTCTCAAAGATCGTCACTCAACTGTCTCATCACGATATCGCCTAACTTGGCGCCTCAGGGCCTCCTACAGGAAATCACATAAAGATGCTATGCAATGCAGCATTGGTATGGATAATCCTCGTTCATGAGACTATACCAAAATAGTCGTGTTCCATTCATGTACACACCCAATGAAACACCAATTCTCTGGGCATGTACTCACAAGCACAATTCCCAACGGAAAGCCAAGTCCACAGTATCACATGAGTGGCATCAATCCTCGGCATATGCAACTGGCATGGACGCCAATCCAATGTATATACATAATGAGAAAGCATGGGTGGACGAGTAGGGTGCCAAATGGTGACACGTACACCCATGTCCATGCATGTAAAAAGATTAGTGATATAATCCCAAAAAATTGGGAGGCAATTACAGATGCTCTATCTAGGAGATGACAGGTACATTCACTTATCATAGAGAGTTGGATTCTGTTAACATACACTGAGGTTGATCATGGTAACGCACAACAAGGCCCTCTTTATATCTTTATGTGGTGAGATCTTTATTCACAGAGTAGAGAGAGAGAGAAGAGAATAGAAGTGAAGTAAACAACAAAATATCGGGTCCCAATTTACCCACTCAAACCCCCCCCTCCCCCCCTTCTGCAAGCAGGAGAATTTGCTTATATTGATTCTTTGTAGAATGCTGTACAATGCTTGAGAACAAGCGATATGACTGCCCAACGCAAGGACGAGAAAGAGCGTACGTCAACTGAGTATCCACCAAATCCGAGGCACTGCAGAAGACTCTTCGGGCCACTTATGCAAATCCAGATAGCTGTAGGACCACACATATGCTGGCTGAATGCTCAAGAGGAGCTTCGTTGGACGATAGGATGCCGTTTGTTGACTTGACTACTAAATGCTTTGCTGATTTATTGAATGATGAATGCTGAATTTAGGCGCCTGTTTTTATATGCTCAAAGGGTGCTGGTCGGCCAGATGATGCTGTCGGCCAGTTCCCTTCTGGATAAAAATTGCTATAAATAATAGCATTAAATGCTGTCAAGAACTCTTCCGAATTTAGATATAATACCTTCATGCTGTCCAAGTCTTTGCACTTGAATTTCCAGCACAATGGACTCTTGCAATGTTTGACTGAGAGCATCGGCAACGGGGTTATTCTTACCAAGGACATATTCAATCATTTTCCCAAATTGTTGGAACAATTGACTCCATCTGGACTGCGTGCAACCATTGGGCACTAGGCATGGTTTGCAACCATTTAAGTGCCTGGTGATCTGTCTTAACTCTAAAATCTCTCTCGTAAAAGAAGTGCTTCCAATGTTTAAGCATTGTCATCACCCCCAGAATAGAGTACATCCTAGAACGACTCAATGGATAAAAAAATTTCTCTAAGATAGATCTTAAGAGTGGCTATCATCGCGTTTGAGGCCGACATTCACAAAACCCCCTCAAGACTAAGCAGCGCGGCCATTATGAATTTGTGGTGATGCTCTTCAGACTAACCAACGCACCAGCGACGTTCAACAAGATGATGTCTCAAGTTTTTTAGGATCTCATTGGAAAATGCGTCTTCATCTTTCTAGATGACATCCTTATCTTCACAGGGACTGCAGAGCAGCATGAGCGAGATGTGGCACAAGTTTTGCAACTCTTGTAGGATAATGAGTTGTTTATGTTGCCATATATATAGGCAGTGATGTGTGTGAACACACTTAGGACCGCCGGGGCACTTTTTCCCTCTTTAGGAGGTTTTTTCCCCCTTGCTTGTATATACGCCCATCCTTCTAGGGCTAACTCATCTTTGTACATTGACACAATCTAATACACTTTGTGTTGTGTGCATTCTTGCTTCTTCTTCTCCAAGCTTTGTGTGCTTTCCTGCAACCCTAATTCCAACAATTGGTATCAGAGCAGGCATCACGTTCTCCGATTGAGGTGAGTTTTCACGACAACTTCCAGGTCCCTATACTCTGCAAATAAGCCCGTAGGGCTTAGCGTTCTCAGAATTTGCATCTGAGGTCGTTTCGGGCTCCGTTTTTGCATTTCAAGTTCTGCACAGGTGTTTTCATCATTTTCTGCAGAAATTTCGACAGTGCAGTTTTCTGCAAAACAGGCATACGTATTCTATTGTGGACCGTGCTACATAGCACGAGTTGTTTTTTGTTCAGTCTTTGCTTCATTACAAGCAGCTTTTGCATCAGTTTCAGTCAGTGGCCATGGTTGATAACAGCAATGATGTATTTCGCATGTTGTCTGCTGAAGACAAACTGGATGGAGACAGCAACTACCCACTTTGGGCATACATGATGCAGCATGTTTTGGTTGCAAAAGGAGTGTGGAACATTGTGCAGGGTACGGATGTACGTCCAGGTTCTGTGGATGTAGGATCTGTTGAGGATGTTGCAGGTTCTAGCAGCTCTACTGTTGCTGCTGTTTTACCCACTGCTGAACAAGCTCGTTGGGATGGTAAAGATGCGCAGGCTCATGCCTTGATTGCACTTTCTGTCAAACGTAACATCACCCCACATATTCGTTCAGCTAAAACAGCAAAACAGGCTTGGGATATTCTAGCTGGTTTGTATGCAGGTCGTAACGAGGCAAAAATCACTTACCTGCGTAAAGAGCTAGAATTGAAGATTATGCAAGAAGATGATGACATGAATGTTTTTCTTGCTGAGATTAAAGATCTCAAAGAACAGTTGATTTCTACAGGTGAGATTATTCTTGATCATTCTCTTGTGCAGACTGTTCTTGATGCTTTACCTGAGACATATCAGACTTTTGCTTCCACGTGGAGACTTCTTAATGAGGACAGACCTGATGCTGTCAAGTATGATACTTTAGTCAACAAGCTCTTGCAAGAAGCGCAGTCCAGGCAAAACAGGGCCAGGCAGCGTGCAGTTGATCAAGCATTTATTGCTGCCCAGCAGCAGAGAAGAAGTGGCAAGGCAGTCCCTTCCACTGTTTCTTCTCCTATTAGTAGGTCTGCAACTTCTTCTCCTTCCACAGGTAGCAACAATAAGTCTGAGAAGGCTCTTGATAAAGGCAAGAAAAAGACCAGGTGCAACTATTGTAAGGCAAATGATCATGTCATTAAGAATTGCCCTAAGCTAAAGGCTAAAGAGGCAAAGAAGAAAGAGTCAAATGCAGCCACAATAGCGGATGCTTCTACAAATGCAGATTCTGCAAATGTTGTGCAGGATACAGAATGGGCGTTTAGCGTGTATTGCCAGTATGACCCATCTGTACATGATGCATGTTTGGCAGTTTCTGTTGACTCTCATGTATGGTATTTTGACAGTGGTGCTACAAAGCACATTACCTCGCATCGTGATATGTTCACTTCTCTTGAGGCTGTCCCTAATGGGAATACTGTCACATGTGCCAATAATGCTTCTTACCCAGTGAAGGGCATTGGTAAAATTATGCTTACTGCTGCAAATGGCAGCGCTTTCACACTTTCAGATGCTTTGTATGTGCCAGGGATAAAGAAGAATCTATTGTCTGTCTCTGCGCTTGCTAAACTTGGATTTGTAATCAAATTTGTGGATGACAGATGTACTGTTCATGATTTGACTTCTGGTGATACGATTATTGTATCTGGCACCTTGTTTCGTGGGCTGTATAGGCTCAATTCTTATGACAAGTGTGTGGAAGATTCAGCAAATGCGGTTTCTGATGAAAAGGCAGTTTCAGATGCAAAACTATGGCATGCTCGTTTTGGTCATCTGAACTTTGCTAGTTTGCTGCGTTTGCAGAAATTTGATATGGTTGCTTCATTGCCCCCTCTTGAGGCACCATTGAAACATGTTTGTGAAGGCTGTATTTTGGGCAAAATGCAGCGTTCTGCGTTTCCAAAGGATGGTTCTGTGCGGGCCACTCGCAAATTGCAGCTTGTACATAGTGATGTATGTGGGCCTATGCAAACTCCGTCATTTGGTAAACACTTGTACTTCGTGACTTTCATTGATGATTACTCAAGGCATGCATGGGTATATCCACTGAAGGCAAAGTCCGAAGTGTTTTTGTGCTTCAAACAGTTTTTTCTTATGGTTGAAAATGTATCCAATTGTACTGTGGGCACCCTCCGTACTGATCGAGGGGGGGAGTACATGTCTTAAGAGTTTGATGCATTTCTGGCTAGTCGTGGGATAAAACACCAATGTACAGTGCCGTATACCCCTCAGCAAAATGGTGTTGCTGAGAGGAAGAACAGGTCACTTATGAAGATGGCACGATGTATGGTTAAGAGCCAAGCTTTGCCACACGCGTTTTGGCTTGAGGCTGTCATGTGTGCTGCATATGTACTCAACAGGTGTCCCACTAAGGCCTTGCAGTCTATTACTCCATACGAAGCTTGGCATGGCAGGAAGCCTTCTATTGGTCACTTGCGTGTCTTTGGTTGCTTGGCCTATGCTTTAGTGCCTATGCAACAACGCAGAAAATTGGATGATAAGGCTGTCAAATGCATTTTTGTTGGTTACAGTGCTGAGAGCAAGGGTTACAGATTGTATCATCCGCAGTCAAAGCGTATCTTGATTAGTCGAGATGATGTTTTTGTGGAAGATGCTGTGCAGCCCTTGTTATCATGTACCAAAGAGACAGGTGTAAGCTCACGGGATGTATTTGATACGTTGTTGCCTCTCTTTACAGGTGGGAATTCAAATGTAAGTCCTAATGAGGCAAATATTCAGCCTATGCAGATTTCAAACGACATCATAGATCAGCCTATTTCTGATGCAGATTTACAGGATGTAATTCATGAGGATAGGGCTGAAAATGAGCAGGCTAGAGGTATGCCTAAATGGCTGGTGCAAACCTTGCGTGATAGTAAGATTGATGCACCTATGACTAGTCGTACTCGTTCAGGTTTTCAGCATGCCTCTTATGCATCAGATTGTTATGCTTTGGCTGTGTCTAGTATGTGTGAAGAGGAAGAACCTCTTTCATTTGATGAGGCACAAAATTCAGAAAATTGGTTGGCTGCAATGCAAAGTGAATATGATGCTATAATGAAGAATGGTACATGGTCTTTGTGTGATTTGCCTCTTGGTAAAAAGGCCATTGGATGTAAGTGGGTTTTTAAATTGAAACGAAAGCCAGATGGTAGTGTTGATCGCTATAAGGCTAGACTTGTTGCAAAGGGTTATGCTCAAGAAAAGGGCATTGATTTTGATGAGACCTTTGCTCCCACTTGTCGTATGACTACCATTCGTAGCATTTGTGCATTGGCAGCTCATAATGGTTGGAATGTACATCAGTTGGACATAAAGACTGCGTTCTTGAATGGAGATTTGCATGAGGAGGTGTATGTATCGCAGCCTCGTGGTTTTGTTCAAAGAGGGCAGGAAAACAAAGTGTGCAGGTTGAAAAAGGCTTTATATGGTTTAAAGCAAGCTCCACGAGCTTGGTATGAAAAGATACATGCATATTTGACTGCACACGGGTTTCAAAATAGTCCAACAGAAAGCACTTTGTATGTTAAACGTGTGGATGGTGTACATCTAATCATTGCTCTCTATGTCGATGACATGCTGCTCACAGGACCAAATGAAAGTCATATTGCTGATTTTAAGGCTGATTTTAAGGCTGATTTTGAGATGTCAGATTTGGGGCATTTGCATCATTATTTGGGGATACAATTTAAGCAGCGTGATGGAGGTATTGCTTTGTGTCAGACAAAGTATATTGAGACATTGTTGCGGAGATTTGGCCTTGAAGACTGCAAGCCTATTGCTACTCCAATGGAGACAGGTTTGAAGTTGAGTCTTCATGATGCTGGAGATCACTTTGATGTCACACTCTATCAGACAGCTGTTGGTTGCCTCATTTATGTATGCATTACGAGGCCGGACATTCAGTTTGCAGTCTCACAGGTGAGCAGGTTTATGCATAGCCCAGGGTCTCAGCATTGGAAGGCAGTTAAACGCATCTTTCGCTACTTGAGTGGCACCATACATCTTGGGTTGTTTTATCCCAAGGGGGGATCGTTGCCGCCAGATTTACATGCTTTTTCGGACTCAGATTGGGCTGGTTGCTATGACACAAGAGTGTCCACAAGTGGTTTTTGTTTCATGCTCGGTAGCTCATGCATATCTTGGTTGAGCAAGAAGCAACCTACTGTGGCCACTTCTAGTTGTGAAGCTGAGTACAGGGCAGCTTTCACAGCTACGGTTGAGTGTGTGTGGCTTAGACGGCTTATGGCTGACTTGGGTGTTGGACAGGAGTCTGCCACCTCTATCTTCACTGACAGTCAGAGCGCATTGGCAGTTGCGAGAAACCCAGTTTTTCATGCTCGCACAAAGCACATTGAGGTGCATTATCACTATGTCAGGGAGAGACTCTCAGCAGGAGAGATCAGCTTGGCCTATGTGCCAACACAGGACAACCTCGCCGATCTTTTCACAAAGGCGCTTCCTCGTGAGAAGTTCGAAGCTTTCCGCAAAGCTTTGGGCTTGCTCCCCTTTGTGGATTGATCTACTTCGGGCATGGCACTCCCCTATACATGAGTGCCAGTTCTCGTTCACACCATCACTCCCAGGGGGGATTTGTTGCCATATATATAGGCAGTGATGTGTGTGAACACACTTAGGACCGCCGGGGCACTTTTTCCCTCTTTAGGAGGTTTTTTCCCCCTTGCTTGTATATACGCCCATCCTTCTAGGGCTAACTCATCTTTGTACATTGACACAATCTAATACACTTTGTGTTGTGTGCATTCTTGCTTCTTCTTCTCCAAGCTTTGTGTGCTTTCCTGCAACCCTAATTCCAACAGTTTATCAATGCGAAGAAGAGTGAATTTTGAGTACTGGAAATTCATTACTTGGGATACATCATCAATTCATCAGGTATTAGCCTCGATCCTGAAAAGATACAGGCCATTATAAGTTGGGATATTCCCACGCATAGTAACTTGGACCGGCAGAAACGGTCGGTTCGGACCGGGTTGGAAACGGTGTTTCCGAGTTTCCGCGAGGTCGAAAACGGCAAGAAACGGAGTTTCTTTTGAATTTATTTTAGACATGTAAAAAACATGCATAGAGACATCCTATTAAATAAACTTATGTCAAGAGATGCAAAAAACATGCATAGAGACCTCAAACAAGACACATCAAAGACTCAAGTGGACATTAGAATCATAACACTTAACAGAATGTAGATAATGGACATGTATGATGTCGCGGCAAATTCATGTGAACCATAAAAAACTAAAGGCTGAAGGCTGAAGCATACATAGCGAGCTGCAAATTGTGATCATAATACATCATACATATCAGCAATGATCATCAAACTTGGGAGTCAGAGGTGCCCACTGTGGCACTGCCAATTTTCAAAATTAAATGGTTCAAAAACTACAAAATAACCGACATGCCGGCTGTCCATAATCCCTAAGGATAAGAAAAACTAACCGACATGCGCCCCCCCCCCCGTTTAACCTGCCCAAAAAAAAATGTACGGAAACGGCATTTCCGCCGGTCTGCCGTTTCCGAAAACGGCCGAACCGTTTCCAGAGGGCGGAAACGCCGTTTCTGGTTACTATGTTCCCACGACAGCCTAGGAAATCCGCTCATTTGTGGGTCTTTGTCAGGCCTACAGCACCCACATGACAAGTTTTCTGATCTTGCAGAACCTCTCACTGACTTGCTCAAGGGCGTGAAGACTCGTCGCCAGAAAGTATCCGTCACGGAATAGGCTTTAGAGGCATTCGAGGCAATGGAGAAATTTGCCTCAAAGTCGCCAGTTTTGAAGTTGGCATCATGAGATGATCCGTTCAAGGTGATTACTGATGCCAGTAACCTAGCCATTGGAGTTGTTTAACAACAACATGGTAGGCCCGTGGCTTACTATAACCGCAAGCTGAATAACCCCGAAAAGAATTATTCGGTATATAACAAAGAGCGTTTGGGCATGGAAAATCTACTCTTAATTGTTAGCTTATTTAGCACCTTGTAATCCACACATAAGCGTGTGGTCTTATCCTTCTTTTGAACAAACAAGATGGGAGCGGAAAATGGGGAGGAGGAAGGTCGGATAAATCTAGACTGGAGTAGCTAGGATAACTATTGCTCTAGCTCGCTCTCGAAGCCTTAAAAAGGCAGTAGGGCAACTTGCAGGGAGACTTGGACTAGAAACCAACTCTATGCGATGGTTCTCAAGTCTACTAGGTGGGAGATTGGGTGGAGGTAATCTCGCAACATGATATTGCTATATTGAGACAAAAGACCAGCCATCCACTGCTCCACTGCCACTGTTGTCTAAATTGCATTAGACTGAGAGCGGCCATATAGCAACGCACACTTTTCTCCTTTTCTTATGGCTTGTTGGGCTTGAATGTGGGAAATGAGTGGTATTCCAGGAATGCTCTGATCCCCGCAAATCATGATGGGCTCAAGTAACCTTCAACAATAGTGAAAGTGTCCTGCCTCCAATCACGAATGGATGCATACTATCTAAACCCCTGGATCCCAAGAATCATGTCACACCCTAAAAGAGGAGAGACAATGAAATCCCCCTAGAATGTTGCCCTCTGAATGTTAAACTCAACCTGCTGAGCTTTATGAGAGATGTGTGTACATAGACCAGGTGTAAACCAGTCCACGAAGGCAAATAGCGTGCAAATGACTGCAATAGATAATGGTGGTGTGGCTGATGTATGCATGGAGACTCCTTTGTTGCTACAACAACTAGCAGATTTTCATGATCGTGCTGCTATCTTCTTCTTTACTGGGCGTATTCCGTTGCTGCCTCGTCTTAGAGCATGGTTGGGCCGCTTGGTGTCGCATGAGGCACTTGAGGAGATTTATGATGGTCCGAGAGGCTTTTATGAAATACTTTTTCGCACTTCGGAAGCCCGTAGGGCAATCTTGGAGCAAGTGCCACTCTTTTTGGATGGGCAGTTGGTTCATGTGGTTCCGTGGAAGCCTATGGCAGAGTACCAAGATATGTTGCGCCAGGCTTGCCCAGTTTGGGTTGAAGTGAAACAATTCCCACCAATGTTTTGGCGTGTTTTACCAGGTCTCATGCGAGGTATCGGTGATGTCTTGGTGGTGCCTCGAATGACATCTAGAAACCGAAATCGTCTATGCATGTTGTGGGATACTGGGAGACCTAGGCCGACACAATTGCGTGTCAATATGGCAGGGCTGCAACCTTTAATGTATGAATTGAGGTGGGATACATTTGCTGGCCACTGTTTCAAATGTGGTGAGATGGGCCACTTTGTCTCCGAATGTCCTAAGAAAGAACAAGTTGTTGCTACCAGGGATATCGTTGATGGGCACTGGAATACCTGCACGTGTTGTGCATGCACATTTTCAGCCGGCAATGGCATTTGACATACATTTTGACTACTGCCATAAACATTATATCCCTCACAACCTACATAGGGTACTTCTCCATGGCGTGACATTGCCGATAGTTCCTCTCCGATAACATGTGAATTCATCCTCTTAGACATAAGTTCTTGTTCGGGCACCTGTGGGGATACCAAGGTATGTGGGACAATTGCCTTTTCTGCATAGGCATCCTCAATACGAGCCAAGTATGCACGTGCTGCATCCCTCGGTGGTGGCATGTGCAACTCTTGACCAATCATTTCCATTGCATGATCCATACAAGATTCAGCTTTCTTGGCCTTCAAATGATCATGTACCAATGGATCCTCGCGGCGGTAGAGCTTCAATTCTTCTTGTTGTGCATAAAGAAGACCCTACATATGAAACAAGAGAGAAAATCCAACAGCCATTGTCCAATACCTATGCGGCCAGCATTGAAGTGAGGGAGAGAGAACAACGGATAAGCAACAGCCCACCCATACGACCAGCACAAGATAGCAAGGAGAAGAGGGCAACTGCTGCACGGCCAGCACTCAACAGGAGAGAGAACAGCTATAATCGGCCAGATTGGTGCTAGCGCATGCTGAAAACAGCCCTCCCTTTTGCCTCTTTAATAGAGTCGACCAGCCTAATATGAGCCCCATGCTTTTCCTTTAAGCCAAAAATAGGTGAGCTGGCTCAAAATATCAACTTTATGCTTTTCTTGGCTTGATGCCCAAGTTTCATCTAGGCACCTCCTTCTGTCCAGGGATCCATGCCCAAAATAATAATAAGTCTAGGCAGGTTTTAATGATGTGTAAACACAGTGACTTATAGACCTTATATTTTCAATTTCAAAGAGAAGACAAGTTGTCACATGCCACAAACCAAAATTCCATTAAAACCAAGTTGAAACCATACATATATGAATCATGATAGGCTAAGTCATACAATGCGAGGCGCTCTAGGCACAAGTAGTAGTAAGTACAAGAAGTGATACAAAAAAGAGAGGCTAGAGGGTTGGGGCTAGAATCTAGATGAAGGAGGCTAGATGAAGAAGTGATCACTATCAAAATCAGAGCTCTCGCTAGGATCATCTCCATCAGAAGAGTGCCCATCAGAGCGCTCGCGGAAGTCACATTCACTAAGGATGTTGCCCTCGTCATCAAATTCGGGCTCTCTAATGTCATGTGACAAGACAATCGGAGCGTCCTCATTTGCAGGAGCAAAGGAAGAACTACCAGAACCTCGTCGTGTGTAGGTTGGCATTGTGCTACTCGAGCCGGAATGAAAGGTGCATCCGTGAGTGCCTACTCGCACTCCTTTGCTACTAGGCCGAGTTGTTGCACGCCCACGACGAGTATGAGAAACTCATCGATCAATCTTCTCAAGCTCCGCATACAATCTCTCTTCTTCCTCATCTACCTCCTTGTGGACACTCTTGAGAGAGTCGCTTGTGAGCTTGAACTCGTCCACATTGACCTACAAGCGATAATGCGCATTGACACATAGTTATTATCAAATAAAACTCAAAAAGCAAAAAGTCAAAAGTTTACAACTTAAGTTTTAACTTTTAAGTGGTCATTAGTAGTAACTTATACCTGTCTAGCAGAGTCCATCTTGTGCATTTGGCAGGCAGCATGCGCAAGTTAGTGCGGCAACACACTAGCTGCTCTAATTGTCGTGTGGTCAAGCGATTGCAGAGCTTCGTGTCTATGAGAGAGTAGGTGCTCCAATTCCTCTCACATGCACCCAAAGCGCAATCTTGAGTCAAGAGTCTCAAAGCCACCTTTTAGAGGCGGCTGGGCATGTAGCCAAATGTCTCCCACCAAAAAAGGGGTTTCATAAGATACTCCCTTTTCCAAGTATGCGGTGATGCAAGTGCAGCTCCCCCCCCTCTGGTGGTTGTAGCTAATGAGCTCCTCCAAGAATTTCCCATGGAACTCCTCTGGCAATGCCTTAGGCAAGAAGGCATCGCGGTCCTCTAGCAACTCAATGTCGGTAAAGAGGGCGGGTCATTTGTAGGCCATATGTAGCAAGGCAGCAAGACCATGGATAGGTCGCCGCATCCACCTCCATCTCCTATCCACAATGTGCAAAAGATCTTCGCGCTTGTCCTCATCGAGGGAAGAACAAGCGCGCAACTCGGCGATGGCCTTTCGCATGAAGTGGACCAAGAGGCCCAAGGTAGCACCCTCCATGTCAGTCATGCATAAAACCCTATAGAAGGGGGTTATGGCAATGACAATGCTCCGCACCTCGACCCAAAAATCCTCACGCAAGCACAATTTTTGCATGTCCTTTGCGTCACTCGTCTCTCTCACGTCCCAATCCATCCACTCCAGGACAACCATTGTTTGGTGAAGAGGTGTCTTCACATCATATAGCCTCTCCAAGAGAAGCCACATGTATGCAAAGCGTGTGGTGGTAGGCTTCTTTAGCTCAAGAGTGCTATGTGCACGAGACATGGCAAGCACCTTCACCTTTGAGGTGAAAAAGGTGACAATGGAGGTGGCTTGCCGCATGATCGTCTTCATCCACTCCAACTTGCCCGTGTCCTCCATGAGCAAGTCTACACGATGAGATGCACATGCTATTCACACTATGGAGGAATAATCCCTCTCTACCAAGCGACCCATCTGTCAGCAATTTGATGCATTGTCGGTGATGACCTGCACCACATTTTCTGGGCCAACCTACATCATACATGCCAAAACATTTAAATAAGTAACGTAATCATAATTTCAAGAGAAAAAAAGCAAGGCACACCTCACGATTCTCACCTCAATGATGGCTTGCTTGAAATGGCGATATATGAAGTTGCCCATTGTCTTCCTCCCCTTCTTCCCGGAATCCAACACTTCAAATATACCAGACAGAGCATGAAAACACAGCAAAAGTACCATAAACAATATAATAACGCCACATTGAGCCGGAACAGCCGGCCCCCCGTAGGAACTTCTTTATTCAAATATAAGCTTTTACAATAAACCAAGTTGTGGATGCATACAACACCGGATTTTCCACAAAGCATTAGTGAATCTCTTGCCTAGATATCTTCTTCTTCTTTTTTTTCCCCCGGGAAAAAGATCCTTCAATTAGTTAAAGAAAAAAAAAACAGCCGCAAAGGCTAAGTACAACCACGAAGGGCTAGATACAAACTCGCCTCATATAAGGGCGGGAAACAAACGATCAAAGGGGAAGAGATACTTCTCCTCCGGCCAGCCGCTCTGTGAGGAGAAGGCTATCTCATACATGGGGAGGGAGGGGGTAACAACTATCCAGGTGGTCTGTAATGCCAAATGAGGTCACCTCCTCTATTTATGAGGAAAAAGCCAGGCCTCCAAAGTCTCAAGAAGGCTTCCCGCCGCTTCCGCATGCGGTCAGAACCTCCCTGCAGCTTCCCCCACTAATCGCGGAGGGTGTGAATGATGTCGAGCCATATGCTCCTGATGGTCTTAGCCGGCGGAGTGTGGGTACCCTCGATGGCCTCGCCGCATCTAGCACTCCAGATGTGCCAGGCTACGGACGCTACTGCAAATCTCCCTGGTACTGCTGCAATACGATGGTGGGGGACTGAAGGGCTAGTCCCTCATAAGTCCTGACCACTCTAGCCTCGGTGGCCCAAGCGACAGTACCCCAAGTGATGATCCGGGTCGATGCCCTATCCATAGCGAAGACGCGGAGAATCCGCTGCCAGATCAACTGAGCCTTCGGGCAATCCCAAAGGCAATGTCGCTGAGACTCCTGGGGATGGTCGCACCTCCAGCAAGCTCCTGACCGACCTCCGACTGCCAACCAAGTACCGAGGCCCGACCGCCAAACTTCTGTGTGCCATCAGCCAAAGAAAGAGAGTGATCTTCCTCGGGCAATAGCTGCCCCAAAGCCTCTTCCAAAAATCTGAAAGGAAGCGTTGTGATAGGCCCTAAGACTGCCAGTGTGCGGCTGCTGAAACGGTGTGCCATCTATCTCAGGCATCTGGTTCCCACGGCCAAGCCGCATTGTGTATGCAAAGAAGGGGGCATCCAGAGTCTCCTCCCGATCTGCAGGATCATGCCAAGTCCACTCACCAAGGTCCCACTACAACCGCGTGAGAGGTCGGCTCTCCCAAATCCATAGCCGCCATAGTCTCTCCCTGGCAACCTTGGCCAATGCTCGATCTATGTGCCTTTCCCGTGCCCGAAAACCAATCACCCTCACCCTCTGCAAGGTGCATGCAAACCAAGTTCTCTTAGCCTTCCACAACATAACCTGGAGGCTGAGCCATGTAGACTTCTTCTTCTAGAGTCCCATTTAAGAAAGCATTGTTTACATCCATTTGATATATATTCCACTTATTCATTGTAACAACAGAAATGATAAGTCTTACTGAATTCATTTTTACAACAGGGACATATGTTTTTTCGTAGTCTATCCCATGCTTTTGAGAAAAATCTTTTGCAACCAACCTAGCCTTATGCCTTTCAATTTGTCATTCCTTGTTATGCTTGATTCTGGAGACCAATTTGCAACCAATAGCTTTCTTCCCTTTTGGAAGCTCACACAAATCCCATGTTTCATTCTTATACAAGGCATGCATTTCTTCATCCATAGCATTCTTCCATTCATGTTTGTTACATGCATCTTCATACAAAACAAGCTCATTTTGTGCCATGACAGTAGTAAGCAATGCAAAGTTCCCATCTCTCTAGTCTGCCATGGGATCCAATAGAAAAAGTGAGTAGACCACTGTCCTCACTGCTCCATGGACCGCCACAAGGATATCGTGTCTAGTAAACACACCTAGGCATATTGCGGGGGAGGGGGGGGGTTCGGGTCGGGAATAGGAGTCAGCCACTCCGGAGGAATAGCTGAGTCAATGTCGATACTGAGCCTGTCTCCACCCCAGATCCCTGTCAGGCCTCTCTACTGCTCCTCCTGAGGTAACTGCCTATGTGCAATCCAATCTCCGAGAGACCTGGCTAGTCCCATGCTCAAGGCGCCCCAAGATATATGTGATCGGGCCCCTAGCATGGTAAACGGATTGGGGGGTTCTAGACCAAAGGCTGCCGAAGCTGCTCCTCTAAGGCCATTATCCCAAGCAAGAAGTACACTGGCTGCGAATCTGTCCTCAAAGGCAGGGCTAAAACCACGGGCTCTCATCTCTGTGAAGATCCATCTAGTATTTTGCGGCCACGGGCCTCCAAGGCTCAAAGTGCGGGCTGAAATCCGGGCCACTCTTGCCAAGATATCTATCTAGTGCCAAGATAAAAACAACACCAAAAAGCCATCCGAAAACTGTCTCAAAACAGTCCATGAATCTGCTCATAAACAATCTATAAAACAGCCTGCTACAGAGCCAAAAACAGCCCTGAACTCTGTGCCATAACAGCCCCAAAACGGAGCCTCAAATCAGCCCCATAAGAGCTCTTAAAACTATCCCATATTCTTCCAAAACAGCCCCAGAAGGTGGCTCATGAAGAAGAAATACCAACAATTGCCACCTGTGCTCTCTAGCGCATAAGAGAGAAAATCCAGCTGCCGTCGGCCAGCACTGAAGTGAGAGAGAGAGAGAGAACAGATCAGCAGCAGCCCACCTGTACAACCAGCGCAAGATAGCCAGAAGAAGAAGGCGATTGTTGTACGGCCAGCATTGAAAGGAGCAGGAGAGAGAGAGAGAGAGAGAGAGAGAGAGAGAGAGAGCAGCCATAGTTGGCCAAATTGGTGCTAGCGCATGCTGAAAACAGCCCTCCCTTTTGCCTCTTTAATAGAGTCAACCAGCCTAATATGAGCCCCATGCTTCTTTTCCTTTAAGCCAAAAATAGGTGAGCTGGCTCAAAATATCAACTTCAACTACCCATCTTGATATTCAATTTGCAGTGTCACAGTTGATTTATGCATTGTCTTAGCACTTGGCAATAGCAAGCTGTCGGATGCCCTATATATCTATGCACTACCCGTTTTGATATTCAATATGCAGCAATGTCACAGTTGATTTATGCACTGTCTTGGCACTTGGCAATAGCAAGCAAGGAAGCGTGTCTTCCGTTATCTTGAAGGCACTCAGGACTTTGCATTGTTTTATAACAATGCGTCTTCTTTATGTTTGACCGCCTACACTGATAATGACTGGGCAAATGTTATGACACTAGAGTGTCAACCAGTGGTAACTGTTTCCTTCTTGGAAGTTCATGCATTTCATGGCTCAGCAAGATGCAGGTGACAGTAGCCACTTCTAGTAGTGAGGCTGAGACTTCATAGTCACAGGGGACGGAAGGGACGACAGCTTGGGACACGGGGACACCGTCCCGAGACGTGGCAGAAACGGGAACGAAAGAGGACGGTCGAACATCCCTCTAGAAGCGTCCCTCACAAGGGACGGGGGATGGGAAAAGCTGTTGGCCGAGAACGGACCTGTGGGGGGACGGCAGAGAGCCGTTGTGTCCTGCAACGGTCCTTCTTTTTGCCGTTTTCTGGCCGTTTTTGGCCATTTAGGTGGCCGTTTGGGGACGCCTTCTCCTCTTGCCACTTGGGCCTTGGCCTTTGAGGCTTAGGCCTTGGCCCGTGCCTCTCTCTCTTGCCTATCCATATAAGAACAACCACACGCACACACCTTCAAGAAACTTTCAAGTTTCAACTCTCTTGAGTCTTTAGTCTTTGGCACTTTGCTCATTACTCAAGCTTCAAGCAACAAGCCACACTCTATGAGTGTATCTACTCTCTCTAGTCTCTCTCCCTCAAGCTTCTTCCAACTTCCAACTTCCAAGCCTCTCACACTTGCGAACTTGCCAATGACCTTGTCTTCATCAACGCAAACTTGCGAATGCTTTGCAAGAGCGTGACCAAGAAAGTAGATCCCTTCATCGAGTGGGAGATGAGGCAATAAGAAGAGCAACAAGTGAATGAGGTGCAGCAGCAGCATGCCAATGCGGATAAGCTTGATGCTCCTTTGGCACGAGCTACCCATGACTATGAGGCGAGAACTTCACGTGGATGATCATTCATGGATCATGATTCATGGGCCTTACTACTTAGCTCTAGCCTCTAGGCTTTAGCACTTTTTGTCATTGACTCATTTGAGTCCTTCCATGTATTGGGCCTCCTTAAGGCTTAGTCCTGACTCTTGAGTTATGACTCATTTTGTATCTACTTGATTATTAATACAATCAACCGTCAACACCTTCACTCTTTGATCGGCATATTTTGTTAATATGACTCAAAAGCTTACCATTTTAGTGTAAATTTGTGCTCATTTTGATGTACTTTCAAAGTAGAATAAGTGTAGAGTAGAAAAACTTTTAAAAAAAATATTTTTTGAGTGTCATTCTCTCCCCCGTCCCCGTTCCCTACTTATGGCCGTCCCCCATCCCGTCCCCGTCCCCCATTATCCCGTCCCCGTCCCCCATTACCGTCCCCCGTCCCTTGTGACTATGGACTGAGTACAGGGTAGCATTCAAAGTTACTGTGGAGTGTGTATGGCTTCGCCATCTAATGGCAGATCTTAGTATTAGACAACATTCTTCTACCACCACTTTCACTGACAGTCAAAGTGCATTAGCCATCACGCGGAATTCAATTCTTCATGCGCGAACATGGTGCATTATCATTATGTCAGGGAAAGGCTCCATGTAGGAGAGAGAATCTTGACTTACCTACTTACACAGACCAATGTGGTAGATGGGTTTAACAAGCTTTCCGCAAAGCTTTAAACTTATTACCTCTACCACGCTAGTCTGCTACACCCTGTACACGTTCACACCATTCACTTCAGGAGGGTTTGTTAGCCTCTGGCCTCCAGGGAGTCCTGGTGTGTGAACAGTCTTACTCACTGACACTTTGGTTTTTTTCCCATGTGAACACACTCTAGTGTGTTGGGCACGTTAGCCCTAGGACTACAAGTATCTTTTTACCCTGTGCTGGCAGGGGTTTTTTTTCCCATGTGAACACAATCTTACGTTAGCCCTAGGACTACAAGTATCTTGTACTCCACTCATTTCTCATCATTGTATCAAGTACTTTCAGCTATAACATCTTGTCTCTCTCGTTCTCTGAGCTCGATACGACTGTGTGTGACTATATGTGGGTGTGTGTCTGCGTGTGGGCAAAGCATCTACTCCCTCATCCAACAATGTCTTGCCACAAATAGCTATGCTCCATTGGCATCCATACAAAAGCATGTGTGTGCCAAGCCGAGACATAGAAGACCTTAATGATCACGCACACGGATGTAGAGCAGATTAAAAGAACTTGGAGAAACTCTTACCATTAAATTTACTGCAATTTTTAAGTAACTTTCGGCTTTAGGTCGAATTGTGATAACTTGAAAGAAAGCTGGAAATCCTCATATCAACATTCTTGACCCCCTCAAATTAAGTCAAATTTTGATATTTTTTGAGGAAAAGAAACCACTAGAGATTTCCTACTCACTTGGAGCCACCAAACTCTTGGGAGCAGTAAATCCCACCGAACCCTAGACCAGCAGCCTTGCGCAGGGTATCCACGGGGAAATACCCTTTTCTGTCCCACTCGGCTGCAAAAGGCAGAAACTCTTGTCGAGCGAAATCCTGCACAAAAATTGCAAGGAATTTTCAAACACTGTGTGATAATCTTTATTTCGTGGAAAGGTAGAGTCGCAACGTACGGATGCGAGCTTGCGGAAGTTGAGCTGGTCGGACGAGAGGCGGTGGGCGTCCCAGTCGAGGGCGCGGGCTGAATCGCAGAGGGCCCTCCTGCCAAACGAGATGCGCTTTGCTTCACAATTGACGAACCTCCAGCAGCGCATCATGACGAGTGCACTTGCTTTCAATGGAAGGGCATGCCCTTCTTTCAAACCGCAAATTCTGCTGGCAGACAGACTAACACAGTGCCGCAGGGAGGAACTTGCGCTTTGATGTTTTTTCCAAGTGGTCGTGTGGAGTTTGGGGATCTCGGTGTTTTTAGTTGAAGGTCGGAGAGCCCAAAGGTGAAAAAAATTGAACCTGCATGTAGGTATTAATTTGTTGCTTCTTTAGAGACATTGGTTTAAAGAGAGATTAATTTTTAAATACAAAAATTTAGATACATTGGCTTAAAGAGATATTAATTTAAATACAAAAATTTAGATACATTGGCTTAAAGAGATATTAAACTTTTGTATTTGAACATAAATAAGTACCAATAAAAAAGATTAATCAAACTCGATGTTTAAGCTTAGCACAATAATAAAGATTAAGCAAACTTGTTTAAGCTTACTTGAAATCTTATCAAACTAGAGTTCTCAGTTAGATTTGAATTCTCACAACTACACATTACACATTAATTAGTTCTTTTTTTTTAGATATTCGTTGATAGTTTATTGAGAAAGCCGATGTAGCTTTACAGTAGAACCATGGTGATCAAGAAAAACAAACTTCATAAGCAAAGGGATTATAATGGACTAATCTGATAGTGGGTCAATAGATTAACATTTCATTTCATGACATATTATTCTTGCCTTGATGGGTCAATGACTTAATAATTTTATTTCATTTGTAAATGTTTTACATAATAAGAACTCAAAAGGTAACCTTTATGTTGGCCCTCCCTTGAAGGGCAAAGAAAAAAATATGCTCTTCACAGTGAAGGACAAATTTGAAAGAGGCCTTCTTAAGAAAAAGGATACCCTACTTGCAAAAATAAATGCTGCTTGGGATACTATGATGTAAAAACAATTCTTCTTCTTTTCCTCTCTCTCTCTCTCTCTCTCTCTCTCTCTCTCTCTCTCTCTCAATTCCAAGAATAAGTCCTTTCTCTTTGACAATTCATGATGTTCTCTCTCTCGTGCGAGGAGTGCTTGAATGGAGGTGCAAAGGCGTTTATAGGGAGGGGAGACTAGCCTCGTTCTCCCTACTACATGAGAGGGGCTCTTGGCCTTGTGGGATTCCTAACGTATTCACCTTAGGTTGCGTAAGTAATCATTTAAGTAATGCCATATAGAAACTTTAATGTATACCATTTGTAAATATATATACCAACCTATTTATGGTTGAATAATTAACCACTTTTACACAATCAAGGTTTTTGGTCCATATATGAACAATTTGAGTATTGTTCATAATGGTTGGGTCTTTTAATTGATGAGTTATTTACCATTCTTGTAGTTTTGTAGAGAAAGCAAATATTGAGATCATTGAGTAGGCAATTGGATAATATTCTTCTATTATTTTGCTTATATATGTTGCTTCCTTAATTCTTGATAGAGCCAAGTATGTAATCCAAGTTTTCATATCCCTTTTAGGATAAACACAAGGTATGAAAGGAGATGCACCTATTATTAACATGTGTAGGGGAGGGGGCCACGTTGATCGCATGGATCTATTTATTCATGAGGGGGCCACGTTGATCGCATGGATCTATTTATTCATGAGGTGGCTATAACAAGGTAGAAATTTCTCCATCATTAGTCCTTGTGAATGATGATGGATCATTCCACATACAGCTAGTCTTGGATAGGGAGTTGTTTGCACATAATGGTGTAATTCGCTCTCCTATTTATGTATTTTTTGTAATTGGCGTCCATGGCTTGTGAGTATTTTGGGCATGGTGGGAATCATTATCCCGGTATAAATTTCTCCATCATTAGTCCTTGTGAATGATGATGAATTATTCCACGTATAGCTAGTCTTGGATAGGGAATTGTTTGCACATAATGGTGTAATTTGCTCTCCTATTTGTGTATTTTTGTAATTGGTGTCCATGGTTTGTGAATATTTTGGGCATAAGGGGAAGCATTATCCTTTCATGTTGCTTTATCTACTTGAGGGTTTACAAAATGTACCTACATTTTTTCAAGGTTGTGATTATTTGTATAACATAGGTCCATTCACTCGACTTACCAATCCAAGACTTGCATTATTGATTTTTAGTATCGCGAGAGTTCCCAATCCTCCTATGCTTTTGTGTTTTGAAATTTGATACATCTTTTCATGCAATGCTGTAGTTATTTTTTCTTCATGAGTATGCCTTTCTAATTATAAGGAACTAAGCACATCGACAAAAGGTAGGTTCTTCTATCTCAAATCGTCGTCATAGTTTTGTTTGTCTGCATGTTGCTATTTGTTTTTTACATTATATACTTTGAAAACCCAATAGTGTTAGTAGATCCTACTTATACAAATCTTCAATGACTAATACATCAATCCCTTCAAAATAATGTTCATCATATATTGAGTAATCTAATTTAGAAATGTTAATTTAGTGAATATAATATCTTTTACCTATCAATGATATTAAATCAAAAATAGCAAACTGTAATGATGATATAATTATGAGAGCTCAAATAAATTTTGGGAAGATTTGTAACATGATGTTTACATGGTGGTATGTAGATTGTATTGTTGAACAACCAATATAACAAAGTTAGTGGTGCATCAAGGTCCAAGATTTTGAATTGTGATAGCTCTAAAGTATGAGCTCAAATATTTATCTTGAATTGTAATGGTAAGATTATGATAGCTCTAAAGTATAAGCATCACTTGTAGGTCTTTTCTCTTCCAACTCCACTTATAAAAAAAATTTTGAACTCTATTAAACACTATTCTCTTTTTTGCTACTATGTCAACTAAACTTTCTATTATAGCTTATAGGATGTTAGATATAATCTCTCTCCCCCTATTATCCTATCAAAGTGCTTGAAAATAGCCCCCGTCATCATTAGGACCAAAACATTAAAAAAGGGCCCTTTCTTAATCTTTTGATTAAGAAACTAGAAAATAGGGAACTGCCATGTGCACACAAATATGACATTGTTGTCTCCTCTATCTTGGAGATTTCGAGCTAATTTTTAAATCAAAACCGCTGGTTTTCCTCTAACTTGGCTGAAATGCACTGAAAACAAGGAGAATCTGTCAATTTGAACGGTGTATTAAAAATAAGGAAAATATGTCTTATTCCGTGTGGTCCAAAGAACAAGATCCATCTCATTTTGGCTCCAAGAAATTTGAACGCCAACACTTTCCCTCTCTTTCCTTGTCAAAGTCATCCTCGTGTTACAATGGATGCTTTTCATAATGTCTATGCTCATGCATTTTATGAAGCTGAATGTTAGTTGCACCTTTCAATAGATTGCTCTCACATGTTGTTCACAGAGTAGTCCTAATAGCAATATTATACATTGTTATCCTTGTTTCTTTGCATGTTGTCACAAAGAATACTAGAATATAGTGAGGATGAAGTAAACATTGCTACTTGATACGAAGGAGTGCATTGGAGCATAAACATGTAAAATTGAATACTTGGTTGCAGTCCACACACATTTCATTGTTGAGAGAAAAACATGTACAAAGATCTTACAGATATATCTTTAAATAGGTTGGGTTCCCACATGAAACAACCCTCATGTTCTTTTTCATGTGACCTTTGATGAAATATCGGGTCTACATGGTTGATTTTGATCGGTGGGGCAAGGGTCCATTAAATGTTATGCGTATTTGACATTTTTGAGACGGGGGACGTGTGTTCTCTTGAGATGTATTTGTGGGAGAATTTTTTGCTCAAATGTTTTTATGTTGGTGTGGTGATATGTAAAAGGTCAAAGGGTGCATTCTAGACTATGTAAGCCATGATGCATAATTGATGATGTCATGGTGCCATTTTGAGAACCTTTAGCATCCTTGAAGATTCTTTTAGTTGTCTGTCCACCTTTTTGCATGTTAAAACCAACTTTGTTCTTCTCTTTTCCCATGCTTACGTTAATCTTTGATTGCACCCATTTGACATTAACATTATTGGAAGCCAAAGCTGAATTCATGCAATGTAAAGTTTGATTAGGGTAGATTTCAAGTGTATCTTGAAAGATGGATTAAAGACCCAACTCAAACTTTCTCTTCTTTTTCTCTTCATCAATCTTAATGAACTTCCAATAGTACCTTCCAAAACTATGATACATAAGAAGTGATCCATTCCCCCTCTTTCTGACCCAACCAATCCCACTTTTTGCGTAGTGTTATTTGGAAAATTAGAAGGCAAAAATTATACATTAAACTTTCTTTTGAATTCAGCCCATGTGGCAAAGGTATTGTCCAAAAGCTTCTCGATCAATCACCAATGTGCGGCAGCCCCTTTCAAATACATGCCAACGTGTCTAAGCTTTGATCCCTCATTGAACTCTCCCTCATGAAAGACAATCTCAAATAGGGAGATGAAAGATAAAGCTTTGGTGGAGTTATACTTTGGCATGGTAGTTTTTAAATTTTACTCTCTAGATCCAAATGTATAATCTTGCCCCCCCTATGAGGTCTCATCATGAGTAAAGTCATCACTAACATCATGCTCAATGCATGGCTGCTCAAATATATGCACTATACCTACACAAATGCTATTAAGTAAACTACGAGATCTAGTAGTAGTGATATCATGAATGTCCTCATGTTGTCGAGGTTTGATCGCTAACCCCGAACAACTTGCTTAGAGTCTCTAGTTATGCACACATCATACGCTAGGCGAATATATAGATCTAATGCAATACAGATACAGCCCATAGGTTACGTAAAAAACTATTGGACTGATTGATTAATGGAAGAAACAGACACTGAAGACTTAACAATTAACTCCACTTGACATAGTACGTAAACATAAATGAATATACAGAGACACAAACAAAAAGACGTATACACAGAAAGAGAGTAGAAGAACAGTCTTACTTTATTCCAAAAAAAGAAATATATGATACAATCGACAGCCAGGCTTGTAAAGTTTGGGATCTATCCTTTTATATTGCTTGCAGTATCCTTTTATATTGCTTGCTTGGTTGCAGTATCCATTAGTACCATGATTCCCTGGTGATAAGGTACGCCGACTAGGTGTTAAGGAAGTGCCGTTATTGTAATAAAGTGTGTCGTCTAAAACACTCAGCTAGCTTTGACAATTGGCGGTGCTGACATGCAGCTTTGTGTGGCACGGCAGTTGCCCGGCTACTATTGCAGCTCTGGCTCGCAGCACTGGTTGGCCTATGGCCAACACTTCGCACGCCTTGTGGGTCGGATTCCCAATCCAATGACTCAAACCCGTAAACTTGTATTCTCGGAATGTTAGATTCTGGCTCGCAGCACTGGTTGGCCTATGGCCAACACTTCGCACGCCTTGTGGGTCGGATTCCCAATCCAATGACTTAAACCCGTAAACTTGTAACTTCTCGGAATGTTAGATTCTCCTTAGCATTTTGTTGATGGCAGTTTCCCAAAGCTTGGCACACCATGTTAGATGCTCTTTACATCTAGTTGTGATCATAGTCGGGAGGAGAGGCTCAGCTAGTGACTCTGCCTTGGCAACCCTAGTGCCCAAACTTTTGAAACTAGTGGGCAGGCACATCGGGGCCTTGGAAAGATGGATCCGAAAGGTTGAAGATGAAGGACGCCTTTCGCGAGATGAATTCTGGGGTTGACTTTTGCAAGCGGACTTCCGGGGGATGACTGGTTTCTTCCGTCGTGTTGAATGACGAGCTTCTTCTGGGCACCCTTGCCTTGAGTTCCTTGATGTGAGTGGGCATCTTGTCCTTGCCTTTCTTGTTGCACTGCGACTGCTCTTTGTGGAACATTTTCATGGTGGCGACCATCCGATCATACAACTTGTCATATTTCTTATGGAGAGTCGTGGCATGATCTTCTAGCGGAGCCATGGCCGATTCTTCTCTAAAGGAGGAACATCCAGAGTAAGGTACCATAGTGAGTTGTAGGTCCTAGAGAGGCTTCTTGCCTAAGAGTTTGGCTTTCTGCTCTTCATACCTTGAGAGCTCTTGCTCCATCTCGGGCGAGCACTAGTTACGGTGATCGTTGGACTTGGTGCTCTGGACTAGTCATCGGCCTCCTCATTATTCGAGTCATCGTCATTTGGCCGATTGCTTGCATTGGCTGGCAGTGATTAGGCGGAGCTCTTCCGTGAGCTCATCCCAAAAATGGCTTAGCTCATCTTGTAGGGCCTCAGAGAGGTTAGCCCAGGTACTAGTTGAGCGGGTGCGCCCTAATTCAATGTTGAGGCTTGCTGTTTGGCATCCAAGGGTCACACATGGGAAATGGAGAGTCAAGAGTCACTTGAGGGCCCTCCTATATAATAGGGGCATGGAGCACACTCAAGGGATGTTCTCTTATGTAGAGGATTGTATCTACATTCTTGCCATTTCACTATAGAGCTGAGTGCTGTTATATTGGAGTTATACCTCTTGGTGGTATGGGACACTAAGGTTAAGGTATGTGGTACTCCATTATATTTCATGTGTGCAACCCTTGGGCTCGGGGGTGGTTGGGTGGTAGAGTTTTATGCCTGATTTATGCATGTTTATGCATGTTAATTATCTAGAGAGATCTTAGGGTTTTAATAGTGGTATCAGAGCAATCTCTAGTTAATTGTTGTTGTTTCTACTTTCTTATTCTAATTTTTGGTATTTTTTTAAAAGTAAATTTTTTATATTTACTAAATAAAATATTATTTTATTGGTTTATTTTGGTGATTTTGCACGTAGATCATTGATATGGCAATTAGAACGCGTGTTACTACTACTCAATGGACGAATCGATGTTGCGGGGGAATCCGGTGAGTTTACTGCTATTTCTTCTCTATTTTTTATGGTTTGAAATAAGCATTAATGGAAATTTTTACCAAATTCCACATATTTTATTGTGGATATTATTGGTAGAATGGATTCCCTAAATTTCTAAAATTTTTAGGATTTTTTTTCTAATTTTTAAGAAATATTTTGAGCATTTTTATGGTAAAAATATATTTTTAATGCATTTTGCGGGTTTTTCGTGAACATGTTTTCAATTTTCTGCCAATTTTTCTTGCTGAAAAGCAATGTGGGGCAGTCAATTGATGCGTGGGTTCTCTCCCGTGTGCGTAAAGTTCTTCTCTTCCTCAAAATCTGAATTTTTTATCTTCCATTTCTCTGTCGTGTGTGGGAACGTATTTTAATAAGATAATTTAATTAAATATTAATCATAATTAAACACTAATTATGATTAATTAATCCTAAATCATCTATCTCTAATCTCTAACAGAGAAGAGAAGAGAAGAGAAGAGAAGGAGATGGTAGAGAGAGGTAGTATGGGAGATGGTAGAGAGAAGAGAAGAGAGAGGAGAGGTATCTCTCCCTCTCTCTGGGAATCGGTGCATAGACGGGCGGGGGGGCTGCGCAGCAGCCGGCGGGCGAAATTCGCCCCCCCCTTATAAATTTTTTTTAAGGCTTTAAACCAAAAGGTTATAAGCATTAAAAAAAATATTTGAAATAGATATATTTTTTCAAGTTATTTTCATTTGGAAAAAGCTTGGAAAAAGGGAGAAAAATCCTGAAAAAATATATTATTTCTCTCAAAATTATATTCTTTCTTCTAATTTTTTTTTCCCTTGAACCTTTTGGCTTTCCACATTCTCGGGATATCTTTTGACTTTTCGAATTCTGGAAAATCTTTTGACCTTTCAAATTCCGGAAACTTTTGACCTTTCATATTCCATTTTTTTTTTGTCTTTTCATTTTCCCAAAACTTTTGGCTTTCCGTATTCCGGGAAACCATTGGAGTTCTGAAATTTTTTTTGACCATTCGTATTCTAAATGCGTTTGGGGTGAATTAAAAATTTCAAAAAAAAAATTCTAGGAAATTAGTGAAAAATTAGGCAAAGGATATTTTAAATTTTTGGAATATTTGGGATTGGTGATTGGCATGTGGTATGTTCATTCGAGCACCCGTGACAATTCAAATTCTTTTAAAAACCTATTTTTTGGTCTAGAAAATTAAGAAATCCATTAAAATTTTTAAAATTTCATTGGATTTGAGAATTGTCGGGCGAAATTGGAAATTTTGTGGACGATGGGATTCTCATGAGAAATTAGGAATATTCGAGAGATTATTTTTAGAGATCCTAGAAATTGGTATTTTTAAAAAATATCAATGGTATTTTGGCAAATTTACTTGCTAAAAATTTTCTAAAAAATTATAGGTTTGGACTGCCATAAGATGGGTTTTGGTGGTTTTCAAAATTAACATATTTTGAGGCCCTAGAAAATTAGGAAAAAATCATGGTATTTCTTTTTTCTCGAGAATTCTTATTTTCGAGGGATATTTGGTGTTATAGTACGTTTTTTATGTACTCACACTAAACAAATGCGGGTTATTCGCATATTATTAATGCAAGCATGCCTTGTATTAATATTTTATTCGTTTGGATTGATTCTAGACGATGTTTTCATGATTTTTTAGCCAATATCTGGCCACCAAATGCTAATTAAAGCATTTTTCTTGTGTGCAGTTGTTTCTAGTGAATTAATTTGCTAGAACTTTTGGTCAAGAGGGGTCAAGAGAAAGGTGAAGAAAAGTTTAACCCAGATTCATAGGCGAACTCATTTACCATGGCTCATATTGACTTCTCGGTCAATGACAATGTCGATGACATGAGTGATCATCCCAACTCTAGAAGGAAAGATCATAAGTTCCATGAAGAAGAAGAGGAGGCGGTAGCAAAGAGCGACCTGGCTTAACAAGTGGAATACACACTTTGCTTTTCACCCTTTCACTGATGTGCAGAAATTGCAAATGGCATAGGGTTTAATAAAGAGAAAAGCTTTGACTTGGTGGAAGGATCTAAAAGAAGATTCTATTCCCACTACTTGGCTAGGATTTGAAGTTGCATTCAAGAAAGAATTTGTCCAACCAAAGGATGAATTTGAAGTTATTGCCAAGTTGGTCAAAAATAGCACGGCTAATCAGTCTTTTGATAACTATGTGCTAAAGTTTAGACAGTTGGCTGCTAAAGCCAAGTCTGATGATCATACTTTGTGTGGTATTTTCATCAATGGATTATCTCGTGATTATCAATACGAGGTGAAGAAGTGCAAAGTTAAAATGGCTGAAGATGGCTATTCAGGCTGCTCAAGTTTTTCATAAGACAATGTTTGGCGCCAATTCATCAAAACTAGCGTCAAATGAAAAGAAACCCACTTTCACTTATTCAAACAGTGGACAAAAAAGGAAATTGGTTTTCACACCAAAACCAAAAAATGGTGACAATCCCTGCAAAAAACCAAAGTTTTGTGAGTAAGGAAAAACTCACATGCTTTAAGTGCAAAGAGAAAGGGCATACAAAGAAATTTTATCCTTTGAATGAAGCTACAACAACTTCGGCACCTGTTCAAAAGGTAGCACCCAAAAAATTTATTCCAAGGAAATCTGTTCACATTACAGAACTTCAAGGTAAATTCTCTGAAGTTAATGTTTCGCATCTTGAAGGAACCCAATGTTCAGATTGTACTTTCAATAAAGACGTTTATGGTCCAAACGAATTATTTCGTGTTTATGGATCAGTGAAAGGACATCAGGTTCATATTTTGTTTGATCTTGGTAGTACTCACAATTTTATTGACAATATTGTGGTACAAAAGATGAAGCTGGAAATCATGCAGAATGATCACATGTACAAGGTCAGGACGGCTAGAGGACAAGTCCAATTTTGGGACAAGAAGGTGTCAAAATTACTATTAGACATCCAATTATACTCAGATAGGCTTGATTTCCATGTCATGAGCTTGGGTCATATGGATATAATTTTGGGAATGAAATGGTTTCATAGCAAAAATAAGAATTTTTCTATCGATTAGGTCAAACATTTGATGTCTTTTCATCACAATGGAAGCCTTGTAACTCTTAAAGAAAACATTGTTGTACCCAAGGAAATGTTTATCAATGAGCTGGAATTAATGGAAGATATTTTTAACTTATGAACTTTTCCAGTTGGTTATGGATCCAGTGTCTTCGTATATTCATTTTGATGCAAACATTGTTTCTTTAGATGTTTGGGAAAGTAAAGTGTTAAGTTCCATTAAAAGCGAATTTCAGGATGTATTTCCTGATGAATTGCCTCATGGATTACCTCCTAAACGAGAGGTGGACCATAAAATAGAGCTAGTACCAGGGGCAAAACCTGTTAGTATTCCTCCGTATCGGCTTAGCCAATCTGAGGAGGATGAGGTAGCCAAACAACTAGCTGAATATTTGAGGATGGGTCAAATTAGACCAAGTAAGTCTCCTTGGGGTGCACCAGTTCTCTTGGTTAAGAAAAAGGATCAAGGTACCTGGAGGATGTGTATTGATTATAAACGTCTTAACAAGGTTACAATTAAAAATAGATACCCATTACCTAGATCAGATGATCTTATTGTTGATAGGTTGCATGGAGCTAAGCATTTTACAAAACTTGACTTGCGAACAGGTTATCATCAGATCCGTGTATATTGCTTTTTAATTATGTTACCATTTCCTTCATAGTACCTCTATTCTTTAAGTATGTTACTCTTGGATGTCCACCATATGTGACCTTCTTGATGATAGATCTTGTTTGTTTAAGAGCCTTTGGGGGATTTCTCATCAACAAGAGGAGCATCTTTACTTAGAGGCTTTTAAGGGAATGGGGCATCTTATCTTTACTATAAGTTGGAAAGCATGCCTCTTTTTGAGAGGCACGGTCGACTGAGAGGTTTCCTTAATGTTCTTTACTTTTGCCCAATTCCTTAGGGTGATCTCACATTCTTTATATGTGTCATGAGTACAATTACTTGCATGGATTCAAGTTGGAGTGAGGTGGGTCTTGAGGCTCAATCAATCTAGAATGCCCATTCATGTCAAGAACATGCTTGCTCTCTAGTAAAGGAATCATAGTGCTAGTGGTTAGACCAGTTATCTTGGATTATGGAAGTCCCTTTGGAGAGGCTAAAGAAGCAAAGAGGTGTGTCAATCCATCTTGTTTAATCCCCTCCTCTACTCTCTAATCAACTAAGTAATCCTTTTAAAATGCAGTGGTGGTTAAGCTAGAAAGCTTGAACCATCCTCTTTTATAATCTTGCTTAATCACACCCTCACTTAAGCAAGCAAGTATGTTATGGATGGGTGGACTCGAGATGAGTCGGGTAACTTTCCAACATAATTATTATTTACGATCTATAATAAAATAGTGCCCAAACAAGTCCGTTTTAGGAGAATGACCTAGTTGCCATGCCTCATAAAGAAAACAGGAAAAAGGCATTGGTTTCCATGTACCAAGTGCGGACTTGTTCCATCCTCAATCACACACATTAAGTGCGATTGATCAGAGGAATAGATTCCTATTAGAATAATTACGTTTCCCCTTGTGTGTGAGATAGAGCTGGGTCCCTTCGTTTGCTCGTATCCTCATATTTCCAAGAGATCAAGGTGTCGTCAATCGAAGACAAAGGGGACTTAGCTACCTATCAAAAGGATCCCCTTGAGCCAACTAGGGCGGGGACCTTACAAGTGGTATCAGAGACGATCTTAGTTCCTATCAAAAGGATCCCCTTGAGCCAACTAGGGCGGGGACCTTACAAGTGGTATCAGAGACGATCTTAGTTCCTAGGATTTATTTTTCAAAGGTTAACTGTCAAGGGATTAAAACAAGTGATTGTTTATCATATGCGGACGAATCAATCATCTCTATTGGCCATAGAAGTGATTTGAATATCCTCACATGTTGAGATAATCATCCTATGAAATTGTGCTTGTATCTTGGGGGTGCACACGCAGGATATTTGTATAATAAATTTGAGAAATAAAATTGGGGAGAAAACCTTTTGAGGAAAAACATAGGGTGATCTAATTAAGAAATCATTGAACTGAATGACTAGAAGAATAGACCGAAACTTTGTTTAAAGAAATTTTTAGGATATATCTCCTTAATTTGTATATTATAAATTATTAAGATAATAGCTCTATTAAGGAGAGACATGTGTATGATACCAATTATGTTTGAATAGTTCACGTGTGAATGCCATCACTGGATGCTTTACACTAGGACGGTCGTCCGGTTCCTGATCCCATCTCAGACAAACATGGGTCTAACTTCGGATGTCACCAAAAAAAATGAAACTCTCATGTGTATTAATCTTAAGTGTTTTTAGATGTGGTGCTATGATAAGATTATAAATGAGAGATTAAGTTATAAATTTGATATAGATTATACATATGATGGGTTAAAGATAGCCAAATTTAACAAGTGTTTCTATGAGTAAATAGAAGTTGATTGGTGCAAGATTCATGCGAAGTGATGTACATGATGAATAGAGGTATTCTAGGAGACAATGCTAAGCTTATGCATCTTGATATCATAGGTTAGATTGTATAAAGGATTAATCCCCTTAAGTTTTTCCATGACAATTCATGAAGTACCATATTACATGGGAATATGGAATAAGGAATTCGTAAGGTAGAAGTAGGGATAGTAAAGAATGGGTTGATATCATATGAGAGTGTATATGGATGCATGACCTTAGGATAATAAGGCCAATTAACTTTAGAATAATGAAGACCTTTTAGGAGCTCAACAAAATGAGCTAGATACAAGAAAGAAGAGACTCTTAGGAACAATATTTAGATAAAAGAAGATTTCTACCCCCAGTGGGGACACCACTTTGTGCGAGAGAGAGAGAGGAGGATTTACTTAGAGATTACCTCGAGATGAAGACATCTCGAATCTTTTATAAGTGGGAGAGAATGAATTCTCTTTTAATATAGGTTTCAAGAAGAAAGAGAGTGCACTTTGAGAGAGACTATAAGGCTAGAAACGCTACAAAAGTGATAGAGTAAAAATATTAGTTCCAAAAATCTGAAAAGAAATAAGAAGATAAGAATAGATCTATTAAGAGATAAATATCTCCAAAAATATAATTTTAAATTTAGGTGATAGGAGGTCATATTTAGAGTATATTTAGAGTCCATGCATACTAAAAATATGGAAAATCAATGCGTTTCTAAATATGGCGTGTTTGCGGCTATATACAGACGTTTTTGCCTATTCTACTTTATGGTAGCTTGTAGACGAGATGCCTATTCTACTTTATGGTAGCTTGTAGACGAGATGCCTTTCGGTTCTTTTGACTGGCTACATGACCATATTCTGAGTTTTTATCCGAGAGTTATGGCCGAAACAATTTGCTAGTTCTGTCATGGTCTCTACACAGGGAAACTTTAAAAAGTAGCAAATAGCCGCAAGGTGATTCTAGACCTTGAGATGTATATATATATATATATCTTCATTCTCACTTGCGCATATGCTTAGACGCTGGTGGAGTCCTCACATGCATCATTTTTAACAAAGAGTTGTTGTAATTACGCGGAGTTAAGGATGCGAGTAACATCATGGAACCAAGGAACGTATCCGCCGAACCAAGCAACGTCTCTGCCAGACCAAGTAACGCCGTCATGCAGGAACTGCCACCACCGTCAATATTGTCCAGGTTAGAAACGCTCTTTAAGTTTTGCATAAACCATTAGATTAAGCAACCTAGTAACATAAAAACTTGCCTTAAAAAAAGAACAAAAAGGGCATATAACAATGGGTAGATGCTTTAATAAAGAATTTCTTATCGCAATCTCAAGTTTAAAAGACTGTTTTCTCTTGTTTACTGTGAATGCGATGGAATTGTATTTTCTCTTATTTGATTGGTTGTTATCAATCGGTTGCTGCCGATCTTATGAGTTTTGATTGGTTGTCACCAATCGATCGGTTGTCGCCAGTCCATTGTAATGCTATCCTCCCGCTTTGAGGGATCAACCCACTAGATGCTCGGAGTTGGACCCATCTAGGTGGATGAGCTACTTGCTTCTAGGTGCGAGGGGCAAGTGGTGCAAATAAAAGCCAGCTAAGGAGCACATCCCTCGAGGGGCCAGGTGGGGCTTAGTGGAGGCTTTGAGTTTTAAACGTCACCGCCACACTGAGGATAAGGGAACTGGGGACCCACTTAGTAGTCCTCACCAAGCGGGTGAGTGATGTTCGGAGTTCTAGACCCCTCCATGAATAATTGCTACCACAGGAACCATGTTGCCCATGTTGGTGTGAGGGCTGCCTGGGAGCACGTGAATAATGTAATGACTAAGTGATAATGTTATGACTGTGTTTGAAGATCCATTTGTTTTCAACTGTTTTGGAAGAATTGTCTTAATGAATCAGTGAACGGGAAATAATTAAAGAACCTGGTTTTATATGTTTCACAGTGTGGTAGGACCTAATTAGATAACAAAAATGATTGGGTGCGTGGGTGGAAAGTGGGTGGATGGATGCCCCGATGGCACCATCCTATGGATGGGTGGACTCGATGAGTCTCGGGTAACTTTCCAACATAATTATTATTTATACGATCCGTAATAGAATAGTGCCCAAACAAGTCCGTTTTAGAAGAACAACCTAGTGGCCGTGCCTCATAAAGAATAGAGGAAAAAGGCATTGGTTTCCATGTACAAAGTGTGGACTTGTTCCATCCTCGATCATACACATTGAGTGCCAATTGATCAGAGGAATAGATTCCTATTAGAATAATTACGTTTCCCCATAGCGCGACGAGAGAGAATTAGGTCCCTTCATTTGCTCGTATCCTCGTATTTCCAAGAGATCAAGGTGTCATCAATCGAAGACAAAGGGGACTCAGCTACTTATCAAAAGGATCCCCTTGAGCGGCCTAGGGCGGGGATCTTACAAGGTGGTATCAGAGCCGATCTTAGTTCCTAGGATTCGTTTTTCAAAGGTTAACTGTCAAGGGATTAAAACAAGTGATTATTTATCATATGAGGACGAATCAATCATCTCTACTGGTCATAAAAGTGATTCGAATATCCTTACATGAGATAATCATCCTATGAAATTGTGCTTGTATCTTGGGGGTGCACATGCAAGATATTTGTATAATAAATTTGAGAAATAAAATTGGGGAGAAAAACTTTTGAGGAAAAACATAGGGTGATCTAATTAAGAAATCAGTGAACTGAATGACTAGAAGGATAGACCGAAACTTTGTTTTAGAGAAATTTTTAGGATATATCTCATTAATTTGTATAGTTTAAATTATTAAGATAATAGCTCCATTAAGGAGAGACATGTGTACGGTACCAATATAGGTTTGAATAGTTGATGTGTGAATGCCATCATTGGATGCTTTACACTAAGATGGTCGTCCGGTTCCTGACCCCATCTCGGACAAACTTCGGATAGCTTATACATATGATGGGTTAAAGATAGCCAAATTTAACAAGTGTTTCTATGAGTTAATAGAAGTTGATTTGTGCAAGATTCATGTGAAGTGATGTACATGATGAATAGAGGTATTCTAGGAGACAATGCTAAGGTTATGCACATCTTGCTATCATAGGTTAGATCGCATAAAGGATTGATCCCCTTACATTTTTCCATGACAATTCATAAAGTACCATATTACATGGGGATAGGGAATGAGGAATTCGTAAGGTAGAATTAGGGATAATACATCAATATCATCAAGTGTGTGTGTAATACAACATCATCATCCTCATTATCCCCATCATAATACAATGAATGAATCAGTCTAGATAAATAAGAACCAATGAGATAATGACTAGTTGATGTTGTGGTTGAATCCATTATCAAATTCAACGATACAACAAGGTACACATATTTTTGTCTCATATTAAATCATTATCTATGATTAGCTTTAAAGTTTTGAACATGTCAATTAGAATTCAGATTATACACATTGACATAGAGTAGAAAATAAAAGTATGCAAGAATTCAAAAAATCAAGAATGGTTGAAGAGAAAAAACCTGATACAGATTTGGGTTGCACTTCTTAGCAATGGTGATGTTGAAACTGATACGGGGGAGAAGATATTGAAACTAATACGGGCAAGAAGATTGGGTAGTGAAAAGTTGGTACAGGAGGCTAATAGAGAGCAGAAGCAGTAGATAGTCAAGAATCTACTTGAAGCTGAGCCAATATCTCCAGAGGGGTGCATAGGGATGACCTCCCAGGCAATACTGGTGAACTCCGCCAGGTGCATGGAGCTAAGAATAGTGAAGAAAACATGGAAAGGGTTACGAGAGGATCGTCAAAGATGATTACGATAAATGACAGGATAAAAGTAGTGACATGGGCATAGATAGGGGCATAGATGGAGGCTTCAAAGGGGACAATCCTCTACATCATGTACTAAATCCATCTGCTAGATCCATATTTCCTGAGATGAGGGCTTGGAGAGTGGATTCGTTTGGGTTATTATCAATGTTACTTCGTCATGGTGTGTTGCCTTCCGACCACTAGTATCACCTTCTCGTTCCCATATCCACATTTTCTATACAGCAAAATTTCAATTAAAACCATATTATTAACTATGTTTCAGTATCTTATCATACATTGGGCTCTATGCATTGAGAGATATGTGCATGTGAGATCTCTATGCGCTGAGAGTTCTATGCATTTGAGAGCTATATGCATTGAGAGCAGTGTGTATGTGAGAGATCCATGCATTAAGCTCTTACATGTGAGAGATCTTATGTATTGAGCTCATGCATGTGATCACTCTAGGCATAACAATCTCTCACATGCATGAGCTCAATGCATGTGAACTCTATGTAGCTCTCATGTATGAGAGCGCTTACACTCATGAAAATGAGAGCTCTCATGGATAGAGAGCTCTCATGCAAAAGAGCTCTCTAATAAATGAGAGCTCTCATGCAAAAGAGCTCTTTTGCATGAGAGCTCTCATGCAAAAGAGCTCCTAATAAATGAGAGCTCTCATGGATAGAGAGCTCACATGCATATAGAGATATCATGCAGCGCACGAGAGCTCGTACACTCAATGCAAATAAATGAAAATAAGAGATCTTATGCATAGAGATCTCTTGCAGCCATGAGATCTCTAATGCTCTTGTAAAAAACTCCCATAGCACCCTTGTGGGTTGCAACATAAAAAAGAGAGCATTGGGTTTAGAGCTTACCACCACAACTCGGTAGGTGGTGAGGACCTAACACCAAAGCATGGTCAGGAAAAACTTTAAATCTAATCATAGATAATGATTTAATATGAGACAAAAATATGTGTACCTTGTGGTATTGTTGAATTTGATAATGGATGCGGTGATGTCCAAGTGCTAGTTGTCAATGACAAGATGGGAAAGTAGGTTTGTATTATATAAGCGACATGGATGTGAAGGAAAATTCGAAAAAGAGCAAGACCATTTTAAATTCTTAAAGGGTGGGATAATTTGAATTTAAAATTGGGCGGGATAATTTGAATGCTCTACCACATGCTAGAGCTGGAGAAATGCATTCTAGCTCTACCACATGGTAGAGCTGGAGTTGAAGTGACTTAAACTAGTGCAAGATGACTTGAAATGACAAACCATCCACCTTTGTATGGGTGTCTTCAAATAAGCTTGTGTCCCAATGGTAGCCAAGAACATTGCTAAGCCGGCTATGGAAGCTCCCTTGTCCTAGAGCATGCACAAAAGACCCCTCTCCACCTTCTTCATAGCATAGCTTCTCCCCTCTCTCCTTGCTTGAAATTGTACTTTCCTGCTCTTACACTCTATGCATGAGATCTATGCAAGAGAGCTCTCATAATAATGCAAGATGTAACTCTATGCATGTAAGCTCTATGTATGAGAGCTCCTAATGCAAGACCTAGCTCTATGCATGAGAGCTCTTTCACTTTTTACATGAGATCTATCCATGGGAGCTCTTATAATAATGCAAGATATAGCTCTATGTATGAGAGCTCTTATAATAATTAATGCAAGATCTAACTCTATGCATGCGATCTCTATGTATGAGAGGTTTTAATGCAAGACTTAGCTCTATGCATGAGAGCTCTTTCACTCCTATACATGAGATCTATCCAAGGGAGCTCTTATAATAATGCAAGATATAGCTCTATGCATGAGATGTATGTAAGAGAGCTCTCATAATAATGCAAGATCTAACTCTATGCATGTGAGATCTATGTATGAGAGCTTTGAATGCAAGACCTAGCTCTATGCATGAGAGCTCTTTCACTCTATACATGAGATCTATCCATGGGAACTCTTATAATAATGCAAGATATAGCTCTATGCATGCGAGCTCTATGTATGAGAGATCTTAATGTAAGACCTAGCTCTATGAATGAGCGCTCTAATGCAAGACCAAGCTCTATGCATGGGAGCTCTATGTATGAGAGCTCTTAATGTAAGACCTAGCTCTTTACATGAGAGCTCTAGTGCAAGACCAAGATCTCTATAGCTCTCATGCATGATATGAGAGATCTATGCATATGAGAGCTATTAATGCATGAGAGCTCTTACAATGCAAGAGGGATCTCATGCATGAGACCTCTTAGAATACAAGAGAGCTCCATGCATAAGATCTCATGTATGATAACTCTATATGCATGAGAGCTCATCGATATGCATAAGAGCTCTCATGCATGAGATATATATGCATGACAACCCTCTATGCATAGTAGCTCTCACAATGACTCACACTTGATAACAGCTGATCTATATGCATGAGAGCTCTCTATGCATGAGATTTGCGATCTATATGCATGGGAGCTCTCATAATGATAGCTCATATTCACAAAGTTGATCAAGCTTGCATCACACATCTCATACATGGCACAACTAGTTGGATTCACTCACAACCAACTAGGATCACCCTCTAATGAATCAGATTCGCTCTTAATTCTTATACCACAGTGGGTCACCCTCACCAAGAATTAATCAAAAGAGTTGATTAGATTCACTCATAATCGAATTTACACATTGTATCAAGGACTTCTATGTGTAATAAATTCTAGTGTCTCCAGGAAGTTCTACTTTTGATTCATAATAACTTTCCTTAAAATTTACAAAAAGTCTTAAATAAAATTTAGAGAGATAATCAAATGAATATGTTACCCTAAGAGTCGAAGTAGTCGTCGTGGTAGTCTTGTTCTTCTCATCGTCAATCATATTGAGTCCAAGTAAAATAAACTTAAATAATAAATATTAAATAAAACTTGACGATGTAAAATAGAATGCAAGAGTAAGAAGGTCTTATCTTGATGTATTTGTTGGCTACAAAATGAAAAGGTTAAGAAATAGAGAATTTAAAACAATTCGTACTGAAAATGTAATTATTTGGTAAATATGAGGACTTATTGTGTGTAAGTCGAGATAATAATTATAAAAAATGCAACGCGGCTCCATGATAGAAATCATCCAAATAACTTGCACATCATTCTTACACTACACATAACAAAATGCCTACCCTCGTGCACAAACTCAAGACTATTATCTTCATAATTACAACATAAACTACTTATGCAATGATAAAATAACCTAGAATAACGTTGGCCTTGATCTAGGTGCATAAACTGAAAATTTAACCCAATCGCGAATCCATGCATATCTATTGGCGTCTCTTAAGTAATTAAGTCCAAAATTCAAACAATTTTGGTCGTAAGAGTATAGCACTAATCATTACTAGAATAATTATCTCTTTCCTTCTCTCTCCTCCCCCTCTTCTTCTTCTCCTCCTTCGTCTTGCTCCTCCTCTTCTTCTCCTTCTTCTCTCTCCTCCTCTTCTTCTCTTTCTTCTCTTCTTCTTCTTCTTTTTCTTCTTCTTCTTCTTCTTCTTCTTCTTCTTCTTCTTATTTTTCTCTCTCCTCCTCCTCTTCTTCTTCTTCTTAATCTTTTTCTCTCCTCTTCTTCTCTTCTTCTTTTTCTCTCCCACGGCTCACCATTCACTGCCACATAGGTGCTTGTTTATCCCACATGTCATTTTTAAACTCCTGCGAAGAGGGTATAAGTAAGAAAACGCTTCGGCTATTGCTCTTATCTCTTAACGAGACACTTGCTGCTTGTGTGCCACCGTCAGATGTCGTGCCATCATGCACTGCCATTGCTTACCATCGGTGGACGATCCCTGGTGACATTGCACTGATGGTGTTGCCGTTGTTGCCTGGTGGGTTTGTGTGCTGTCGATCTCGGCATTATCTGCTGTAAGATTCCTCCCTCCGGCTTTTGAGGTGTGTAGGTGTAAGAACCTCCCCTTCTAATCTTATAATTATTCCCCTCTCTGAAATAAAAGAAAGATCCTGTTTTACCTTGTTTTGGCCTAGAGAGAGAACATGTTCTAGAGAGAGATTATTCAATTTTTAGATATTTTTTGATGGAAAAATATCTCTTCTTATTAAAATAAATTCCCCTGAAACAGAAGTTCAAAAAGATTTTCAGAAGGTGCATTAGAAATCAATTATAATCTGTTCAAAAGGCCTTATCCTAAGGGTCTAATTTTTTTGAAAAATTTTAGATTAAGGTTCTGAGGGGCCAATTAGATTAATCCAAATGTATGGAGGAGATAAATTGAAGAAATAAAGAAAATCTCCCAAAAATGAGTAAATACTCACATAAGATGAGGAGTTGACTAAGGACAAGGATATTAGTTAAAAAAGAAGAGATATTTAGAGAAATGATGCATTTTGACACCTCAGTGTGGGGGAATTCCCCTCATGAAGGAGGCACCTATTTCACATGTGTGGTTGAGTTTTAAACTCACAAATAATGAGATATTTTCATCTCTCCTCTCTCCTGCTTCAACTAGATCCAAAAAGTAAGCTAAACTGACCTAAAAATGGTCAAAAATTGACCAAACTGATCTGGAAAATTCTAGAATCAGTTTGCTTGGTTAGAGGATCACTTTTTCCTATAAATGAAGCCTCCCCCTTTGTTGAAGTGTAATAGTATTTTATGCAATGTTACTCTACTTCTCCCCAGAGTCAAAAACTATGAATTTATTAATAATTCATTAGTTTTTGACCATTCCCTCTTCTAAAGAATTGGTGGCCACTCTTGTTGCAAACAAGAGTAGATCCCTAAAACCATCAAGCCAAAGGAAAGCTCCCAGAAATTCATGTAAGTTAGAAATCCTACTTTTTCTTATTCCTTTTAATGGTTTTCTAATTTTTGTTTTGTTTTAAAATATAAAATGATGCTATGCCTTGCTGGAAAGGCTTTCCCCCTCTCTTCTTCTTAAATTCAGCCTTTCTTTATCCTAGATAAGTAATCTAATTGTTGGAATTAAACTTTTCATATTGTTTCTCTTTTAAAAGTGAAATTTGATTAGTTTAGAATGCTTTAAACCATTTGCGGATAATTTTTAAGTAACTTAAAAATAGGAAAAATTGAAAAATAGTCAGCCATACAAAGGAGGTTATAGCAAAATTTTCTTAAATTTTATGAAATAAGTTTTATCTTTTATTATTAAAAAAGAGTAATCCCCATCGTTTCTGTATTCTAAAAGTGTTATTTTCATTCTATGCATAGAAAGATGCATAAAGAATTTATTTTTATTTCAAAAGAGTTATTCTCATCAATTTTGATTTTATGCATAGAAAGATACATAAAAGAATTTATTTTTATTTTATTTCAAAAGTGTTATTTTTCTTAAAATTGAATTTATGCATAAATAGATGTATAAAGGGATTTTTATAAAAGTGTTATTCCCACTGAAGTTGATTTTTATAAAATGACAATGAATGGATAGATAGATGTGATGTGAATCAGATAAATGTGAATGAATAGATGGATAGATGTGATGTGAATCAGATAAATGTGAATGAATGGATGGATGGATGTGATGTGAATCAGATAAATGTGAATGAATGGATGGATAGATGTGATGTGAATCAGATAAATGTGAATGAATGGATGGATGGATGTGGATGTATGTGAAGAATAGAAGTGGATGTATGTGAAAGAATGGATGTGGATGTATGTGAAAAATAGAAGTGGATGTATGTGAAGAGTAGAAGTGGATGTATGTGAAAGAATGGATGTGGATGTATGTGAAAGGATAGATGTGGATGTGTATGTGATAAGTATGGATGTGGATGTATGTGAAAGGATAGATGTGGATGTGGATGTGATAAGTATGGATGTGGATGTATGTGGGAGAATACATGTGGATGTAAATGTGATGGATATGAATGAGAATTGAGGCGATGTGATGTGATGTGATGTAAATTGGATAGATATGAATGATATAAGGGATGTGAATGAATGTGATACCATGTGCATCAGGATATAAACATGTGAATCGGGATGTGAATGAATGATAAGGGATGTGAATGAATGTGATAGCATGTGAATCAGAATGTAAACATGTGAATCGGGATGTGAATGAATGATATAGGATGTGAATGAATGTGTTAGCATGTGAATTGGGATGTGAATGAAAGATATAGGATGTGAATGAATGTGTTAGTATGTGAATCGGGATGTGAATGAATGATAAGGGATGTGAATGAATGTGATGTGAATGAACGATAAGTGGTGAAGTGATGAGATGTATGGGTAGATGCAAGTGGATGAGACCTGATGAGGATAAATGAGGAAGTAAGTGATGAGATAGAAAAAGATGTGATTAGATAAGAATGGGAATACTTATGAAATAAATGTGGATTGATGTGGATGATGTGAATGGATGTGTGGATAATGTGGATTAATGTATGGATAATGTGGATTGACCTGTGGATCGATGTGGATGGATGTATGGAAGATGTGGATAGATGTGTGGATAATGTGGATTGATGTGGATGAATGTATGGATGATGTGGATTGATGTGGATGGATGTATGGATGATGTGGATTGATGTGGTTGATGTGGATGGATGTATGGATGATGTGGATTGATGTGTGGATGATGCAATTGGATGTGATTTGATGTGGGAATGATGTGATGTGATAGAAATCGATGAAGAAAATAAAATTGTGGTAAGATAAGAAAAGATGGGGACTAATGTGAAAGGATGCGGAGTAATGATCTCGAAAAGATGGAAATATTGTTGGAACTATATTTGTATGTGAAATGTATTTTTAAATAACTGTTTTACGTCAAGAATGCTGGGAAAGCATTTTGATCGTCTTGTGATTGAGGTCGTGGAGACCTATCTGTTAAAGTTGCAACTGCTAACGGAGAGTCAACGGAGGACGTCTCGCGTAGCAAGGTCGGCCGAGGTCTTAACTAGCCTCGGTTTGATTTAAATGGTGAGCTTCTGGTAGAGCGGATGAGGGACCAAGGAAGCGGCCTATGAGTGAAGAGCTAGGTGACCTGCGAAGGATCCTAGAGGGTGTTGACCATACGATGCTCGGGCTCTGGGTCGCCGTCGAAGATACCCACAAGTATGTCGGGGAAGATATTGGAACAAGGAGTAAGAGTTGTTTTCTGAATACAGGCATGAATCTGGTTGATTAACCTTGCTGGTCCTCAACGGATGAGTCCATGGCTCTTTTATATGGATCTGTTGGTTGATCTTGGTGATCTTCAACGGAGATTCCATCTGGATATTTTTATGTGATTATATTGTCGGGTACTATGAGCTAGGAACTATTGAAAAGGCCCCTGAGTGAACAGGTGGTGAGCGTTCTGGTTGCCAATGATGCCATAGGTACACCGATGAAGGAATGAATTGGAAATTAGGATTCAACTAAATAATTAGAGGATTATGATCAGTAACACTATGGTTTCATTAAATGATTGTTTTAAAGATTGTTGAATTTGTGAAAAAGGCAAGTTCATATTGGGTGTATAAGTGGTGTGACTAGTTTTATGTTTGCACATGAATATCCGGCTAGGGGGCCTAGGAACTCTTTTCCCTGGTACCCGAGACAAAACCTAACCAAATTCCTAATTAGATCCCATTACTACAGTGGTTGGGCAGTTGGCTAACCCATGGGACTGGATGGGGTTAGGCTGGACTGATGGATCTATAAATTGAGACTCAATTTTGTATAGTACAATAGATGAGGTAAATCCTGGATAAAAATTGTTCTATGGAAAAGAATCAACGACTGTGCCTCTCAATGAGGAAAAAAGCGTTGGTCTCTATGATCCAAGTACAATCTTTTCCTTGATCTGACTATGGGACTTATGGTTTCGGTCAGATCAGTTCAATTAGTTCAGGCTTTTGACTACGTTAGAGAAAAGTTATCGTGGAGGAATCACCCGTGCTTTCTGAGCAAGGGAAATTTTTCCGAGTTCGGTTTTGGAAGAACCGATGGATTAGTCTCTTGCTGGATATCCGTGGGCGAGGCCCCGAGTGTGGGACCCTACCCTGCGCAAGAAGTGCTACTTCCGCTGCTAGCATCCCCAAATTTGTTGCGCAGTGGGGTCAGAGATCTTACAGCTGGTATCAGAGCAAGCGTGATAAAATTCATACAAATTGATATTCAAACTGAAATTCGTAAATTGGTAATTGGATCTCCAGATGGAAGTACCGCAATTGTATGGAATCCCTGACTTGCTTGAGGCCTAGACATGATGATATTTATCTTATAGTTCCAAGGACCACCGTGACTACTTGTATATATCGAGGGTATAACTGTAGCTCTTTACTGGCAGTATATATGAGTAAATCTAAGATCTTGAAATTATAAGCTAAAATGCTGTCCACATGATGAATTCGAATGTGGTTGATATGATTTTAAAATTCTGGTTGAGAACTAATGAGTTGAATTGGATTCTAATTGAAAAATAGTGATTCTTGAATTTTGATTGAAATGTATTAAACTGAGCAAAACCACAATGAGGATGAATGGGACGAGTCTCTGTGATGATGTTCGTAGCTGGAATGACGTTAATGACTTCAGCAAATCACTATGAGATTAGTGGATTGTGCTGGCAGATTGCTGCTGTTAACTCTTAACCCAGTGGATCAAGTTAAGGGGTGTCAAATTAAAAATCTATAAAATTGAAAATTTCCATGAAGGACTGTTCAAATAGAAATTTCGGTCTAATGGACTATTATTGTGATAAGGGTTTGAATGTTATGATCTGAGTGAATTATTATCTAATCATGAGTTTTATATAAGGGATCTTTATCCCAGGATTCTATTGGGTTCTCCAGACTATAAGGAACCCTAGAATCAGTTGGATCTTAAGGAAATGAATTGTCCTCTAATGTTGCGAGATGAGGACATCTTGCGTTTTTTAAGTGGGGTAGGATGTAAGATTCCTCCCTCCGGCTTTTGAGGTGTGCAGGTGTAAGAACCTCCCCTTCTGATCTTATAATTATTTCCCTCTTTGAAATAAAAGAAAGATCCTGTTTTACCTTGTTTTGGCCTAGAGAGAGAAAATGTTCTAGAAAGAGGTTATTCAATTTTTAGATATTTTTAGATGGAAAAATATCTCTTCTTATTAAAATAAATCCCCCCGAAACAGAAGTTCAAAAAGATTTTCAGAAGGTGCATTAGAAATCAATTATATTCTATTCAAAAGGCCTTATCCTAAGGGTCCAGATTTTCGAAAAATTTTAGATTAAGGTTCTGAGGAGCCAATTAGATTAATCCAAATGTAGGGAGGAGATAAATTGAAGAAATAAAGAAAATCTCCCAAAAATGAGTAAATACTCACATAAGATGAAGAGTTGACTAAGGACAAGGATATCAGATAAAAAAGAAGAGATATTTAGAGAAATGATGTATTTTTGACACCTCAGTGTGGGGGAATTCCCCTCATAAAGGAGGCACCTATTTCACATGTGTGGTTGAGTTTTAAACTCACAAATAATGAGATATTTTCATCTCTCCTCTCTCCTGCTTCAACTAGATCCAAAAAGTAAGCTAAACTGACCTAAAAAATGTCAAAAATTGACCAAACTGATCTGAAAATTTCTAGAATCAGTTTTCTTGGTTAGAGACTCACTTTTTCCTATAAATGAAGCCTCCCCCTTTATAAATGGATAATAGCGTTTTATGCACTGTTACTCTACTTCTCCACAGAGTCAAAAACTGTGAATTTATTAATAATTCATTAGTTTTTGACCATTCCCTCTTCTAATGAATTGGTGGCCACTCTTGTTGCAAATAACAGTAGATCCCTCAAACCATCAAGCCAAAGGAAAGCTCCCAGAAATTCATGTAAGTTAGAAATCCTACTTTTTCTTATTCCTTTTAATGGTTTTCTAATTTTTGTTTTGTTTTAAAATGTAAAATGATGCTATGCCTTGCTGGAAAGGCTTTCCCCCTCTCTTCTTCTTAAATTCAGCCTTTCTTTATCCTAGATAAGTAATCTAATTGTTGAAATTAAACTTTTCATATTGTTTCTCTTTTAAAAGTGGAATTTGATTAGTTTAAAATGCTTTAAACCATTTGCGGATAATTTTTAAGTAACTTAAGAATAGGAAAAATTGAAAAATGCTCAGCCATACAAAGGAGGTTATGGCAAAATTTTCTTAAATTTTATGAAATAAGTTATCTTTTATTATTCAAAAAGAGTAATCCCCATCGTTTGTGTATTCTAAAAGTGTTATTTTCATTCTATGCATAGAAAAATGCATAGTAGAAATATTTTTATTATAAAAGTGTTATTTCTATTAAAATTAAATTTTATGCATAGAAAGATGCATAGAGAATTTATTTTTATTTCAAAAGAGTTATTCTCACATCAATTTTGATTTTATGCATAGAAAGATGCATAAAGAATTTATTTTTATTTCAAAAGAGTTATTCTCATCAATTTTGATTTTATGCATAGAAAGATGCATAAAGAATTTATTTTTATTTCAAAAGACTTATTCTCATCAATTTTTATTTTATGCGTAGAAAGATGGATAAAGGAATTTATTTTTATTTTATTTTGAAATTGTTATTTTCTTTAAAATTGAATTTATGCATAAATAGATGTATAAAGGGATTTTTATAAAAGTGTTATTCCCACTGAAGTTGATTTTTATAAAATGTGAATGAATGGATGGATAGATGTGGTGTGAATCAGATAAATGTGAATGAATAGATGGATAGATGTGATGTGAATCAGAGAAATGTGAATGAATGGATGGATAGATGTGATTTGAATCAGATAAATGTGAATGAATGGATGGATAGATGTGATGTGAATCAGATAAATGTGAATGAATGGATGGATGGATGTGGATGTATGTGAAGAATAGAAGTGGATGTATGTGAGAGAATGGATGTGGATGTGTGTATGTGAAAGGATGGATGTGGATGTATGTGAAGAATAGAAGTGGATGTATGTGAAGAGTAGAAGTGGATGTATGTGAAAGAATGGATGTTGATGTATGTGAAAGGATAGATGTGGATGTGTATGTGATAAGTATGGATATATATACACACACACACACACACACTTTATCCCATGACCATTTACCTCTCTTTCTCTCTTTTGGGTGCAATTTTTTGTGACCAAAAATTTGAAGAGAGAAAAACCCACAAAAACCCCCAGAGCTTCTTTATAAGTTTTTGCAAAAAGGGTTTTAAAATTTCCTACCCTAATCCCTTCAAGAAAATTTTTTTCGAGAAAATTCATCTCTCCCCACAAAGGGCAACAATTTAACAAGAAAATTCAGAAATCTCAAATCTTTTAGAGACGGAAGTGAACCCATCATTTCGTTGACTGATTTATAGCTAAACTCTCCGTCTGCAATAGGGTATTGCTTCTAGTTTACTCTCCCATCATGAAATTCATGTTGTTTTTGCATATTCTCCACAACAAATTCTATCTCTTGTTGATTATTATCATGATGGGAGATGGGTGTAAAAACTATCACCCAAGCCGGCGACAAGCTATTGGCAAAGAACCAAGTGCAACAAGAAGGAAATAGAGAAAAGCTTGCTTAAATCAATACAAAGAAGGTCATTCAAAGCTCAAGATAAAGCTTCCAATGCCATTATGAATTCATTAAGGACAATGCTTACCAAGCTTCAAGGAAGAAAAAAATCACAATAAAACATCAAAATCTCACCTCAATAGCCATCTGATATAGCCCAAACACATTCACAACACAAGGTAATGCCCTGGCATGTAGAGTAGGTAACCCTTGAGTGTGAATAAATAGGAGTGTATTGATACATAGTAGATGTGCAAGCTTGTAGCTTCTATGCTACCACATGCTTTCACGCTACAAACAAGAAAGTAGCATTTGGAGAGACATGATTTAGTTGCATCTGTTGAAAGAACCAGAGTGCTTTCTCACCATGCCCATGTTCAACAAACCATATTGGCTTTAGTGTAGCATATTAATACATAGTAGATGTGCAAGAGAAAGTAAAGACAGCAGATATAGGCGAAGGTGGAAATAGAGATTAAGGAAATGGATGAATTGACTAAAAAAGTATAATGACAAGATTGGAAATGTAACTTTTGCAAATAGCTTGGAAAACATGTCTTTCAACAATTTGCACACTTTTTTTATTTCTCTAGCTTCTTATTTTTGTTTTTTTCCCACTATTTTTACCGTGGATAGATTTTGAATATTGTTGATCCCTCTCTTGGAGGGAAGAGTGGTGGAAGAGAGTCTTGGCATTGAAGTGGCTGGGTGAAAGCTTCGCCACATTAGAGAAGCTAAACTTGCTTGCAATGTGTGATATTTCCAATGAGACAAAGTTATATTGGTTGTCTCTATTTGAGAAGAACAAGGCTACTAAATCCATGTTTTCCCTTCCAAGAGGGGACCATGACTAAAAGTAATCCTCTTTCTTTCTCTCTATTATGAGTACTTTGTCATGTTGTGAAGAACACGAAATGAGTATATAAATAAACAAATCTCACATAATATTAGAAATGTTATCATTTTGTAGTAGTTGGATTCAAAGAGAGATTGTGTTGGAGAAGATATTCTTGAGAGCTTAAGATGTGCTTAAGGATTTTATTGATGTGCCTAGTGGAATTGTAGTTCCTGTAGAGTACCCTTTTCTTGATACGAGGAGGTGAGGATTGAGAAAATAAATTTCTTGCTTCATATGGTTAGGTGTGTGGAGGGAAAAGAGAAGGGAGCTGATCTCAAAGCTCTAAGAAAGCTTGACTTGATTCAGATGGCTTCTCAGAGATTAGTGCACAAGTATACTATTTTAGGGTGGTCTCTTGTATAGGCAGCTCTATATTTGTTTGTTGATTTCTAAGTTGCTCTTGGTAGCATGTGTTTGAAATTATGCAGGTTTCCACTATTTTGAAAGAGAATGGACACATTATTGCTCTACCTCTAAGGGCTAGGCAGTGGTTGGCGATCACTATAATGAGGCTACCACAATGTGTCCTCCTTACATGCATTCCCTTTCAAAGTGGGAGTTAGACAACTGTCCATGATGGTGCTCTACAGCCTGACTTTTTGCAGACCTTTCTTTTTCCTCTTATAATTCTCCTTTGATTTGTTGAAGCTTTAGTAATTCAAAAAAATCAAACCTTTGACCTTCTTTGCACCAAATAATAGTATAAACCTTGTTTTTTGATTTTTTCTTCAAAAAACTTCTCCTTAAGTGGTCCCCAAAGCTTTGATACCAATGTCAAGACCTTTAAGACCCTTGGAGAAGGAATTCTAATTTCTCAACATAAAAATTAGAGCATAACATATATTTGCACAAATTAAAAGTATAAACCTTAATAAACAAAAAGACATGAAGAATATAGTAGAGGTCACCCTCGACACAAGAGTGGGTTGAATCTCCCGTGGGATGAGTGTGGCCCTTGTACCACTCACTTATATTTATATGTATTAGAAAAAGCTTGCTTTCAAAAAGATAACTTCCAAAAACAAAGCACAAGTGCTTTTGAGTTTATGAGCGTGCAAGCTCTACAAAAATATAGCAAGCATTAATATAAAGTCTTGGGCCTACCAAAGTATAAAATACTATTTGGTATGAGGTCTTAACCTTACAAAAATATTGATGCCTAAATATGAAACCATAAAAGATGTTCACATGTCTTCCAAAATATCCTATAGTGGTCCAACATATGTTCCACCCGTGATTAACACATAATCCACCACTCATTCATTGCCTTCATACACAATAATATAAGTTAGTACACATAATTGATTGAACACATTAATCCTGACCATATCATACCAGTGCACATAGCTGATTAAACACATTAATCTTGATAGACATTATACCAGCAAACACACCTTGATTAAACACATTAATCTTGGTAGATGATACAAATAAAAAGCACATCCAAATAAATTATCCTGAAATAAAATATTGGGTGTCCCTACAGAGGTTACAAACTTGTTAAGCCTTGGTAAATAGACAATTGATTAAAAAAGAGATGCCATGAATGTATTATTGGAGCTATATAGACATGGAGCAATGTGAAGTAGTAATGGCATGAGTTCATGCTGAATGAAATGGATTGTAAGTGAGAAATCTCTATCTTCTATTTCAAGTCCATAGAAACTAGATATATGGTGAGAGTACCCTTGGCTAGAGGAGAAGAAGAGAAAAGGGAGAGAGTTTTCTTAAATTCATCTATCCTTGAGTGCCTTGGAAAAGAGAATAGATGGAGGATTAGGTACCCTGGCAAGGAGGTAGTGAAAGAGCCTCATGGCATTAAATCTTCATATGGATCTAATTGATGCAACACTTGACATGAATTGAGCCATGTGTTTGGTAATGAAGTGGTAATGCATTGCAATAATTAGGCAAACCATGGCAAGAGAATCAACAATATTTTGCCAGTGTGGTAAGGCATGACAATGTCAATGTATGGGTCACATATATGAGGCTTTTGGATGCTTTTGGATGCCTATAGATGTGCCAAATTGATGTGGGGTATGCCATTAGACCTATATGAGCTACTATTGATGCATTATAATTGATAGAATCACCATTTTGAGGTATTTGGCTACTTTTTGTATAAATGCAAAACCCTAATTTAAACCAAACTCTTTAAGATATAATCAAAGATGTTTCTATTTCTTGATAGAGCTAAGGGATACATTTTAAGCCATCAAGCTTTTGGTTTGGACATCATTTGTGTGGTCGAATGCATAGTTGACTTTTCAAAAAAGTCAAAACAAAGAGGTATTAAGCTCAAACTAAACCAAAATGAATAATGTGGATGGAGTGTGGATGGAACGTACTCTCCAACACCTCTCTAACAAGCTGGAGCACACCCCATTTAGAGATTAAAATCTAATCCAATCAATAAATGGTTAACTATTCATAAAATTAAGAACAAAGAGGCACGGCTCTTAGCTTAAACTAAAAGTGATCATCACAGAGTTAGGAAGCACTCTTCAATAGCTTCTTAACAACCCAAAGATCATTCAATTTAGAATTTGGAAGCTTTTTCAACTTGCAAACTTACTTAACTATGGGTATTAAGGGCCGTCCAAGCAAAGCTCAAATGCAACAAAGGTCACAAGATGAGGGTGCTAGTGTGCAAATGCTTGACAAAGAGCAAGACATCATGCACGATAGCAAATGAGCACACTCATAGTGATGGTGTCAATGCAAGGGTTCAAGTGAACATAACTGCACATGATGCCATCCACAATGGAATGCGAATGATGATGATGATGATGTTGACCATGATGGATGGCTTTGTGCAAGAGCCCATCTATTTATTTCACAATATTTCCTAATATGTTATTTTTCTCTTTCTAACCCTAATATGTACTGGGGGTGCATATGTGCACATGGAAAGATGCCAATAAATTTGTGCACACATCAACTTGGTCAAATAACTAAATTGTTTATTTTACTATGATTCATAGATTTTTCTTATTTACATGAACACCTTCTCTCTTTGGTTTCATATTCTCTCACTCGAATGTACACAATACCTCAAATAATTTATTACATAAGAATGGGGATCTTACAATTCTCTTGCTATGTATGAGCTTGTTGATGTGAGGAGTCCATCTTACAAGTCTCTGCTATGTACAAGCTCATTGAGGAGTCCATGGCCACCTCTTCTAGTGGGGGTTTGAGCCTATCCTGCTCTCCATGCTCTTTAGCCATGATTTGTTTACGATGGCTTTGTAACTCTATCACCCTCTCCTTCTTGAGCCTAGTGTTCTCTCCATTACTTTAGCCGTTTGCAAAGCTTGTAGGATGTGCAAGAGTCACACCTTCATGCTTAGTCTTCCTTGATGTATCTTTTGTCCTAGCCATACACATGTTATAAAAAATAAGAATGGCCAACCCTTTAATAAGAATAAAAAACAACCATTTTTAGTAATTTCTAGAAATCATAATTTTTAAAGATAAAACTTTACAAATTTAAATATAAAATACAAAGTCATAACTAATTCAAACCTTTGAGCTACGAATTCTTTGCTTTATGTAGAGTTACTTCTTATTTTTTTGCCACCGTGGGTGTGTAGTTTGAAAGTAGCTAGTTCATGCTTTTGATGGTGTGATTTCTCCATGCCTTGGGTATTGTAATAAGTGCACTAGGGCATGGTTCTAGGCACATGGGTTTAGGATATCTCTATACATGTGGGATTAGGACATGTGGCCTTGGGACTATAAAAGGCACATGGCCTATGCACTTTGTACCTTCTTGATATCTTTTGATATTTTATCATTTGACATGATCCCTTTTGGTTTACATAGATTTAGACTTGTGGAAGGATATTTCCATCCTCTTGGTGAGAGGCTAAATCACTTAGGCACTACGGATTTGTACGATTAGCATCCTAATTACATGCAAGCCTTTATAGTGATTTTCTCGTATCTCATCTTCATTTCAATCATATCTCACCTTCATTTCAATTGGTATTAGAGCTCCTAGCTTTGATCTTGGAAGTTTGATAAAAGAGTAATTAGAGCACTTAATCATTTTTTAGATTAAGGTTTCTACAAGTTTCGAACAGTCATTTCTTTGAGTATTCTTAATCTTTAATCTTTGATTAGAGTTGATTAGGGTAATCATTTTTGAATTAGAGTTAACACCAATTTATAAAAGTCAAATTTTGAGTTTATGTTAATTTTCTTGATTAATATTTTCTTAACAATCTTGATTAGTAAACCTTAATTTCAAGTATAGTTTTATAGTAGATTTTAGAACCCTAATCTCTATCATTAATGTAAGATTTACTAAGTATTTTTTCTTGCTAAATCTATCCATAAATCCTAGTTTAAGATTTACTTAGTATTTTTGCTTGCTAAATCTATCCATAAACCCTAGTTTTCTTCAACATTAGTCTAGTTTCTTTAGATTCTTGGAAGTTTGCAAGATACTAGTGGTGGTTGTGCAAATCTTGGTCAAGAGTCTATCAACCAAGAAAGTGTGAAGATTATATTTTTGTAGCAGATTTAAGTAGATCTATGTGAAGATTACAATTATGTTGAAGATTTATGCAGATTGATGTGCAGTTAAGAGTTCTGTTTTACAATTTTTTTGACAAAGTTATTATGCAAAGTGAAGTTTACAAGAATTTGGGTGCAGATATGTAAAGTTTATAAAGACAAGAGTGAAGAAATTAAATCTTGGTGCAAATTGTAATAAAAAAAATCCTAAATAACATTTTCTTAAAGCTTTTTGGAGAAATACTACAATAAGAAGACCGTTGTACAAGGTTTTGATAAAAATCTTAGTGATGGAGTGCAAAAGAAAGTTTGAGAAGATTTTCCTGATGTTTCTTGGATCTATTTCTATAAATGTTTGAAGACAAAGTCAAGAAAATAGATGATGTGCAATCTGGCAGTTTTAAATATGGAAAGCTTGATCACATTATAAATCTTTACCTAGACAGAGCTGTTACGAAAATCTGAGCAGTAAGTGATGAATCTCTCATTCTTTTATAATTCTTGTTCATTTCCTTGTAGAGATAACTTGTTGTATAAGCAAAGTTTGAAAAGAAAGGTTCAAACTGGATAAAACAATGGATGAACAATGTTTAGTACATGTTCTCAATCAAGAAAAGTACATAATATATAGTTTTGGTGTAGTTTTATGCAAACAATGCTACGCAGAATGCATTTCAAAGACATTTTGATGCAAGTGTGTAGTATTGACAGATCTTAGCACAAAAACATTTGTAAAAATCTACAAAAATGAAACAAGAATACAAGATTAATCAGCTTCAAACAAAAGGATCAAAGATTATAGTGTAATGTGCATGTTGTGATCCTTCATTTTAGCATGGTTTGTATAACCAACTAACCTTATTGAAAATTGAACCCAATCCACTAGTGTAAAACTACTGTACTACATACACTAGTTGTTGGTGGAGAAACAATACAAATCATTAATTAATCTACTTACAGAAGAGATTTGTAGGTAGGCTAAGCAGGGAAGAGAAAATGTATACTTCAAGAAGTCAACAAAAACAACTTCAAAGAGGGAAGCCATGCAAATATACATAGACACCCTGTGCTTGATACAGGAAAGCAATAAGAAAGATAGATAAACTATATTAATACATAGAAGTAGCAAGTTTTCATATAGATCTAATTCTAACATGCAATATGCACACACAGTCAGGTGGAAAACAACATGCAATAGGCACACACAGTCAAGTGGAAAACAACATGGGATCAAGTCCAATAAACAATACTGCATCTCTATAATGTGCATAGGGATCTCATGAATAAAGATAACATGGAGATAGCATAGAAGAGACACCAAATATAACTCAAAAAAGAAATTGAAGTAGTCTACAACATGTTTATCCGCAATTGCGACATACCATAAAGATAATACATCAGCATTATGGATTATATACTCTCCACAAATGGCCTTGACAATGTCTAAATCTAGATGCATTAGAGTGACAATAGAGTTTCTTGCTATACAAATAACTTGATGACCTTGTCCTTTGCCATCTTTTGTACCTTTAATGATGCTCGAAATATCAAGAAGTTGGAGCCACCTCAAAGAAGGTGTGGGAATACCTTGATCTTGTTCTCATCTATACAAAGCCAAAAGGGATGATCCTGGACTATGAAGATCTAGTGATTCTTTTTGAAAAGAGGAAAATGATGGAAGATTTCTGCACGAGGATTCAATCATAAGCCACAAAGGGTTTGAAAGGAGCACAAGTTGGATGAAGATGTTAAATAGATCATCAAAAAAGTCTAATGTGCTCCTGATGTGCCGGCCACCTTACCACTACGAGATAGCTTGGCTTCTAATTTCATCTCTTGTGAAAACTACTTAGGTCTTGTGCTTCATCTAACAACACTTTTTGCTGACAAGTTCAAGACATTAGCCCACTATTAGAGGCTTAGAGGTGAGCTAAGAAGTGAGTGAATTTCATAAATAAAAAATAATAATGAAAAAAAAGGCTCCATTGCCCTTCTTCAAGGCTTGACCACACAAAGAGCACAACACAATTTTAACCCCCCCCCAAAAAAAAAATCAGAGAGAACTTTGCGCCTTGTGTCCAAAGAGAGAGAGAGAGAGAGAGAGAGAGAGAGAGAGAGAGAGAGAGAGAGAAGAAGAAGAAGAAGAAGAGTTAGCATCATTAGGCTTTAAGCTCTCATCTTTGTGGTCACACTTCATCAAGCTTTGAGCTTTGAGCTTGGTGGTCGTGTTTCATTAAGCTTCAAGCTCTTAGCTTTGTGGGAAAACCAACATCATTAAGATCTTTGAGCTCTCAGCCTTGTGGTTGCACCAGCGAGACGAGCAGCGTGAGAGAACAAGAAGAAGACACAAAGGATCCATCGTCGACTATGAGAAGCAACCAAGCAACAACATGAGAAGAAGGCACAAAGGGGCAACCACCAGTGTGAGGAGAACTAAAAGGGAGAAATCCTTGAGTACAAATGAAATAAAGGGGGCCTATTTCCATTAAATTTTAGGGTTTCCCTTGCCAAAAATTTGGTTCCCAAACTTTGTCCACTCAAACCTCCATTTCATTCCACACTCTATATCCTTTTGCCCATCCCAATAGTTTTCTGTGTGCAGACCATTAATCCCATCCCATTTTCTTGCTTCACCTCCTCTACACTAGTCACACATATGTGCACATGATGGTATACATGTCATGATGATAGTTATATACATGCACATGATGACATCATGGACACATATACACATGATAGCATGGACACATAAGCACATGATGATGATGTATGTGATAGTGATGTGTGTGAGCTAGATCATGTGGGCATGATCTTAAGGGTAGGGATGGCATCAAGCATTACGAGTTTTGATACACCTAGGTCTACCTATCTTCTTGGGGATCATAGGGATCCATTTGATGATCATGTGGACCAGCATTTGATTAGTGATGTATCCATTACATTCATTAGTGCTCACAAGGTTAGTGATGCTTCACATGGGGAGTCATGGGATACCTATGAGCATAGGCTTGAGTTTCTTGTGTAAGATGTGTCAAGCTATTCTTCTAGGACTTTCATATGTGAGGCGTTGGCCGTAGGCCCCAGCCAGTGCTACTGCGGGGCCAGAGCCAACAGTATTTATTCATCAAAGTCACCCTATGGGCATGGGCAGCTACAATATAACTATCATTCATAAAGGTTATGAGAAAATCCTCAGAAGCCTCTTGTAGACAAGCAATAACACATAATTGCCATCTGACAAGCTTGAACACCTCTGACTTCATTTGCCAACAGAGCCTATCTGAAACTTGCCTCACAAGCCTCATGAAAGGTGCCCTTAGGATGACAAGATTGGTGGCTTTTTTCTAAGCTTTCCTTATCTCCCTAAGAGATTTGTGCTGGTATTGAAGCCTAGATTTGACTTTCTTCTTCTGAATCACAGCTTGATTGCTTACTAATTTCCTCCCATATAGCTTACTTGTTACCTTGGAAGCAACATTGGGCCTGGGCCAACTCTTTGCATTGTTTGCTTAGTTCTTTCCATGACACAAAGGGTGAGAAAAGAACCAAAAATGATATCAATCCAACTCAATGGTCTTTACAACATATACCAAACAATGCAAAAAAGAAATGTTGAAATATAGACAAGAGGCTCTCCTCACGCTGTTTGGTTTGAGGGAGATAAGACACGACAGAATGGCTGTGGATAAAATGATGTGGTTCCCAATCATTGGTGTTCCCTACATTTACCAAACGGTGTGAAAAAGAAGTGTTGGAAAATAGAGAAAAGCATCTACTCATGCCGTTTAGTTGAGGGAGATAGGACACGACAGAACGGCTATGAGAATAAGGGGTATTTCCAACATATACCAAACGGTGTGAATAAGGGGTATTGGAAAATAAATAAAGGCTCTCCTCATTCCAATCATTGGTGCTCATGTACCAAGGCTTCTCACCCCCTACCTTCACTCTCCTAGTCACATCTCCCCGCCAATGTTTCATGACGTCCACCATGTGGTCCTTTATCCACCTTATGGTGGGGACGACATCACTACCGCCGGCCACCGGCTTGTACTCATCCTTGATTTGATTTATGACTCTATCTTTCTTGTCTTTATCCAAATTTGGCCACAAAGTCATAAAGTCATTTGCAAAGACAATGTGGCAAAGCTCGTGGATGCGGCTCTTCATCTCTTGCCCGACATTATCCAAAACCACATTGCCATTGACAATTGTGTAAAACGTTTCTCCATCGAGACGGGTGTGGGCTGTGTGTTGAAACGTCGTGAGCGATGATTATGTGCATGGAGTGCTTTTGGTGCTAGATGGGGAAGGACGCTCACGTGGGGGTGTAGACCCATCCGTGCCCCCACTTAGAAAACAATCACCTCCACCTCCACTACTCGAGCGTTGTGCTCTGTGAGTGGACGAGCGACCTGAGAGGGAGGGGTTCTAGCGGCTCTTTGTGGGGTTTCTACAGGTGAACTAGGGTTAGCGGTGGTGGTGCCTGATGGTGCAGCCGAAGTGCCCGTCCCTCTCCCAAAACATTGTTGTGCCATCACTCTTTGCTGCTCGGGCGTGGCTTGTGCTAAAAAACCCATGAACTGGTCAAGTGACATGGCATATGGAGAGAAGGATGGAGAGTAAGCTGGTGTCTCATCTGGAGTGCGAGACATGTTTCTACACACACATAACAAAGCCTACATGGACACTTTAATAAGAGCATACACATGAATTATCCCTCAACATTCATCATGCATAAAGCACTATGCATAAGGTCTTTATGCATAAAGCATTATGCGTAAAGCTATGCATGAGGCTTATGCATAAAGCTATGCATGAGGCTTATGCATAAAGCATGAATGAGCATTATGCATAATTCTTATGCGCAAATATACAAAACAAATCCCCAGCACCCAAGGGTGCAATAATAATAGAGGAAAGAGAGGAAAGATAAAAAAGCACTTACCTCTTTTTTGTGATGTTAAAAGAGAGGATTAGAGGACCTAGAAAACCAACAAAAGGGTGAGGAAAGGATTAGTAATGCATACATACAAAAGCTTATGCATGAGGCCTTATACATAAAGCATTATGCATGAGGCTTTTGCATAAAGCACTATGCAAGCCACACTATTCTAAACTAAACCGTATCTCGGCACTATGCATTAAGCATGCATGCATAGAGCTTAATGCATGCATAGATTAAGCTCTATGCATGCATTAAGCTCTATGCATAGAGCTTAATGCATGCATAGATAGAGCTGAATACATGTATAGAGCTCTATGCATAGAGCTTAATCTATGCATATATCTCTATGCATTATGAATGCATGCATAGAGCTTAATCTATGCATTAAGCTATACGAATAGAGCTTAATGCATAGATTAAGCTCTATGATTAGAGCTCTATGCATGTGCATTAAGCTCTATGCATAGAGGACCTACAAAACAAAACCCCTCTTTTTGGTAGTTAAAAATAGAGGAAAGAGAGAAAGGAATTTACCTTCTTTTGGTGAAGTTGAAAGAGAGGATTAGAAGACCTACAAAACAAAACAAAAAGTTGAGAAAAGAATTAGTAATACAAAACCCTAAAAGTGTGAATAGCATAGATACACAAGGAGGTTTATCCTTCAACACACACACACCAATTTAACAACCAAGAGGAGAGGAGAGGGGAGGGGAGGGAAGAGGAGGGAGGGCAAAGAAGGAGGTGGAGAAGAGCTTTGGAGAGAGAAAGAACCTGCAAAACAAATGAGAAAGCAAAAAAACAAGAAAATTACTCATAATTACACACACAGACATTTTACATCACATGTACATGTAACCAAGAGGAGATGGGAGTGAGGGAAAAGGAGGCATACCTGGTGAGGAAGCAAAACACATGTGCACGAAAAAAAACGCAGAAAAAAGAGAGGTTATGTTTTAGTGTAGTAAAAACCTACGCCATCGATATATGCGCCGAAATAAGCATGGAAAAATGCGTTGAAAAGTACATGGAAAATAGCGTGGAAATAAGAGTCGAAAAAATAAAATTTCCACGCTCTTTTCAACGGTTATTTCGATGATCTTTTCGACGCAACGATCGCTACTTTTCATTCAAAATCTTTCCAAATCCTGCGCGCCCCCGACATTTCAAATTACCTATCACCGACTACCACCCTCCACAAATACTTAAGGTAGGATTCCCTTCCAAAAATAAGCATTCAATCCCATTTTGCAAATCAATATGGAAACCATGGATGATGCCACACCCTCAAATTTTGTTGATTTAGAGGAGAAAACACTTTGCCCATGTACTCGCTTGCTGCAAATACCAAGTTGCTCGACATCGACGAATTTGCAATGATCATACAAAAAAATAAAAAATATTTTCGGTGGAGCGATTGGAACATCTAATTAGTAGCAATGCATGCTTCAACAATGATGAACCAATGGATATCCGGCCTGAACGATGGAGACCAACAAGAGTAGCCACAAACGAGGTGATCCAACAACCCGAGGAACTTGAGGCGAATTCAGAGCAAATACTAGAACATGACATGGATGACATGATAAATGCCTTACACGATGGAACAGAAGATCAAGGTTTGGAACACGAAGGGGTAGAAGGAAACAGCTACGCAGGCTTGCTCGTCTTCCACTATATCGTGGAGCACATGTGTCTGTTTTACACGCTTACCTATCCATATTGAACTTGCAATCGATTTTTGGATGGTCTGATACGAGCATATCAAAACTTTTTGCGTAAGTGATGATATCATATGCAATTAGTGAGTTATGTACCTTTATATGCATTTTCTTAGCCTGACTATTTTGTGTAACAGCTTATTGAAACATCAAATATTGCCAGAAGATAATGAGATGCCAGTGGACCGTAGTCGAGCAAAAGCAATGTTGCACTCGATTGGCTTGGACTACAACACACACCATGCTTGTCCAAATGATTGTATTCTTTATCGAGGACAAGAATATAACAATGCAGTACAATGTCCGCATTGTGGTACATCGAGATATAGACAAGATGTGCAAGGAGAAAGGGTACCAGCAAAAGTTTTATGACACTTTCCCATCATTCCTTGGATTAAAACAATGTTCAAGTGAAAATCCATTACAGGATTGATGACTTGGCACCGTAACACTAGGTCCACAGATGGTGTTATGCATGTGCCCGCAGATTCCCCTGCATGGAAGCACATTGAAGAGAAGTGGGTAGCCTTTCAGGAGAGACATATTCGACTCGGACTAGCGATGGATGGAGTGAATCCATTTGGTCTACGAAGTTCATCATGGAGTACATGGCCTATTTGTCTAGTTAACTATAGTCTTCCACCATGGCTTGCAATTAAAAAAGGACATCTTTTATTGTCTTTGATAGTTCTTGGAAAGTACAAGGTGAAGAACATGGATGTGTATTTAGCCCCTTTAGTTGAGGAGCTTCATGTTCTATGGGAGGCCATTGAAGTTCATGATATGGACAACGTGCGCTAACATTGAAAGGAATACTTATGTGGACTATGCATGATTGGCGTGGCTATGGAGAGTGCTCAGGTAATACTGTAGCTTGTTAACATATTATGTTGTCATGATTGTCATCCAAACTTACCTGCTACAATCTTTTTTGATGTTCTACAGGGCTTTCAGTGTCAAGGTATAATGGATGTCCATTATGTGGGCCGCAACTTGAGGCTCGATACTCAAAGTCTATGAAGAAGATAGTATACGAGGGCCACAAGAAGTATCTCCCAGTGGACCATCCTTTGCGTGTGAGGGATTTCTAGGGAGGTCTCCTCGCAGAGAGAGAGAGAGAGAGATTTGAGTGAATAGAGAGGGCAGTTAGTGAGAGAATTCCTAAACCGGGGCTTTCGGTAGAAAGAGGGTCGTTTTTGGGGGCTTTAAAATAAGATGGGTGTTAGGAGAGAAGTTTGAATGGAGAAAATGGAAAAGGCTTAGAATAACTTTCAGGGATTAAAAATAGAACATAAGAGGGAAAATTTCAAAAAGAGGTTAGAGGGGGTTAGTGAGAGGGCACCTAGAGTAGGACATGAGTGCAAGTGTGCAAATCAGGGGGGGAGGGTGCATGTGTATGTGTATGTCTCGGGGGGTTCACCTAAAAATAGGTAAGTATAGCATGTGAGTTCAAATCAAGGGGTTTTTTAATTCAAAATTTTAAGGTAAGTTTATAGAAATACATTTAGAGAAGGGATTTTTTAAATCAATTTTGAAAAAAAAAAACGTAAGTCCATAAAGAAAAAGGGGCCATTTTATTCATGAAAAATTCACAGGTAAGGGGTTTTTTTAATACCCTTGAATGCACGTGATACATAGGGTTTCTTAGTAGTGCACCCCCTGAGGTGTATGTGTATGTGTGCATGCATGGTTAGTGTTTTCTGTGTGTGTATGTGTTTATGTGTACATGGTTGGTGTTTTACCCATGTATATGTGTCTATGTGGGTGTGGTTTAGTACATATATACACGTGTGTGTGTGCACGCATGTGTGTGTGCGTGTGCGTGTACATGTGCGTGTGCGTGTGCGGGGGGATAAAGAAGGGGAGGGGGTGCATGTGCGTGTGCGTGTACATGTGCATGTGCATGTGCGTGTGCGTGTGCGTGTACGTGTGCGTGTGCGTGTGCATGTGCGTGTGCGGGGGGGATAAAGAAGGGGAGGGGGTGCATGTGTGTGTGTGTGTGTGCGTGTGCGTGTGCGTGTGTGTGTGCAGGGGAGATAAAGAAGGGGAGGGGGTGATTTACATCATTCCCAAGTATGTATATTTGTATAAATAATAAGGGTTTGCTATGTTACATATGTACAAATGTGGCTAAGGCTTATGTGATTACCTTGTGAGCTCATTGAGTAAGGAGAAAAATGCTTACTCTCATCATAACGAAAGTTTGGATGCCACCACGACTCACTTTGTTCGTACGCTTGAATGAGCTTTGGCCTTCCAGCTACGAGTTGGTGTTATGACATAGCATCACACAAGGGAGTTGTGAGACCTTGGTAAACCTTTGACGATGCCAAGGGAGTTGTTGCACATCTCTCTTAGGGGCTGAAGGTCAAACTGGCCATTTGTATATATGAAGTCCAATTGGCCATTTGTATGTAAGTCAATTTTAATGTTAAGCAGCAATACACAATCATTTCCTTGCAATAGAATACTTGTTATCGTGCTTAAGGTAGATTTGGGTATAAATTTGTACATGGATCTAGTTGTACTGGCCCTAGAGGTCCCTCTAGCTCTGAACCTAGTTCTTCCTCAATGGGGTTGGGATATTGCATCCATTTCTTCCTCTAGCTCTGAACCTAGTTCTTCCTCAATGGGGTTGGGATATTGCATCCATTTCTTTGGAACGTCTTGAGGTTCATTCCAATGAGGTATTCCAACTATAGCTCTTTGAGCCATGTCCAAAATTTCATCTCTAGGTGTCCCCTTAGATGAAGTAGATGAATTAGTTTCTCCATCATTACTTTCTATGATTGCACTACCCTCCTTCTTCACTTCAATAGTCTATTTCATTGACGACTTTGATTCTTTACGATGTCTCCTTTCTCTCTTTTTCCATCCCTTGGATCTTTTGCAAGATGTGTGTGAAACCTTATCGCTTCCTTTGTCCCCAACATCCTGCTCTCTCTTTGTCTTAGCCTAGGCTCATGCTCGGCTCATGTGAGGACCAATGCATTAGTGACCATCGAAGAGCTTTTTTTCTCTTAGGGCACTGAGCATGTTCAATTGGGTGGTGTGCCGTTGATCACTTCCGAGGGGAGGTTTGTTGGAATGATGTGAGTTATGCCATAACTTAAACACCATCATGACAATGCTAAGATGGTTTTGACAGCTTTTGCTGAGACTCGGTAGGGGAACTCCCTTTTGAGGTGTGCGCCTTCACATGTATAGCAAGCTAAGGGTTGGCTATGGTTTGTAGAATTCATTTCTCGTGTATTATACCCCATTGGTTACCCCACGACCATAAGTGCCAAAGGTTACCATCTTGTAAATGGGAGCTAAGTTATTGTCAAGCATCCTTATAAAATCTACATCAAAGTCTGTACTCGACATTGGGTAGGACTTATATCCTAGCAGTCCTTCTATGGGGTTGGGTTCTGGCATAAGTTTCGATGACATCCTCTATGAGTGGTCTTGACTCAATGTGTCTCATGGGTGTCATGCTAGGAGTTTTAGGTTGAGATCCTAGAATAGGGAGAGGTGTCTCAGGTAACTTAAAAATTCCTCTAGACAGGGGATTGGTCCCAATAGGGGGCATAGGGTTTCCACTACCCACCACTCTGTGTGGTGCGGGGAGTGCTAAGAGTTGGGTAGTGGCAGAAAGAGCTAGTACAAACATACCATGATTTACTGGATTATACCTACAAATGTGGGTATCGTGATTAATGTATCTCCTGCAATAACCACACCATGAGATCATCCATCCCCTATTGAATGGACACTCATTTCCCGTATGGTTTCCTCGACAATAAGGACATCATGTTCCCTCTCTCCTTGGGTATGTTCCCGGAATCTCTAGGAAGTACTTTCCAATTCTTCTCCATTTTCTTGACCAGCACAACAGCCATGTCCTCGAATCTCATTTTATTTGATCTCTTGCTCCTGGAGGTTGTTCTATGGGGGGCTTCAAATGGTGTACTTGATCTCTTGGACCCTTTCATGCCAGACATATTATCAAATCCAGGGCACCTATGCAACACATTAAAGGTTATCCGCCTTTGCAAATAAAGATAATTGTGCAAGTTTTGATCTTTGAAGCCCTAAAGAAACAATAAAATCAATCATGGTTAACTTGTTTTCTCATCAATTGAGCACTACGAATGATAATATCTTATGCGTCGAATGTATTCTCATACTGACTCACTTTCTTGTTGCTTAACATTGTTTAGCTCGTGTATATGACTTCATTTGTGGCATCTTTGAGAACTCTATCCTAAAAGCATTCTTTAAGGCAACATAAGTGGCCTTATAAGTAGGTTCTAGGGTTCAGAACCATCATCCAAATGCTCCATCTAGAGTCAGTTCAAAAGCTAAGATCTGTGTAGGCTCGTCTGACACCTACTCCTTCGCAAACTCCTTTAATTTTTCCAAACACTAATCAATGATGAGAAAAGATTAGAAACCTTAAAAACACCAAAAGAACCAAAAAACCATATGAATCCAACATTAAAAACTGTCCTAAACCTTATTAGTTCCTATAGATCAACCAAAACAATTCAAAAAAACTCTCTCAACATTATACATCGACACGATCTATCTATCGGCACCATATCTACTCACACAAAGGTCTTTCACCATATGGCCAAGGAAAACAAGTCCTACACAAGAGTCTAAACAAACACTAAGGAAGAGCACCCTTGTTCCCTGGCAGTAATGCCAATGGAAAGCCCAAACCCGCCACACTCACTAGCTCAAGGCTAACCAAGTGAAGAGAGCTTACCTTTCACGTGTTGTTGGAAACTTGGTTGCTTACATCTCGTGAAATAGGCGACTGGAAAGATGCTGGCTAGCACTCCTTCTGTTGTCACCACAAGAGTTGTCCATGTAGAGCTTGGAACTCCCAAGTGTTGCAAGACCATACTCCACCGTGTAAGACAACAACCCTCTCTCTCTCTCTCTCTCTCTCTCTCTCTCTCTCTCTCACTCACTCACTCACTCACTCACTCACACACTCTCACTAGCATGCAAGTACTACCAAAAGGGTAAGAGAAAAGGGTAGAGAGCTAGAGCACAAGGAGAAAGAGCACACTCTCAATCAACACTCAAGGAAATGTCCCTTTCTCATTAGAGGAGTTCACTTATATATAAGGGAGTTATAAGTTTGGATGTCCACACCCAATAACTCATTAGGTGCCCACTTATCATCTAGCCTTATCTATCTAGGCTAGTCTAAGCATACATTGAGTGATGTCGACTCTTTCAATTGGCTCGATCATCCCTTGAGTACATCATTAAGTGCAATTATATGGGAAATACAATGATTGGAACAAGTTATTAATTCCCACTTAGGTGGCAGATAACACATAAGTGAGTGTGGATAAGCGTCTTTTAGGCGGTGTTGCCTATTATGTGTGTATATCCTTTAGTGACTCTATACTGCTTGTGCATGCGGGCCTAGCTCACTGTAGGTGGATCATCTCCACTTGTGAGACCAATGCACACTTCCACTAGACTTGTCATAGATTCAGGTATGTGCGTTGTTGATGCATGTCGGTGGTTTGTGTTAACCTCGAGTTAACACTAGTACACTCCTCTCCTCTTGTAGTGAGTCTTAGATGGATTGATCAAATTGATGTAGCTATACCTCATGAGTGGATTACTAGCACTTTTCACGATCAACATCATCCTAGGTGGTTGGGAGTTTTCTCCAAGGCAGGGGTGGCATTACAGGTGTTAACCTTGTTGGATAGGTTGAGGAGGGAGATCTTATTTTTTAGTCTATCCAGCCAGGATGGAGAATGTATGTTGAAACGTGACAAGCAGGAGATTATTCATAGCACTACCCATGTATGTTGAAACGTGACAAGCAGGAGATTATTCATAGCACTACCCTTCATCGAGTGAGAGTAGTCAGGCACTCAGGAAAGCAGTGGCATGTTGACCGTTTTCGTATATGCACAAAATATCCGAATTAAACCTACGTATGCTAGTTTTCCACTTCACAGTTCAACCTAGATCTCCATCTCGATTGGGGGCTTTTCGCTATCGTAAGATAGATTATCATTAGCAAATTACGATTATCATTAGCAAATTACCCTGAACTTTCAGTTTTGTGTTTTACTGCTTTAGGGTTATAACTTTGCGTGAAAAAGTGTGACTCATTTTGGCTCAAGCTACATAGATTAATACGGCATCATATTATTCCCACTATATTCTCTCACATGCCAACTAAAAATTAGAGACATGGATCACTAGTATAATACAGCTTGTTCGTTGATCGGGTGCCCTTTATAATTGATTATGGTCAATACAAGAACAAGCCCTCACGGAGTTCATCAGTTTCATGCGTTGCTGTTTTTTTTAAACAACTACTGTAGGCTCGACTGTGATTAGGAGCTTGACATCTTAGATAAATTAGCTTTGATGCACCCTGCATGTACTGCTTCAATCAGTGCCAATTCAAGTAGATTCATTGCTTATCATCAATTATTGTGTGCACAGCTTGATTATAAGTTTTCTTGTGAAAGTGCGTATTGAGCAAAGGCTTGCAAATCTGCCTCGTTTGTGTGTTGCTGATCAAGCGAGAATATGGTCCTTTGTAGGGAGTCTAGTATATGCATGTGGTCTGAATTAGCCAAAGCCTCAAGGCCGATGGATGATGAAGTGTTGATGTTGAGATAATGATCATCATTGTACTGCGGTGCGGTAGCATCCATTTGCTCCATTTCGTCTTTCACTGAAGAGTAGTGGGCACTGTTGGAGGGACTCCAATTAGCCTTAGCATCATACATATTATTATTGCTCCACGATGCTGCAGTTGCGGGATTAGCTGCAGTCTGCGAGGTGGCATTATTATTGATTGCTTGCATCTGTTGCTGCTGCTGGTATAATGCTGCGGTGGTGAGCCGACAAGACAGCTGAGCTCTCACAAATTCTAGCTCGGCTTGTAGATGTTCCACCTGCCATCAAAACAATCGAATTTTATTAGTGTATAGTATTGTAGTGATCTTCATTAGGATTAGAAGAAATTTTGGCACAATATTGGAATGCTTTTGAGTAAAGGATAGAATCAATTGTTAGAACCAGCTTCCAGGCCAGCACGTAAATTCCAATAAACCATATCTGAATCATGAGTGACATGAGCCAGATCTTACAGTTGTTGTCTTAATACGAACTCGTCCGTTGCAACATTAATCATCTTGCGATGCAATGAGTGCTCAAGCATTACCAAATGCCAAGAGCTGCTAGTCAAGTTTTATGAATTCATGGGCACAAGGATTAGCAGAATCAGAGCATTTGGATAAGTGATACCGTATGGATCACTCTCACATCTTGTGTCGATGAATCATCAGGTCTCCACGTAGCCAACCAGGGTTAATGTAGCAGCTTAAGCTAGTTTTAATTGGATCAATTAAGGTGAAGAGGCAGGGTACCTGGCGCTCGAGGGCGAAAATGGTACGGACGCAACCGTAGATGGGGTCGAGGAGGCGGGCCTGGGCCTCGTACTTGATGGAGATGACTGCCTGGCGGCGCTGCTCGGGCAGCGGGATACGCAGCAGCAGCTTAGACACGTTGCTGGCCCCGAACACCTTGTGCACCGCGCAGAACCCTTCCGTCCCTTGCTCCGACGAGAAGTATGGCGCGAAGACGCAGCCCTTCAGGCACTTGCGCCGCAGAAATTTGCACGCCCCGCATGGCGCCCCTCCATTGCCATTACCACCGTTACTCTGTGCCCTGCCAGTGTTACTATTAGTAGTAGGAACGACACCATCAGTAGTATCTATCCTGGCGCTGCCGCTCATATTCATTGGTCTATTCAACTACTGAATGAAGGCTATATTGTATTGACACTTTGATCACACTCCTTGGATTTATGTACTATTCTTGATCAGATTGTTGGATCCTTTCATGAACCGATAAGCTTTGCCCAGGTGTAATGATCATGCTTCTTCCTTCAATCCAAAGACTCCCCAGCAGCTCTCTTCATAGTAGGCAATAAATACTATAGGTTATGTGGTATTGATTTTGCTAATTCACACTCAATGGTAGCTGGTACTCGGGGCAATGGCGTTGAGCGTTAGAAGCTTTCAAAGAGAAAGCAATGGGCCTTTGCTTACTAAAAAGGAAACATTGACAAGTATGCCAAGAGAGAGAAGGGACTAAGCTGAGAAGCTGCTAATTATCAGTCGCCAACTAGCCTTGCAAAGCTGCACTAGAATTGCAGAATACAACTTAGAATGGGCCTTGCAAGAGTAAAACAAACGAAGTGGGTGAAAGTAGCCGAGCTTCATATTATATAGCAAAGGCGAAAGCGGCAGGTGATGTAAGCACATTGTTGGATTTATCTTATAATCAAATCAAATTCATCCTCCCTCGTCCTCCCAGAGAGGCCAATTAAACGGGAACGGGAGAGTGGGGTTCCCGAGAAGAGCTCGGAATTCCAAAGCGCTACTAAAGTTTCAGCTTTGAAATCAAGCTGTAATTACAACGAGGACCCCAAAACCCGAGGATTGACGGTTGGCTCTTTGCAAGATCGTGGTTGAAGTCGTGTTTGAGATGTCTACAGCTGCTCCTTTTGCACATTTTCATAACGATCGTCGCATATATTATACAAAAAGATAATAATCTGGTCAAAGTGGAGCTGGGGAACCTTCACACCTACGCAATAGATCAAATCCGTGAGAGAGGGATGACTCTACTACCCCCCAAACCCCTAATTGGTCTGCATGATTCACGCCTCTTGCGTGCTCCAAGTAACTTAAGTTTTAAAATAATAAAGCTCAACCTAGGCAGCACTAAGCAGGCTTTTATCTTAGTTGCAACAAATGCACTAATTTCAATTATTGTACTATATGGGCTATTTCGGGCTTTCTAGTGTGCACACAGATTTTACTTGGGTTTCATATGCACGGATATTACGCAAGTGATTATTCCCCCAAGTTACTGTTTCATATGTGTACCAAAGTATTGGTCAGCTAATTAAGTACTTTAGAGAGACGTAATATATATAGTAATGATGAATGAAAACTAGCCGAGAAACAAAAGGCAAATAATTTAGGTGTTGTATTGACTATAACGGAGTGGGAACTTGGAAGTTTCATACCGCTTAAATTAAGTCGCAGGAGAATGTATAGCGTAAAAGGCACTTGAGGTGACACTTTATGTGATTGGATGAAGGAATAAACACGTCTCTATGTGACCAATAAGCATCTTTAAGGGGCTCACAATTAAGACAAAGCTACAAAGCGCTCCCTCTGCTGCAACTTATTAACAGACGAAACTCAAGAATTTTGAACGTCGTGGACGTGAATCTGCATGGGGATGCTAGACATCCACGTACGTAACGGCCCTAGTTAGGCGCCGTTAGACGGCCGTCCACCAACGCCGTCAGTGCGCCCTCCGGGCGTGGGGACTCGGTCCTGCCGTTAAAAGGCAAGCGCGCCGTTGTAATCCACTTCTGCTGCCACCCCTAGCGCAGACAGGCCGTTTCGTGGTAGGACCATCATACATACAGCCCAGCCTTTCGACCCCATCAAATAACTGTCTGCCACGTCTTCTCCTCCCGTCGTCGGCACATGCTAGCTAGCTAGCTTAGCTAAGCTAAAATGAATGAATTTGCTACCCCCGTCACACGTGCATTTTGCGCGATCTACGTGCTCTCTCTGTCACAGTGTCACACCCTCCTCGGGCGTCTCGTGCGCAGCCGCCGTCGACCGGTAAACGCACACGCCTGTCTGTAACCGCCTAGCGCTTCTTAACACACCAGACCACCACGTCCCGAATCGCCAGCTATTCAAACCATCCTCACATGAGCTCTGCTGCTGCTGCTAGGCTCTAGCTCCTCTTCTTTCTTTTCTTTTTGGTTTGCGTATAAAGCAGCAGCTAGCCAGCGCGAGATGAGTGAGTCGTAGAAGAAATCATCAGCCCTACCACCCACCGCCTTCAAGGGCAACAGCTCGTCATGAGGCAATTTCCCAGACTTGCTTGTTGACATCAAAATAACACGCTAGGGAGAGAGGTTGGAGTAAGAGAATTTAAGATTGATATTGGAGACCAAAAGCGCTCATTTTTTTAGATTGCCCATCCATGCTCATTAAAGTCAACTTGAAAAAATGTGCGGGTATGGAAAAGATTACGTGGGCCTGACGGAGAAATGCTTGGACTTAGTAATGTATGTAGTCTAGGTGATTACATGATGATGATGTTCTCCTTCACAGCATTACCCATACAAGATTTACATTGATAATTGACCTATCCAGGTTTCAAAATGCACATGCTTGGCTACACAATTATACTGATTCGGAAATGAAGTCACTCATATGTCACAAAAGTCCTTCGTCACTTTTTCTTGACTCGTAGCTTCATTTTGCTAGTTACGAGGGTGCTACTCGCTTACCAAAGCCACACCTGTAGCTCCATCATCCTTAGTGCTCACCTCCTCTTTCTCGTTCACATTGAATTCTCAATTAAAGCTTCCAATACTTTAAGCAAAGATGAAGCCACAAGCCTTTCATGTATACTTCAAACAACAACAAAAAATCCTTTCTTTGTTCTAATAACCTTTTTAAAAGCGAAGCAAAGCAAAGAGTCTCAACCCACAAGTGATCAAACTTTTTTTTAAAAGATTGAGTGGACCATCTATCCTCTTTTCATCTTGCTTGTGAATTAATCCATCCACACAAGCTTTGTGCTTTAAAAAATGAGAGCTTATCTTAGTTAGATAATATCTAACGAGTTGTGAAGCACAAGGATAGCACATGGGGGCATGTGTTCTTTAATCTTGATGTTTTTGGTGAGTATAGGTATCATGCATTCCCTTATGCAAACCTTTACCTACACTTCTCAATCATAAGGAAGAAAAATAAATATAAGTCAAATTTAAAATCTTGTATCTTTCATGCTTTACCAAAGAAACTCCATTTGTATCAACTATGGTACATAACAATTCTCTCCATAAACATACTTTTATATATCCATATATATATGTTCAATTGATCAAGGATTTTTACAAGTGATGTAGTATTGATTTAGCAACATATAACACTATGAAAATAACAAAAATAAAAAACCATTTTCATGAAGCTCTTTCATGTGTTGCTTACATATTTTGTGAATGGAAGACTATTAATATATTTCTTTGTTGTAGTTCTCATCCTACTCAATCATGTTCCACAAGTTATGAATATTCTCAAGTTTAATGAGGTAACTGGCATTAAATGCTATACAATTTTAGTCAAAACAGTGGTTACCACATAAGCCATAATATGATATTTATCAATGCGCTATCCATATTAACTAGTAAGGACATGTGTGCTCGCACATGCAAAGCACACATCACCACTAATATCACTTATGTAGCCCCCCCTCACTCCACAAAGTTTCCTTGACCCTCTTCGCCTAGCCTTCACTTGTCCCCTTTCCTCCAAGGTTCCAGTGCCTTAGCTCCTTCACTCTATATTTTTCTTCATTACGTCACCCTCACCACTCAGCTCCACCTTGACATTTATGCTCCACCTTCGTGCTTCTACTTTACATGTCTTCTCTTCTTTATTACTTCATTACTCCACCCTAAATTGTGCATCCACCATGCCTTAGGGTATTCACTATAGAAGATCATGTGTTTAAGGTATATTTCAAAATACCTTGAGTGTAAACTTTGAAAATCTAAAATGTATATTTTTGTATACAAATGTATATATTTCTTTAAAAAAAGCACTTTATTTAAATATACGTAGATAAATTTACATCAAAAATATGAATCCAAATCCCTTTTTGATGAACTTTGTGCATGATATTGAGTGAAACTTTGCTGCTTGTTCACTCCCCAACTGCCACCTTTGCTTGGATTTAGGTTGGCTTTGCCACAAGCCAACCAACTACATGAACCATGTGTAGTCCCTACTACCACCACAATGTTGGCTCTACGCTTGCTGAATCTTATCTTAGGAGGACCGCATGCGTGTGTGTGTGTGTGTGTGTGTGTGTGTGTGTGTACACAACACACACACAGACACACACATCCTTACTCTTAGATAACATGCTCTAGGTGTGTTATAAGAGAGGTAGGGTAAACAAAATGGGGACATTTTTTTTATCTAGTGATGGAAGAAATGAACCATTACATGGTGGTGGAAAAAGGAGTGGGTGAAAGGAGGAGGACAAAGTTAAGGGTTGGTTAAAAAGGGATAGATATTGACACATGTATGCGAATGAGAGAGAGAGAGAGAGAGAGATGTTTTCTTAAAGTTCACGGGAGCCTCAAATGTGTAATATATAGGACTGCACAAAGCAAAGACCATGTGCAACCCTCAACATGTCATGCACAAAGAAGAATCATTAAAATACTTTAAAAATTATAGGTGGAAGGCCCTTGCACCATGGAAAAGACACAAGAAATAACCACTTGTCATGGGGCTTTGCCCAACCACACTCAGGAGCATAAAACAACTTAACCGAGAAGCCAATGTTCCATGACCTAGCTCACAAATGCAGGGGCAGGGTGTGTCACTCACCTCATGAATACTTGTGCTTGGAATACTCGTAGGTTGCGCCATCGCACGAGCACCCGAGAGCTCCACTATGTCGCCACCTCTGCACTCCAAACACAGCTCGACCCTCCTCTCACTCAATCTCTCTCTCACACACATGCAATGAGCACACAAGAGCTCAAATCAAAATAGGCAAACAAAACATAAGAGAGCAAGAGAGTAGAGAAAAAGAGCACCCTATTGATTATGCATAAGATAATGAATGGTGAGAATACAGATTGACTCTTATCTTGGCCCCAAGCATTCACACCTTGTCTGGCCATACTTAAAATATAGGTCCATGGCTATCTAAGGTCGCCTAGGTTTGTGCAAACACTTAATCTAAGCATGCAATCTCCATAATTAATATCGTGTCATGCCTTTCATAGACAAGTGGTGATCGCACACATAAAATATATAATATGAGCATTTTTAATGCTAACAACCAAATGAAGTGACTATTGCCAATGGATGGCGTCGAAGTTGGAGAGGTTTACTGAGGGTTAACATCCCCCCTTCTTGATGCAGATTCCATCCTCATAATATGTTAGTGAAGACCAGTCAATGAGACAAATAGGAAGGTGATGATAGTTGTGAAGACCAAGTGTTGGATACCTGCGTGAAAAACAAATCAACCAGTAAAGAGTTCTTTTTGTAACAATAAGATGAAACGTGGTTATGCATGCATTTTTTTAAATGACTAGGTAAAGTTCAAGTTGTGCGATGAGAAGAGGAAAGGTAAGACCAATTTAACTTCGAGGTTAGTAATAAGCCAAACTATATCTAAACCACTCTTAGTCATATGCCTACGGTTATGGTTCAATCTCAAGTTATACAAACTTTAGTAGACAACACTACATTGAAAGGTTTTTTTTTTGGTTTAGTAATTATAATATAAGGGATAAGGCACCAATCGGCAATGGTCAAAAGACCTCCACCAAGACTATCTAAGGACTGTCAAGAATTTCCTAAGACGGTGATGGTCTTTTATTAGTTTTTTCACGACACAAGGTCCTTCCCCATAAGAAACAAGGCATCGGTCAAGGTATCATCACTAGTAACCAAAAGTCCTGCTAGGATCCTATATGGCAATAGTATCCTCTTGGTCTTTTTTGTGTGTTTTTTTCTTTTTTTTTTAAATTTGTATTATTTTCTTACCTATACAACTGAGCTAAAGGTCACTAAAAGCTGAGTGGGAGTACTTCACATACTCCATTGGCATAATTTAAGGTCAGTCACATGGACAGGTATGGACAGGTAGTAGGAACATTACTAAGTCTAAGAAAGAATATGGCCATAAAGTTCCTCTAGGTGGCACTTAGAAAGAAAATTTTACCTAGTCATGAGGTCCTTATAGTTCTATGAATGCATGTAATAATGTACAAGAATGGTTTCAAAGTTGAGAGTGAGTTAGGATACACCGCCTGAGAAAGTGGAAAGATCCGATCCATATTGAGGTTGCACGTCCACCACTGCAAGTTGCAAATCTAGGTCTAGTCTGCATGACTGCACCTCAATAACCTATAAATCAAACTCATCCATCAAGCTCATTGTTACCAATAACCATAGCTCATAAGTATGCTCTGATTTAATGTCACTAGGTTGATCATCCCCCTCACTTGGGTTTCTTAAAACATAACCTTCAGTTGGATGGGAAGGCAATGATCTATGTGCACCCTGGCTATGAAAGGGAATAGGTACTATAGGTAAGTGAGCTAAGTAGCTACTGTCGCTAGCTAAGTTATCTAGGAAACGACCCACCATGCTCTAGAAGGGACAAGGAGTCGGTAACATTATTTCATAGAATGACAGTGTAAGTGCATAGTTTTTGCCCTCCTCCCCTTCTCTACAAGCTCTTCATATGCATTTCTTACTTAATAGGGTCCTTCCACTAGGTAAAGTACACTCACATCATCATGTCGTTGTGGTATCTCTCCTACCATGGAGGACTGCAATAGTCCTATCCCATAGCGCCTAAAATAAGTTCTATAATGCCAGCATAAGTAGGACGCTACGTACGGACAACATGCAACGCTCACAAGTAAAACATGGTGCAAGGGGATGAAACAAGTCCACAAAGGTGGCTTCACAACATTGCTCCCCTAGTCGTGCATAAAAATAGCATGAGTGGGTTTGGAAAGGAGGAATGCTTAGCTGCCCTTGATAGTGCCATTCTAGGCAATCTAGGTCTAGGATAGAGTCACTCGTATCAATCCACAAAAAGTCCACAGTCACGGCATGTAGTCATAGCAGAGTCGTAGTTTATTCTCTTGTTTTGACATGTGCTCTTTCTCATCATCTTTTTAAAAAAAATTATGGTTAGTTGGATTTTTAGTATGTGTATAGGTGCTATATTGATGTACATGTTGGTGCAAGCTATGTTTAGAAAGGAGGGCTACTTAGCTACCCTTTATATTACCATTCTAGGAAATCCAGGTCCAAGATAGGTTCACCTGTATCAATCCACAAAAAGTCCATGCTCACGGCTTGTAGTTAGCATAGTCATACTTCATTCTCTTATTTTGACATATTCTCTTTCTCATCATCTCTTTTTAAATTTTTATGGGGGTTAGTCAAATTTTTAGTATATGTATAGGTGCTATATTACTGTACATGTTGGTGCAAGCTATATTGTCATGAGTTAACTTTTTCCAATAGGCTCCCTCTTGATATGGACATAAAATTTTTCGGGGAGAAAAACATAGGGAGTAAAGATTTAGGCTTTATGGCAATGCCCCCTTCCTGCATGTCATTCATGGACTTCACAGAGGCTTATGTAAGCTTTCTGTAGCCATCCTCTCCATCTTTTATCCACTTGGGACTCTTGCGTTGGGGCGCACATGGTTGTTGATGTTGTTGAGCAATTGAGGATTAAAGGTGGTAATATGCTTTTATGAGCACATATAGGACTTGCAGGTTCTTGGAGAGGTGTTGACATTGATACGAAAACTTGGATAGCAAGCCTTTCCTCAAGTAATCGGCTCTCTTAAAGTACTTTTGAAAATGGAGGCTGAGTAGGCATTGAAGAACTTGTAGAGGCCTTATGGGAACTGGAGGCTTTGTCAGATTCTTTTTTTCTTAAGGGCCGAACTATCTTTTGAATAGCTTTTGGAATCCAAATCTTGTAGGATGTTGGCAATGAAGGTATATCACTTTATTTTCTATTGTTTGCTTTGGCATTAGGGTTGGCAAAGATTATTGATTGGCCGACAGATGTGTTTGTAAATGATGAGGCTATAGAAATCTATATCCTCTTCGACACCCAAATCCATGTGTGACCCTCGTAGTATCCTTGAGCTTGAAGAAGAGTTGGAATTCATCGAGAAAGGTAACCTGTGGTTTAGATTTATTTTTGTTTCAACATGGTCTTTTGGGTTTTTTTATAGTCATTGGTGCTTGAGAACTAGTGGAGAGGCTGTAGGGACCCACTTAAGGGTAGGTTGTGGCTTTCTTTGTTGATGCCCTACTAGTAGCTGGTTCGATATGGAGGTAGATGCAGATGTGGAGCTTGAAGATGAAGAACCTTATGGTGGGTGAAGTGTATGTTAATGGGGAGGGAACGGCATTGGATTGTGTCAATGTTGAGGCTTTGTTATTACAGCATTCAAATGCTTTGCTGGTCCAACATAATGTTCGTGGGGGAGTGTAGAAGTGTAGGGTTAGAATTTTTTACCATTGAGACACTCCTTGTGGCCCAATCGATTCCGCATTAAGCCGCTATCATCTAGGTCCATCTAAGAATGACATGTTCTTTTAAAGTTCCTATGGGCATCATCAAAAAGCTACCACAACCCAGTGCCTGTTATCACCATAAATGATAGTTCTAAGCAAACCAAGTACTCTGGTATTTTTGGCACTTATACCATCTATTCTCATGTTAGACCTTTTAAGTTAAGGTTTACCCAACTGATTCCATGTAGCAGAAGAAAGTAGCTTATGACTAGCACCCGTGTGTCAAGCATAGCATTATAGAACACTTTACCATATAGAGGGCTAGGTAACTCAATGGGTGTTCTAAGAGGTGGGATGTGATCCTCCATGTTGTCAATTACCTCTCCAACATAAGCTTGTGCAATAGGTCCAAGGTTTGCTTCCCAATGTTGTTGAAGTTTTGTCCATCTTTCCCTTGCCTCCTATTGAACTTGATCTTCTTTTGAGTGTCCATCTTTCCCTTGCCTCCTATTGAGCTTGAAGTTTTGTCCATCTTTCCATTGCCTCCTATTGAGCTTGATCTTCTTCTGAGTGGCCATTTTTATTAGGAGAAATATGGACTCTCCATTTTGCCCCTTAAGGAGTGAATAAAAAAAGATTGGCCTGACCAATGAGAGAGCTGGGATTCTAGGAGGATTCTAGATCCATGTAATATATGGATCTTTTTGTCGTATCTTTGCCCAAATCTCTTCAGATAATAAAATAATAAAGTCCATATCTTTTAAAAAAAATAGAGAAATGTGAGATTTCATGTCAGATGTACCTTGTGGTCAACACATTGGAAGTTTGAAAACCAAATTTTATTTTTTTCCACTTTTTACTTTCCCTCCTTTTGCGTTTCACTACCTTTTCATTTCCCCACCTTTTTGGCGGAATTCAATTTCACCATATCTTCTACAACTCTGGTTCTTTCTTCACAAAAATTTACAGGCATGTTGTTCTCCACCATTGCTCTCTCCTCCTAAAATTTGATCTCATTTGGACAAAACATCTATGAGTTATGCCCGTTTTCTCACATGAACTTTCTCTTCTATGCACCACAGATAGCTATCTTGATGTGAAATGGCATCAAATTCTTGTGAGTAATTATCATATGTTTAGGGTTTTTCTATTTTTTATCTTAATGTGAGTAATGATCATAGGTTTAGGATTTGTTTATGTTTTGTCTTGATGTGTTACTGTTTATTTTCTTAGGAGCAAGGTTGTGTAAATCAAAGCAGTAAGTTGCTGCTTATTTCTTGTTGTTTTAATCTTTATTTGTTGCTTTTAATCTTCTTTGCATAGTATTGATTTGAAGTGGCATAAAATACCACAGTAATGATCATAGGTTTAGGATTTGTTTATGTTTTCTCTTGATATATTGCTGTTTATTTTCACATGAGCAACAAGGTTGTGAGCAGTAAGTTATTGTTTATTTCTTGTTGTTTTTATCTTTATTTGTTGATTACAATCTTCTCTGCACAATAATGATTTCAAGTGGCATAAAATACAACAATAATGATCATTGGTTTAGGGTTTGTCTGTGTTTTGTCTTGATGTGAGTAATGATCATAGGTTTAGGGTTTGTTAATGTTTTGTCTTGATGTGTTTATGTTTATTTTCATAGGAGCAACAAGGTTGTGTGAATCAAAGCAGTAAGTTGCTGTTTATTTCTTGTTGTTTTAATCTTTATTTGTTGCTTACAATATAACATATATATTTATTAATCATGCAGTCTAGCTTTATTTATTTAGATATCTTCAAGGAGGAGGAATATTAGTAATATTCACACAGTGGAGGTGTTTAACAAGAGAGATGATGAAGGTAACTGGATCCCTGATCAGTACAGTTAGTTAAATTCAATTTGAATGCGACCAAGTACTCGTGGAAACTTCAAGGTCAAGCTCAAAGATATCATAGACCCCAACAAGCAATGGAAAGGTAGAATCATAGAGTTCAAGAGATGCACAAATGGTATGAGTACAATAACAAAGGCTTTCATTCAATATGTTTATATGCACAAAGAGATTCGAGTGCATCATGATAACTTCAGTGAAAGACATAAGCCTAACAATAAGTTTATATCTCTGTGCTTTGCATCCTTGTGCTTTGAGTCCATGGTTATTAGATAGAGTTTTAATACAAGCATGTTTGTTGCTTGCAGCTTTATATCTCCTTTATATCCATCCACTTTGCGCATGACTGGCAAAATGTAAAATGTTTTAGTGGAAAGCTAAATGTTTTACATGCAGAGATAGGTGCCTTGATCTATGACAACAAGAGTACAAGTGAATTGGCATCTTAGAATGTTTACTTTTATGATTCAGTGTATGATGTGGAGAGACATAGTTTGGAGTATATTCCACTTCCACCGTTGTCTAGCTGTGGGAATGGTATAATCCTAGCTTAGACATATCAGAAGCATTTAGGGTAAAGATAAAAACTAATGTTCATGCTACCATGAAACCATCCACACAGGCTCTAGAGATGTGCATCTAAGTTGGTTTGTACAATTTGGTTTGTTTGCACATTTGTTTGGATCCTGTGAAGTAGTTAAGAAAACTAAGATTACTTATCAATGCAAGTGCCCATCTGAGGATTGGATGACTCAGTTACTAGGTGAGTCATTTGGCATCTTGAGAGAACTCACCACAATGATATCATTGAGTGCAGAATTATTGTGTCAGATGTTACCCTTAGGTAAGACTGCACTTCTGTTGATTGTTGATGGTTTTTATTCATAAGTACTTCATTGCAAGACACTGATTGTTGATTGTTGAATGTTTATTATTGATTTTATGTTTTTATGTTGGTTTTTGTTTGTTTTTTATGATAGGTACTTCTTGAAGTATAGGAGGTGATGACTTCTACGAGGGGAATGGCTTAGCTTGGACCAAGACATGCGAGATGGCACACATTCATCACTCATTGATGTGGTTATTCTTTGGGAGGGTCATGACCCTTTTAGCAGTGATGTAGAGAGTCATTAGCCCCTTAGTTTTTTGAGGCAGGAAATCCAACTTATGTCCAATAATCCCCCTTGTAATTTCTATTTTAAGTTGGATGGTAGGAGGGTTGGGTCGAAGTGAACATTGCAAAATATGCAACCAGTGTGTTGCTCCACACATCCTTGAGATTGTGGAGTCAATGTAATTCTTATTCTTCCAAGTGAATATAAGAAGTTGTTTCTCTAAAAGTGTTGTAAATTTAATTTTCTTCATTTTCATAAAGTGTTGTGGTTTTTTTAGTCTACTGTGTTTCAAACCCTTTAATATGTAAGAAAATAATGATAAGCATAAGTAAGTATAAACATAAATATAAATATAAGTATATATTTAAGTGTAAATAATAATATAATTAATTATGCTAGAAATATAAATATGTTTTTATGATTTGTTATATTTTAATGAAGTGTCATTAATTTTTAAGTCTATAGATATAAGTTTAAAAATAAATATAACTTTAAGTATATATTTAAGTGCAAATAATATTATAAGTAACTATGTAAATAATATAATACAATAATAATAAGTCAATATTAGGTAATTTGGGAAAGATCTCACATTTTGGGAATCAATTACTCCATATAGTTTTGGACATATCTTAAACATACTAACTCTAAATTTGTCGGAGATCATAGATTTAGATTCTACTTTTCAAGATCTTTCCGATGATATGTCACATGAGGGGTTTTGACAAACTTTTGGACAAGTTCACCATGCTCCCATTTTTCAAATGGGAATGGGATTTTTTCCAAATTATCTAATATGGTGTTTAATAATAATATAATGTAACAAGAAATAGAAGTATGATTTATTATTTATTATATTTTAATGAAGTGTCCTTTATTTACTAGAGTATAAATATAGGTATAAAAATAAATATAAGTTTATAGATATTTGTAAGTATATAATAAACGCAAGTATAAATTACAACTATATAGTATACTTGTGTGAGATGCTGAAATGGATCTAGAGTAAAGTATGGAATCAATTACATCAAAGCAAGAATCTAGCATCCATTAATCATGAGATTAGTGATCCAATGGCTCATCACATGAATATACAAAAGAGAGAGAAAATCTATAAGTGCATGTAGCAAGAGAAGATTCACAAATAGCCTAAGTGTGTTTAACCTCTCACCAAGAGGATGACCATGGAAGGCCATATCTCCATAGATGGAGCCCAAAGGTACAAGATGACCAAAATTAGTAAAAATGTCAAAAGGCCCTACCAAAGTACCCCAAGCCCTATTTATAGTCACTATCTCCTTTTGCCCATGGGCCCCTATGTACATGTGGAAATCAAGCTCTATGGTTCATGACAAACCATCCCTTCCCAAAGATTTTGTCCTCAAAATCATACAAGATATTTACAATTGAATCACAATCTCAATGTAAACCCATGGGAAGTAGAGAGGTCTTCAAAAATGCGCCTCGAATACATTTGGAATAGGGAAACCAAATGTAGTGAAGCCGGCAAACTCCTTCTCCAAAAATAGCATGTAGGACTATTATGGCAGCCATGTTGTCGATGAAGCTTCCCTTAAAATTCTTCATGAAACCTCCATAAAAATGAGCTGCAAATGATGCGTAGCTGCACCCAAAAGGGTCCCACATATTTGTCATCAAATCAAATGATCTTCCAAGTGTGTTGGAGTAGATTGGTAACCCCAACAATAGATCCAACCAAAGCTGTCCAGAAATTATAGCACATATAAAACCTCATGATATGTCCATTCTTCACATAATAATCATGCCACTTGATCAAGGAATACTTCCATCAAGTAAACCATGTTGAACATACTCCATTGATTTCCAAGTAGCCTCATCTATGGGCAAGCGCTTCCATTTCACAAGGAATTCATCAATGTTCTGGTTCCTAAAAACCCTTGTCCTCTTGTCCACAATCCTCTCCGGCTCATAGATAATCTCTCCTTCTTCATCCATCGGGGTGGTAACTCTTCAATCTCTTGAGGAAGAGAGCCCACAAACCTCTTAAGGTTGGATACATGAAACACGTTATGAATCCTTGTAGAAGGAGGTAGGTCAAGCTTATAAGCCAAATCACCCACTTTCTTGACTACCAAATATGGTCCATAGTATCTATGTGCCAACTTGGAATTGGAAGACCCTTTGAGAATATTGTGACGGCTCTTAGGAAGCTTGAGCAACACATAATCACCTTAAACTCCATTTTGCATCTATGCTCATCCGCATTTGCCTTCATGACTTCTTGTGCCTTCTTCATATTATCCTTGCATAATTGAAGAAGCTATCTCATCCTTTCGAACTCTTCCTTGGCTAAAGGATTAACCATTTTATTCTCATGGAAGGCAATAGATGGCACATGCACTTGATACCCATAAAGAGACTCAAAAGGTGACATCCCAATACTCAAATGCTTGCTTGAATTATGACAAAATTCAGCTAGGTAAAGCCATTCATCCCATGATGCTTGCATGTCATGACAATAGTGCCTCAAGTACACTTCGAGCCATTTGTTTGTGCACTCCGTTTGCCCATCCGTTTGAGGGTGATAGGCTGTAGAAGGAGTGATTTGAGTCCCTAAGTTCTCATACAATGTCCTCCAAAAAGTGCCCATGAACTTGGTATCTCTATCACAAACTATGTTGAGTGGTGGGCAAACCATGTATCTTGAATACATGCTCCATAAATTGCTTGGCAATGTGAGAGGCCCCATAAGTAGTCTTGGAAGCAATAAAATGAGCTGATTTGGTGAGTCTATCCACACCACCACAAATACTTGATCCCATCCATGCTTCGTCTTTGGCAAGCCCGTGATGAAGTCCATGGAAATGTGAGTCCATTTTCCATCCGGAATAGGCAAAGGATGAAGTAATCCACTTGGCAATTGATGACTATCCTTATTCCTTTGGCATGACACACATTCCAAAACAAACTTCTTGACATCCCTCCACATGCCTTTCCAATAGAAGCTTTTGCTCACTTTGTCAAATGTCTTGAGAACACCAAGATGACCCGAAAGCGGTGAAGAATGCATCTCATGAAGCACCTTGGGAATGTAGGATGAGGTTGGAACCAAATACACCTTATCCTTGTGCCATAGTAGACCATTCTGAAGCTTATAATGAGGAAACTCTTCACCATCTCCTTGCTGTAATTTTGTGTTAATATAGGCAGCACTCTCATTGACAAGACACTCCTCTTGTATCCCTTTTATCCATTCACTATACACTTTCATAATTGATGTCAAAGTGCAAGCCCACATTCTAGACAATGCGTCCGCTACTACATTTTCCTTTCCCGGAGTATAGGATATCTCAAAGTCATATCCTTGAAGCTTAGCGAACCATCTCTTTTGCTTGGGAGAAAGATTGGGTTGAGAGAGGAAAAATTTCAGCACCCTATGATCACTTCTCACCTTGAAATGAGCACCATAAAGATAGTGATGCCATTTCTTGATTGCATGAAGTATAGCCAACATCTCTTGTTCATACACATGCAATTCCATTGTGCCCTCTCTATGGTGACACCTTGGATCCGCAGTATTAGGTTTCAATTATTAGTGATGAGAGATTTTTTGTTGGAGACTAGCAAGGTATTTTTTTGAGCATTTGTGACATGGATTTGCCAAGCCCAAAGGTTATTAACCTTTGGATTTGACAATCCCAAAGGGTGCTCTTTTGTCAAGATATTATGCATACATACTCGGACATGTTTCCAAAGGAACTGCCACACATGGTTTTCCTCCACCAAAGAGTGGTGTAGACCATATACCTCGAGCACATACATTTTTTAAACAACCTTATAGGTTGAGACAATCTAAGGGGATGAAGAGATTAGATATATTCAAGAGTACTTCTGGATAGGGCATTGAGGCCTAGCAAGTCACCATAGGGAGAACTAGTTCTCCTGGTGGATAAGAAGGATATACAAAAGTGTGTGTTGATTGTAAGGACTTAACATATTTAATGTAAAGATTAAATATCCTTTGTTGTGAGGAAGAATGAATTTATTGATTGGCTTTGTTGAGTGTGATACTTCATAAAGATAGATATGATGATACGTTACCATCAGATTAGGTTATTTCAGAGTGATGTCTTTAAGATAGGTCTTAGAACTAGCTATGGGGGAATTATGAGCTCATGGTTTTTACCATTCGGACTTGCAAATGCACTAGCTATTTTCCAAGGGCTATCCTAATATGAATGTTACAAAAGTCTGAGTAGTATCTTGTTGATCCCATCTCTCTTGAGTGTAGTTGCATCACAAGCTTTCATCAACAAAAAATCACTCTTTTTACCCCAAGAAAATGCATCTAAAAAAAATCACTCTCTTTTTACCCCAAAAAAATGCATCTAAAAAAAATCATTGGTTGCAATCATCGAAATGCCTCCAACTCCCACTAATCTTCCCAATTTCATGAGTATTTATGGGGTTATCAGGGTCTTCACAAAAAAGTGATGATGCCCTTTTTTTGGGAGTGAAAATTGCTACTCCAACCCGCTAAAATCATTAGCATTCTTACCCAATTTTGTAATCTTTCACCTTCACCCCTAAAACCATTAGCACTTGCCCAATTTTGTAATCTCTGTGCTCATTATGTCTTCATGAGTCTTCATGGACATATTCCTAAGTGTCTTTTGTCTCTTCATTGTCCCATATGTATGCAAAGCCGCTCTGTTGTGTCCAACCAACCACTCACACCCCTTGGCACATATGCATGTATCGTCGACCCTGCAACCTATCATTTCTTCTAAAGCAACAAGGTTATTTTGTCCATCATTAACAAAAGACCCTCTTGCCCCATGTAGACTACAATGGCCAGCATATCAGCCTTTCTAAAATTGTTTCAAGCCTACAAAATTGTTCATCTCACTTGGGTAATACAAAATTATTGAGGATGAGAGAGAGAGAGAGAGAGAGAGAGAGAGAGAGAGAGTGAGAAAGAGCAAGAGAATGAGAGAGAGAGAGAGAGAGAGAGAGAGAGATGACACCTTTCGATTACATGGCACCCTGTAGTTTTTATCATGGCTCATGAGGGACATCCAGAGACCATCCCCAAGATTGTCACACTCTTCGAGGCTTCATGCAGTCAACTTTGCGGTGGAGATCCACATCCCTCCACCATGCATCTTGTTGCATCGTTGGAGAGCGTGCTAGAGACTCTACGTTTCCTCAATGACATAGAGTCTTTGATAGCATGGCTAGAGACACAGCATGGTAGATGAGTACATCGCGACTTGTCTCATTGAGAGGTATCCCGACTGCCTTTCATTGAGAGGTATCCCGACTGCCTTTTATCAAAGAGAGGACATCACAACTATTCGTTCGTGAGGATGGGCAAGTTGGGACTACAGGGCCGCTTAAGGCATCTTGATGCACCCATGCAACTATGGTAGCCCACATTCTACCACGATATGTGGCATATTATGGTGCCTTGCCCCATCATCATGAGATTCTGATCTACTTTACACAGCAGTTATATGCAGATTTCATGTTGGGGCTCGAGGTAGATTATCATGATCGTCCCCAACATTGGCTGCCATGGTGTGGGTTGACTTTAGGACCAGGATGATAGGAGGCCTGGTGAGCAGGCTAGGCATCTCCCATCTGCACTTTAGACACCTCATGGATTGGAGATGCTACCATTTGCCACAATGCATGAGCTAGGTGTGCAGATCGGTCACCAATTCCATCATGCCTACAGAGTCTATTCGGCACACCACGGCTCTCTTATCGGAGCCGACCACTAGCATGGTATTGTCATCACAACCTCTTCTAGAGTAATTCAATTATGATGTGTCTTTCTACATTGGGGAGTTATCCACCACCTATATTTTATCTTGTTTGTGCAAGGCCCGCATAGTTTTGTGCCGCCCAGGCTTTTACTTCGGGCCAGCTCAGGCCGAGGACAGAGTTGGGGCAGCATCAACCCCTAGCCATGTGAGAACATTGTTTAAATTATTTTCCCATTGCTCAAGTATGCTTTCTTATATTTGTCTTAATATTGATCACTTTCAATTTTTAGGATACTGAGCTAGATGAGCTTTGTTGACGTGTCTCAGCTCACTCTGGAGTTGCAGGAGTGGGACCAGGAGATTGAGCGCTGGAGATAGTTAGTCTGTGACATGGACGTGGAGAGACGGATCGCATACTACCACGCGGAGAACTACATGAGGAAGTGGACCCTAGAATTGGCAAAGATGCAACTCACAATGGTGTGATACTGAGCATTGCTATCTATCCCCTTTTCCACCAGACTCTTTGGTTGCAAGACCACATGTAGACATCAATACCGCAGTTTGTGGAGTTTGCCTCGACAAGTTCAACACTTGGGGGGTGGTACACATTAGGGTGCCACCAAGTGTTTCATCTTTACTGCCTTGTTTGCTTGCCTTGTTTGCTTAACGATGACTGCTAGGTGTCGGACTTGTCATTGTAGTGTAGAGTTTGAGTTTATGGAGTTTGCCTCAGCAACTTTGACACTTGGGGGTGGTACACATTAGGGTGCCACCACCAGTTTCATCTTTACTACCTTGTTCACTCATTGGCGATTGTTGCACAAAGTTATCAATGGGTTATTAGCCATGGATGGACTGAAGTATATAATACCCATCAGCATTTAAATCTCTCCGAATCTACATTATATCATCCTTTTGGTATTATAAATCTTTATCGAAATATCCATAAGCATTTAGACTAGGCTATGCTCACCAATGTGACTTTTAATTTTGATAAAGAGCATATAGAATATCCTCATATAACCACCAATGATATAAATGATCTTCAGGAATTTATGAAAACTAACAAGCCCAGCCTCCCACCCCCAAGCCCCAGAGAGGATTAAGAAGAAACATAAGGACCAGCCTCATCTTATACTTATCCAATGTTCTTATCCATGACCAGTAAGTTATTAAACCCATTTCCTAATGTATCTCCAACTAACAAAACTGGGGCAGATTGCATCTTCTCTCGCTTCTCTTCTCTCCCAGTTGATTTTCCCACTAACACTCTCACCCACGAAATCCATGAGCCTCTAGTAGACATTTAGGCACCCATAACATCCTTGACTTTTTAAACCTTGAAGTTGCCTACTGTTTACTTTTTTTGGCCTTTGTTCATTTTTCATAGGGGGGAAGAGGATATGCAACATACTTTGGTAGACAACCATAGAAGAAGAGTGCTGTCTTCCTAGGACACTCGAGCATGTATTAACTTGCTAGGTACTTATCAATTTTGTGCATTTTTACATGTTTGGATCCTTGCCATCGTGAAATTGATGGTTTTGTGCCTTTTTGTGCCTTTTTTTCCTTTTGGATTGCCTATTAATCTTCTTCAAGGGTGCACAAAGTTTTGTGTAGCCTTTGAAGGAATTTGGGTGGTGAGCATGTTTTTCAACACCACCCTTGGTTGTTTTGGTTATGACATAAAGTTGGAGTGCACTTTGATGATGTTTTGCATGGTAATCATATTGTTGGAAGGTAAGAAGGGGTGTTGGAGATAGAAGCTTCATAATTGGTGGATATTATAGTTGGCAAGCTTAGATTTGGCTTGGGAGAGGGAGTGTCAACATCGAGGCTTTGGTTGAGGGGGCATGGTTGACCTTCCATGGTGAGGGTTTGGATAGAGGCTTTAGCGAAGTACAGGCTCTACAATTTAAGGGAATGAGGGATAGTGAATATGGTCCATATAGGGAATGGAGCCATTGGCAAGGCTTTTGCTTGAGGTTCATGGGGTGTGAAGATTTATTTATCAAAGAGGACTATTAATGTTCATCTTCACCTTGAATAAGTTTCGGATCATCTAGAACGTACGTTTGCATCATCCCTCTCCACATGTTCATCCTCACCAAGACCACTGAATGCATCATCCTAAACTTACTTTCATTATCCCTCTCCACATGCTTAACTTCACCTTGAATGCATTTTAGATCATTAAGAGCATACGTTTATTTTCACCTTGAATGCATTCTAGATCATTAAGATGGTTCATATAGGGAATAGAGCCATTGATGGGCAAGGCTTTTGCTTGAGATTCATGGGGTGTGAATATTATTTATCAAAGAGGAGTGCTAATGTTCATCCTCAAGTTTTGGATCATCTAGAAAGTACGTTCATCATCCCTCTCCACATGTTCATCTTCACCGTTGAATTCATCATCTTGAACTTACTTTCTTATCTCTCTCCACATGCTTATCTTCACTTTGAATTGTAATGAAGGGATTAAATACCTCATTGAACTCCCGTGTAACTAATGTTGTGGGAGCTTTGAATTAGCACTGTCTTTAGTTAAGGGGTTTTCATGCTCATTGAACTTGGCTAAAGGCTAAAGAGGCTTCAAGGGACACAAGGGAGATGCAAGGAAGGACCCAAGCTTGCGAATGGTGGAGATTTGGTGAGTTTCTTTTGATTCATGGGTTGCAACCTAATTCATGCATAAGTTAACCATGGGATTTTTACAAAATTAATGGCATATTCAACCTCTCTATGCTCTTCTCTTTCCACCCATACCCTAAATGCTTCATGCAAACAATGAAATCAAGGTTTCTTTCCCTCTTGTACACCAAGTTTGGGTTTCTTCCAAAATTAGGGTTTCCACCATAAATTTTTGGGATCCAGGGTGTTAGTTCCCTTCTCCTAACTCTCCTCTACCCTCTCATACCATTGATTTACAATAATGATTACAATTTTAGGGTTTCTTGAGAGAAACATGGTTTTGGGAATTTCCTCCAAGATTAGGGTTTATGGTGCGATTTCTTGAGCTTTCAATCCATAATGCTTTTTTCTTGATATCCTCTACATAACCATGTATTGCTTAATCAATTTGGCCAAGGGCATAGGGTTTTGGGAGAAAGCATGCTTTACGGCAAAATCCTTATAAATCAAGGGGGTTCTCTTCATTTCTTTACATAATGTTTACATTACCTTGAGCCTCTACATATTCTTGATCATTCCCACACACTTCTCCAATCACTTTTACCATACAGAAGTGAAGAATCCCTCACTTGGATGGAAGAAGGGAGAAGACATACAATCATTAATGTTTTTTTGCAATTGATATGCCTTGGTGAGAGCATTGTGTTGCCTCTCTATTTATGGATTAGTATTGCAAGCTTTAGAGCAATGGATTTTGATGAAGAAACGGAACAAGGAGTATAATGCAGGCATGAGTGCATGCTAAAGTTTGCAATGTACATGAGCATGAGTACATGGTTTGAATTGTAACACTCTACTCTCTTTACATTGCTTTCATTCCAAAAAAGCACTAGAATCTAGCATATTGAGGGTATCCATGGCATTGATGGAGGCCAAGGGGGAGCATGTCTTGAACTCTCCTTGCCATAAGTGCTTTTGGAAAAGAAGTAAGGAGGGGGATTAGGTACATTGGTGTGACGACTTGGCCTCAACCCTTGCCATTAGAATCAAATTTTGGTAAGGGGTTGAGAAGGCTTGGCTAGCATATCGGCAAGCAAAAGAACTATATCGACAACTCTCCCATATATCTCATGGAACCTCTCCATGGTGGCCAGCAAACCCAAAGGAAGACCAAGAAAGCTTTCCCACTCCATTGAGGATATGGAGCATGAGGCAATGCAAGATCAAGTGCAAGATACTTTGGAAGACACCATGGTTGTTGCAATGGGTGAACATGAGGATGCATTGGCACAAGCCTTAAGAGGTACTAATGATGATGCTTATGGAGGAAGTGCTTAAAAGTCTTCTTCACATGAGGCAAATCCTTCTCCAAACCTTTCTAATGAGGTGCTTATGCATATGCTAGTTGACAAGTTGGATGCCCTCAACCATAGCATTCAAACCATGAATGTTACTATGATAAGAAAATTTGCCACTATGGAGCACATGATGGTAATAAAATACTTAAAGGGAAGGCAAGCAACCATGGGTGGAAGCCTCTCATGAGACTACCACGAAGGCCACTCCATATGGAGGCTTTATGTTGGATGCAGGAAAATCACATTGGGGAGCTCCAAAGAATGTATCGTTTCAGTTCGGTCCTTCACACTTAAATGGAAGGCCACATTTTGCATTCGATGAATCATATGGAAATGGTTTGGGTGAAGCCAAGAGGACTCTTATGCATACTAATGAAAATCAACCCATACATGTTGAGGAGGAGGCTTATGGGAATGATGGATTACAATCCAATGAGCATATACATATGCAAATGGTTGCCCATGCTTGTTGGATGGAGCTACCTCTTTATCTAAAGAGGGAATACAAAGATTTTGCCCGATTTCTATCCTCTTTTAACTAGTGGCAAAAGCACAAGTCTCCAAACTACAAGGATGATCCCTCTTCCAATACTCTAAAGGACACGAAGGATAAAATTACACTCTCTAAATTCAAGGGAAGTGGTTCAGCCCTCAATGAGTTGGAGGAGTGGGTTATGAAGATGGAAAGTTATTTTCAGCTATACCCAAAGAGTGAGGAAGATAGGATTTGAAAAAAGGAGATGAAGTTAGCCTTAATTTCACCATTGTTTCTTGATGCATACATGGAACAATGGTATGAGCTCACACAAAAGAGTGGAATGGTGAAGGATTATATTAAGAGCTTCATGAAGCTTTCCATGTATGTGGAAGGACTTTGAAGGCATGAAGTTGAAGTTCACACATGGATTGGATCCTCTCATCAAGCACAAACACCACCCTCTTTGAAGGAAGAAATGAGACTCACAGAGCTTTATGAGCATAAGTACAAGCGATCTCAACAAATTTTAGCCACAAGAGCTTCCAAAGGCCATTTACTACCATATGGAATAATGGAAAGACACCTTTTTCCACACAAACCTCTTCCATACCTAATTTTCCAATGGTGTATGGGTGAGGATAACAAGCTACATGTATTATGATAGCTAGTAGTTTTATTAGTTTTGTGCTATCATATTATTAGTTTTATTAGTTTTGTGCTATATCATATTATAACTCTTATGAATAGTCTTAACGGTGCATTTGTGTCTAAGGAAGATATGTAGCATAGATAGGTACATATAGAATTTTTACTATGCATGATAAAGCCAATATAATGTATCCTAGCTAGCACTATCCATGGATATTGTGCACGTTAACCTGCTTTTACCTGTATGGGACTAGACAACCAAGGATAGACAGCTTTCATGCTTAAATCGATGGCATAAATAAGCCTCTACCCAATGACAAGAAGCCCTCGTACACTCCCAAAAATTCAAGACAATTGGATGCTTCAAATATTTAAGACAATTAGATGCTTCAAAGATTCAAGAGTCAAGGAGCAAAGGGCTATGTTTTACATGATGCGGGGAGAAGTGGAGCAAAGACCATGTGTGCAAAGGCAAGAAGGCTAATGTGAGCATGATTGTTATAGAGGAGGATAACATTGTTGAAAATGATGATGTGGTAGAGGATTCTTATGTGGATTACCATGAGGAGGTGGTGGAAGAGTTTTCTTCTATGAAGGATCATAAATTTCCATTTGAGGTGGTGAATCAACCCAAATATATTCCATATCACATGAATTGCTTGCGGGGTGTAAGAGAGCCACGATTTAAAGGTTACATGGTACTATCAATGGAAGGGTGGCCCATATTTTGGTGGATTCGGGGAGTACAGATAGCTTTATTGATTCAAAATCAAACCAAAAGATGAGATTACAATTCATTGAGCACCCACATGCATTGCGAGTTGAAGTGAAAAATGGGGAGAATGAAGTTGCTACCATGTATTGCCCATGTATTGCCCTTCTAATTCCATAATCCTCACTTCTCAATGTTATATGCAAGCCAACATCATCATGTTGGAATTGGGGCCTATTTATGTAATATTGGGATGCAATTGGTTAAGTACTTTGGGAGAAATTTCATTAGACTTCTCTCACATGTACATGAAGTTTATGCATGGTGGACAACTTGTGACACTGAATGACATTGGATTTTCAAAGCTTTCCCTTATCACTCCCAAGAAATTAAAGAGGGAAATGAAGATTATGAGATCTATCTATGTTTTGCTATTCATCAAGGATGAGTTGAAAATCAAAGTGGACAACCCCTTGACAAAGAGATGGCTCAGCTTTTGGAGGAGTGTAAGGATGTGTTTCAGTTCCCAAGTGTTTGCCATCTAAGAGGGATATTGATTATGTGGTTGATCTTGAACCAAATGCTAAACCAATCAATAAATCAAATTCTAAACCAATCAATAAATCACCGTATAGGCTCTATAGGTTTGAGAGAGAGGAAGTTTCCAAGAAAGTCCAAGAACTCATGGAGATGGGGTTTGTACAACCAAGTCAATCTCCATTTTACTCTCCCATTTTGTTGGTAAAGAAGAAGGATGGCACATATAGGATGTGCATTGATTATAGAGATTTTAACTAGTGTACCATAAAAAACCACTATACCTAGAATTGACGATCTACTTGATGTGCTCAAGGGAGTCAAGTTCTTCTCCAAGATAGATCTCAAATCAATGTATCACCAAATAAGAATGAGGGAAGGAGATGAGTTCAAGATAGCTTTTTGCACTGAAAAGAGTGCTATTTCATTTCATGGTCATGCCCATTGGATTGTCAAATGCTCCCACCACATTCCAAGCACTCATGAATAAGGTGCTTCATTCCTTTCTCTACAAATGGGTGTTGGTGTTCTTTGATGACATACTCATCTATAGTAAGATCAAGAAGGAACATTTTTTGCATGTGAGGCAAACATTGGATGCTTTGAGGGAGCATAAGTTGTATGCCAAAGGGAGTAAATGCTCTTCATGGAGGAGGAGGTGGAATATTTGGGGCACATTATGAGTCATGAAGGCATCAAGGTGGATCCAAAGAACATGCAACGTGTCAAGGAATGGCTTGCTCCAACCAACACTACTCAATTGAGGGGATTCTCGGGGCTTTCTTCCTTTTATAAAAGGTTTATTGAGCACTATGCATCTATTACTCCTCCACTTACATCCTTACTTCAGCCCCTATCTTGGTGTGTTCTAATTTTTCCTTACCTTACTTCAATCCCTACCTTGGTGTTCCTTGATTTTTCCTTACCGTTTACCATAAGGGTGGATGCACGTGGTAGTGATATTGGGCAGCATGACATGATTGCATATGAGAGTAGAAAGCTCACTGACAAAGAAATATCTTTTTATGTGTATGAGCAAGAGATGTTGGCCATCATACATGCAATTAAAAAGTGGCATCACTACATCTATGAGAGTCATTTCAAAGTGAGAAGTGATCATATGGTTCTCAAGTACTTCATGCCACAACCCAATCTTTCTTCCAAGCAAAAAAAAGAGGTGGTTGGCCACACTTCAAAGTTATGATTTTGAAATATCTTACACACTGGGCAAAGACAATGTGGTGGCCGAATGCTATTTCATGTATGTGGGTATGTACTCTCTCTTCTATCTCAAAGGTTTATAAGGATTGGATTATGGACATACAAGAGGAGTACTTGATTGATCAAGCCGCTGCCCCAATGTTTCAAAAATTACAACGAGGTGCACAATTGGCTATTATGGTATCACGAGAAGGTGTACGTGGTGAAAGTGTTGCAAGAGATGCATTCATCTCCACTTTTGAGGCATTTGGGTCCCCTCAAAACTTATGACAAAGTGAGGCAATGCTTCTATTGGAGAGGCTTGTGGTGGAGAGGAGGTGTGGTTGAGTATGTTTCCTAATGCCTACCTTGTCACAACAAAACAAGGATGACACTCATAAGCCAAGTGGCTTAATTTAGCCCTTACATATTCCACAAGGCAAATGGACTCACATAGCTATGAACTTTATCACCAGCTTGCCTTCTACTAGGCATGGATGGGATTCCATATATGTGGTGGTGGATAGGCTTACTAAAACCGCTCATTTTATTCCAACTAAGATCCAATTTTCAGCTTTCCAAGTGGCCAATAAATTTATGGAACATGTGTTGAAGGTAAATGGGATGCCAAAACAAATTGCGAGCAATAAAGATACAAAGTTCATGGGGTATTTTTGGAGAAGTTTGTTTGAGAGCATGAGTACTAAGCTTACTCCAAGTACCGCCTACCACCCTCAAACTAATGGGCAAACGGAGAGGGTTAACAAATGGGTGGAGACATACTTGAGGCATTATTGCCATGATACTCAAGCTACTTAGGACAAGTGGCTTTACTTGGCTGAATTTTGCTACAATATCACCTCTAATTCAAGCATTGGTATGTCACCTTTTGAGGCCCTTTATGGATATCAAGTGCATGTGCCTTCAATGGTTTTCAAAGAGGAGGTTGTCAATCCTTATGGAAGGTTGTTAATCCTTATGCGAATGAATGCTCATTATTACTTTGTGTATGTTCACAATCATCCTAAATATACATTCGTTATCATCATGTGCACCTTTTTTCATCCACTATCATCTTACATGCATTCATTTTTCTGATCTTGAATGAACATTCACTATCATCTTGCACACTTTTTTTCTAATCCTAAAGGCACGTTCACTATCATCTTGCACATGCACACTCACCACCACCACCACCATCATCATCGTCGTCGTCATCGTTGAGAGTTAATGTGTATCATGTAAAGGAGGGCCTTCTCTACTTGCCAACCAATGGTTTGTAGACTTGTCAAGCTTGCGGGGACATGGGGATTATGGACTTGTTGTGGGCTTGTTGGCTTATCACCTTATGGGCTTATGGACTTGTTGTACTTGACAACTTGTGGCATGTTGGCTTACCGACTTGTGGACTTCTTGTACTTATGAGCTTATGAACTTGCGGAGTTGTAGACTTACGAACTTGTTGGGCTTACCAGATCATGGGCTTATGGGCTTGCATAGTTATAGACTTAAATTACAAACTTGTGGGCATGTAGGCTTACTGGCTTCTTTATTACAGACTTCAAGCCAGTGTTCGGGAAACTCTTTTTATTGAACCTTACATGAATCCTTTTTGCCCATAGTTGAGAAAAAAATTATCATTTTGAGCAGACATTTTTTTAATATTTAATTCAAAATATAATTAAATCTGGGCATTTTTAAAAGGTTTTTTTTTCTCCCATAATTTTGAAAAAGTTATTCGTAAAGTTGAAGCCTAAGTCGAACCTCCCATTGGGAGAGGGCGTAGTTGTTTTGGCATGGCAAGAGGGAGGGTGGGCTTGGTGTACGACGAACGTATGTGCGCGCATGCGAATCCATGGGATTCCTCCCATCCAGAGAAGCCCGAGCGTATCGTGGCCATCGCCGAACGACTCAAGTCTGCTGGCGTCTTTGAGAGGTACTCCATTTCGAGATATTTTGTCTGTGATTTGATTTGCTGGCTCCGGTGAGCTCAAATAGTACACCAATCTAGCTACGCAGAAAACATATGAAGAACATTCATAGAAAGAAACACACACGCTATTGTCTACAGGCGTGTAGTGTAGTAGTGAATTGGCTCTCCTGGGTAAGATTTGGGTGCGAACTCTGATATGCACACCCGTGGACGTGCAGTCATCCATCACTAGATAATATTTGAACTCCGATATTCACACTCGCTAGCTACTACACAGAAAACATACGAAGAACATTCATAGAGAGAAACACACACACACACACACAATTGTCCACAGGCGTGTAGTGTAGTAGTGAAGGCATTTGGCTTTCCTGGCTGGACGTGCAGGCGTCTATCACTAGATAATATACGGTCTCTTAAAAATCAAAGTACACAAGGGATTTCCTTTGACCTATAATATCCTCCCAAATTCATCTTTTGAGAGGAAAATTATCAGAACACTTCATGTCAGCACATGGTGATGTGTTATGAGAGACATGGGATCCGTGGGTCAGTGTAAAGAGTGCAATAGTCAAAGGGTAGTCAAATCACCAGAGTGTAATACTGCCTTTAGGACAATGTACGTTGTTTCACCTAGAGCTATGATACCTGAGAATGCTTAGACTGGGTGTGATGGTCTATACAATGCTGTGATTCCCTGGTTGACCCCCTCCCTCATACAGAGTAGTAGATCAATATGCCTCACTGTGATGGGATCTGAGTGCAGTACATGGTATATCCTTGAATCAAGGATGGAGTAAAAATGTATGTTGACTCTTCCTCCATTTTGAGTTCAGAATGGCTGGTCCCTCTAGGTGCAAAATCTCTCTCTCTCTCTCTCTCTCTCTCTCTCTCTATCTATCTATCTATCTATATGTATGTATGTATGTATGTATGTATGTATGTATGTATGTATATATATATATATATGTATACATATATACATGTACGTACGTACTTATGTACACACACATACGAACACGTACGTATGTATGTATGTATGTATATGCCTCGTTTACTGAGCACTAGTAACAAGTAATACTTTGTAGTACTCTTATTTTTTCCCAAGATTGAAGTCCAAATTTAGAAATCCTCCAAATGACTAATGCATGAGAGTAGATGTGGTGGGGGATGTGAACTTTTAGAGTATCTCCTCTCTGTCTTGGGATGTTGGAGGGTGTAAATCTCGTGTGGATGATGGAGGTTGCAAGAGGGTGAAAGAGGTGCTAGTTATTGCACATGTGAAGATGTGGAAGTTGAAAGGACATAATTAGTTGAGTTGTACTCACATCTACACTCCCCCAAGCTTTTTGGGGAGAGATGGGTGTTGGGATTCGAAGTCTCATATGTGTGTGTGTCCCTATGTGTGTGAACACTCCCTACGAGTGTTTGTGTGTATGTATGTGTAAACCCACTCTTATAGCTGGGTGGATAAGTATGCATTAAATGTGAGTCTATGAGGTAGATGAACCTCTAGGCTATGAAAGCAATGTACTATAATGAATGAATTTTAGTATGCACATGCACATGGAACATGGGCCTAGACACATGGGGTGTAACCATTTGGTCCTCCATGCTCTTTTCACATGATAGAACTCATGCTTGGACACATGGAAACAGGGTTCCTAATGCTGACATTGGAAAAAGCACCCGTCTTGGTCAAAAAGCCGGAAAAAGCAAAAGTCAAACTTTGTTGACTAAAAAGTCGAGGGCACCGTTGGAAAGAGGACATTGAATTGGATCAAAAAGCAAAAATTGCTTTTGCAAAAAGATGCTCCAGGGCCAAAAAGCAAGGCCCTAAAGATTGTAAAAGCATAAATCAAGAACTTTGACTATTATTAAAACAAAAGCAAGGAGGCAAAGCAAAAGTAAGAAAATAAAACAAAAGCAAGAAAAATAAAACAAAGTGCAGTGTGGCAAAAGCATGGTCCCCCCATCAAGTATATAAGGAGCCAATACCCTTTTGGTGGAGCATAGAAGATTTGTGGAGGATCTTAAGGGAGAACTTGTGAAGAGCCTTCAACTTCATTATCTTTCCCCTCTTCTTCTTCACGCCATCCAACTCCTCCACCTCCGCCGGCAGCTCCGCTCCTGCAGTGCCCTCCTCAGTCGGCGCTTTGCCCCTGTAGTGCTCTCTTTAGCCGGCGCTCCACCATGCTGCCTTGCGCCTTTGCTCTGTGAACTTAGCCACTGCTTGCCAGTTGTGCCGCCTTTGTCTGCACCGCCACTGTTTTGTGCACCTCTGTCCAGCACCGCCGACTGTGCCTGCAGCAGCGTCGCTCTTGCCCTTTGTGCGCTGCCTCTGTTCCTAGCACCGCCTCTGCTCTATGGCGCCGCCACCTATACTGTTGTAGCGATACCTTGTGAAATTAGCTGCCATCTTTGCTGTAGCTGGCGCCGCCCTGAAAAGCTCAGCACCGCTTCTGCCTATAAGCTGTGCGTTGCCCTGCCGCCACTATCTGAACACCCGCGCTATCTTGTGCACAACTTGTGCTGCCTCTGCCCAGTATACAACCCTTTGCATACTGTTTGCTGCCTCCTGAAGTCATTGGTGTCAGGGCCCGTCTCCAAGAGTTCTATTATCGCCAGTTTCTTTGAAATCCTGAGAAGAAGGGGACTACATTTGTGGATATTTGGGAACATCAAACAAGGGATTTTGGTACTAGCTGGGATAAGTCTTTTGTGGGTCATCCTCGTGGTGAGCTCGGCAACAGCTATCTTGTGCCTGACATCAACTTCGGCCCGATCTCGACATCGATACTTTTGTTTGATATTGTATTCATTTGTTGTATTAGTCCTGGCTTGGAAAAGCGCGTGGATTGTTTTCCTGAAATAAATTCTTGAAGAGGGGGCAGGGTCTGTTCCCCGCTCTGCGTGGTGTACTGTGTGAAAGCCCTATTCCCATCTCTCTCTATCTTTATCTCTCATACACGTGGTTGCATTTGTCACTGCATGCTCAATTGGGCGTCAGAGACACACTTCGTGATCTGCTGCATCATGAGAAAGTCCTTCCACGGCTCAGTGCCTAGAAGAAAGCCCCTAACAACAAGCTTACAGAGCAAAGCCTTACATTGCACCTCGGGGTCAATGATATTTAATCCCCCTTCCTGCGCAGGCCTGATAATGGTTTCCCAAGCAACTCTGGCCCTGGTGTGTGCATTTCCATCAAGCCCTGACCAAAGGAAGTTCCGAATAAGGCGACGAAGTTGGCCAATGCAGCCCTTATGAAAAATCCAACACGAAGCAATAAACCAAGACGTGGCTAGCAAAACTTGGTTAACCACCAAAGCTCTAGAGGCCAAGTCGAGCTTCCTCCTACTCCAGTGATGAAGTTTGCTTTTAATGTTTAAGAGCACTGGAGCAAAATGTTGTGCAGGGGAGATGTCAACGCCCACCTGACAGCCAAGGTATCTGGCAGAGCATCCTCTCTCAATCCAAGTAAAACCAACATTTGTACCCCAATCTGCAAGAGGATAATCACCGATCCAAAAACCAACTGATTTATGCCAATTGATAGTAGCTCTTGCTGCCGAACAGAAGGCCTCCAAGGCTGTCCGGAAAGCACATAAACAATCATGTGAAGCCTCAAGGAACAATGCCGTATCATCTGCTAACTCAGAGTCCCAAAACTCTTCCTCCGTGCATAAAGGCAGCATGAGACCCACAACACCAGGGGCAGCCCGAAGAAACCTGCTCATAGCCTCAGCTCCAATGAGGTACAGTAAAGGGGCGAGGGGATAGCCCTGCCTCACCGAACGGGAAATGTGAAAATGCTCGCCGCGCCCCCCACAAGCTAAAACAATGCTATGAGTCTCCTTGTATAGGCAGGACACCCCTCTGATCCAGTTTTGGGAAAACCCCATATGTGCCATAGTGCCCTCCAAAAAATCCCAATCCACTCTGTCATAAGCTTTTTCAAAATCAAGCAAAAGAATGGCAAGAGGCTGCTGACTAGACTTTGCCCACTCGACAGCTTCCCAGAAAGAAAAGATGTTATCAAATATACTCCTTCCTTGGAGGAACCCATTCTGTGTATCATGGATAGTCCTTTGGAGAATCGGCTGCAACCTTATCTGCAGATCCAGGGAGAGTGATGGGCCTCCATTGTTTAATGTCAGTCTTGTCCCCACTCTTGGGGATAAGGTGAATCAGCCCCTCGGTGAGGTATGGCGGCATCATACCCGACAGCCACATTTCCTGAAGGGCAACAGTGATAGAATCTCCAATATGATCCCAAAAAAGAATAAAGAAGGTGGGAGAAAGACCATCATCCCCTGGGCATGAACAATGGAAAGAGCATGTAGTGCGTGAAGGAATTCATCCTTCGAGAAAGGGGCATCCAGGGAAGAACACATAGCATCTGTAATGAGCTTGGGCATGCACTCCCAGACTTTCTGCCGTGCCACATCTCTCGGAGGAGAGGGCACCTTTGCAGTCAACAAAGACCGATAAAAATCTGAAGGAATACCCCTTACCTTGTCAGGCTCAATCTGAACCTCACTCTGTGAATCCTGCAAATACCTCACAGAATCCTTGCTATGGGAAGGCCTGTGTGCTGAAAAAAACTCTTTGTTGCATTTGCCACCCATTTGAGTCCAAAAAGCCTCGTTCGCATGAAACGCGAACTCAGCCCTCCTGTCCATGGCCAACTGCAGCTCTGCTCTAACTGTGGTCAAGAGGTCTGTAATCCAAGACGCATGTGGATGATTTTCATGTTCCCTCTGAAGAGCAGTAATCCTACGCCTAATAGCTGTCTCCTTGTCCAGAGCCTCCTTCTTCTTGGACAAGGCAGCGCTATGATAATGATGGCTCGTTCTCTCAAGAGCCAGCGCAATATTACGACGAGGATTAGGACCATCACAAGATCTCCATCTCTCTCTGATCTCAAGGGAGATGTCAGCATCTAGATAAAGAGAGTCAGGGATACGGACACGGGGAGAGGCCGAGCGAACCCCAGGCTCCCTGAGACACAAACGACGGGGCAACGATTGGATTTGGTGGTGCCAGGCATAATAGCGATGGTGCCTCCTCTGTCCAGGGACCAATCATCCACATAAAATCTGTCCAGACGTGCAAAGATGCTCTCAACCCCGCTCCTGCGGTTATGCCAAGAGAAAGATAAGGAATTTGGCCTTCTCTGGAAGTCATCCTCAGTCCAGCAATCCTTGCCAAAGAAAGAGAGCATGAACCTCTCCCATGAGGCTTGCTCCAAAGGGTGTAAACCCCCTTCGTGTCCACCCTTCTTGTCAGAAGGTTGCTCAACCATATTGAAGTCTCCTCCCACTATCCAATGATCAACCTGGGGAATGACATTTGTAATGGTGTTCCAAAAGGCCACCCTTTCACCTCTCACGTTAGATTCATAAATATTCAAGATTCCCAATTTCTGACCCTCATGCATGATCAAGATCCACTGCACTCTAGCAGGGATGATAGCACCGTGCCCAATAACACGAGGCATAGCAGATGCTGCCACTGAAATGCAAACACTCCCTCTAGTCCCAACAGCCGAGGACGAGAAGGTGTGGTCAGAAAGCATCTTACTAGTTTTGCCACACTGAGATCTATCCAATTTGTGTTCCTGCAACAAAAGTATATCCATAGACCCTCCTGTAACAGCAGGGTGAAGCTGGTCCTTCAGAAGGCGCTTCCTACCACGGGTGGGAAGCCCTCCAAGGCCCTGAACATTCCATGAGACGATTCTCATGGAAGAGAAGAGGGTTTGACCCCCGATCTAAGAAGACGATGGGCAGCTTGAGGACACCTCTCATAATGCTGGAGGACGGGATAATCCACGGGGCAAAGTCCATTGACATGCCCTTGTCCGGGGCCCTGCTTAGTACCTGCATATGTACGAGAAACCTACGAGAAACCTGTGTGCCTGTGGGGCATCAAGGGCAATGGCATCATGCTGAAAATCCTGCAATACATGATCCCCACTGCGTTGAGCATCCTGCATATCGCCCCCTCCAAGTAGAGAGGACTCAACAAAATCATCCTGATCTGGTATATCATCTCCCTGCAAAGAAGCATGAGCTGATACATCCCTCTTCCCAGAAACATCATCTATTTGAGGTGCAAGATCTGAGGAGGTCTTCCCATCAATCGCACCAGGGGGCGGGCGTGAGAGACAGCTCGCCACACCTGGCAGACCTTAGGATGGGAAGGATCCAAGGGAGGTGGTGCCTGAGAAGCACGCTTGCGAGGCCTCATGTGACCCCGAGCCCGAGGGCAATCTCGAGCAAAGTGACCCTGTTGGTGACAAACCCGGCATTGATCGGGTTTACCTGCAATCTCCATACGTTGCTTCAAACGACCACTAGGGCCCAGAAGCAAAACATAGTCCTCAAAAAGCTCACAGTCACGGGCAAGAACCATGACCCTGGGGACAGCATCCGCCGGGGCAGTAACCACCTAGGCAGAAGATGTCAGCAAAGCGTGGAGGGGGGGCACTTGAAGAACCAGCCCAAAGGCGGACCCGATGGCCTCGAGCATAGGCCAATATGCGCGAGGAAGACCTGGGAATTTGAGAGTAATCGGGAAACGGTTCCGGTCTTCCTCAATAGGGTCAAAATAGTTGGAGTAGGGAAGAAAAAAAACCTTACTCGGGCCCAATGGCAAAGGGCTGCCCTTCAAAACCTCTGAGGCTGCGTCCTCGGAATCAAAATCCACCTGGAAGAAACCTCTTCCAAGCAACCTGACATCTTGAAAGTGTGGAGCGAGGTCGGAAGGCAGAGCCGCTAGGACCCAGTCCGGAGCCTGGAGACGGGAAGGGTGAGATCCAAAGATTCTGGCAATGAGGGTCGTTTTGGAGTCTTTCTCGATTTTGGCGAAGAGGACCGCAAGTTCGCCTTCGGAAAAAACAATGGTTCGGCCGGCCGAGGGAGAAAGTTTAGCCATGATGCTAATCGAAAAAGAAGGCAGACTTGAACCCGGATGAGGAGCAATCCGAACCAAGGGGAAGAGGCAGGCAAGGAGGCGAAAGAAAGGGAGGGTGTGAGAGGGGAAAAAAAAACAGGAAGCTGGACACACAGGCGAAGGGATGAGCTGTGCAGAGGGATGAGGCGGAGGAATGAAGGGGAGGAAGAGGCAGGGGCGACCAGTGGAGGAGGAATGAAGGGAGGCAGAGGAGATGTTCGCTGCGCAGAGGGATGAGGCGGAGGAATGATGGCGGGCAGAGGCAGGGGCGAAAGGACAGATGGGAGGCGGAGGAAGGAATGGGCGATGCAGGCACAGAGGCAGAGAAGGACAGATGGGAGGCGGAGGAAGGAAGGGGCGACACAGCGGCGCAGGCAGGGTTCGGGGAGCTTACACGGTCATTCGCCTTTCTTCTTCAGCTTCTCAATCTCCTCTTTCAGGGCCCCAACCTTGTCTCGAGCTTGTCTTGAGGATTTGGATGTGAGAATGGGCCGTAGGTTTTCTATAACTATACGACAGGTTTTAATAAACATTAGTCGCTCTATATATTTTTCTTTGAGTTTAGAGGTAATGCACCTTTTGAACCTCATTAAGGCTTCTTAGGTGCATACTGTATGTGCTTCGAACTCAACACCTTCAATGCTTTTTACAACTATGATAAATTGAATTTTACTTATGTTGCATCTGCAGTTCTTGTTGTCTACATAAATGCTTAGCAACATGGTTGACTTTATGGTGTACAGGACTGAGAATGGCATACAAGAAAGGGATAAGATAGCACAAATTTCTTGCGAATTTTTAGAGCTTCCTGCTGGAAATAGTTATACTCCAGTCTGAGAGATTCCGTGCATGGACACATGTTTGAACAGCAGCATATTCCAAACCCTAAATGAGATGCTCTTTGAAATATAAGTCTTAGCCTTGTACTCCTGTTCTGAGAACCTACATTCTTGGATGTTTTTGTAGGTGCATACGTGTGGAAGCAAGGGAGGCCACAGATGATGAACTTGCAACTGTGCACACAAAGAAACACATCAGTCTGATGCGACGTATCAGTAGCAAAGTTTATGGAAAGGAAGGGAGAGAGAAGTTAGCCAAGCACTACAATTCAATTTACTTCAATAAGGGGTCGTCTGAATCGGCACTTCTTGCAGCTGGCTCAGTCGTAGAGGTCTTAAGCTTCTAACACCTTCCGAAACACCTCAGATTGTTGTATGTTATGATTTGGATTTTCAACTTCACACTTTGTTACTCTCGAATTGCTAACCTAAATTTCTTTCCATTGTTGCTTTGGTTTCGCATTCTTGTATGGGCTTGTCACGGACATATCCTATATTTCTTTCGATTGTCACTTTGGTTTTTCATCCCTGTATGGGCTTGTCATGTGCATGCCCAGTCAAGGATGCTCATGGACATACCCTACCTGTCCACCGCCTTTTGGGTAGGATCAGAGGCTGTGTTTGGGCTTGTGGGTTGCAGTTTTGGGCAGCCAGATACTGGGCAGCAGGGGGCCGGACAGCCCACGCCACTTCGGAGAGGAACGGTATTGTGGGCGAATTGGAAAGAGAACACAACCTGGATTAGACAAGAAGGGGAAGCACTCATGTGGGAAATCTGGATAGCAGGGGAACACGATGTTAGCAGTCATCTCCTGTCTGTATATTCACACCAGGGCCTCTGTTGTGGGTGTGCCCGCCCGATTTAGGTGTTTTCTCATTTTTCCCCACTCTCCCTATTTTTTCCCTATTTTTACCAGGTGTGGGAGGCTGTCCTGTGGTTCTTGGATTGATCCAGATGATGGCCGACTGGTCCTACTGCTCCCCGCTTCTCTTTGTTGCTGGCCGACTTCACACGTGTGCTGGCCGACTGACAAAAGCTGGCCGACTGGGAGTTCAGCAGGTCGGGTGTCCTTTTGTGGCTGTCGGTTGTCCTTGCTACTGGCCGACTGGATCATAGGAGCCATATAAAATGGCCCCTTCCCCCCACACATCTTGTATTCGGTATTCGAGATTTCCTTGTGTATATAGTAGAGTTACACGCCTCTCTCTCTCTCTCTCTCCCCCTCTCTATTTCTGTGTTTTTCTGCAGTGCACTTGCTCTTGTGTTTTCAGATCTTGTCTTCATCTCCGCTTCATATTCTGACATGGTATTAGAGCTCTAGGCTCTTGATAAATCTTGGGAACTGTGTGAGCAAGAGGGGGCCTGTTGTGTTGCTGATTGGTGGACTGTTTTGGACCGTCCGGGAAGAGGAGAAGCAAAGGCGGGCTGATTTGCTGGACAGCCACTTGCAGGTTTAAGTTCTTCTTTTTTCCCACCGACCCACCCTTTTCAGTTACACTCCCGCAATGGCAGATTTACTTGAGATGGCTGAGAAGCATGTGAAGATCCCGACACTCCCCACATTCTCAGTGGACCGTCAATTGGACGGGAACAACTACGACATATGGAAGGTGATGATGGAATCTGTTTTGGAGTCTTACGACCTTGCTGATTTCATTGTTGTTGGGTTCCACGGCCAGAGTTAGAGGAAGGGGAGTTACCCTCGATTCGGAAAGAACGCGAGGCACAGGCACAGTTGTCGGATCGTGTCAACGCCAGGGTCCGTTCTTTCATTTTCCTCAACTGCACACCGTAGGTAATCAATCATATCAAGCATATGACGCTGGCTATGGCAGCATTTGGCTTCTCTCTATAACAGGGTATCGCCCATGAAGAGGATCTCCTTGGAAGTCCAGATGCGGATGATGAATCCTGCAAAGTCATCGACGATGCAGGCTCTTTAGCAGGAAGTTCTTCAGACTGGGAAAGAGATATCATCGGAGGATATGGCCATCACGTTGCTGTCACATTTGCCCTCTCAGTACTCAGCATTTTATTCTTCTTTGATTACCAGTGGCAGGCTCAGCACCATCACATGGGAGGAGCTTGTGCCCATGGGCTTTGACCAGGAGGAAAGATTCACAAACCTTCCACAGGGTGGAGGTTCGGAGGCTTTAACTGGCCAACGGTCGAAAGGCCGTAACAACAAGGGCAAAGGGAAGGCTTCATCGGAGAAGTCTTTTGAGAAGATGTTCGACTCAAACCGCGAGAAACTCAAGGCAGAGAGGACCTGTAATGATTGTGGCGAGAAAGGCCACTATTGGAGGCAGTGTCCCAAGCGGAGCACCGAGAAGGGTGCAGAATCCTCAGCAGCAACCGTGAAGACTCCAGCTTTTGTGCACTTGGAGGTGATGGACATCGATGTTTCATTTTCTTCGTGCAGGGAGGAGGTTGGAGGACTCTCCGCTACGGATTCTCGGGAGTGGATTCTAGATAGTGGTGCTTCCAGGCACATGACTCCTTCCCGTTTGGCTTTACAAGATCTCTGCAGGTATTCTGGTCACATCCTTACTGGGGATACATCCACTATCCCAATTCATAGTGAGGGCGGGTTGGAGATAGTTCCCGATGGCAAAGGGGGAAAGCATTCCTCCAAGGTGTTGTATGTTCCGTCACTTGGTTTTCATCTGTTTTGTCAGTGTATCAGGTTTGTAAGACTGGCATACAGGTGGAGTTTGATGAGCATTTTGTTGCTTTCCGGGACAAGGCAACAGGCCAGGTAGTTTGGGAAGGCGGAGTGGAGAATGGAGTTTACAAACTTTCAGCACTCTCTTCCAGGTCCTCCGTTTTGTGATGAGTGACAGTCTGGTAATGGCCACTTAAGTGTGGATACGCTGCAGGTGCAGGCTTTCCAGGACCAGATGGTGGATGGCTTGCCAGTTGATGGTAGTAGTTGGCAGGAACTTTCCAGTACAGATGTTGGTAGTTCTTGTGTTCGTCAGTCAGAGGAAACTTTACAGGTAACCTATGCTCTGATGTCTCGTAGCATTTGGGAGAAAGAAATTCCTGTAGTTGAGAAAGCTCTTTCCACGGGAACTGTTGGAAAGCTCTTTCCACAGGAACTGTTGGAAAGCCAGGCAGGTGGTAGTTGATTACTTGCAGGCGAAGGTGGATGTTGCACATTCTCCAGGCCTTGTGGTTCCGGATTCAGAGGGGGTTGGTTACAGGTTTCCGAAGGCCTTGAGTGGTCTTCAGCAGGTTTCTAGGACTTGGCATCCCACCGTAATAGGTGTTGATCCTTGTGAGCAGTATGATGCCTCTTTGACTCGGAAGCAAAATGGTTCATTGATTTGGTTGATGCATACCAGATTGGACAGGAGCTTCCTGATGAGGCTGTTGAGCTCATGTGTGCAGAGGACTCTTTGGGACGCAGGATTGCGGATCTTGTGGTATCTGCAGGGTACGAAGGATCTTGGACTCTTTTACACAGGAGGGGGATTGATGGATGGAGTCAAGACTCCACGGTAGGAGTGACTCAGATTGGGGAGGAGAGCCAGACATGAGGACCTTGACATCAGGCTACAGTTTTCCCTTGGCTTAGGAGCAATTTTATGGAGTAGTAAGAGGCAGCCATCTTTTGCCTTGTCGACAGAGGCAGAGTACTAGGCTCCTTGTGGTGCTGCTTGCGAGGTGGTGAGGTTGCAAAGGTTACGTGGCAAGATTGGGTTTCCATTGGTGGAACCCACGGTCATCCAGAGGCATTTTGTTCATGTTGTTGATGACATCTTGCTAGAGTTCTGTTCGACGGAGGACAATGCGGTGGACCTCTTCACGAAGTCTCTATCTCAGGCTTTGCTCCGGCGGCACTCCCGCTCACTGGGGTTGGCTCCACATCCAGGAGCTGAGAGGGGGTGTTAGTAGACATCTCCTGTCTGTATATTTACACCAAGGCCTCTGTTGTGGGTGTGCCCACCTGATTTAGGTGTTTTCTCCTTTTTCCCCACTCTCCATATTTTTTCCTATTTTTACCAGGTGTGGGAGGCTGTCCTGTGGTTCTTGGATTGATCTAGGTGATGACCGATTGGTCCTACTGCTCCCCGCTTCTCTCTATTGCTGGCCGACTTCACACGTGTGCTGGCCGACTGACAGAAGCTGGCCGACTGGGAGTTCAGCTGGTCGGGTGCCCTTTTGTGGCTGTCGGCTGTCCTTGCTAGTGGCCGACTGGATCATAGGGGCCATATAAAATAGCCCCTTGCCCCCACACATCTTGTATTCGGTATTCGGGATTTTCTTGTGTATATAGTAGAGTTACACGCCTCTCTCTCTCCCTCTCTATTGCTGTGTTTTTCTGCAGTGCACTTGCTCTTGTGTTTTCAGATCTTATCTTCATCTCCGCTGCATATTCTGACACGAGGCCCATTTCAGGGAAAGACAAAGCTATTAGGCCAAGCATAAGAAAGAGCTCTAGGCATGATCCCCCCCCCCCCCCCCCCCCCCAACTGGCCTTAGGCCCAGGATCCTCTCGTAGTTATCGTCTTTCACTGCTCGTAGGTGCTTTTTGTCCGCCCTAGGCGATGCCGCCAAGGAAGCACCTTGTGGGGTTTTGAACCCAAGACATCGTGGTCCTAGACAAGCACCTTTACCACTTGAGCTATCACCTCATTGGCGGCATGAGTTGCAGCACTGATAGATGCAAAGCTTGTGCACAAAGGCATGAAAGTGGAGAGTTCATTTGAGGTAGAAACTAACAGGAAGGAGTTTTCGAGGTTGCCCGAGTTTCTAAGGTTGGAAGGAGTACAAGAGGCAGTTTTCCCTAGTAACATTTGTAGATTAGTTAAGGTTCTTGAGGAGGTATCGATGTCTATGGTGGTAGGGGCAACCATCAGAGTATGCGTAGGAATTATTCTTGGAGGACCAGCACAAGTATGCATAGAAATTATTGTTCGAGGACCAGCATATGCCGGAGTTTGTGTGGCTATTCTAGCTCCCGAGTCCTTTCCCAGGGAGCTTAAGGAGAGTTCTATGGCTAGAAGAAAGTACCATGCTCAATGTTCCAATGGAGATAGCAGAGCTGGAGTTGTTAGTCAACGTAGAGTTGGTCTCATAGCAAGTTGGATGACATGGAAGGAGACGTGCTTGGAGCTTCCTCGAAGGTGTCAGTTTATGATAGGTAGTATACTGTAAGTTGTAGTTGTAGATTATGACAACCATCAAAATACCCTAGGTCATGTGACAGCTGGTGTCTTGCCTTTTGAGTCATCATGTGTGTGCACTCAAGTTTCCGATATATGAGTGCTAGGAGGCCATCATCGGGGAGTGTAATTTCACAAGTCAGTGTGGAATGTTTGCTTGAACACAATGCTAATCCATACACTTAAATACACTAAGATTTAATGGACAACAAGCTCAATACAAGATGTAATTTGCTGAATTGACAAGAGATGCACAATGAGTTGGAACGGCTGGCCCCTCCTCAAATAATGTATATTGATCTTGGAGAATCAAGTACATAGTGTCATTGGCATTTCTGACTAGATTTCTATATCAATGCATATGAATACAGTATTGAAAACAATATGGTTGTCGGACCTCGGTGAAGATCTTCAACTCACACTACCGTGTCAAGTGCCCATGTTCCTACCATCTGCTCTCTATTGTTCTACTGACACATGGTAGAAACAATCTTCAAGAGAGCACGTAGGACAAGAGAACACTACACAAGGTATGTGAAGAGGCCTGCTCCTTCCTCTTGCTACTTGCGTCCATATCGATCATTAACGCTTACCAATTGCAAGTAGAGTCGACGTTAGTGGAAGTCTTTGTGATAGAAGTGTCTAGAATGTTGAAATCTTCAATTTGTCGCAATCCTTCGTGACAAAAGTCTTCAAGTGGTTGCAGGGAACCTTGGGAAAACCTCCCCTATGGTTCAACTTGAGAAAAGAAGGTTTAAGATGGTGCGTGTGCGGCTCTGAAGCTCTCCCCCCCTGGTTTGCACCCCCCCCTCCCGCGGTGTTGTGCGCCCCACCCCGTAGCTCTCTCGCCTCCTGCGCCTGCCTCCCTTGCCCACCTTTTGCGCCCGCCCCCCGCTCACCCCCCTTGCTTGCGCATCCTCTGCCCCCCCCCCCCCCTCTCCCCTCCCTCCCTCCCCGCCTTCCCCCATTCCTTGTGCCTCCCCGTGCCCAGCCCCGTTGTGGCTCCTTGCCTATCTTTTTCGCCTCCCTTTTTTTTTCCCTTCGCTTCTTTTGCACCTACCCCCCCTCCTTGCCCGTTGCTGCCCCGCATCCCCCTCTCCTCTCAGCGTTGCTCCCCTTTTTCCTTTTTTCCGCCTCCCCCCCCTCTCCCCTTTTACTTTCTCTCTTCTCGCCCGATTGCAGCCCTCCCCCCTTCTCTTTCTTCTAGGTTCCGCTCCCCCCTCCCCGTGCTTGCTTTCCTCTCCCTCTTCCCGCAAGAAGTTTCTTCAGTTTCTTCGGGGTGTTTTTTTCGACAAGCCTCGGCATTTTTTGGTCGTATCCCTCAGGAGGACTCCATGGTAGCCGATCCGTCAACCCAGACCGAGGCCTGGTTTGCAAAATTGTTGGTTCTCGCCCCACACAGGGATCTTTTATAGGTGAGCCTCATTGGCGCGCCTGCAAAGATCACAGACATTCACCCTTTGGGGCGTGCTACTACCAGGTGGAGTTCGACTTATCAGAGGCGTCAGACCAAGTCATGCAGGTGAGCCCACTTGCATTGTGTACGGCGCAGGCCTTCTTTGCGCGGTGGCAGCACAGCTTCGACCCTGCGTCTTAACCCACTTGCTGGCGTGTTGGGATTTCCAGTGATAGTTTGCTTCCCAAGCCTTAGGAAGGAATACCTTCCGCTTCTCTCGGTGATTGGTGGTGCCATGTGATGGAATCCCATCCCCACTGCTGCCTCAGCCCTTGCATGGGTAGTCGGGATTCCATCCCTCCGCATTTGTGTTGTCGTGCCAGATTCAATGCCACATGTCATATCTATCCAATGCCTCCGGGGAGACCCCATCCTTCAATGAGTGGAGTATTCAAGCCTTCCAGGCCAATGTTTCATTTGCAAGCAGATGGGCCATCTAGCTAGAGCTTGCCCTCGACAAGTCTAGGAGACCACCACCCGTGGTTCCCCTCCCCGATATCCTGTTCAAATCCTCAGCAGGGGGTAGAGAGAGAGGTAGGTTCTCAAGCAGCGGAGCACCTGGTTTTGGCCGCAGACGATACAATTGCTAGAGAGTGGTGGACGGCTGGCCCGCGCGAGCCGTTATCTGACCATCAAGGCTGAGCACCGTCGACGTGCGCGCTAGGCTGGCAGAGCACATGAGGATTCGGTTCTCTCAGAAAACCGGTAGGAGCATTTATCACAGCACCTACTAGTTGGCGACGAGCCCCCTCAAGTCACTGAGCGAGCCCCTCTGGTCCCTCCGATTTGGCGACCAATTCCCCCGACTCTCAGCGCCCAATGAGGTGGATAGACCCCACTGAGCCCTCGGTGAGCCTCTCCTTGTAGCCTTCCTCTCAAATGGATCTCTCTCAGCAGCATCTATCCTCGACCTCTCCCCCGCCTCTCCCTCCTCGTCCTTCCTCACCCTCGTCTTTATCCACATCAGTTTCTTCAGCCCCGTCCTCCGCATCGGAGCCCACCCTCCCCCCTCCCTCCGCCTCTCCAGAGCACTCCTATCGCTCCCCTGGAGCCCCTGACCCGGAGTGGAGGCACCCAGCGAGTTCCGTGTGCCGATTGATTCACCGTTTCTCTGAGCTGGTTGAGATAACCATCGCCGCCTCCCTAGTGAGGGCTCTCCCGCTAGGGCCCAGGTGGGCTCCAGCTGGTTGAGATAACCATCGCCGCCTCCCTAGTGAGGGCTCTCCCGCTAGGGCCCAGGTGGGCTCCCTAGGATCTTAGGGCAGCCGGTGGATTATAGTTTCTTCCGTTGTCTCTCAGCGGAAGGGACATATATGTTTGAAGAGATAGTAGTGCCTCTTCGGATATGTGGTTTTCCACCACTCTAGGCCCTCTACGCTAGAGAATGGCGCGATGATTTTTTCTTTTCCTTTGAGTGCAGCCCCAGGGAGACAGATTGGGACTCAAAGTTGGTGACTGCCGCCATCCAGGGTCAGGCAGTCGAGCTATCTCATCATCTTCACGATCTTCGCATCACCGACGTACGCACCCATCTATGGCCATTGGCTAGGATGGAGCTTTGAGGCTCAGCCCATAGAGACCATGATGGGGAGATGGTGGCCTCTTGCCTGGAGGTGCTACTATTTGTGTTCATGCATACTTCTGTCATACTACTTCTCCTCCCTTTTATAGGTACCTCCATTGTGATTGATGGAGCTTGGAGTACGCATACTCTCGCGCTTGGAAAGAGTGGCATCACATGGAGGACAAGATCCGCGTCCACTTGTTGCGCCTTTGCCCCAAGATGGCTCCGTCCAAACCCTCGCCCAAGACTCTTGGAGTGGAGGGAAGTTTTGCTAGTTCCGTCTCACATAGAGATTGATATGCGGATGGTCTCATGGAACATACAGGGTTTAGGAGGGCCTCGGTGCTTCCACAGACAAGGCGTCCTTAGAGGAGAGCTTTAGAGAGCCCTAGTTGTAATATGCGGAAACTTCAGAGAAGGATCGGTACTTCAAAGGGCCCCCACCACGGATGGTGTATTTGCTTTATTAGAATGATGTAAATCTGAAAACAAAATACAGAAACTTGACCTTTTCTTGGCTGGAGATTCTCCAGCCCTTGACCTTCAGTCTTTCACCCCTTTGCGTTAGCAACTTCTTGGCTGTCCTGGCCCTTGTTTGCTTGGAGCACTTGGTGAATTATGAGATGGCTTCATTGATTCTAGGCTGGAGTATTTATACTCCCTTTATCATTCAGTCGGCCAGCTTCATAAAGCCCCATGACTAGGTATTTTAGCAATTATGTGCTTTCACACTATGCAATATGCTGCCCACTCTGCGCATGCCTGCTGGAACAGTACCAGGCTGCTGGGCACTCTGCGCATGGGTGTGGGACTGCCCCCTACACCTGGCCGACCTACTGGGTAGGGTTTTTAACCCTGTCGGCTGCCTGTCCAGCAGCATTAAAGCTGGCCGACAGCCCTTCCAGCCCATGCCATGGCTGGTGGGCACAGCTTGGGCCCTCCTGGCCCCTTGGGGGTGGTTCTACACCTCCCCCATGCCCACACTAAGGGTGCAACTCTTCGCACTGGGGTAGCCCTATGGGCTGGCCCCTCTCTACATGCAAACCTATATGCCCACAGAGGTCTGGCATCCAGTTGCAAACTAGACACACAGAACATCTGACATCATTCCAGAGGGAGACTCACAGCGCGGACTGGCACTGTTTCATGTGCAGGACAGTGCACACCTGACCTTGGACTCATGTGCAGGACAATGCACACCTGACCTCGGACGACTGAGATGGATCCCTGGCTGACTCATCCCGGACTGGCCTCACATGGGACCAGTTCACCATCCCAGGTCCTGCACCTTCTGTACAGAAATGTCTACGTGGCATCCAAGTGCGGGATGCACGTGACATCTCCTTCTGCTTATCTTGACGGAAGCTGCATAGCCTCCAAATAATCCGTCAATAATGCCGGATAGTCTTCGAAAAATTCTTTGTCGAGCCATACCGCTTCAGGAGTTCCTCGGTCCTGAAACTTCGTGAGGAACTGTCGTAGTCTTCGGCCTGAGCCATGCTTGAAACGGTGCAGAAGGATCTGTTCTGGATCCATTACTTCTGCTTCATCAATAATGTCTGGTTCCGCTTCGTCTTTGACCTCTGAAGGGGGTGGACCTGCATATGGCTTTAACCAACTGACATGAAATACATCGTGCATAGTCCAACTCGGAGGTAGCTTTAACTGCATAGACACCTCATTAATCTTTTTCCGGATGGGAAATGGTCCGAAGCTCCTGAAAGACAACTTTGGGCATCGCTTGCCCACCTGCTTCAATCTTTGCTTCATAATCCGAAGATACACCCAATCCCCTTCCGAAAACTTCATGTCCCTTCGGTCTTTATTGGCCTGTCGAGTGTAGGCCTCTTGTGCTTTAGCCAATCTGTCTTTAACGGACTCTAGGATCTCTTGGTAAGACTCCGTCACTCTGTTCGCCTCCGGTACTGAAGACGAAGTCCTGGTTAACAACGACTGGAAAGGCCTTCCAAATGCTGCCTCATATGGAGTCCTGCCAATAGCTGAAGAAAAAGAGTCATTCAAAACAGCTTGAACTAAAGGCAAAAACGATTCCCACTTACCTTGCTGATCGTGGACATAACACTTCAGCACATCAAAGGCCAACTGGTTGTATATCTCTGTCTGGCCATGTGTCTGTGGGTGGAATGCACTGGAAAAATTCAACTTAGTACCAAAATTATCAAACAATGTCCTCCAAAAATGACTGGTAAACTTGGCATCTCGGTCTGACACTATGGTCCTAGGAATCCCGCCAATCGGTACCAATGCCGAATGAATAGCTGGGCAACATCCTCGGCGGTCACATTGGCCCTGCAAGGAATAAGCATAACAAATTTGCTGAACCTATCAACAATAGTTAAACATTGCGTATTACGCTTACTCGGACTGGGAGGCAGATTTGTGACAAAGTCCATCGAAATGTCCTGGAAAGGACCCTCAGGAATCGGCAAAGGCTGTAACAACCCTATCTTCTTTCCACGAGGAGCTTTCACCTTTTGACAAATGTCACAGCGTTGTACATATGTAAACACATCACGCCTCATCTTTGGCCAATAGTATTGCCGTTCTAATTTCTCCAGAGTCGAATTCATGTCCCTATGACCACCTGTAATGGCGTCATGGGCATCATGGAGAAGCGCTGCCCGTAATGATTTCATGACACATAATCGGCCTTTGTAGAAAAGCCAACCATCGCGTATCAGAAAATGGAATGGTCCTGTGGCATCCAATGCCTGTTCCCACTGTGTACCGAATTCCTCGGAATCCGTGTACGTGTGCTTCATGTCTTCTAGTCCTGTACCAACAAGGTTAAGTCTAGTGGTCTGAATCGCAGATACTTGTCCCTTCCTGCTCAAAGCATCGGCCAGTGGATTGGCCTTTCTTGGAAGGTACTCAATCATACCACCGAACTGCTGGAAGATCTGACTCCAGCGGTGTTGTCGATCACTCCACTGTGCACTTGGCATCGTCTGAATCCAGCGCAATGCCTGATGGTCAGTGCGAACCTCGAAGTCACGGCCATACAGGAAATGTTTCCAATGTTTCAAGGCTTGCATAACTGCTAGGAGTTCACGATCATAGACTGAGTAGTTCTTTTCGGCGGACAGTAACTTACGAGACATGTAAGCTACCGGATGACCATATGGTTGCAATACACCTCCAATTGCGATGTTACTCGCATCGGTGATCACTTGAAATGGTTCGTCCCACGAGGCAAGGGCTAAACAAGGCGCTTCTGACAAAGCCACCTTGAGGTTCTGGAATGCCTCCAACGCTCGTGGAGTCATTCGAATCTTTTGCCTTCTTGTTTTCACTCCCTTTAGGAGATCGGTGAGATCTGCCGAGAGATCAAAAAACTTGTCAATGTGGGTGGGTATATGCCTGGCATATACCCACAAATGATCTAATGTCATAAGCGGACTGAGGTACTTCCCAGTTAACAATCTCGGCCACTTTAGCCGGATCAAGTCGAATGCCTTCAGCACTAATTATATATCCCAAGTAATGTACCTGGAACAGATAAAATTCTGACTTCTTTTCATTGACATAGAGCTCGTTGCTTTCCAGCAACTTAAGGACTTTCTCCACATCAATGTCATGCTGCTCAACTGTAGCTGAAAATATGATTATGTCGTCCAGAAATATGAACACACACTCGCCAATCAACTCCCGGAAAATACGCATCATCATGCGGTTAAATGTAGCTGGGGCGTTCGTCAATCCAAATGGCATAACCACAAATTCATAGTGGGCCCGTTCTGTACGGAAGGCTGTCTTGGGGATGTCCCCCTCGACAATCCGTACCTGGTGGTACCCACTCTTTAAATCCAGTTTTGAGAACACCTTTGCTCCATTCAGCCTCTCGAGAATATAGTCAATTCGAGGCATCGGGAATCTGCTCTTGATAGTCAGCTTGTTGAGTGCACGATAATCGACACACAACCGAGAAGACCCATCTTTCTTCTTGACAAACAAGATCGGTGCTACAAATGGTGACACGCTGGGGCGGATGAAGCCAGCTTGCAACAATTCTTGGAGTTGGCGGTCCAACTCCGATTCCATTGCCTTAGAAAGGCGATACGGAAACTTGCTCGGGGGTTCCGAGCCTGGGAGGAGGTCAATCTTGTGATCCTCCGGTCTGGACGGGGGCTGGGGAGGGAGACTGTCTCGAAGAAAAATCTTCTGGAACTTTTCATGGAGAACCAAGTACTTCTCGGAAGCATTGGCCACCGTCTGGGCTGTCTGGATGTAAATCATCGCACACTGTGCGCCTTTCCTAACTGCTCGCTTAGCCTGCAAGTGGCTTATGAGCGGAAAGTTTGGAATACTTGGCTCACACTTAATGGTCACCGGGGTGTTTGACACATTCCGATCGATTTGGAACGTGTGCTTGTCCCACTTGACATCAGGAAGAAACTTGTGAAACCACTGGATACCCAACATTATGTCTGCTCCTACAAGAGGGGCAACCATAAAGTCACGCACAAACTCTATGCCCTGAATCACTAACTTAGCACCTAGAGCTTCATACTTGATGCTCGTTGTCATACCTGTGCTAAAACCCTCAACTTGTTTGTCCACCGGAGTCAGCTCGAAACGGGCACGCCTAGCGGCCTGTTCCGTGATCACATCCTCCGTGCTGCCGCTGTCAAACAAGACAACGACTCTCTGGCCACCTATGTAGCCAAAGGACTTGAGCAATTCGTTGCGCTCATACTCCTGGTCATGGGCGCCCTTCTGCTTATCTTCGAGCTCCCGGCTAATAATTGCTCCAACTGAAGCACCGGGGGTTGAAGAACTAGGGGTAGCCATTGGGGTCTGTGTGGGAGCTGTGCTCACCACGGAAGCTGTGGAGGTGGCGGCGGCCTTTGGAGGCTTCTTCGGACAATCCCGAGAAGTATGTCCTTTTGTGTGACAAAAGAAACATCTACCCTCCTTCCTGTACTGAGAAAGCTCCTCAGCACTCAACTTGCCACCTGTCTTGCCTGCCTCCGCTTTCTGGTCTGGAGTAAGCTTAGACGCATTGTTCGAGTTCTTGGAGCCAGAGGCTCCCAGGCTCTGTCCTGGGGAAGACCCCGTCTGGTTCTGGCTTTTGCCCCCCGAGGCGTTAGCCTTGGGAGAAGCCGGCTGGGAAGTTTTGGGCTTGCCACCATTGTGTTTCATTTCTGCACTCTGCGCAAGCGAGAGTGCGTCCTCAAAGGTGGCTGGCCTAAACATACGCACCTCCCATTGGATTTGCGTGTCCAGGCCATACAAAAACTGCTCTTTCTTGTCCGTATCAGATAAGCCTAATTGCAGACACAAGGTCGAAATTTTATTGGCAAACTGAAGGACTGGTTGCGCGTTCTGACGCGCTCCCCTGAACTCGTCTTCGAGTCGCTCAAGGTAGTGGGGCGGTAGAAACCGCTGCTTAAGGTCGCGGACGAACTCGTCCCACACATAAGTTGCCATACCTGCTCTGGTGTGGGCATGAGCCCACTGAGTCCACCAAGGAATGGCCTCACCTTCCAAGTACCAACTAGCTAAGATCACTTTGTCAATATCTGTTTTCCTAACTGCGGCAAAGTAAGCTTCAAATTGATGTAACCATGAATAAAGAGTAGTGGGATCGAGTTTACCATTATACTTACTGAAATTCATTTTCTCGGGAAAATGATTCGAGGGCGCCGCCGGTGTCAATCTGGCGTCCAAAGCTCTAAGGTAACGCTCGTGTTCCACTCGTCGCATGGCGTCGTCTTCTCGTTGTCGAATCTCCAATGCACGCATTTGCATCTCAAGCAAGGAGCTTGGCTGCGGCTGTGACCCCGCGAGAGGGTCCCTGTGACGAGGATCTGGTATCTGGGATACGGAAGGAGAGGGAGGAGGAGATGGAAAACGCGACGCTGGAGAGCGAGAACGCTCCTCCAGAGTCAAAATCCGCGCCTTCTGCTCATCCAACTTGGTTGTCTGGTCTGCGATTGCTCGCATCATCTGCTGGAACATGTCTGTGACACTCAAGCCGGGTGCCCTAGCTGGGCTGCCTGGTGCACTGTGGTCCCATGGTTCTGGTTCTCTCTCGTCGCCAAAGCTCGCCATAGCGGGAAAATGCAATTCCTTTCCGGAACGCAATGTGACCATCCACTATCTGTGTGGGAGACTTCCGGAGGCTTCCGGATGCTAAAAACCAACCGTCCTTCGAGGGACAGGAGTCACTCCGAAAGGGGTAGTCCACCGGCGTCTAAAAACCAACCACACGAGCGAAAAAATTTTCTGGTTTTCTTTGCTGAATCTTTGTCCTTGAAGTAGGCTCTGATACCACTGTAATATGCGGAAACTTCGGAGAAGGATCGGTACTTCAAAACTCAGAAATCAGCACTCTTTTCGCGACGGAATTAACGCACAAACTGAAAGGAGATGTGCAGAAAATAGAGAGAGAAGGGGAGAGGACACAGTATTGGGTCCCAATTACCCTCTGTAGGGCCCCCACCACGGATGGTGTATTTGCTTTATTAGAATGATGTAAATCTGAAAACAGAATACAGAAACTTGACCTTTTCTTGGCTGGAGATTCTCCAGCCCTTGACCTTCAGTCTTTCACCCCTTTGCGTTAGCAACTTCTTGGCTGTCCTGGCCCTTGTTTGCTTGGAGCACTTGGTGAATTATGAGATGGCTTCATTGATTCTAGGCTGGAGTATTTATACTCCCTTTATCATTCAGTCGGCCAGCTTCATAAAGCCCCACGACTAGGTATTTTAGCAATTATGTGCTTTCACACTATGCAATATGCTGCCCACTCTGCGCATGCCTGCTGGAATAGTACCAGGCTGCTGGGCACTCTGCGCATGGGTGTGGGACTGCCCCCTACACCTGGCCGACCTGCTGGGTAGGGTTTTTAACCCTGTCGGCTGCCTGTCCAGCAGCATTAAAGCTGGCCGACAGCCCTTCCAGCCCATGCCATGGCTGGTGGGCACAGCTTGGGCCCTCCTGGCCCCTTGGGGGTGGTTCTACACCTCCCCCATGCCCACACTAAGGGTGCAACTCTTCGCACTGGGGTAGCCCTATGGGCTGGCCCCATCTCTACATGCAAACCTATATGCCCACAGAGGTCTGGCATCCAGTTGCAAACTAGACACACAGAACATCTGACATCATTCCAGAGGGAGACTCACAGCGCGGACTGGCACTGTTTCATGTGCAGGACAGTGCACACCTGACCTTGGACTCATGTGCAGGACAATGCACACCTGACCTCGGACGACTGAGATGGATCCCTGGCTGACTCGTCCCGGACTGGGCTCACATGGGACCAGTTCACCATCCCAGGTCCTGCACCTTCTGTACAGAAATGTCTACGTGGCATCCAAGTGCGGGATGCACGTGACACTAGTGGGGGACCTATTGACATTCTTTTCCTTCAGGAGCATCACCTTGCAAAGGGGCGTGCCTACCGATGAAGGAAGATTTTACAAGGCAGGAGTCATACTTTCTAGTCTCCATCCTTAGGCCCTTCAGGGATCTAGGGAGGATTTTGCATCTCTGTCAGTGAGGAGCGTTTGCCGACCGTGGCAAGCGCAGGATTCATTGTCCCGGGGTGAGCACAGTGGGTCACCATTTTGATTGGAGAGGATAGCGTTGGCTTCCTCAATGTTTATGCCCCGAATGCTGCTGTAGGTAGAGCCATCTTTTGGAGCACAGTTCAGCAAGCTCTTCCCCAGGCTGACTTTTGGTGCATGGGTGGTGACTTCAACATGATAGAGGTAGCAGAGGGCAGACTTGGAGGAGGTACGGCCACAATCTTAGGAGCAGAGTACTCTGCCTGGGAGGAGTTGATACTGGTACTTAGGGGATAGGACCCTTGGCATCTTCCAGAGTTTGGGCGCAACCATGGGAGCCTCAGTTTCTCGAGATCCGATAGGAGGAGCAGTGGCCCCAACCTCTCCAGACTTGATAGGTTTTACGTTAATGAGTGGCCTTGCAGCCGTGGGGGCATGATTGGTAACTTGGTAGGCAGTTCTTTTTTAGATCATGCCTCGGTTATTTTGTCCCTTGGGGCACGGCAGGTATGTGAGCTCTAGGATTCCATACAGCCTCATTCAGGACTCCGAGATTTGCAACAGGATAGAGCAGATTTGGGCGGGACTGGACTTTACCTGGCTGGCACACTGGATGTTGGCCTAGGGGAGATCAGCAGTTTCTTGCAGGAGGCAACCCAGAGCAGATTGGAGGGATTTCGGGAGCAGGAGCGGAGTCTGAGGAGGGGCTTGGTCTCTTTACAGCGGCTCGAGGAGCGTTCCCTAGATAGCCCATCGATTGAGAGTCAGTTAGCTGCTGCTCGCACGGAGATTAGATCCATGAGGAGAGGAGGGTGGAGTACAGATACTATGCCAGAGCTTCATTCTAGATCCAGGCTGGCGACAGAGTCACAAGAGGTTTCTTCGAGATAGCAGGCCCCCACAGAAGGAGAGATGGTATTCGCAGATTGCGTGGCCAAGATGGAGCTATTGTTTTTGACCCCCCCCAAGTGAGAGCCATCGCCACTGATTTCTTCCCTTCTCTTCTCACAAGTGCCGCTCTTAGGTCCTTCTTACTAACTCCATTCATAGCGGAGGAGTTGGCAGAGGCGATGACGACACTACCGAGGGGAAAATGCCCGGTGGCGAACGGGCTTCCAGTCTCTTTCTTTCTTCGTCACTGGGACCTCATGGAAGGCAGCCTTCGAGCTACCTTCAACGAGATTATGATCACAGGTGCCATGCCATAGAGGCTCTCAGAGGGTCTGATACACTTGATTCCTAAAGAAGGCGGTGACAGATTGGAGATCCAACATTGGAGACCCATCACACTTCTTGGGATAGCCTACAAGATCATGGCCAAGGCCATCGGGAGACTTCAACCCTTTCTCGCGGACTTGATTCATGACACTCAAACTGGCTTTGTTGAGGATCGGAGCATTCTGGACAACATTCACCTTCTGGGAGGCGACAGCTCCGGCCAGGATACAGTAGCAGGACCTCATAGTTTTACTCCTAGACTTTGAGAAAGCTTATGATAGGGTGGATTGGAGCTTTCAGGAGGGCACGATGAGCTGGATGGGATTCCCCTTGGAGTGGATTCGTGGAGTCTCATGACTTTACTAAGCCTCCTGCAGCCAAGTTCTCATTCAAGGAGCCCATGGCGACAGATTCCCCCTTTCCCGCTCGGTTTGGCAGGGCTGTCCTTTGGCACCTTACCTCTTCCTATTTATCGCCGAGGCCATGAGTAGTATTCTCTCAGCTCAGGAGACCGGGCTTCAGGGATTGCGTCTTTCCCTCTGCTTCTAGGAGGAGCTGCTTGACTCAGAGTTTGTAGACGACACAGCAGCTTTCCTTTCAGGAGATGTGGGGAATCTCTAGAGATTTGCGGAGGCGATCGAGATTTTCTTGCTGCGCATCAAGAGCACAGATCAAGTGGCACAAGTCGTGTGGTTTTTCGGTAGGCTCAGCACCTGCCCCGACTTGGCGCCGCCTAGTTTAGGCTTTCCAGTGGATCCCGAGGGGCACTCCAGTTCATTATCTTGGTTGCCAGGTGGGCATTGATATTTCTCTTGAGCAGTAGCTCGCCCCGCTTCTTTTGAGTATTCAGAAGAAGCTTTTATATTGGAGTTCTGCGAGGCTCTCCCTAGCAAGTAGAGTGGTGGTGGTGAACCATGTACTTCTTGCCACCGTGTGGTACATCACTTCATGCTAGGCCTTCTCTCGAGCATGTATTGGCCAGGTACAACGATTGATCCGGAACTTCTTATGGGCCAGCAGTGACGCGAGGCCAGCCAGGGCCAAGGTGGCATGGAGAGTGATCATTTAGCCATGTCGTAGAGGGGGCTAGGCCTCATTGACCCTACTATTCAGAGCTTTGCGTTGCTGGGCAAGTTGATTGTTAGAGGACTCCTTCCCGGTGGTGAGCCCTGGAAGGGTTTCCTATTGGCCCGGAAGGAACAATCCACGAGCACGCTGGCTAGGATCAATACAATCAATGAATACAAAAGCAAACAAATATGACGATGTAGAATCCCTAAGTTGAAGTCGGTGTCGAGGCACGAGATCTCTGATGCCGAGTACACCATGGGGATGACCCACAAGAATCTCTCACTAGGCTAGTACCACATCCAATATCTAGATCCAAATCCAAGTCCAAGTCCAAATCCAATGAATCCAAGTCTAGATCCAAGTCCAAGTCCAGGTCCAAGTCCAAGTCGAATTCCAAGTCCAAGTCCAAGTCCAAGTCCAGATCCAAATCCAATGAATCCAAGTCCAGATCCAAATCCAAGTGAAGTCCAAATCCAAGAATCACTCGAGTAATCTCCACAACTCCTACACCCTTGTTGATGAAGAAAACCATGGAAAAGCTCTTTCTGGCAAGAAAACTAATATAAAACCTATTTTAATGGTTTTCGGGTAATAAAAACCTCCAAAAAGCAATTTTAGGGTTTTTAAAAACTCCAGTCCGTACAGTTCCGCACATGTCCGTGGGGCAAATGAAACAAGTGCCAATTGGATAGCCATTAGAGAGCAGTCTATAATGGGGCCCAATTCCTTTGAGATGGATCTCGATTGTCGTTCTTAGTCTTGCCGTCCATCCAAGGCATATTGAGGGTGTTGAGCAGGGATGTTATATTTAATGAGATAAGTAGCTCGAATGATAATGTAAAAGACTCGATTGGGGATGATAGGCCTCGACTTGCAAAGCTTTGTCTTGAGCTTCTTCCAATGTTTTCGGTTCGGCCATATAAACTGCTTGCATAAGCTTAGGTTGCAATCCATTCACAAACTTACACATCTCCATTAGTGGTGGAATGGGAGTATATGAAGTAAACTTCAAAGAAACTGCTGAAAAATTGTTGAGGTAAGATGCCACATTCTCACCAACTTTCTTCTTTACCTCATCTCGTTCCTTTTGCACATCTACTTCAAAGTTTGCGGGTAGAAACTTTTTGTTGAACATAACCTTGAAGTTGTTCCACGTCTTTGGCTCGGTCCCATCTTGTACCACCTTTAGCCACCAATTCAAGGCGACTTTCTTCAAATGCATGCGTACCTTGTGAAACTTTGACTTTTCGGAGCAGTCGTCACCTCCAAAAGCAGCATCATGTTTAACAAAAGATAATGTTTTTTGTGTATCCCGCTTTCCATGAAAAGCATCAAACTTGACACTTTGCTCTCTTGGCTTGAAGTCCATCTTGCCGGTTGATGAAGGCTTCTTTTCCTTCCTTTCCTTTACTTGTCCCGAAGAAGTTGCATTTGAGAGAGCAGGCCTAGGGATAGCCTCCTTGTTTCCTCCAAGGCTGAGTAGCTCTAGATTCTTTTGCAATAGTGACTCCTTCGGCCCGAAGATAAGCTTTTAGTAGCTTCTACTCCTTTGGCTTCGGTGGCTTAATCCTTGATGAAATCTTCAAACATCCGAGCCCTTCTTTGGTCCTGTTCCTTCTTGGCTCTCCAAGCTAGGAATTCTTCATCTTGGAGAAACTCTCTAAACTGTTGAAAATCTCAGTACTCTGCCGATGTCATGGCTGCTGTCTCATGAGAAATAAACTGTCGGCCTTTCCCATCTTGAAGTCCTCTATTGGCCTCATAGTTGTTCCCTTCATTAGGCCCTTGGTCTCCCTCTGCTCTCAACATGGCTCTGTCACCCCAAGAAAGTTTCTTCAAGAGAAATCTTGCTCTGATACCACTATCATCCCAACAGGGTGTACCGTGACAGACTCAACCACGTGTCCAAGAGATAAAGATATAGAGAGAGAGGGGCGAGAGAGAGAGAAGGGAATAGCGATCTTGCAGAGTACACCATAGTGAGCGGGGAGCAAGTCCCGCCCCCTTTCAGGAATTTATTCAGGAACAATCCACGGGCACGCTAGCCAGGATCAATACAATCAATGAATACAAAACAAACAGATATGCCGATGTAGGATATCCAAGTCGATGTCGATGTCGAGTCATGAGATCTCTAATGCCGAGCACACTACGGGGATGACCCACAAGTATCTCTCACCGAGCTAGTACCAGATCCAATATCCAAATCCAAACCCAATGTGAATCCAAGTCCAATGAATCCAAATCCAAATCCAAGTCCAAGTCCAAGTTCAAAGTTTGAATCATCTCCCAAACCTCAAAGATGTCCAAGTGAACTCAATACCCAATCTTGAAGAAAATCCTCGGGAAGCTTCTCGAAAAAGCAAACACCAAGGTGGCAGCACTGGTGGCTATGGGTGGCGGGCAGCTTTGCACAGGTGGCGGCGCACAGAGGCGCGGCGACGGTGGTCGGGCTGAGTTGGGTGGCGGTGGCGGCGGCGGTTGGGCTAAGCTGGGCGGAGGTGGCGCAAGGAGGTGAAGCCGGTGGTGACGTAGATGATGAAGATGATGAACTCCACACTTTATGCACTTGATGCCAGGAGAGAGTGTCTTTTTATACTTGGGGAGGGCCTCGTTTTTTTGCCAAAAAGCTCTAAGCAAGCTTTGCTTTTGCCTTTTGTTTTTTTTATTAAAATTTTAATAATAATAAACTATTGCTCATCTTTGCCAAAGTTCTTGATTTATGCTTTTCTTAACTTCAAGGCCTTGCTTTTTGTCCTTAGAGCTGCTTTTTGGAAAAGTGGCTTTTAGGTTTTTGATTCAGCTTAGTCTCCTCTTTCCCATGGTGTCCTTGACTCATGGTCAACTCTGTTTGACTTTTATTTTTTCCATGCTTTTGACCAACTTCATGAACCTTGTTTCCATGCTTTCATCAATTTGTCCATGTGTCTGGGCATGAGTTTCATTATGTGAAAAAGAACTAGGAGGGCCAAATAGTTACAAGTGGCACATGTGGAACAAGGTCAAGTGAATGCTATGGATGCCAATGAGGGTGTTTTAAATGTGTCCAATGTTCATTTGAGCAATGAAATGCAATATGTTGCAATGATGGATAATTTCTTAAACTCTCAAAAGACTATGATGGAGAGCTTCCAACTCAATCAAAAAGAGATGCTTCTGGAGATTAAGGATGAATTCTCTTCACTTGGGGACAAGATTGAGAGGAGCACTCATGTGGAAGACAGGAAGAAATCATTGGTGGGTCTTCAAAACAATCAAAAGATAACTTGAAGTAAACCGATACCACCGTGCTTATGGGTGATGATGTGGAGGACGTAACTTGAAGTAAACTGATGCAGGTAATGATTCTCTGCTCCCTTTTGCTGGTCATGATGCTCTCTGTAGACCGACGTGAAGCCTGGCGCAGTCAGCTGTGGAGAGGACCCACCAGGTGGAGAGGTGTTAGTCAGGAAGGTTGAAGGAGTAGCGGCGGCAAAGAACTATGCATGCAACGCGACGGCATGTCGGCAGTGTACATGTGTACACGCAGGGCGGCAACGAAGTCGATGGCAAATAAACCTTTTAATTAAGGCTTAGGTAAGCCTTATAAGGTTTTAATGAACCGTATTGTAGGGAGCGCCGCACATCGAGATGGTCGTAGGCGAAGTTAACGGGAGAAGCTCACGCACAGAGAGGACAGATGTCACAGGAGAAGCTCACAGTAGGGTGACGACCCTGTAGAAAGGGAAAAGAGAGAAAAAAATGGTGAAAGAAAAGGGAGCAGAGCACTCAGGTGTGTCTGATGAGCAGAAGGTGCAGTCAGTTGTTGACAGGATAGGTAGGCTCTGATACCATGTTGGTAATCAGGGTTAGCACAAGTGCGAGCTATGGAGGTTCAAAGAAGGCCATGGCTATTGTGTGCAGGCAGACTCAAAGTACTTTCATTGATGTTGTGAATGAAGTACACTAAGTACATGCTTAAAGCTTTTATAGGTAGCAAACCTTATCTTTTGATACAACACACAAATAGATGCTTGACACATGGACACACTTATCTTATCCAAGTATAAGAGGTATTCACACCTAGACTGGTGTTCACACACATATACATATGAATAAGGTCACGCGCACACATAGGGTGGACACACACACATATAAGGTGAACACACACAAGAGGATGGACACACACACATATAAGGTGGAACACACATACATACGTACCCTTTGGGGGCAGTACACACATGAACACGCAGGTACACACGTGAAGACATGAAGACGGGTACACACGGTGAATGATACACAGGAGACTCCGAAATACGCAACATTCTTGGCCGCCGTCCTGTTGCACAAGCCTGTGAGCTAAAGACAACATTGGGGTGTAAAAGGCCCACACTGGTACATCTCTCTCTCTTTGGCACAGCTAGTGGAGCTTTTGAGGCCATGACTAGTCCTAAACCAGGTTGGCCAGCTGATCAGCCCTCCTCCACCTATACCTGTGCAAGCAGTCCCTTCAGGCAGCTGATTTGCAGCCCGTCTTCCAGATGTCTAAACGCAGGCCGCAAGGGTCCATGACGGGCGCCTTCAGTGGGTATTGGGACTTAACATTGTGTACTGAGCAGTTCTCTCTTCCTTCTCTCTTGCATTTTAACGTGGAAGTGATTCTAATCTGCAAACTAACAAGCAGCTCTTTGAAGCTCTCCGCATGTTACAATATGTATGCATGTATTTTGCAAAAACCATTTCTTGGTCTTTCTAAGTTTTTTTTCCCCGATTTTCTGGTTATTTTCAGCTATGTGTAGCTGTTGCAAAAGGTGACCTTGTATCTGGAGCAGCTGTTGTGCGGCCACCAGGACACCATGCGGAGGCTGATGCAGCTATGGGGTTTTGTTTATTCAACAATGTGGCTATAGCTGCCCATGTTCTTGTGCATGAGAAGGTGTGTTTATGAAGTCACTGTTATGCTTTGTCTGATCCACAATGAGAAAGAAAGTTGCTTCCTGTCTTAGAACTTGAAAGTTATGGCCTTATGGCCATGATTTTTTTACAAAGGTGTCTCCCAGATAAGAACTGTAGGTGTGCTTGTTTGTTTTTCCTTTAGCATGTAAACATCTCCCAGATGGTTAATATGAAGAATAATGCTTCACATTCTACCCTAATTGCACATTCCTATGTTAATCTATTCTTGTTTTTGTACCTTGATTTTTTGGTTCTTTACTTGGAACAATCACCCTCCTCGATTCTTTCACTAGTAGCTGCTTGATGTGTCTAGCATGGATTTTCCAGTGCAATGTGGTGTCTCTATTTTCTTTAAGACATGTGCATGGGAACGACTTGTCTTCATAGGCAATTATAACACCATATTTGCATGTGTGTGCATGCATGCTCAAATGTGAGTAAAAGGCAAGTGGCTGGCAAAAACGAGATATATAGGACCCCATATTGGTATAGAACTACAGTCAAATAGAGTGCCATCTATTGTGCTTCAGATATGGTTGATACTTAGCTTCCGAGGCTGTGGCGGATTTACAAAGAGTGTCTCTTCAATGACTAACAACTGAGTGGGTAATGAGCTCTATATCATTTTTTCATGACACGGTCAGAAATGTTCTCTCTTCTACCCCAAAAAAGACATTAAAATCAATAGGCAGAGCTCCAGCATGTCTCATGCTCCATCTGAAGTGTGGTCATTTATGGTTGGAATTAGTAACACTAATGATCTTGGCTTTTGTTGTCTCGAGCCAACTCAAGCATTTGATTCATACCTTCAAGAAAGTCTTTAGATGCTGGTATCTTTTCCTTCTCAAACCCTACTGCTACCGGGGCACTATGCTGAAATCCATGTGTCATAATAGATGGACCAAAGCTTGTAGGTAAATGTTTGGCACTATGTACGCAAACTCCAATATCATGAAATTCTCTTCCAATTAGTCTGCCTGTTATTCCCATCCCATGCCCGCTAAACATACTAATTTGATTGACCTCATCCATCAACAATGCTCCTCAGTAACCTCGTATCCAACATGTCAAAGACAACCCTCCAAAAGGGAAAGTTAAATCCTTCCTCGTCGTCACTCACAATATTGTCTAGTAGTTTATAATATCTAAATAGATTCTCCACAAATAGCCTCAATATTCTTCATGTTGGAGTATAACGAGCCTTTGCCAAATGGATTGACCGCTGCTGTGCCCCCTTTTCATCTTTGTTAGTCCAATAATAAAATCCATTGAGATACTCTAAGCTCTCCCATATTCCTGAATTGTTGTGTCCTATATTACGGGATATCCTAAGGGGCGGATAGCCTGATTTCCTTGTAACCTTGTATCCAACATGTCAAAGACAGCCCATTAAAAGAGACATCTAATCTATCATCGCCATCACTCATAATATCAGTTGGTTTCCGATAATGTCTGAATAAAATTTTCACAAATCGTCTGAACATTCTTCATGCTGGAGTATAATGAGCCTTGACATGGATTGACCACTACCCATTTGAGGTTGTGTCCCCTTTACGTCGTAGGTAGTCCAACATTCAAATCCATTGAGATGTTCTTCTATATGCCTGAATTTTACATGTCCTATATTATGGGATATCCATTGAGATGTTCTTCTATATGCCTGAATTTTACATGTCCTATATTACGGGATATCCAAAGGGGCAGATAGCTAATTGATCAATCTAGATGGCTTAGCTTAAGGCTGAGTTGGCTAATGCGTTGGGAGTGCCAAGGGAGTGTAAAATATTTAATATCTGAGAGGGGGTGAAGACAATGGTTTACTCTTTTGAAGAGATGAAGGAAAAGGGGACGGAAAGATGTAAGTTTTCCTTTAAAAAGTTATGCACCTGGTCATGTATGTTACTTATTAAGAAAATAATGTGTGAACATCAACTTTGCACGATTTCTCTATCATTGTTGTGGTTGCATTTTGTTGGAAGGTTTTGTAAATTTCTTAGTTTTGGATTGTCTAGAATGAAAAAATTAAATACGATTAGCTGAATCTTGACGAAGTTGCTGCCTTGTGTTCAGCAAGATCTTGGCATTCGAAAGGTTTTGATAGTTGATTGGGATGTGCATCATGGCAACGGGACACAAAACATGTTTTGGGATGACGACCAAGTCTTATATTTCTCCATTCACAGGTAAAAGTGCTTATAAAAGCTTTCAAACTTGGAATATACTGCTCATGCACAATCTCTCATACTGGTATTGCTTTGGCACTGAGATTTGGAAGTCAATATTTTATAGCCAATGGAGTTGCGGCTTAAAAGCTTGGGATTTCTTGTGGCATGGTTTAGGTATGACGATGGAAGCTTTTATCCAATGGGCACTGAAGGCAATTTTGACAAGATTGGCAGTGGTAGCGCTGTTGGTTTTAATGTGAATGTGCCATGGCCGCATGGTGGATTTGGTGATTCTGATTATCTAGCTGTATGGGATCATGTGCTTTTGCCAATAGCAAAAGAATTCAACCCTGATATAGTCCTTATTTCGGGAGGGTTTGATTCAGGTGTATCTCCTCCCCCCTCCACCTTGTGCCATTGTACAAAAAAACTTACTTCCTGGTCTGCATGGTTATGTGGGTAGGTATAAATGTGTGCATTGCTTATTGTTGCTATTGGTATGTAAGGTTGGTCCGTTTGAGTGATCCTATGCAGACTTAGTTTGCTCTGAATGTGCTTTGAGATGGCTTCATGTGTGTAGAAAATGTCCCTAAAGATGATTCATATGGATTGACTTACGGGCATAGTGACATCCTTTATCAACTATGAACATATTTGCCTTAGCTCTGATTTTTTCTTCTTCTTGTAGTTTTGATCCAGTGATTGAATCTGTACCTTTTCATTCTTTCTTGCGATAAATCTATTCATCAAGTGGAAGTTGGGATTGTGCGTGAAGCGGTCAATCACTTGACTCAGTGGAATGATTGATCTTTGAGGGATTTTGGACTTTAACATTGAAAGTGCATGAGGGGGATCTCAGGAGAATAAAAGAGGCAGTTGCTGCCTTTGAATCATGATTATTAAAAGTGAGAAAAGAGGTTGTTAGCCCCTGCTGCTAGATAGAAAATACTGAGCAGCATGGCCTTTGAAGATTTCTGTATGATGCTGACAGAGAGGCCACTGTAACATCTGCAAACTCCGTGTCCATGATTTCTTGTCCTGACCTAATAGCAAACAGAGGCCACTAATACCCGAGTCCATTGCTCTCGAAAAATAGCACATGGCCTCTTCAACAAAGATGTATAAAATGTGTGCAAGTGGGCAACCAAATGCATTAGCAAGAGACTCTGCTCTATGCCTATGACTGAGATCATGGGAAGCCTGTCTCTCTTTAATTCTCCAAGTGACCTCATCCTCTTACCCTTGAAGGTGAAGGTGAAGCAAGAGAACCGCCGGAAAGTGGTATGAAGTGGTGCAGTGCCAACAGTACCTTACCTTTGATGATTGGTTCAGGCATTATGATTCAGGCTTCTGTTAAGTGGATCCTTGCTCAAGATGGTGACCTTTGTGTTGGGCTTATCAACTTGTATGTCCTGATCTAGAGTTGTTTCACACATCAACTGCCACCACGTGAGAGGAGGGCATAAAAGTTGATAACCAAAGGTCATACAAGTTTACCAAAGGTCGGGGGGGTAGCGAGATTTAAATATGTTGTGGCTCATTTGGTACCAATAGACTTGCCATTGCACGGGGCTTTTAATGTGTGTGGGATGATCTAGGGAAGGAGAAAGAGGAAGGGCGAAGGGTGTGCTGATTTGAGTGGGATGCTGTGGTAGAATGGGCTGCAAGGAGTTGCACGGTGAAGAGTATAGTTAGGATGGCCACATCATCAATGCGGACGCACCTGATTTGGTCCAGCTCTAGTACCTCCTTGCTGGGGCCACATGTTTCTGAATTCTTGGGGCTTTTTGCAAACCTGTTGTATTCCTCCGATTGTAACCTCAACATGGGGTGGGCCAGCTAGTGGGTCCCCATGTTGGCAGTGGCTCTTAAGTTGAATCTGCTTCCATCTCTCCTTTTCCTGCAGTGTGAGCTCCTTATAGATCTCTGCCCCTTGTTTGTGGATTGGTTGAGAGAAGCTGTGGTTTGCTGAAGGTTGAGGAGCTGTGGAGTGTGGGGGGGTGGTGTGGCGTTGCACTAAACACCCAGATGCATAATAACTTTGGAAGGCTAAAAATCTGTGGAAAAAGTAGTAGTAGTTTAGTTAATGTTAGACAATCTGTGATAGGAGGCCCTAGGATCTTGACATGTTGAGGCAAGTAGAGGGATGCCAGGGCTGCAATCTGAAACGGTGAGGAATGAGGTCATAGTAAATGTTAGGAAGCCTTGCAAAGCTGACAATGAAAAGGAAGCCTGTGTGAGAGTCTAGAGAGCACAATGGTGTTTTTGAGAAGAAAAATAGCAGGACTTCTCTATAAATGCACTTACTTGATTACATGCCTTTTTGACTCAGATAATTCTAGTTTAAACAATGTTTGTGCCACATTTGGTTGCACTTGATGATTGAGGTGAATGCTGCTTTTCTTTCTGATGACACCGGACGGGATGCTTTTCAATTTTTGCCGACTAGTGCTTGAGTTGCATTTGAATATTTCCACAACTGGTGTATGACAAGCAGCAGCCAGCTGTTCCCAGACATGGATCAGGCTTGGCTCTCGTTATGCCCATTCAGCCGGCTGCAGGCCGTACCCTAGCTCATTATGCTTCTTGATGATTTTGTGTTGCCAATGAATCAATGACAACGCCAATGAATCAATGACAACTGTTGGTCATGTGCTGGAAAATATATTTTACATTTTTTTTGGAAGATAATGGTTTCCATCACTGATATTCGTTCTGTTACAGCGGAAGGGGACCCCTTAGGTGGCTGCCGTTTGACACCGTTTGGTTATTCAGAGATGACACGGAAGGTGAGAGAACAATCACACCTCCTGACTGCCCTCCCCACTCACTCCTACAAGCTCTCTTCACACCTTTCACCATGATAGTGAACTTAACATAACACATGCTTTTCAAATGTTTTGATTATATGTTGTTTGGTCTTTCAAACACAGCTGATGGATGTAGCCAAAGGACGACTTGTCCTTGTTTTGGAAGGAGGTTACAATCTCAAATCGATTGCTGAATCCTACTTGTCGTGCCTTCAAATCTTGCTCGGAGACTCACCATTTCGTAAAGCTTCTCTGATCCCAAAGACAAGGCCATTGTCGAGTACATGGACTCTTCTTCACAAGGTGAGATGCTGACAGTAAAGATGCTTTGTTGATGATGTAGATGGGACTAATCATAAGAATCAAAAGGATTTAGGTATGAAAACTCTCTTTGGTGTTCATGATCCTGTCCATGCATTGTAGCGTCTGGACTAACTTGCATTATATTGAAGGTTCGAGAGGTGCTTCAAAAGTTCTGGCCTGTCTTGCATGAGCTATCCAGTTCTTTTCAAAAGGAGGTGGATGAGGACATTTTAGTTCCAATCAAAGAGGCAAGTGCACATTGATAAATTTCCTTTTCTTTTTTACAGATAAAGAATCAAAGCTCTCTCAAGCTTGTGTGTTTTTTTCTTGCAGACCCTAGCTCTTTTAAACCTGAGCGATGGAGAGTCTGTTGAAGATTTGTTAGAGGCAGATAGTGATCTCCCTGAAAACAAGGATCAAATTATTCCTTTAGAACCATCTCCTCCTCCACTGGGGATGGCTCATGGATCAAGAACGCCCCCAACAAAAAAGGCTTCCCACAAGCGTACTAAATCTGAAGAAGGTGAGCTTCTTGGACAATTGATTGTACAAGCGGCTACATTGGCAACCAACATGCAAAGCAGATCTGAGACATTTGGACATGGGACTGGGGCAGAAGAAAATGGTGAAACCTGTGGTGCTGATCTCACAACTGAAGTTTTGAAAAGAGAGGGGGAAAGCATGGAATGTGGCCAGGCTTTGCAGATGACTTTTGATGAAAGCATCATGATGTCAGAGTTGCTCTCTGTGGACAGAGCAAATGAAGTTGGTAGTAGGATAATCAATGAAGAGAAAATGTATGTGTGGTATGCAAGTTATGGGTCAAACATGTGGAAGGACCGGTTTATGTGCTACCTACAAGGAGGCCAGGTATAGGAGTCAATCGAATGTCTCTGTGCATGCCATTTTACCTTGAATGGGGTTTAAAAGCATACCCCTTTCTCTCTCTTTTTTGTCCTCCTGGAATCAGGTAGAAGGTATGAGAAGAAAGTTCTTGGGCTCGAGACACAAAGCCTCTCCAAGTGCCACAAGTTGGATGCAGGTGGGGAATCAAATGTTTTTTGGGCACTCTTACACATCAACATGGGGTCATGGAGGTGTTGCTTTTCTAGAAGCTAGGCCAACCGATGGGGTTTCAACACATATTCGTATGTACAAAATCACGTAAGTTTTTGGTGTGTGTGTTAATATCTTCAATAGAGCAAGTTTCAGGGGCTTTACAGAAATAATTTGAATGTCACCTGCCCATCCCTTGTGGACGTGTGGGGGTGGGGGGGTGTTGGACGGGTTTGTTTTTTTATAGCATGTTGCAAGGCCAGAATTATGTAGCATGTTTCTTACGAAACTGCAGGGTGGACCAATTTAATGATCTTTTCATGCAAGAAAATAGCATATTGGATTATGGGAAGGACTTGATCGAGGCAAGTTTTGTACAGACTGTAGGCCAGCAACCATCATCATCCATTTCTATGACACTTATCAAGGTATGCATGAAATGGATATCGGTTATTTCTGTCTTTCAATAGCTCATGCGTGCAACTGTCAACATCAGCTTAGAATGCAAACCTTTCACTTATCTCGGTGTAACAGTGGTAGATTTGAACTTTCAATTTAACCTCTGAGGGGAATTTCTTTCGGTTGAAACTTCAAATATATAAATTCTAGAAGAAGAACTGAGAACTGCAAGGTCTCATCTGATGTTTCTTCTGAGCAATTATATGTACTTTTACCCTCTCTAATATGAGTTATTGGTGCTGCTGCCAACACTTATTTCCCCCCAACAACGAGTCCAAGTTTGTCAATATGTGCTTCCAATCTCAAGCTCTGCACTTTCACCTGGAATGGACTAAGTGATTTTTCTTTATTCCAAGATCCTTTCACCTGGAATAGACTAAGTGATTTTTCTTCTTTCCAAGCTCCAAATAAGTTATGGACTTTTTGTCTTCTTATCAACTCTTCTATTAGGTGATCAAAGGGGTTTTGCAAGATCTTTAGCCTTTTTAGAGAACTAGCATTTCATCACTTTACAAGGAGATTTTGACTTGATTATCTATATGATGGCCTAAGTTCAAAAGCCTCACATGTGTGTGCAACACAAATAATGTGATGGGATCCTAGCTTTTGTCTCAAAACATCCTTGATTTTGATACTTATTTCCCAACTGGCAGCTGTTCATAATCCCCAAAACAGCCCTATTGCCAGCATGCTGCAGCCAACATGGGTTTTTTTAAAACCATAGCTTGGAGGTTGCTTTTTGTTACCACATGTAAGTTTTCCCCATGATATCCCCATACCTTCTAGATTTTTATTATTTTTTGCACTAGTAGTAATTTGATAGCAACTCTGCAAGAAAGAGCTATAGATCATGAGGGGCTATAGACAGTTTTTTTCTTTATGTATGGAAGATATCTACCTGTTTTAGCTTTTTCTAAATGAAACTGTCTGTGCTGGCTTTTCTTGGACTTCATCTTAATTTCCTATATGGAGAGGGGGTAGATCTCATAATTCCATCGTGGTGAGCCCGTGGAGTAAGGCAATTACAGGACCATCATGGTGAGCCATGGTATGAAAGATCAATGCATCAGTGTTGTGAGCACACCTCAGAGCACCAAAGGAAATGCTGGTTGATGAACATGTGGCTCTCACTGTTGTAAGCGAAGTTGAGGTTTTGTACAATCTCTTTTTCGTGTAAGATGCTCGGAAGAGGGCTCATATCAACATTGAAAGGTGTATTTATACAACTTAAGGCTTTCTCATCAAACCTGTTCCTAAGGATGGCTAAACTTACATCTGGAATTATTCGTCGTATATGGAAAGCTACTTTGAGGATAGATGAGTGTGTCCATGGAGAAGTTCTAGATGTGCAAGCATCCGTACTTTCTGTGCTGTTGCATCCATTTGGCTTAAAGATTGCTTTGTGTGTCCAAGGTGTTAAGAACCACTCCTTGTGGGGATAGATATATAGAATCTGGATTTCTCCTTGTTTGTGCATGGTTATCTGGAGAACGATTGTGTCACTATTTGGGCATTCTCTGCATTTCCAGATGGGCTCCATAGCATGGACATGATACCTCATGGCAGGGGACTTGCCACGCCAAGGGTCATGTGGACTGGCACCTCAAGGGCCAATAGGTTGGATTTGGTAGGTTGGGGACTTTGGTTAGATTCAGAGTACGGTATTCTGGTTGGCTTGGGGACGTAATGTCTACGTCCAGATGACCGTTAGCTACAAGATAATTGAAAGGGAGATTGTCCATTACATTGTGTGGATTGCATGGCATACCTCCATGCCTAGAATTGTTTTTGTTTGAACTGTTTTACTGCTTGCAAGACCTCTGTGTAGTTTATGGGTAGGGGATGCCCTCCCATGAACCGTATGTGTGAGTTTGTATTATGACCTTGCTTGTGGGCTGTAGACAGGTGGTAGGTATGACTCTAAGCTCTTTGTTTGTTCACACAAGAGTTATGGGAGAGGGGTGGCATCGGGTAAGGTGGCCCAATGGCCACCCTCTCCTTGTATGGAAAGACCTCTCTCTCTCTCTCTCTCTAAATTGGCTCATTTTAGAAGAGGTGGTAGAAGACAAAATTCAACAAAACCAGTCTATACACATGCTTTTCTTGCTCCTACAACCTTTGATACAGCCAGCACATGATTACACATTGTTGTCTAGCCCTTGTATGTCCTTTTTGGCTGCCCTACTGAAAATGCTTTTGAGCATTTCTGTCGCTAACACTTCGACCTAGAGTTCATTGGAGCTTGCAAACTACAAATTCATTGGTAAGAGCTTCTATGAGTTCTTTTAACCTACCCTACATCTGTGTGTGACCATTAAGATCTCCTATTTCTCTGCCTGGCGCACACATGTTTGCGTATGGGATGCCAGTGGAGCATAGATGCCTGTAGCAAATCACTAGGGATTGGGGAGTGAGGTTCTTCGTGACCAAAGCTTTGGACTCAACTCCTGCTGCGACAAAACATGTTTGCAAACTGTTTTCATTGCATGAATGTCATTAGAAATCATGTGATGCCCATGAAGTTTGTTATCTTGAGGAATAATCCTTGATAATACAATCATATTACAAGGGGGTTGGCCCTTTCCATCCCTATTGCTTGTGTCATCTAAATTTCAGCATTACTATCTTGTTTGGTGTTGTGCCATTTCATCTTGTTTATTAGTATTAACAGTGTGTGACAAGATTGTGCTCAAACCTGCGTCCGAGGGTATTTCAGATTGGGAGCAGCTAATGGAAAACCTTGCCATCTATTGGCATTTGTTGTTTTCTTGTGTTGGTGGGTAGCCATGGATGTGTGCATGCTGTTGACCTTGAACATGCTTTTGGTTTTGTGATTCTGCACCTGTAAAAGTTAATGCCAAGGTATATTGATCCTTATAAAAATTAGCTAGTAGTAAACCTGTCAAGTCTGGTGAAGGCCTTGGTCGTTTTGTCTTTTGCAGTATTGATTTTTTGCCTTTCCACGTGTAACCTTGTTCGAATTCTGCCACTTCAGGACAGCTGGTATGGGACTGTTCTACACCTTGGTGAGAAGGATGGAATACCAATCCTAACTTTCACGTAAGGTCTCTCAACCTGTCATGCAAAAAAACCCGTTTCTTGGAGAATTTCAAGGGTGTTTGCCTAAATTTGTGTAAGGTTGGCTTTTATCACAGGTGCTCAGAACATGACATGGAAAAATTCAAGTCAGGTTTGCTACCATTGCATCCTCCATCAGAAGCTTACCAATGGGCCGTGGCCAGAGGTTTGATGGAGGATTTGGGGCTGAGCAAAGAGGAAGCTTTATTCTATGTGTCATCAAAAGTGAGAAGCTTGTAATTTTATATTAATTCGCATGCAAGCACTCAACTCTCGGTTGATTGCAACAAAAGCAAGGCACATCTTATTTACTTCATAGAGTCCAGATTCTATGTCAAGATAGAGAGGCACAATGCTGTCAGTGGCAGCCGGCTCTACAAAGGAATTTACAAATGAGAAGAAGGATCAAATGCATTGCCCTTCTTATTTGATTGCTTATACAAGGCCTTGTGTAGTTGTCTGTTGAATGTAACTGGAACGGCTATTGGATATTATGCTGATATGACTATTACCATGTAATTGTGTGGACCTCAAGCTGATGAGCTCCCCTGCAGACCAAAAAATGGGGGTCATTTGGATAGTAAAGAGAATAACATTGGATATTGGTAGAAGCAGGAGTTTGCTGTCATGTGTGGTCTTGATAGGGGGATTAATCCACTATTTATCTTCTTGTTTGTGCTTCTGAGGTCAGTCTAGTCTGTGAAGGCTTATGTGTGAGCATGGTGGGCTGAGTTCGGGAATCACACTCTCAAGTGGAGATCTTCCATTCCTTTAAACTAGCATCCAACAACCTTGTCCCATGAGACCATAAATAAAGCAGACTAGGTGCGGTCACAGATTAAATCAAAGAAACGCTTTCTGAGTGATGACCTTAGTTTTTTCTTAAAAGGTATCATCCTAATAAGGAGCTCCTTTGTCATGTCTCTTTGAGTCATGCTACTATTAAAAAGGATTAAGAAGTTTGATGATTTTCTTATCAATGCCTTCCATCAAATGACAAGGGTTGCTACAGTTATGTATCAAGTGACGAGCTGAGAAGGGTTCCTACCGTATATGATTGTATTAACTTATCAAGATCATCATATAACACATTTATATAATTCATATATATAAATATATGCGCGTACCTTAGCTCTATTTACACACACAAACTAGTTGATAAAAATCGTATTATATATTAAAAATTTCAAACACGCGCGCACACAAATATATTAATCTCCGTTGCCATGCTGTCTTGCTATTCAATATTTTTTCCTCAATGATAGTACCTGTCTATACTATATGTACATGCCTCTTGAATGTTTATTGATTGTAGATAGGGTCCGCCCAATCTCAAACATATGGCCGGCAACAATCTTGTCGCCTTGATGCTTGGATTATTGCTCAAGCTACATGTAACCTTACATCCTTATCTCATCTCGAGCAGTCCATGTGCATGGGTCTCGGTTCCTTCCAGGTATCGCGATGACCGCTCCTCTACAGCACGGACGTGGTGCCAGCTGATAGAGCAAAGCTGGCCGCGTTCGCTCTCAAGCTAACACGTGATGGCTGTCGGCTTCTTGCACTCTAAACCACCTAGTTGCGCTCTATACCACCCTACACTATCTATTGAGCACATGGCGGGTCGACCCCCTTCTCGCAGTCTCGACCCACATAAGACTTCGTGAGTCAGTCTCTCACCTGGATGGAACGCCATATGTATATAGCTCCACTTGGGTGCACAGGAGGATGCATCTCAGCCGTTAAAACATATCAGTTTTCAGAAGATAGGGAGACTGGTGTTACCATCAAGTAAATAACCATTCGCATATTTTATCATTTTTGCCATCAACACTAAGTACAATAATAATTAATCTGAGTTGACAAAGTTTTTACACAGGTTTTTCATAGGTTGACTTTTGTCCCTTTCAAGTTTCCTGCTTCCAACAACCTTGAAATTGCCTTCCATTCCCCCAAAAAATGGCTCGTCCCTAACAAGCGAGGCTCACCATTTTGTGGCAGAGAATGGTATGTATCTATACAGGATTAAGGGAGAGTGGCCCTCCCTCCACGTGGGCAAAGGAGGGGGGCCTATTTCAAAATGGCCACTTCTCCCACAAGCGTGAAGCTCACGCTTCCCGCGACGTGACGTGATGTGACACTCGCCTACTGTTCCAAGCGTTCTGCTGTTCCAAAGTCCTTTCATCACCTCCGGTTGTTCCAATCGTCTCATCACGTCCGGGTCGCGTCGAGCTCTCACAGGTATCTTCGTACTGCCATATTCTCGTTGACAACTGCATTTCACCTCCTAGGCGGTGTCCGTCCTGGTGTCAAGGGGTCCCACGGCAATGGTTGGGATTCGGCAGGAGAGGGCATCCACAACTACACCCTCCTGCTCTCATGGAAGGAGTTGAGCAGGAGGTAGGGTGCCAGACTGCATGGGGGGGAGGTCGGGGATTCCAGTGATAAGGGGATCATTTGCACCCTCTGTCTCTGTAAAGAAATGGGTGTTGCGCACCTACTGGGACACCGAGGCCCTGGGCGCGGCGAGGTCAGAGAAGTGGAGGATATCTTGGGCGGCTCTTAAGCCCTGTAGCCATGCAGCTACGAGGGAGAGCCCCCCGCGATGGATACCAGACTGCGTGAACTTGTCGGCTTCATCCCACAACTTCGGGAGGAGATGCAGATGCGTGGGGGGGAGGCCGGGGATTCCAGTGATAAGGGGATCATTTGCACCCTCTGTCTCTGTAAAGAAATGGGTGTTGCGCACCTACTGGGACACCGAGGCCCTGGACGTGGCGAGGTCGGAGAAGTGGAGGATAGGGTGCCAGACTGCGTGAACTTGCCGGCTTCATCCCACAGCTTCGGGAGGAGATGCAGATGCGTGGGGGGGAGGCCGGGGATTCCAGTGATAAGGGGATCACTTGCACCCTCTGTCTCTGTAAAGAAATGGGTGTTGCGCACCTACTGGGACACCGAGGCCCTGGGCGCGGCGAGGTCGGAGAAGTGGAAGCCCTGTAGCCATGCAGCTCTATGGGGGAGAGCCCCCCGCGGTGGATACCCAGAGGTCGGAGAAGTGGGGGCGGCTCTTAAGCCCTATAGCCATGCAGCTACGGGGGAGAGCCCCCCGCGATGGTTAACCAGGCAGCTCTTAAGCCCTGTAGCCATGCAGCTCCAGGGGAGAGCTCCCCACCCACCACACCCACGTGCTGATTGCAAAGCTGGCTTTAGAGCCATGCAGCTCAGGGGGGAGAGCCTCTGGACCTTTTTGGCTCTCTTCAGAAGACGTATCAATTAAATAAGCCACAATATATATATTTCTAAAAACAAGTATAAAAGTATTTCTTTGCATTAATTAATTGCTCTTCTCAATTTTAAATTTTGACGTACTCATACCCCCCCCCCAAAAAAAAGGAGCAGCGGATTGATGTGGCCTTGGGCCGGATAAGGAATGGTGAGGACATGAAAATCTATACAAGATTAACCACATCCCCACCTCCTTCCACGTGGGCAAAGGAGGTGCGCAACCCCTATGTATGCTATCGATAGAGAGCAGCTGAGGCAAAACCTAATCTCACCAAAATCCTAGCCTGTTCAAACCCTAGGTTGTTTTAAATATACCCATTTTGTTAACTTCAAGGTAATAAACTACGGTTAAACTTACAACTTTTTTCATTCTTTGTATTTAAAAAATCGAGGATGTATGTAAAACTTTATGTAAGTCGATGAAATTGTAAGCTCCTTTTGTTTAACTCACATGATATTTTACATATTCCTAGGTGAATTCCTTAAGCCCGCACTCTTATCCATCTTTTTAAATGAGTTTCCTAAAAGCTAAAATTAGGTGAACCGCCTTCAGACATATATAGATATATATACAAATACATATACATATATATATATGTATGTATATGCATATACATATACATATACAAATACGTATACATACATATATGTATGTATATGCATATGCATATGCATATACATATACATATACATATATATATATATATATATATATATATATATATATATATATTCATGTGGATACCTTTTTACCATTCATTCACTTGAGCGTAGTTGGGTCTTAATCTATTCTACATATGTGTGATTTAGTTTGTGATTCACCGTTTAGATTATTTTCATAATCCATAATTTATTCTAGATTAAATAAAATTTAAATAATATTTCATTAATATATTTCTTAATGATGTACAGTATGGATACCGAGGGAAAAATTGTGAGGTGTTCCATGGACGTTGAGGATAGAAGCCATCGTGCAGAGTATTCAAGACCTCAATAAACAAGATAATAAATGTAACATCAGAGAATATACTCCATTTGGTCAACGACACAAACTCCCATGTGTTAAATGTGGAGAGCTTGATTGCTGGTCTTGGTCAGTGCATAAGAAATCATGGAAGTGGGGAGAGCAGTTCAACTCGAGAATCAGTTTCTGCCATTATAAGTGGCAATCACGAGATCAAGGATATTGTCGAAGCTACCTACCTCCGCATAATGGATACATGTGGTGCTTTCGGAGAAGCACACCTTTGTGATATTGGTTGTTGAAAGACAATTGATGCTATAAAAGAGCAACAAGACAAGTTAAGTGCCCATGTTGATAGGCTTGGAATGGAAGTATCAAGCCTTAAAGTAACATTGAATAGGTTTGGGAGTTTACTTACCAAAATGAGTCGTACATTGCAAACACGTGGAATGTAATTACTCATTTGGTTCACCGATTGATCTTATGATCCTTTGCTTATGACACTATTATCTTTTTGTAACTTTGGGCTCTAAGTACTCTAATGATAATGATGGTCCTTTACTTACCAAAATGAGTTATAGATTGCAAACACGTCAAATGTAATTATTCATTTGGTTCACCGACGATTAGGAATTGATGTTATGATCCTTTTGTAATGCTTATTACATTATTATCTTTTTGTAACTTTGGGCTCTAAGTACTCGAATGATAATGATGGTCCTTTTTGTCTCTCAGATATCATTGCGAGAGAGAGAGAGAGAGAGAGAGAGAGAGAGAGAGAGAGAGATTGATTTATATATGTGGATATAATCTCTTAGTATTTATATGGAGATTATAGAGAATGTCTTTTTTCATGGTTTTTTATAGAAAATTCTCTTTTTATGGCTTTTTGTCTCTTATATGTACATGGGGGGAAGAGAGAGAGAGAGAGAGAGAGAGAGAGAGAGAGAGAGATTTCTAAGCTTGGTTTGGTCATTGGAAGACATTGGATGTTGATTTTATAATATTTTTGTAATATTTGTGACATTGTTATTATCTTTTTATAAGTATATATGTAATGTTTTAGGATTATAGATTTTATCTGTTATTTTTATATATGTAAGTTTTAAGGAAAAATGTGAAATGAAGTTAAGGGGATGGAAAGAGCTCTCATCTATTCTACTTTGTGGATCAATGTAGGTACATTAGCTTTTCATAGGGCTGCCATATTGTTGATTTGTCATATAGTTTGGGTCTTCCTTAGTCTTTTGAGGTAAGCTACCAGAACTTTGCTTTATTTTTGTTTTTCTTCTTAATTGTATGTTTATTTTTGGAATTTATGATTTTTAAATATGAATAGTTCGATATAGTTTGATAAGAGCATAAGGATTTTAATGCTCATGAGAAAAGATGAAACTTGGCAAAGATCAAATAAGTTTATGACATTTACTTACCTACATATAAGCACAATCTAGCTTGAGTCAGAGGGATGGATATATATATAGATATATATATGTATGTATATATATGTATATACATGTATGTATATGTGTTTATATATGTATATGTATATACATACATATATATATATATATATATATATATGTATATATATATATATATATACATATATATATGTATATATGTATGTATATGTATATATGTATGTATATATATATGTATATATGTATATATATATGTATGTATATATATATATATATATATATGTATGTATGTATGTATGTATATACATATACATATATAAACACATATACATACATATGTATATATGTATATATGTATATATATATGTATATACGTATATATACAAGTGTATATATACATATATATATATACATATGTATATATATATATATATATATATACATATATATATACATGTATATACATGTATATACATATATATATACATATATATATACATGTATATACATGTATATACATATATATATACATATATATATATATATATGTATATATATACATGTATATATATATATACATATATATATACATGTATATATATATATATATATGTATATATATACATGTATATATATATATGTATATACATACATGTATACATGTATATATATATATATACATATATATACATGTATGTATATACATATATATATATACATGTATATATATACATATATATATATATACATGTATATATATATATATATATATATATATATATATATGTATATACACATGTATATACATGTATATATATATATGTATACATGTATATATTTATATATATGTATATATATATACATGTATGTATATATATATATATACATGTATATATATATATATATACATATATATATATATACATGTATATACATGTATATATATATGTATATATATATACATGTATATACATGTATATATATATGTATATATATATACATGTATATACATGTATATATATATGTATATATATATACATGTATATACATGTATATACATATACATATATATATATATATACATGTATATACATGTATATATATATATATATACATGTATATACACATGTATATACATATATATATATACATGTATATACACATGTATATACATATATATATATACATGTATATACATGTATATATATATATATATATATATATATATATATATATATATATATACATGTATATATATGAATATATGTATACATGTATATACATTTATACATATATATATATATATATGTATATATACATGTATATATATATATATATACATGTATATACACATGTATATACATGTATATACATACATATATATATATATATATATATATATATACATGTATATATATATATATACATGTATATACATGTATATATATATATACATATATATATATACATGTATATACATGTATATATATATATATACATGTATATACATGTATATATATATATACATATATATATATACATGTATATATATACATGTATATACATGTGTATATACATGTATATATATATACATGTATATACATGTATATATATATATACATATATATATATACATGTATATACATGTATATATATATACATGTATATACACATGTATATACATGTGTATATACATGTATATACATGTGTATATACATGTATATATATATATATATATATATATATATATATATATATATACATGTGTATATACATGTATATATATATACATGTATATACATATATATATTCATGTATATACACATGTATATATAGATGTATATATATATATATGTGTGTGTGTGTGTATATATATATATACACATGTATATACATGTACATATACATGTGTATATACCCACTTGAGACTAGACCGCTTAACGTCGACTTAGAGGGTTATTTCTACCCAATCGACGGGGAGACTTGAACCCAAGTGGGTAAATGTCATCCTGAGAGAGAGAGAGAGAGAGAGAGAGAGAGAGAGAGAGCTTATCTTTTAGTATGTATGTGAAGATTGGAGAAAATCTCATGAGGGATTGTATATTATGTGTCCACAAATATTATAGAAAAAATATTATTTTTTCTATTCAATGTTTACTATTTTATAATAAAGAAAATGACTTTATACTCAATGTGCCACTCCTTCTAATTGAATACTTGATGGAATTAGGTTTATAGCAAGAATGGTAGAGACACGTAGTTTGAGGTGTCCTCTTCAGACCATGTCCTTGAATGCTCCAAGGAAAAGAAGAAGAAATGAAAAAATAAAATGTGCACAGGAGTCAAGGGATAGTGAACCTCATTGTTGTGATGCAAGGATGCATAATGTTACCTGTAATACCGGTGATGTATTGATGCAAGAGACTCATAGGATTCTTGTAGAAAACGATACCTTTTGTGCACAAAAACAAGTAGCAAAAGAAACTTTGATGTATTTACCTCAATCTAGCACTAAGAGGTCTCTAATTGCCCTGGGTGGAGATAAAAGGATATCTAACAAGAGTGCTAGAAGTGTTTGCTGTGAAATTGCTAGGAATAGGACTCTTTTGAAAGAAATAACAAGGGAAATGGCAAGTGGAGTTTATTTAGGGATATCACTGGTTCAAAGTTTGAGACTTACAAGAAGGTACCGTCGCTTCATCGCTAGAAATAGGACCTCTTATAATACAGCTAGAAGAGTAAATGAGGGTAATGCAATTACAATGTGTTTCTTTTTTGCCGATGAAGAGAGAGAAGTGCCATTTGCTAATACAATAAGAAGGGAGAGTATCGGAGAAATTCCCTCTTATGTATTTGAAAAAGAAAGGGAGGAATTTTGTCTATTCTCCATGAACTCCCGCCCGTACAAGGTACACATGCAGCTACTTGGCTTTTGGTATATTCGTGCACTTTAAGTCACTCATTTAGGAGGGATGACACATGAGTGTCGGTTTTGTGGAGCACAGTTATGGGCAAGTGAAAAGAAGATGAGTTTGGACAGGTTCTTGGCAAATATTGTTGTAAACATGGGCGTGTGTATGTTCCTTCACTTGCTGAACCACCTGAGCCATTAAGGTCTCTTTTGATTGGTAGTGACACTACAAGTAAAATTTTTTGAGAAAACATCAGGGCTTATAATAGTGTGTTGGCTTTTTCATCATTGGGTGCACAAATAGACGACTCTCTCTTTCACAATAGTAGTGTCTATACTTTCAAGGTGCATGGGACTGTTTATCATCGGATTGGGTCCTTGGTCCCCAATAATATGTACAATCCTAAGCCACAGTTTGCACAGTTGTATGTGTTTGATACTGAGCACGAATTACAAAATCGACTAGGTGTCATGAATGGATTGGAATCCACAACCCTAGAAGCACTTCAATCCATGATGCACACTTCTAATCCATTTGTACAAGCTTTTAAGTATGTGGAAAGAATGTTGAGTGACAATCCGAGTTTGGATTTGAAAATGACTATATGTGAGATGAAATCCACATCTAGGCAGTACTCAATGCCAACAGCTTCTGAGATTGCTAGTATCATGATTGGTCAAGGTGATGATCATAATGTTGGTCATCCTCGTGATATTTTATTGCATACTCGAGAAGGCACATGCAATAATGTTGGTCATCCTAGTGATATTTTATTGCATACTCGAGAAGGCACATGCAAACACATCTCTAATTTGCATAGGTGCTATATGCCTCTTTTGTACGTCATGTTATTTCCAAGAGGGGAGGACGGATGGCACTTGAGAATCCCTTATGCTGATGCACAAGTGAGTGCATTGAGAAATGGTCATTGTGTGACTCAACGACAATACTATGCTTATCGATTGCAAATTCGCCCAGATACAAATGCTTGCTACGTGGTGGAAGATTGTTGCAACAGTTTATGGTTGATGCCTATTGTAGTGTTGAAGAGTCACGATTATCTTGGCTACGCCATAATCAAGAAAGTTTGCGTTCAGAGGTTTATAGTGGTTTAGCAGACATGCTTCATGTAGAAGAAAGTGGAAGTGGTATTGCAGGAAGGATAGTGGGAAGGAGAATAGTGTTACCTTCCAGTTTTACTGGTGGGCCACGACAAATGTATCAACTTTATCAAGATGCCATGGCAATTGTTTGTTCAAAGGGCAAGCCCGATTTATTCATTACTTTCACCTGTAACCCAAAGTGGCCAGAGGTATTAGATGCTTTACTCCCGGGGCAAAGTGCATGTGACCGGCGTGATTTGACTACTAGAGTATTTCACCAAAAACATTCAGATATGATGAAAAATATCGTGAAGAAGGAGCTCTTTGGTAAGGTGATTGGATATGTGAGTGTCATTGAGTTCCAAAAAAGAGGATTGTCTCATTCACACACGTTATTGATCTTGGATAGTGCCCATAAACCTAAGACTGTCCAAGACTATGACAGATTAGTATGTGCCGAATTGTCTGACAAGCAAATGTTTCCTACTCTGCATGATGTCGTGTTGCATTGCAATATCCATGGGCCCTGTGGGCCATTCAATCCAAGTGCAATTTGTATGGATAAAGGAAAATGCACAAGGAACTATCCACGAGCTTTTGCACAAGAGACTACTGTGGATGAGAGTGGTTACCCCGTGTATATGCGTCGAAATGATGGAAGAACTGTGGCATTGAAAAAGTGTAATGTTGATAATAGATGGGTTGTGCCATATAACCCTTATCTTTCAGTCACATATAATGCTCATGTAAATGTGAAAATATGCTCAACAATAGCAACAATGAAATATCTTTACAAGTACATATACAAGGGGCATGACAGAGCAACAATAAGATTTAGCACTGTACAAGGTGGGGATGTTAATGCTGTTTGCGTAGTTAATGAGATTCAGAGGTATTTGGATGCACGTTACGTCTTTGCATCAGAGGCATGTTGGAGATTCTTTGAGTATGATTTACACAATGAGAAGCCCGATGTGCAACGGTTGCAGGTACACTTAGATGGGGGTCATAATGTTATCTTTAGAGATGATGATAATATTGTAGATGTTTTTCAGAGGGAAAATGTAGGCAAGACTTCTATGACTGAATGGTTTACCTGTAATCAACAACATCCTGAAGCAAACAATACATTGTATAGTGATTTCCCTCAACAATGGGTTTGGAACTCCAGGTTGAAGAAATGGACCAAAAGAAAGATTAGAAACACTATAGGGTGCATGTACTTTGAGGCATACTATGTTCGCCTACTTCTTACAATATGTAAAGGATCTAAGTCATTTGAAGATTTGCGTTCGCTCAATGGTCACATCTATCCTTCTTTCAAGGCATCTTGCATTGCCAAAGAGATATTGGAAGATGATTCTGAATGGGTTGCATGTATGGAGGAAGCATCATCCATGCAAAATGCCTTGCAGTTGAGATAGTCTTTTTGGTACTATACTGCTATTTTGTAGCAGCATTGTGTCGTTCCTTTCTATGGAACTCTATCAAAATTCTAAAGTTAACTGGAAATATGCGTATTCAATCAAGCAATAGTAATGGATGCAATGAGTTTAAACAGTGGGTCATGAATATTGGGAATGGAGTGGATTGTACCGATGATAATACGATGGTGACACTACCAAGTAATATGGTCTTGCAAAGATCGACTCTTAAAGACTTGGTACATTGGGTATACTCTGAATTGGCTATCACTACGACATATGCTTCATACTTTAGTGAGCGTGCTATTCTTGCTCCAATAAACAGTCAAGTGGATATTGTGAATAAGACAGCTTTGGATGCAATGCCTGGTGAGCCTAAGCAATATTTCAGTGCAGATTCAATTCTTGAAAATGATGAAAATTCATTCCTATATTCCACAGAATTTTTGAACACAATCGACCTTCGGGGCGGATATCCACCTCACTGCTTGGTTTTAAAGTTAGAAGCTCCTGTTATTTTGTTTCGTAACTTGGATCCAAGACGTGGACTCTGTAATGGTACACGGATGATATGTAAGGTCTTTCACTCTAAAGTCTTGGAGACTGAAATCATCACTGGTACTAAAGTTGGTGAAAGAGTATTTTTTCCACGGATTACCTTTATATGCAATGAGGCCCAACTACCATTCACCATGAGGCGGAGACAGTTTCCCGTGCGGCTGGCATTTGGCATGTCAATAAAAAAATCACAAGGCCAAACCCTAAATGTCTTGGGGTTATATTTGGTGACTCCAGTGTTTACTCATGGGCAATTGTATGTCGCGTTGTCACGAGCATAGTCTCCTCATGCTGTGAAGGTGTTACTTGAGGATAACGCTAATGTGAAGTGTTCATTTGATGATCTTCAAAGTTATACACCTACAACAAACAATATTGTTTATAAGGAGATCTTGATGACTTCAGAGTGACAAGTCAGGTTTCTTATTTAAGTTCTGCAATTTGATTAATTTTGTTGTGATTTTTTTTATACATATTTGTCCATGGTAAAAGTACTTATTTTTTATTGTTTATGTTTTGACAGACATGTCTAAGATTACCTTTACATTAGACATGCCTTTGTCGAGGATAGTAGGTAAGTTATTCTCTATATTTGCATAACTTTTCTTGATTACAAAGTGTGGAACATGACATTCTATACTGATGTCTATCTGTACAGAGCCACCGCTATGGTCAGCTCCTATTACTGCATGTCACGTAGCAGGGATTATGATTGATGCTTATAGGGATGGGTAAGTATAAGTGTAATTGTTAGGCATTGTATAAATATTTTTTGAACCATATAGAAATAATTGTATAACCTATTTGTTATGCTTTGATTTTAGGATATTGCATGACATTAATACGTTTATGGTAAGAGTTGTCGACGAAGGCATCGAGATGTACGGGATCGGTGTTCCTGATGAGGAGTGGGGTGTCTATTTGTTTTGGAGAGAGATGGACAGATGCTTTGCATCATTTGAGGGGTATTCAGTACCCGATGATTGGTTGTTTCTTACATCCTTCATGACCATTGGTATTCGTTATGGGTTTTATACTAGAGCTCCTCATGTACCATCCACTCGATGTTCTATTGTATGAGGTAATTTTGATTATGTTTTTCTATTATAAGATTTTTTTGAGATTTTATTTATCGATGTGTCGTTATGTGCAGGTCCTTTTGAGATTTTATTTATCGATGTGTCGTTATGTGCAGGTTCTTTTGAGATTTGATTTATCGTTGTTTCGTTTTTGTGCAGGTCCTTTGCATTCATCGATAGTAGAGCATGTGCGGGATGGATCACCGCTTTACAATAGAGAGCATATTGTGAGGAGACAAATGAATGATCCTTCTCACAAGAGAAGAATTCAATTTGTTGATTCTGATATTACCGACTGAGAATACGTATTTTGTGGTGCATTTTGAGAATATGTAATATTGGTCCTTTTTGCATCTTCGTATGCTACATTACTATGATATTTTTGTTTTCGCTATAAATCTACGAGACATGGATGTTATTTTGAGATATGTATATATGAAGTCACTTGAAATAATGTATTGTGTTTACTTAAAACATGACCTAAATTGGAGAAACTGAGCCTATTTTTGCTGGAACTCTACCTGCCACCCGCAACAACGTGCGGGTCCAATAGTAGTACTATATAAACGAGATTGGCTCAATGTGGACACGTGCTACGCGTTGAACGAATAGAATTTCTGAGATATATGATATATATAAATGTTGATTTTCTAAACGGTGCCTCTCTCTCACTCTTTCTACATCCGCCTAGCGATGATGACATGGTGCGAAGGTTCCGGCCTCACAAGTGCTCAGGCATTTTTAAAGCGCCATGCGTTTGCCACGGCCCACTGCGCTTACTTGCGCGCTCTGAGGAACACAGGCTCTGCTCTCCGCCAGTTTGCGGAAGGGGAGCTGCAAACACCCCCCCGCAGCACTCTCAGCTCGCAGAATGCAACAACCCCGCCCTTTCTTGCCTTCTTCAGTCGATCCCGGCTGCTACTACACGAATACCACCACCCATGTGCAGAGGATCCCTGGCTCGCCCCCGTCTGAACAAACATCGGCCTCCCTCAGCCAACACAAAAGGGGCAAGAACTGCTCACCCGATGACAAGGCAAGTGATACCCGCCCCTCCTTCTCCCCGTCCCCAGGAATCCACCTGGGACCCATACCGCCCTTCTAGCCCCCTCCTTTCCGCCTTCACGAGAGCCATCACCACCGCAACACCAGAGGAAAAGCCTCCCAAGAGCGTTACACGAAGGGCTACTACGGCTACGAAGATGGTGCCACCTTGCCCCACCTTGAAGATGATTTCGAACGGCACAATACTGCCCTCGCCGAATGGGAGAGAAGCAATCGAGACTCAGGTGTAACGGTGATGATAGGCGGCGATCAGATGGACATCTTAGACATCGTGAAGGAGGTTGATGACCGGTTCCTCAAGGCATCGGCGGCCGTTTCTAAGTTGCTGTTCTAACAAGCACATCGCCATCATCCATTCTGATGGCCACCTGTCGGTGCTTGACATACACGAGTCACAGATGGAGGTATGCCAATCGAGTGGTGCCGCCCATGGCTTTGAGGTGTGGTCTGTTACCTATGATGGCTGGATGCCAAGTATCATATACAACAGAGGAGACGATTTGCCATTTTTGCTGTTGGGATTTGAGGCAGGATCTTGAAGAAATTAGAACAAGGAGGAATTTGACGAAATGGGGAGCTGAAATGAAGTCTGAGGTGCTGCTAAATTTATCGGAGAGAGAGAGAGAGAGAGAGAGAGAGAGAGAGGGATTTCACCTGTTGGAGACGGGCTAATCCACTAGTTTCCCTAAGCGTCCTAACTCATGAGATCTCAGAAAGCTCTGTTGTGTTACACTCTTTTTAAAAGTTACAGTCTCTAGGCTTAGCAACCCAAAAATATGGTGTCTCGAGTGAGAAGCACATTCCATTTACATATTTGGAAATGGAACTTTATAATTAATTGGGGCTTGTGTAAGTTCCTATAAGGTTATAGTTCCTAGGTCCTCTATATGAAATTCTCTCAAATTTTGAGTTGGATTTTGGTTGTTCAGAGTATATCAAGATTGTAGTAATAATGTACCTTATATTCAATTTAGATCACACTCACAATCTACACATATGTACACATATTTTTCCATGCGTTGATTGTAATCCAGGTAGCTAGCTTCATTAAATTCTTGAAAGACAAAACAACATGTTTTACAAGTTGGCCAAGGACTTTTTTATGCTAGAGATAGCTAATAGTCAAATTCGGTCATTATAGATGATGACCAAATTTGAAGTGCTTAGAGAAGTTTGATCAAATTTACAAGGCCATGGAAAGGTTTGATGATTCCACCAAGATTTATTGTGGGATTCTCGCCCAGTGGAGCTAGATGGATCTCTATTGCACATATATACACTTAAGCAAGATGAGGAACAATCAATGTGGGATTACAGTGCTAGAATCAATTATCTCCTTATGAGGTGTAACACCCACTAAAGATTAGATGATTTATCACTCATCAATCGATTAATGATCGGTCTTAAGAGCAAGAAGCTTCAAGAACATCTCTACTAGTCTAGGCACTACATCTTTGATGAGGGTTATTGTCGCCTGTGAGGCAATAGATCTAGTAGATAAATATATAAGGCAAGGATGTAAAAGTCATCCACCCGAACCAAGAGATAGGGATGCAGCATCCAAAGCCTTGATGACTAAGGGTGTCCCACTAGAACTAGATAGAAGTACTTAAAGCTGGACAACAACACCTGTTTTCACAAAGAGATTGTTTGATGTGCAATTTGCCTCCTAAACATTACAAGCATACAATGTTCGATGTTGATGCCTAGACAACAATAATATTGTGCTTATTGCATGTGTCGTGGGAACCATGATCTAATCCATTATTGCTACTAGGGAAACCGAATACCATAGTCTATACTTCTAGCACTAAAGCAACCAGTAGCCCCAAATGCTTCTCAATCGATGCATAATCTGATGTCCATTTATCAAAATCATATACCGAGAGATATATACAACAATGCCATACCCACACGTGGTATTGTCACCCCAATTGGTTCCTCTTGGACCTGCACCAGTACAAGAGTACTCGATGACATTGCCAATGGACTCTGAGAATTTAAAACAAGAGAGCTATGAGTCATATATGCAACATTATTCATATGATATCTAGAGAAACCCCCATCCATTGACTGTGCCTCCTTGTTCGAAGCCATGGGTGCAACAAACAACAAGAGACTTCAATAACATGTCACCAAGGCCACCTCTATCAATATTTCCATTGTAAGGGCTCACACCGTGTTGCTGAGTATCCTGATAGAGCCACTGTCGCACCAAGCATCCCAACTCCATCCCTAAATCCATTGCCAAACCCCACTTGCATTCCATATGGAGGCACATGTTACAAGTGTGGATTCGATCATACTTTCAAGGATTGCCCCAAATTGATAATCACCCTAATGGATAGAGCATAAGCCACTTCGACGAGCCTTAACTTGTAAACGTACAAGAATGACTTATTCATATAGTCCCCTTTTATGCCATCACAAGGCTCTAGACCAAGTCAAGGATAGTTGCCAAGGAAATATCCAAGGAAGCAAAGACGTAGAAAGCTTTAAGTTCAACCTTGAAGCCATTACTCAAAGAGCTTGAGGTGCAAGTCCTAAAGGCTATTGTTGCCTCTAAAAAGGGTAAAGAACCAAAACCAAAGGTCCAAAAGAAGAAAAAGTAGAAGAGCAGACGAAAATGCAATGCACGATCAATTGTCAAGTGACCGTTTAAAGTGGTTTAAACGATACCTTTGAATGTGTTCCTCATCATGATAGCGGAAAATCTCCCACTCAAACCACCTCTTCCCAATGGAAGAAACCCATTGATGATGCAAACCTTCCAAAGAAACTTAGAGGGTACCCCAACCCCGTACTGGAGAAGAAACGAATGAAACAAGCCCAACTACTTGTAAGAAAGATGCATGCTCAAACTAGAGCCAGTACTTGAGCAAGTGGCTGTTTATGAATCACCGACTTTGCCTGAGATTATTCTAAATCCTATTCTAGAGTCAATTATAGAACCCTTGAGGGAACCTTAGAGTGTGCTGAAGGCCGTAGCCATGACTATTCTCAAGAAGCCACAAAAGAGCCAATTTCGGAGCCTCTTTCTCTGGAACCAATCTAGTCAGATTTCACATTGCTAAATGAAATGAAGGAGGACTGAGTGAGAGATGAAAGTTGGCCTTCCATGGGTCATCATAGTTTCCATAATATTTTCTTCTATGTGATAGGCGACGACTTCATTTCGATCCCATTAGAGGCACCGCCTCTAATCTCCTAATAAAGAATCAATGCACATCCTGTACACATTGATAGGTCCAAGCCCACCTCTGAGTGAGTACGAGCCAAGTGAGCATGAATATCACACGAGGGACATAGCAAGCCTACCTCCGAGTGACTGTGAATATTGCATGAGGGACATAGCAAACCTCATAGCTTTTATATCCTCGGAAGTTTGAGTCTTGATAAGTTCTTTTTACAAGGAAATTCTCAACTTTGGAGAGACTTATTAGAGTGGATGATTGGGAACCTAAGAACCCACACATTTGAGCCTAAAGAGGAGGATGAGTCGTGCCACATTGAGAGCTCTTCTTCTATACCCAAGACAAAAGGATAACCAAAAGTGACCATGAACAAGTTGGGACACTACTTTGAAAGTGATAAAATGAACGCCGTGTTACCTGCTACTATTATAAATGCACGATGGTCTCCACAATCCCGGATAGTGGTGCTGGTGTCAGTATAATCACTAAGGATCGCTAGGAGGCTTGGGGAATCCGACCACTCATAGGTATAAGTCTCATTGTCAAGCTTAGTGATTGGAACACAGCTAAACATTTGAGCTTCTTTCAAGATGAAAGATTTGTTGAAATTTACAAGTGAATAGGGAACAAGCCCTTAGCAAGAGGCTATAAAAGAGAATCTGTAAATGTGAGAGAAGCTGTGAAAAGGTGAGGAGTATCTACTGGGAGAGAATAAAGGGTAGCATGAGGAGATTTAGGAGGTGTGGAGATATTCTGGGAAGAGGTGGAGAGAATCAAGCAAAAGAGGTGGAGTGAATTAAGGAGAAATCAGTGGGATTAGATGCTTGGATGTAAACCCTATAAATTGAGGCATTGGCCTAATGAGAATTTGTTGATTTTTTATTATCCATGCCTACATTAAGCTATTAGTTAATTGCTCACTAACCACGTCTTAATTATCATCTAATCTCTTTTCTAAAAATGTTGATTCTAGCATTTGATCCACCATAGCTCATCACATTGCTACAAATTTAACATGGTATCCTAGAATCCATCAAATTTATGAGCCCATTATCTTGCTAATCACTTAGCTAATTAGGATTAGTAGATAATTAAGTTTTTTTTAAAACCTCTTTTTCAATTAGCCTCTATACCCTCAGCTGGGGGAGGAGCTCTCTCTCCCTTCATAGATAAAATTGGCCCAAACCACTTTACACATAGCCACAAGCCTTGTGCTTCAGCCCATCAAGACAAACCAGCAAACCGCCGGCACAAGCAGCAGAAAATCGTGTTTTTTCCAGCGCCTGTTTTTCTGAAGAAAATTGAGATCTTGTCTACACCAGGTACAATGGCTCTAATTCCTCTTGGCCATAGGGGTTTTCAAGGGTGCTCTACAAGCTGGTGAAGACAGTTTTTGATTTGATCAAGTCTATAGTGAGATCCAAGCTCTTCATCAAATTTTTAGGTGACGTTGGTAAAACAGAGATTAAGCATTCAATGTTTGGTCAAATCTTGTGTTTCTTGGATTAATCCTCTACTAGACTAATTGCTATTGATGGGCTTGAAAGGATTTGAGCTCATTTGAACTCTAAGGCCCCAGATCTGGACTCCCCGCATACTCTGTTTTTTGTACACAAAATAGAGGATTAATTTGTTAATCAATGATTAATCATAACACTAATTAATCACTGTATTTTGGTACAATTGAGGGTTTAAATTAACTATTGGGTATTTGATACAGATCCCTATAACTTCAGATTGCAATTCGGAGATGGTTTGATACTCCAACCATTTCGTACAGATTTGTTACCCTTGGTTTAATGTTATTTCTGATGAATTTATGCTGATAAATCTGTTGTAATCATCACCTAAACACCAGATTGAGTTGTAAAAGGGTAGACACTACCCTTGAATCTTGAAATTGGATCAAGAGGTAAGACCCCCTTCACATCCTCATCATGAGTACGGCACAAGAGATAGCCAAATTTAATGGGGAGCAGTTTTACACATGGCAGACAAAAAACCATGTATCTGCTCATGAGGAAAAATCTGTGCGGGCTAGTTGAGGGAAGAGATGAATGCCTAGAGGTGAGAGGGGAAAATGAGTGGAAGAGCAGGAATGAGAAAGCATTAGGGTCTTATCGCACTCAGTTTAAATGATGAAATCATTCATCACATCACAGGGATACAATGGGCAAAAGATGCATGGGATGAAAATAAATTATTTAGCACTCAAGCAAAAAATTCAAAGATAAATCTGTTAATGCAATTCTACAAACTAGATATGAAGGAAAGTGAACCTTTAATCACACACTTGAACAAATATAAAAGCATTAAGCAACAACTGTCAGCCATTGGCAAAAAGGTAGAAGATGATGAGGCACTAGCAGTGCTTCTGAAGAGTGTGGACAAAGGTGAATATGAAAACATTGTAGCAACATTAAACATGGACCTGAATTTAAGCTGCACGAGATAGAAGGAGCTCTACTAGAGCAAGAGACTAGAGTCAAAGAGAAGAAATGGCTGGACTCAACAGCCGGAGAAGAAAAAGCATTCTTCACCCGAGGAGGATTCTCTCGAGGACGAGGACGAGGAAGAGGCAGAGTAGGAGGAAGGACCTTCACTTGGCACAACTATGGAAAGCCAGGACACATGGCAAGAGACTGCTACAGCAAACCCAGTGGGAGAAGGAACGACATCGGCAAACTTCATGGAGGCTCCTAAAGGAAGTGGAGTCAGATCATCTTTTTTGAGAGAGAGCGAGAGAGAAACCCCACAACCTAATGTAACCTGCCTCAACAGAGTAAAACCACCTCTGAGCCACCGATGATGTAGGGCCATGTGGTAAATGTAAGTGTGATTACTTTAGTCAAGGTCACGGGCACTTGCAGCAGTAGCCTTGGACACATATAGAGAGAGTGTCAAGGACTATGAGTTTAGGGACTTGAGGCACTGGTCACGAACTATCAAGTAAGAGGGAAACTTGGTATAGGGTCCAGGTGTGCTAGGAGTATTCACTTAAGGGGAGGTGTTGAAATATACAAGTGAATAGGGTGTGTGCGGGAACAAGCCCTTAGTAAGAGGTTGTAAAAGAGAATCTGTAAATGTGAGAGAAGCTGTGAAAAGGTGAGGAGTATCTACTGGGAGAGAATAAAGGGTAGCATGAGGAGAGATTTAGGAGGTGTGGAGTATTCTGGGAAGAGGTGGAGAGAATCAAGCAAAAGAGGTGGAGTGAATCAAGGAGAAATCAGTGGGATTAGATGCTTGGATGTAAACCCTATAAATTGAGGCATTGGCCTAATGGGAATTTGCTGGTTTTTGATTATCTATGCCTACATTAAGTTATCAATTAATTACTCACTAATCATATCTTAATTATCATCTAATCTATTTTCTAATGATGTTGATTCTAGCATTTGATCCACCATGGCTCATCACATTGCTGCAAATTCAACAAGATTAAGACCTTCAGGCTAAGCTTCCACTATACATTCATGGTGATGGATTTTTTATAGAAGAGGATCATACACCATGAGCCTCGGACGGCCTTACATGAGAGACGTGTAAGGCCAGCTGGGCGACCAATCACTTATACATACACAAGGGTAACCAATCCTTAAAAATGAACTTGAAAATAAGGAAGATTCATCCCATGGATCGAAGCATTCTTGCCAATGAGTTTGACACAACCACTCGGGTCACATCAATTGATATTTGTATAGCTTGTAACAAGATGGATGGTAAAGATTAGGACCAAGAATATAAACTCCCTACTTTGAGAATTAGATTCACGTTTTGGCGACCATGGACAATCTTCCATAGAAGGTTAAGATAAGGCTTACATGATTGGATGGTGCTGAAATCACATCCTTGTTGGTGCTCGATACATTTGAAATAGAACCAGCTTATGGAACTTGCTTAGCTTTTGTATCCTTGTCAAGATGTTAGAAGCTCAAGGCTTCTATGACGAAAACCCTTCTGTTTGGGTCCCAAAAATCTCACAACCAAAGAGGACTAGTTTGGTGTAGCCTTGAATGCTAGCTCGACCTTAGCAGTCATGATTGAGTCCCAACCAAGCTGCTAAAAATGCAATGCTTCTACAAAGAGAATCCCTACATTTGGATTTACAAGTCAAGAAAGACCGCAACACCAACTTGCAAACTAGAATTGGAAAGACAAGATCAATTAGCACACACCAGCAAAGTCGGCGGCAATGATGTCAAGGCTTTTGTTGTGGATGAACAAATGACTCTCTGCCTTTGCTCAGTGAGGCCACATGGTAAGCCAAAACATTAAAACCCCATTGTACATATGTAATATATCACTTTTTATTAATTTTACTTACACATACCCGGAGAATGATAAAAAATTTGCAACCCAAAACAAAACTAAAAACGATCAAAAATTAAAAACATGCATACGCATAAAGCATACACATACACACCCACACTCATCCACATGTGCACCCACATATATATGCATATACACACATAAAGAAGAAGAAAACTTGAAAAAAAGTGCTATGTCATCACATAGGCTTAAGTTGCCAAGTCATCACCAAAACTCTTGAAAAAAAAGTAACACATTGTCATGTAGGCTCACATTGCCATGTTATCACGTAGGCTCATGTTACTATGTCATTACCAAAAAAACTCTTAAAAAGTATCACATCGTCACGTAGACTCACATTGCCATGCCATTAAAAAATCTTGGGAATTTAAAATTCTATGTCATCACGTAGGCTCACATTACCATGTTATCACAAAAAAATTATTGTAAAAAAAGAAAAAAGGAAAAAAGTCCACATCATCACGTAGGCTCACATGTTCCACGTTATCATAGTTCTCATTATATCTCTTCCATAGGCTCATGTTGCATGTCATCACGTATTTTCACATTGTCACATCATTTAAAAAATGCCACATCATCACGTAGGCTCATGTTATCACAAAATATCTAATTAAAAATATCTTTAAAATCATAATAATTTTTAAAAAAACTTAGTATTTATTATATTTATTATTTATTTCAATACATAGAGAGATATATATAGAAAGAGAGAGAAAGAGAAAAAAAAAGAGAAGAAAGGAAAAGAAATAAAGAGAATGAGAGAAAGAGGGCAAGAGAAAAGAAGAGAGAGAGAGAGCGAGAGAGGGTGCATGAAAACCTCCCCCGAGAATAGAACTGGAAAGAGAACCTAAATAGGGAGAAGAGGCGGTAACACAACTAAAGTCGACAATAGTCCAAGACTCAATCAGACTCTATCTCTTCCACCACAAGGTGTAGCCAAATTCTATCTCTCTCCCCACACAAGGCATAAAACATGCCCAAAACAATGCTAATCAAACAAAGAAAAAATGCCCAGGTTACTACAAAGTCACATCCCACAGTCGACATTGTCTCTAGAAGCCACCCACTAATTCACCAATGTATATATTATACTAGGTGTCCTAAATTCTTCCATTTTTATGTATAACCTAACATCTTTCACACTTGCCTTATGTCGGCTAGCCTCACTACACATCAACACTCAATTCCCTATCTTTAACCATGTGTGAGAGTCGAAGAAAGCAAACAAATAATTATTGAAGAAAGCAAACAAATAAGTATTGAGGAAAGCAACGTGTTGGAGTTTTCACCTGCAATATAAACATGAGCTCTGCATCTAGTAGACATATCAATAGGCATTGATATCTCAAGCACTTGCATTAAGCCTTACCGTCATCATCGACAAAGTCATCTAGGTATATTTGTGGGGTGGATAAGGGGGACCATGGCGGGCTCAAGGATGGTATGACCCATCACCTGGACCTTTCTTAAATTATCAAGAACCCCTCAACTTTGCCTCGATCACTCATTGATCCACATTGCCTCTATTCCCAGTGCTCTTTAATACCAAATTCCTTGAGCCACATAGGCTGCCTAGCTACATTACAACTATGGACAAACCCATCAACAATCTAATGACGACACTCCCCAAGAAAAGGGGTGTCAAAAAAATTCAAAGAAAGCAGCAAAGAGAGTTAAAGAAAGCAGTTGAGTTGGACAATTATTTAAGTTGGAGTATACACACATGGGCACATATTGCATATTTCACTACAGCTATCATATATTTTTAAAGAAAGCAAAAAAATTCAAAGAAAGCAGCAAAGAGAGTTAAAGAAAGCAGTTGAGTTGGACAATTCTTTAAGTTGGAGTATACACACATGGGCACATATTGCATATTTCACTACAGCTATCATATATTTTTATATATCTTGCATCTCATCGCAGACACAAACACGTGCACCTATAATTAACCTCCTCAATCCCGAGCAGCTACATCTCTGGATGGGGGGACCATGGCAAGCGACGTAAGCCTGGTCCATGGTATGACCCATGGCCTGGAGAACCCTTGACCTTGGAGGTACCCCCAAAGAGCTTCAATGCATGCAACCTCAGTTTTTTGACCCTAATTCAATACCAACACAACCTCACCTAGGACGATGTATTCACCCAATCTCTAGGCATCATGCTGCTATGAGCTCGAGGTATAATATCATGTTATGCCAAGAATATCTGGACTGCCATCTACCCATACAAATCATTACATGTTGGCCTTACCACTCATTTTATGCTTGAATCTAAGCATCAGAAGCCTTTGGTCTCCTACAATCCTAGAGAAGAAAAATGTGGATTCATGAAGCTAAAAAACAGTGCCTATTCTCTTGCTTCCATGGAGTTCTTCCTCATCAAGTTTTAAGCATTTGTGCTTCCCTCTCTTGCTTTCAGTGAATTGGTACATTAATTTATTGCAAGATTTTGTTGATTCCACATGCCTATGACAATATTTGGGGGTTTTTTGCTCATATACCCTAAGTGCTTGCCACCATTACTCACTTTTTGCATGCTCATGTGATGATTCCATGTCATTAGAATGCATAGATGCTAGTCACATACCATTCACATGGTAAATAGGGATTTTCTCATGAAAACCTAATTTCCATGAGGCACTGATGATATTTCCATGATATTGGTTATGTTCATTGATTGATTGTATCATCCTTATGCCACATTGATAGCTATTGGATTCATGCATAGCCATTTGTGGCATTGATGTTATTTCCATGCTATTGGTGATGTTCATGATTGATTGTATTATCCTTATGCCATATTGATAGCTATTAGAATCATTCATAGCCATTTGGGGTGTATTAGTCATCACTTGGATGCATATATGGTCTATGTGATGTGAAATCTTGTCGTCCACGTACATGATGGTAGGGATTGATGCTATTGGACCATTTTGAGATTCTTATAACATATACATGAGGGCATATGCTTATACTTAAAGCTCATTTGAAGGTTTTTGATGAGGTTATGCTCATGTATGCCATGGTTATGTGTATAGTTTTGGTGTTTTATTGTTGATATGATTGGATTAGTGAAGCTACACACTACATAGGATCATGCTATAGATATGATGATGAGACATAAGTATATGCCATATGTTGTAAAAGAATGATTTATGCTTGATTTTTATAAGTGGCTTCATTCCATTTATTTGAAGCTTTACACATATCACGTCACTTTGTACCTCACATTTCTACTTCATAGAATATAGAAATGTATGTGGTAAGGGTACCCTTGATGTTGAGGAGAGGCCAAGGGAGAGCCTGTCTTAAACTCTCTATGCCGTGATTGTTGTTGTGGTAATGCAATACCAAAGGGATTAGGTACCTAGATGTGAAGACTTACCCTCAACCCTTCCCTTGGATGACATAAACTTCGTAAGGTGGTGAGAAGGCTTGGTCGGGAGATCGGCAAAGCATCAAAGCACTTCATCAACTTCTATTGATTGCATTTGTGTAAAGGGAGACCCAAGTGATTTGACTCATTAATGGCAAGTGCAAGAGCATTGTTGTTCATGGTATTGGTACAATCCATGAGGATGCATGCCATTGATGTAGTTTGGTATGCATTAGATAGTTGAGATTTTGGCACCAAATACAAAGGAGATGCTGTCGAATTTTTGTCAAGAAAGTTAAACCCTAAACTCATCGCAAAGGATTTAGTGGTCAGCCAAGGAAAATATGTCATTTTGGGAAGTTTTCACTATAAGCTTCCAATAGAGCCAAAGAGTTCATTGATCTGACACATCGGAAGAGCAGTCAAATTAAGGTTTTACACAAATCACAAAACCCTAATTTAGTCATGAAGGATTTAGTGGTTGACCAAGGGCAATGCATCATTGGGAAGTGCTCACTACAAGCTTCCAATAGAGTTGGAGGAAGAGCGATCAAATAAGGGTCTTATAGAAATCGCAAAACCCTAATTCAACTCAGACTCGTTCAAGATCTCATCAAGGTGAATACATGGCTTCAAAGTACTTATCGAGCTTTCATTCTAACCAAAATGCACCCGATTTTGACATCATTTTCTAGGTCAACCCTAGGTAGTTGACTTTGGCTAAAAGTCAAAACAGAATACACTTAGCCTTACTAAAGCAAAATGGTTCAAAGGGTAGTTAGTACTAAGCATTAGCTTTCCACAACAAGCCAAAAACAGGACCAATATTTTAGGTTTTAGGGCTAAAACTTGATTTTCAGTGGTGTCACATAAACTCTAAAATAGAGAATACTAGGACATTTTTGATTTTTTCTATCTTTGCTTAGTTGGAAAGTAAACACTTAGAGCTTTCCATAGAACCAAGAATCTTCGAATTCTGATAAGTTTTGTGCCTTCTACACTTCATTTCCATTTTCAACTTGTCATGCCTAAAGGAGGTCAACGACCCTAACAAGCCTTGATGCTTCAAGAGTTGAAGGACATGGAGAATGTGGATCATTTGGAAATTATTAAGGAAGGAGATACTAATATCAAGGTTAGGATCTCTAATGAAAATGTGGATCAACGGGCATGTCATGTACAAGGAGGTTCAACTTATGCTAAAATGTTGCAAATGCACAGTCATGGTGGTGGTGAGTCAAATGCAAATGCAATGCCTGCTATGACAAGTGATATGGTTCAAATGATGATGTTGATGAGAGAAATGATGAAGACCATTATGAGTCCAATGGTGGATGAGGTCTTCATAAATGACATGAAGAGTGAGTTGTCTCAATGCAATAGTCATAACATGTGTGGCAACCTATTCATGGAACTACTCTAATGTATGAATCCTTTGTGAAAAATGCTTCACATGACTTCGGTGGACATCCTAGTACAACCTAAAGGCATTGTGCTCAATGGCATGGGTCAAGTTGCATTTGTTGGCAATAAAAAGAACAACCCAAACTTGCACTCTTCTCTTGGAGCCATTTGCAACTCAATGTATACTAAGTGATGTAAAGGGAAAAGGTCATGCATATTAATCTTCTCGAAATGATTCTTATGTACCTACCAAAGGTCATATTCATCATCAAGGATTTGCTTCAAGATTCCATGGGTATGAAGGCCATTATGATAGATTTGAGGATGACAATGCTCATATGGACCAAATGATGTGGATCAGGGAGAATTCAAAAGAGTGAAGGATAAATTTTTTCTTGCCAAATTCAACAGTGAAGCCACCACTAATAACGAAGACTTTGAGGACTGGATTAACAAGGTGGACCTTTACTTTGAGATGAATCCTCAAATTGAAAGGGCCAAGGTCTATTATGATACACTACACTTGGAAAGATATGGGCCAAGGTCTGTTATTATAACACGCGGAAGCTCTGGGGGTCTTCTTTCAGCCCTAAACACCACTGGGCAGCATGTTGATGCAAAACGCAGACATAAAGAGAGAGTAGAGAGAGAGAGAGATGAGAGCTAGAAATTCAGTATATTCATATAGTACAAAAAGGTACTAATCTACAACCCTTGGTGGCTGCCTTCATAAAAAGGTGAACATCACCAAAATCTAGTCCTAAAGCTGGACCCTAAGGACCCATTCCCTATGAATGATCCAAACAATGAGCAACCATTGCTTTATATAATCTTCTTGAGCATTGTAGGAGCTAGCCGACTATTGTCGGATCAGCCGACTTGGCCTGAAAAACATAAAACGCTGGTCGGGCTGCGCTTCTCCGTGGACTGAAGCGCCTGCTGCAAACTGACCTCATATGGTACAGCCAACAGCACCTTCTAGTTCTTCTCCAAGTCTTGCTACTGCTCCTTGTGCTCCAACTCTGGTTCTTATACTGTTGTTCTGGTTGCCTTCCTCTGGACTATAGCCCTGAGAATATACATGAGCATGTTATGCACATGACATCCCCCTCTGCTAAACTTGATGAGACGGGATTCCAACCTGTTCTTAGATGATTGTTATCATCCCAATCTTTTCCTGAAGTCCCTCTGTCATCCATCCATCCCTGGCAAACCTTTTCTCTGAAAGCCCCGACTCAGTCTCCAAAATCACTCTACCTCTGAATAAGATTAATGCATCTGTTCCCTCCAGACCCCAATCCATTCTTGCCCTGAATCTGAACACTGTCTTGGTCTTCATTCCTGAGAAATGAGTTTGGCACTCTCACATCACCCCTTTGGAGGATAATCCTCCCTTGGGACCGTTGCCCGAAAACCTATCTGGCTCATAGGACTGCCATCCCCTCTGGCTTTGTGGAACACCACCAACAAACCTCTTGGGAGCTCTTCCGAATCTTGTGTTCCTTGCCTTGGGCTTTGTACCCATGCACTTTCTTGTACCTTGGACCTGTACACCATAATATGGGACTGAAACAGCGTTTAGCCTTGTTGAGCCTGATGCTCTGATAGCAATGTAACACGCGAAAGCTCTGGGGGTCTTCTTTCAGCCCTAAACACCACTGGCAACATGATGCAAAACGCAGACATGAAGAGAGAGTAGAGTAGAGAGAAAGTAGAGAGAGAGAGAGAGATGTTGTTTGCTCACCAAAATCTGGTCCTAAAGCTGGACCCTAAGGACCCATTCCCTAGAGGAATGAATGATCCAAACAATGAGCAAACATTGCTTTATATAGTCTTCTTGAGCAGTGTAGGAGCTGGCCAACTGCTATCGGACCAGCCGACTTGGCCTAAAAAACATAAAATGTTGGTCGGGCTGTGCTTCTCCATGGACTAAAGCACCTGCTGCAACCGACCTCATCTGGTACAACCGATAGCACCTTCTGGTTCTTCTCCAAGTCTTGTTACTGCTCCTTGTGCTCCAACTTTGGTCCTTATGCTCTTTTTCTAGTTGCCTTCCTCCTTTGGACTAGCCCTGAGAATATACATGAGTATGTCATGCACATGACAATTATGATACACTACACTTGGAAGGATATTCTCTTACATGGTGGAGGCATCTTCAATCACAAGATTACGAGATTACAATGTGGGATGCTTTCAAGGACGACATGAAGGATGTATTCACATCTAAGTTGCATAAAGACACATTGGTTTGTGAGTTGGATGACCAACAAAGATATTCTAGTGTGAAGGAGTACACTCACAAGTTCCTCAAGTTTATGCTTCATGTGAAAGGGTTTAGTAAAGAGCTCAAAATTGTGAACTATACAAAAGGCTCGAAAAACACTACTGGAGGCAGATGTCAAAGCTCAACGACTGACCACCCTCAAGGAGGCTATGATTTTAGCCACCCAAGATATATGAAGAGAAATATTATGCAAATGCATGGTATAGCATGATGGGAAATTTTGCATATTCAAGAAGTTCCCAAATTGGTGATGATGTGGCAAGTGAACCGCATCGCATATCTTGTGTATGTAGCTACCCCAATGCCCCAACAATTGATAGATTCTCTTTCATTTTCAATGGAAATCCTTTCTCAAATTTCTTACTATTATTAATATCAATAATTATTGCCCCATCAAAAATCAAAACCCTAGTAATTCCATTAATGATGAGCATCCCTTGAGAATTCATCCATGGAACGGATCTGAGGCGTACAGCCTCTTCTTCCACTACTTTGGTAACATACCACATCATCACTAATTTTGGAACTTGAATATGTAAAATTGCCCATCATGTTATATATCATTTTGGAAAGGTCTCAAAGAGTAGATTCCCAATCTACAACCTCCAACAAATTTTTATTTTATTTGTAAAAAAAAACCATCAGCCCATTTTTTAAAAGAAAAAGCTGACATGTCATTTCTTAGAGGGGCCTTTTTGAGTCGAAAGTTTGCCTAATTCTTAGTCTTAGTAGTAGGATTAGAAAAAATTAAGCAATTCTTTATCTCTAAGAAGGGGGGATCATCCTCTAACAAAAGGTTGGTTGACTTGACACACACTATCATGGACGAAGCTGGTATCTAGAGATGTAGTAGCTCCACCAAAAGCAGAGAAGTGTTCGATGCCAGAGACCAATTTTGGCTACTCCAAGGGTTGTGCTTGAGAGTGATAGTTGCATAGACCATAATATGTCACAAGTGACTTTGAACCAGAGAAGGGCTCCAAGTACGATGCCAAGAGCCCTATAGTCAAAGAAAGAGGAATGAATTGGAGCTTTTGGTCCATTTGTTGAACTAGGCCAGGGTCCAAAGTGATGTGTTTTGGGTTACTCAAAGAAAAGGGTACCCGTTATGGTGCTTATATTAATCCTAAAGATGGGCCTACCCTAGCCATGATGGTAACCCTAGTAGCTTCATAGAGGGGTTCATATGGTTCTGCAGTTCTCCTTTAACACCCACTATAGTAGAGCAAGTGGACACTACTAATGTTATTGGACCCCTAGGGCCTACTCTTAGAGTATGGCATGTGGCTCATGGGACAAGCCTTTCTAGTGATGAGGAGATAGCAAGTCTACATGCTATAGGGTTTGTGCTCGAAATAGATGGAGTTGACCCACTGGCTATGGCTCCAAGGGTGGGGACAATGGCAGCCACACCAACAATTTCAAGTTTAGTCATGCCAAAATGATAGAAAACGCCAATAATACAAGATCCAATTTGAAAGAAAACGCTCCAATTTGAAAGTCTTAGTACATAAATTGACTAACACCAACAATCATATTTTTATGTGGGGAACGTCTTGTATTGGTGGTTCATTTAAACAAAGGACATAAGAGCAAGCCTGATGGTTGTTCTACCCAAGAGTGGAGGCATGCCCTTAATATGGTTTGTGAATGAGAAACCATCTCCAAGTGAACAACAGTTGGAAGCAAGCCAAATAAAGATGTGGGGAACGTCTTGTATTGGTGGTTCATTTAAACAAAGGACATAAGAGCAAGCCTGATGGTTGTTCTACCCAAGAGTGGAGGCATGCCCTTAATATGGTTTGTGAATGAGAAACCATCTCCAAGTGAACAACAGTTGGAAGCAAGCCAAATAAAGATGCAAAAGTGGGATGCTTCCCTTTTTGGGTCCTTATGCCTTAATGTATAGTCAATTTTGAATATAATGCAAAACTTGTGACTTGTTGTTTTTGGGACTCTCTCTCTCTCTCTCTCTCTCTCTCTCTCTCTCTCTCTCTCTCTCTCTCTCTCTGTGCACAAAAAACTATTTCTCATGCATGTTATCCAGGGTTTCAAGTAAACTGTGGATAATATGAAATGTATTATTTTGAAAAACTATGGCATGCCGATGTTCGTAGGGATTTATTTCTTGAAAACATTTGGCATTGATCGTGACCCATCAATTGGAGTTTGGAGAAAGCTATATTAACGTTTTCAAAAGGCTAAAATGACCTATGAGATCAAAAGGATTACATCAAGTCCATATGAGTACATCATTTGGGTACTGAAACTGAAAACAAAATGACAAGGTGAAAAGCTAGGGCGAGGGCTAATCCATATACAAAAAGGGAAGGGGCTGATCCAAATACAAAAGATGGGGGTGTATGGCTCGCCTATCATTCATAAGACTTCAAAAAACAAAGTATCAACATTAGAATATATTACAATTTCATGTCCTTAGTAGAAAGAAAAATCTAAAGGTTAAAAATAAAGAAATTAAAAAGCAGCACACTGTTCAAGGAGGACTATATGCTCAAAGCATTCAGATGCATGAAGAAGCAACATCACATCATAGTTAGCTTGTGTGTTTTCACTTGACTTGCATTTCAACATTTTTTAAGGGAAACAAGAAGACCTTTTAGAAATGTGCATGTTCTTCTCAAGGTCTTGGAGAAGGCAAAGTGTCAACACATTGTGTTAAAGGAAACCCATTGACTTATGGCTTCAAATGACCTAGATAAACACCTAATTAACAACAAGCAACACTAACAAATCCCAACATAAACAAGCAAAAAAAACAAGAGCTATTGATATAGGAAAACATTAAATAAATGATCCCTGTTTAAATATACTTGATATCCTATTCTATCAAGTCAAGGCTTTTAGGTTATATATCATAGATGATAAGTTGAGTTTTGAAATACGGAAGAAACAATAGAGTAAGAAGTCTAAGATCCAAAATATAAGAACTCTAACAAAATGGAAGAGCAATGGGTCAGTACTCTTGACGTGATGAGCATACAAAATACAACAATGAATATAAAAACCACACACTTTGAGTAGGAAGAGCAAAACAATGAATACAAAAACCACACACTTTGAGTAGGAAGATGAATCTCTACACTAGATCAGAGCAACTATGCTTTAACTAATAATACCTAGATGATGCAAAAGAAATGTCCACAAATCTATACTTAAACCCTTGATTTGTGGATAACCAATTTCTCTCTCTCTCTCTCTCTCTCTCTCTCTCTCAATCTTGTAGTTCTGATTGACATGCATATCCAGATGAGCAGCATCTCTTTGACACTCAAGAAGTAGTCTAGAACAACCAACATTAATGTAGGTTGTTCTAGATTGCTTCTTGAGTGTCAAAGAGATGTTGCTCATTTCGATATGCATGCTAGATTCCATGCACACACAGAGAGAGAGAGAGAGAGAGAGAGAGAGAGAGAGAGAGAGAGAGAGAGAGAGAGAGAAATTAGAAAAAAATCAAGCAATGCTTTATCTCTAAGAAGGGGGGATCATCCTCTAACAAAAGGTTGGTTGACTTGACACACACTCATGGAGGAGGCTGGTATTAATAGTCTAGAGATGCAGTAGCTCCACCAAAAGCAGAGAAGTGTTCGATGCCAGAGACCAATTTTGGCTATTCCAAGGGTTGTGCTTGAGAGTGATAGTCGCATAGACCATAAGTACACAAGTGACTTTGAACCAGAGAAGGGCTCCAAGTACGATGCCAAGGGCCCCTATAGTCAAAGAAAGAGGACTGAATCGGAGCTTTTGGGCCATTTGTTGAACTAGGCTAGAATCCAAAGTGATGTGTTTTGGGTTAATCGAAAAA